>NC_032020.1:10970952-11078970 GCF_001865875.1 Lupinus angustifolius
GTGACCAACTTTATCATAGTAAGAATAAGTGGGTAGATGTTTATGTGTCCAATATTTTATTTTAAAAATAGGATTAATATGGACAATTTCTTTATAAAACTTTACAGTGCTTCCCACGATTGTTTTTCCTAAGACATTCTCATTTTTAACCACACGACTATTTGCATAGCCAAGACCTCTACGGTTTGTTGAATGTCTTTGGACTTTTATGAACTTGTCTAAATTGTGACTGCTCTTGTTGAGTTTCTTAAGTTCAAGACTTAATGTTGAAACTTTAGTTGCAAGAGCAACACATTTTTGACATGAGGAAGAAGTGGGGTTTTCAATATCTTTCTTTAGAACTTTGTTATGGCTTTCCAAAATAAAAATTTCATTTTTCTGTTTTAGGAAAAGTTTGGAAAGCTTAACATATTCTTGATGTAAATGATTGAAAGCATTTTGTAACTTATCATATGAAAAAGTATCATTTGGTTCGGAGTTACTAACCTCATATTCGTCATTTGAATTGTGTGAAGCCATCAATGAAATATGTGATTTGAGTTCTGCATTTGAACCATCATCTTTATCTTCTGATATAACATTTGTTCTTCTACGCTTCTTGTCCTTCTTTCTTTTGAAAGTATGATGCTTTTGCAGGGCTGGACAAGCATATTTTAGATGATCTGGTTTTCTGCATAATAAGCATGTAGATTTTTGCTTTGATGTTGATGCTTCACTATTTGTTGTAGACCTTTGTACTTCTTTGGCTCCATGTATCCTTTCTAGAGTGTCCCAAATTTCTTTCCATGTTTTGCAACTTGACACTCTAAGGAATTCTTTTTCTTCTAGAGCCGACACAAGAATGTTTTTGGCTTTAAGGTCGTATTGTACTTTCATCTCGTCTTCATCATTCCATGAAGATGTAGGTTTTATTTCCCTTATACTTGTTGATAACAGTAAAGGGTATATATGGTCATTCTTTAATGGCATTCCATATGTCTAAGTCTTGAGATTCAATAAAGATCCTCATTCTAATTTTCCAGAAATCATAGCACTCTCCAACAAAACTTGGAGGGCGGTTAATGTGGGAACCTTCTCCTATGAATGATATTGAGGCCATCTTGATGTAGGATCATACTTGAGAGGGTGAATTAGTTGACTTAAAATTGTAGTAACTTTTTCTGCAAAATGTAAGAGTTAATGTGCAGCGGATAATATTGCAGAAAATAAACAAGTATAAAGTAAAGAGGAAAGGGAAAGGAGAATACACAAGTATTTTATACTAGTTCACCTTATTGTCCACCGAAGGCTACGTCCAGTACTCTTGCAACACAAGAGACTTTCCACTAAATATTATGAGTAGTAATTACAAAGTCTCACCCCGAGATCTCTAAGTACCTTACCCACTCACTAATATTTATACTCTTGGAAAACACTTTTCCAAGTTACTCTATCCCCTTTCTGTTCACACCCTGTGAAAGAAAGTTTATTATAATGAATGAAGAATTCCAATAATGACTTTGGATTGCCTTTACAAGTATGAAATATTATAACACTTGCAATCCAATCAACTCTCTTTGTATGCTTAGTAATAATGCTCAATAGATTTGTAAAACTTTGAAACAATTACTTCAAGTAACTCAGAAAAATTCTCCTTTTGAAAGTTTAAGAACTTAGTGCAAAAGTGCAGAAAAGTAGTGAGATAATTTTTCAGAGTAGTATGAGAGTTATATAAAAGTTGTGTGTTTGTGTTGTGAGAGTTATAGTCTTTATATAGACTTCCAAAACTCCTATGGTGTCTTTCTAATAGTGTAGGAGTTGTTTGAAGTGAAGAGATTTAATTTGGAGTGAAAACATTTCGTTTTGAAATCTGAAATCTCATGCAACAGTCTTCAGTAATCGATTACTGATAGTAGGTAACCGATTACCCAAACTCACAGTCCATTATTTATTTAAAAACGAATTAGAGTAATCGATTACACCATTTGGGTAATCGGTTACTCAACTTTTGTAAAACTGGTAACCTGTTACTCAAAGGCAGTAATGGATTACTCTGTACAGTTTTAAGTTGGATAACTATTTTTCTCTCACATGTAACTTGTTACTTGAATGAAGTAACCCGTTACACTTTTAAGTATTTTTAAAGTGTTTCATTATTCTTTGAAAATGGTTTGAGCATTACTACTTTGCATAACAAGGAGTTTTAGGATAGAAGTACCTATAGAGACTTAATCTAATTTTCTTGAAGCTTTATTCTTCTTTATCTTCATAAGTATTCTTCCTTTTCTTCTTTTTGGTGATGTTGGTGTCTTCATCAAAACCGTGCCAATGTCAGGAGCAAAGATCTTCTTCACAATAAGGCCAAGGAAGAAGAGAAATACGCTTATATTCTTAATGGTGGCAGCCATTTCTAATAGTATGAATGCTAGTTTCTATTGTTGAGTATTTTCTTTGGCAAAGTGAAAGTACGTTGTGTTACTTATTGGTAAATTAAGGAGTTGGAAGAATACTCAATTTTGTAACAAAAAACTAAAGGTAAACTATGAGTTAGAGTATATTTGGATTGATAAAACATTATCATATTTAAAATTTGTTAATTTCATTTTATTTGAATTTATTTATATTTTCTGTTTATCTTGTTAATTATTATTTTGTTTTATTATTCTATCATTTGTAACTAGAGGTGACAAAATTATCCATAATTTATCTAAATCCAAGAAAATTAAACTAATTTAAAGTATGTTCTTAAAAATATATCATATATAAATATATGTTGAAAACTTTACACATAGAACCTTAAACATTGCATTCTCATACAATATTGCAAAAAAAAAATTAAAGTTCAAAAAATCACTTCTTTAAAAAGTATTTCTTAAAAAAATTAAAGACCACTTTTTTCAAAAAGAAAATGATGTTGAAAGTGTTTTTTTTTTATAAAAATGATTAAAAAAAATGCATGATTGAAATAGTGATTTTTAAAAGAATAGTTTTCTTTAAAAGTGTTTTTAGTTTCAATCGAAATAATCAAATGGATTTAAAATTCATCCATCTAATTCATTAAAATGGATTCATGAATAGATTATATGGATTAGAGTGCATCCAATAAGTTTGTATATGGGCAGATTGAATAAATTAAAATATGATTTTTAAATGGATTTATATGGATTGATGAACTACTTATTTGATAGGATAATATCTTAGCTAAGATTTAGTTAATTTCATTTTATTTAAATTTGTCTATAATTTAAGTTTATCTAGACATTTATTATTTGACTTTATTATTCTGTCATTTGTAAGAACTTCTACCTATATAATATATTTTTTGGTCAGCAAATAGAAATTTTATCAATAAATTATCAAATGTATTATTTGTAACAAGCGTAAAACTTATTAAACTTTAGCTTGATGGGGCATGATAGAGTATATTTGGATTGATAGGATATCTTCTTAGCTAATATTTAGTTAATTTCATTTTTATTTGAATTTATCTATAGTTTATGTTTATCTTGATAGTTATTATATGATTTTTTTTATTATATCATATATATGTAACAACTTCTACCTATATAATATTATTTTTTATAAGTAAAGAGAAATTTTATTAATAAAGCATCAAATGTACTAAGAGATTACATATGTAAAATGAGAAGGAAGTAAAAAAAGGAGGAAATGAAATTAAGAAATATTTGTAAGATAATCCAAAGGTTTTACAAGTCAATCATCATAAATCATAGGTGGCATGTGCGATTTCTCATTGACCCAAAGTCATGTCTTCACCTTTATTTACTCAACAATGTCCATGATAGAAATTTGCTTGGAGTTGAAGATAATGTTGTTTCTTGTTAGCCAAATGGACTATATGTTTTCCAACCAAATAGTGCTCAAGTGTTCCCTACAAATTCTATATATATAATAAATTATTTAGATTGAACCATATTTGAATTTGACCAATCTTTATTATCATATACTTCACCACTACACAATTACTAATAGAAAAATGGATCAGCTAAATAAAAGATATAAGTCAAATTAAGTAATTAGTTTATTGAATTCAGAAAGGAAAAAATTAATTCAATAAAAGATCTTTTCTTTTTTGTTTATTGATTTAATTAATAAAAAAGAAAAGATCTACTATTGAATTCATTTTTTGCTTTCTAGATTCAATTAACCTGACTTCTTAATTTGACTTATATCGTTTGTTGACCGAGTTTACTCTTCTATTAGTAACTCAGTAGTGTGCAAGTATATGATAATAAAGATTGGTCAAATTCAAATGAGTCAATTCAAATAATTTATGGTAAAGGTAGAAGTTGTAGGGAACACTAGAGCACTATTTGGATGGCAAAATTGTAGTCCATTTGGATAACAAGAAATAACATTATATTCAACTCCAAGCAAACTTCTATCATGGACATCATTGAGTGAATAAAGATGAAGAAATGGCTTTGGATCAATGGGAAATCGCATAAGCCACCTATGATTTATGATGATTGACTTATAAAAGCTTTTGGATATTCTTACAAATATTTCTTAATTTCATTTCCTGCTTTTAACTTCCTTCTCATGTTACATCTGTAATCTCTTAGTACCTTTGGTACTTTATGAATAAAATTTCTCTTTGCTTACCCAAAAAATATTATATAGGTAGAAGTTTTTACAAACGATAGAATAATAAAGTCATATAATAACTATTAAGATAAACATAAACTATAGACAACTTCAAATAAAATGATATTTAACTAAATGTTAGGTAAGATGGTATCCTATCAATCCAAATATACTCGAACGTGCCCCATCAAACAAAATTTTAATAAGCTTTACGATTGTTACAAATAATATATTTGGTACTTTATTAATAAAATTTCACTTTCCTGACCAAAAAATATATTATATAGGTAGAAGTTCTTACAAATGGTAGAATAATCAAGTAAAATAATAATTGTCAAGATAAACATAAACTATAGATGATATCATATCAATCTAAATATACTCTAACATGTCCTATATAAGATTTAAGCTTGTTACAAAGAATTCCTACAAAATTTTGTCTAATTATATGGTTCCATAAAATCATTAGAAATGTGTTGTAATTTCGAAATCTGCAAGTATAATCACCGCAAAATTATCGTCGCCAATGAGAATATAATTTGAAAATGACATGAGAGAAATGCACCATCAGAATAATTGTCATTGGAAAGATAAGCCACTAGTATAATTACTACTTTTATAATCGTGGATGAAAAAAGAAGTCGCCGCAAGTATATTTTGTCAATGAGAGAAAAGGCACCACCAAAATGAATGTCACTGAAATGGAACATATTATTATAATCACCATCAGAGTGATCTTTGATGATGAGAAAAGAAGTCACTACTTACATAATTCATGAGTGGAAGAAAAGATTAACCATCAAAATGATTGCCTGTAGAAAGAGAATAATGGTATAGTCACAGTTGAGATTATCATCGTAGGGAAAAGAAACATTGCTAATAAAATTCATTGCTAGGAGATAATGAACCACCATAACGACTATTGGTGGGAAGAGAAACAAATATATGTAAAATGAAGAAAATGAATCATTATATTAGAGCATGTCAATATTTATTTATTTGAATGATTGTTGTTTTAAATTTGGAATTGTTAGGTTGAAGATGAAAGAAGTGAATGAATACTAACAAGACAATGACATGATAGAGGGGTATGACTAATTCAAATTCCAAATTTTCAACACATCGGTAACATATTAGTGACCAACTAGGTCACATGGGATGAAACTGTTGTAACCGAATGAGAGAAAGGAAAAACTAGAAGAAGGAAGAAATAGAGAGGATAAAGACGATAGAATTGGAGTATGCAATGTATCTTTGTATGTGACTAATAGCAATACAAGAAAATGGATTGATTAAACACAATGTTAAGCTCTACTATTTATAGCAAGTCTCAACCAACTAATCATCTAAAAATAGTAAGTTGATCTAACTAACAAAACTGAATTACAAAAATATATCAACATAAACCACCCTGATTCCGTGTAGAAGTTTAAGATGGTAAAAGTTTTTGCAATTAACTCCAATATAAGTTAGTCCCAACAATTTATTATATATATATAATTATATATACACACATGTTGTTACAAAAATGAGTAACAAATGGATGGATATAGATGGGTTTGTATTTGGATCCAAATGGATGAATGGAAAGCAATCCTCCAATCCATATAAATTCATTTAAATCATTTTATATTATACAATTCATTCATATACAAACTTATTTGATACATTCTAATCCATCTAATATATCTATGAATCCATTTTAATTGATTAGATGGATGAATATTCAATCTATTTGATTATTTTAATTGAAAATAAAATCATTTTTAAAGAAAATCATTCTTTTAAAAATAACTATTTCAATCTAGCATATTTAAAATCATTTTAAAAAAAATCACTTTTAAAATTATTATTTATAAAATGGTGTTTTTTAATCTTCTTTGAAGAAACACTTTTTAATGAAATACTTTTTGAACATTAAAAAATACTTTTTTGCAATTTTTTAAGCAACTGAATTTAAGGTTCTACGTGTAAAGTTTTTAACATATATTTATATATGATATATATTTAAGAACAAACTTTTAATATTAACCACATCCACATGTCCTACAATTAATCTCAATTTAATACAAAATCAAAGTGGGTGAAATACATTACAAGAAATTGAGAGTTTAGATATTTAATGAATTTGAAAAGCAAATCACATTGTTTATCTTTACCTTTATTCACTCAACGATATCATTGATAGAAGTTTGCTTGGAGTTGAAGATAAAGATGTTTCTCGTTATCCAAATGGACTACATGGTTGTCAGCCAAATAGTGATCCAATGTTACCTACAATTTCTATCTATATAATAATTTATTTGAATTAACTCATACTTGAATTTGACCAATTTTTATCATCATATACTTTCACACTACAGAATTACTAATAGAATAATGGACCCGATCAACAAAAAAATAAAAGTCAAATTAAGAAGTGGGTTAATTGAATTCAGAAAGCAAAAAAAAAAAGTAGGATATCTTTTTTTGTTAATTAAGTCAATAAAATTAAAGGTTAAGATTTTAACAAAGATTTAAAGCTAAAAGTTCTTGATCATGACTGCTCCTTTTGGTTTAAAGTAATTTATCACAAAAAATTAATTTATTTGATTAGGAATTTCGTATTAATAACTCATTATTAAAAAAAATTATTAATTGGATGATTTCTTATAAATTGTTCAAAACTTATGTGAAATATTAGGACAAAAGAAGCAACATTTGTCGTGAATTGCTTTCTCGACTTAGAGAGATGGAATAAACAATAATATTGACGCTATAGTGTTTCAAAATGTAAAAAACCTCTTTTAGCCCAAATTTTAGGAATATATTGGTTTTCAAATTTGAAATTTAGATTCAAGAGTTGGTTACGATATGGGTAAAGTATTAGTACTTCATATGTCCGTACTATACAATATTTTCACTAATTGTATGGACTAGTTTAAAACCCAAAGTTATTTGATTATTCTATTCATTATTTACGGAGGAATAAGTTGTTATTTTTTATATTTTTGTCTTTCACAAGATTGGATATTGTTCTATGTATCTCCATTATCACTAGGAAATCAAGACTGTGTAATTATTGGTAAAAAATTATTTGTTGGTTTGATTTTTTTAAAGGTAGTTATGCTTGATTTTTTGGACCTTCATTCCTATTTAATTGAGTGAAGTACAACCATATGTATGATACTACATCTTATATTAAGGAGGGGAAAGGTTAACTATGATGTTATCTTTTCAATCTTTAAGGTTTTTTAGATTATTATAATGTGTAAAATGTTATTAATTCTTCAATTGTTCATCAACTTCAAGAAAATGAAGTGCAGTCCGGCATTGTGTCATACCTTAAAGTTGTTGCAAATATGAAATTATTTTCTATCTCATTGGTTCTTATTTTTGTTATTTAACTTTAATGGAAGTAAATGAAAAACAGAAACTATTTATTCTGGATTTTTTTTATGAAAAACAATGAGTAAATAGAATTAATTATGAAAGAATATCTATTATCAAAAGGTCAAATATTTTTTTTATTTGTAATAGATAATTGTTTACTAAAATGAAAAGGAGTATTTTCACCAAATTATTATCATTTTACTATTAAAGATTTAAATTATTATTTAATATCATAATTAAATGAGCAAATTGTTTTTTATTAATATTCATATTATTAAAAAATAAGAAATAATGTATAATTTTACCTAATAAACAAATGATACTTAATTAGCAAAAAAAAAATTGAGATTGTGTGCCGAAAGCATGAAGATTGCCACGTGGCGTTCGTGGATTGGGTGAGCATGACTTGACAAAGACGTGGCAGAAGGAAATACTTATGATGGCAAGAAGTGTGTGGACACGTGGCCTTCATGGATTAGTTATGCATCATGTTTTTGTTATGATGATTTGATCTAGCCACTACTTTGTGCTAATGTTTTTTGTCTCATGAATGTTGGATTCAATTTATATAATTTAAATTTAGTAGTTTATAAAATTCAACATTCCTCTATTATTATAAGATTTTCTTCAAGATGAATATGATATATGATACAATAATTTTTATAATGTTATACAATAGAATAATTATGGTAATGGTATACACGGTTAATAAGGGAGTTTGTAACTATGATATATACTCAATTTTTATATATACATATGAGGAGGGATACACTTACTCTAAGAGTAAATTTTTTAAATTTAGTTCTCATCCTAGCCATCAATACTAGGGAAATCCAATTATTTGAATTAGTGAGTAGATCTAAACCATTAGATATCATAGGCTTGATGGTTATGATGGGGAGTAAGTTAAAAAACTTACTCTAGGAGTAAGTGAATCTCCACTCTATACATATTACTCTTCTCAACTATTAATAGGGAAGATTTTGTCACTTATACTTGAAGGATGAAGCAGAGGAGCTGACCAAATTTCGATGATATAAATCAAAATAGCGATATGAATGACCACTCAAAATATAAAAATGATAAATATCTCGAGACCATGATTCTCATAATCCTTAAAACATTATAGAAAAATCTAAGATCAAGTATAACTATGTAGTCTTGATTTCATGTTGATAATGGGGATACGTAGGACAATATCCAATCTTGTGAAAGACAATAATATAAAAAAACAACTTATTCTTCCATTAGTAATGAATAAAAAAAATAACTTGAAGTTTTAAATTAATTCATGCAATTAGTGAACATATTGTATAGTATCAGGCAGGCGGGTACTAATATTTTCCTCAGATCTTAACTAACTCTTGAATCTGAATTTCAAATTTGAAGACCAATATATTCCTAAAAGTTGGCCTAAAAGGATTTTTCTACATTTTGAAACACATTAGTGGTTAATATTATTGCTTATTCCATCTCACGAAGTCGAGAAAGCAATTTACAACAAATGTTGTTTCTTCTCTCTTAAAATTTCACCTGTGTCATGGATAATAAATAAGGAATCGTCCAATTAATAAAAGTTTTTTAATAATGAGCTATTGATATGTAATCCACATTAAAATAAAATAAAATGTTTGTGATAAATTACTTTAAACCTAATGGAGCGATCATGATCAATTACTTTTAGCTTTAAATCTTTGTTAAAATCATAACCCTTAATTTTCTCTTGTTGAATTCTTTTCTTATTTTTTTGGCTTTCTGAGTTCATTTAACTAATTTCTTAATTTGACTTACATTTTTGGTTGACTGATTCCATTCTTCTATTATTAATTCTATAGTGTGGAAGCATATGATGATAAGGATTGGTCAAATTCAAATATGAGTAAATCCAAACAATTTATTATATAAGTAAAATTAAAAGTTGTAAGAAACACTATAGCACTATTTGGCTGGCAACCATGTAAGAAACACTAGAGTTATGGTGTTTAATTGCCTCACCATAACTCTCAGGTTTAGTGTTGAAACTGATGGCCAGAGTTAATATTTTATGAGAAGATGAAAGTCTGTTTTAGGATAGAACCTTAGACAGAGGGTACTTGACATTCTCATCATCTCCAGATGATGTATTAAGACTTAGAGAGCAATGGTAATCTTTCAAGTAATTAGGGATATTCTTTTGTCTAGATGATCTTCTCAAACCTTGATTAGTGCCATTATTGTAATCCAGACTTTTATCAACATTGTTTAAGTCATATTCATTATTGTCTATATGAATCATGTCAGAGTTGTCATTATGCTCAACTATTGGAGATTCATCAATACCTCTGGGCAAACTAGCATATTGTGATCAAGAAAATTATCTTTATTATTGTAAGAAGATTGAGGAAGAGAAATATTCATACCTTGTTCACACTGATCTTTCTCATTGTTGAAAGGAAAGATGCTTTCATAAAAACTAACATTCTCGGATAGAAAGGTTTCTTTGTTTACACAATCAAACATTATATATCCTTTAACTCCTTGTTTGAAGCCAAGGAAAACACATTTTCTTGCTCTTGGATCAAGCTTCTTTCAATTATGAGTTAAAGTAGAAGCAAAACTAAGGCATCCAAATACTCTGAGGTTTAAGAGGTTTGGTTCATGGTTATATAGGACTTCATAGGGGGACTTATTGTTGAGCAATTGAGAAGGTTGTATGTTAATCAAATATACTGCATGAACAGTTCCAAAGTTCCAGAAACACTTAGGCAAAGAGGATTGATACATAAGAGCCCTAGTGACTCCAAGTATGTTTTGGTGTTTCCTCTCAACAACTCCATTTTGTTGAGGAGTTTCAAAACAACTGGTTTGGTGAAGAATGCCTTTGGAACTATAAAAGGCATTCAGTTTGAGTCTATATCATATTAACAAAGGACTCCACAAGAGAAGATGCCTCTGATTTGGCTTTCATGAAGAATAGCCATGTGTGTCTAGATTTGTCATCCATTATGGTAAGAAAAAACCAATGTCCTAGAATGGAAGGGATAGATATAGGTCCACATATATCAATGTGAATCAAATCAAGATTGTGAGCAGAGCAGGTTATGTTATCTTGAAAACTTAATTTTATTTGTTTGGCGTAATGGCAAACATCACAATGATTATTTTTCTCCTTTATTTGAATGAAGGAGAACATTTTATTCAAAATAGCAAGTTTAGAATTTGAGGGATGTCTAAGTCTCTTATGCCACAAGTCATTGGTAACAGAGTCATCTTTGGTTCTTTCTATGCTATTGACAAATTTATTTAAATTGAAGCTTAAGATTTTGGTAGTAATGATGTACAACCCTCTATTTGCTTCAGCTGCACCAATCCTCCTCAATGTCCATCACACATTTTTAGGTGGTGAAGGTCAGCTTGCAGTTAAGGGTTGAGGTAAACCTAGAAACAAAAATGAGATTATGTTGGGAATGTTTGAAATATGTTATTGTATTAGTCCCACATTGTCTAATAGAGTAGAGTAACCAATGTTATATATTGGACTCAGGTCCCTTGCTATAATGTGCACCAAATAGAAACACCTCATGGGAAGGTGGGCCCATGGGTGTGCTAGGGTTTGTAATCCTTATTCTCTAATAATATCTTGGTAGCCGCTCAGTGCTCCCGGAGACGTAGGCACAATTGGCTGAACCCCGTTAATAAATTCTCTTGTTCTTCTCTTCTATTTATTCCATGCACATTATTTGATTGATTGTGGCCAACGCTGCACAACGATCACTTTTGCTGCACCAACAATTAGTATCAGAGCCAATTGGTAGTTGACTCTTAACCCAAACGTCAGATAATGGCTAAAGAGGGTGAAGGTGTGATGGCTAGACAAAGTGTGTCAAAGGTAATGACAAAGATAGAGTAGATGAGTTGAAGGAGAAGGAAACATGGCGGAACTATGGTGTGGGCGATATATGTGTTGATCCAGAACCCTATAAGTTCATGTATTGGGTTAGGATCAAGGTGGAGATAAAGACTCATGTGTTGAGTTAGAAGCTGACAATATCTAATATCTCTCTAGATGTTGAGAGAATGTTCTCATTGGAGATGAGAAAGAGAATATCGTAATGGCGTGTGTGAGACGTCATAGTGAAAGATATTAATTGTTAGCAGATCCACAAAAGCACAAGGGCGATGGCTGACTTTGATGTAGGGTGTGACATGGGCATTGGCTTTGATGCAAGTTGTAACACGAGCATTGGTAGAGATGCAGAGGTGTGACATGGGCATTGGCTTGGATGCAAGAATGTGACACGGACATTGGTTAGCATTGACGCATGGTGTGCGTTGTGGGTATACTCCTTATGGTGGAGTATGATAGTTCTTTTGAACTAGGATTGTCGGAGTAGACAATGGTGGTAGCGGTTGAGGCTTTCCAAGGAAGCTCCAAGGTTCAGTTTGACTCAGTATTGAAGAGATTGGTGAACTTTTCTGTAGAAGTTCCAATATATCGAAAGACTTCCTAGCAATAGGTGGCTAGGCGGCATGTTCCATTTGATGGCGGTACGGGAAGCTGCACTACAAGTTTGGAGAGCTAGGCTCTTGATAACATCGTCAAGGATACTCAGAAGGTCTATGTTGTAGGGGAGCAATTAAAGAGAATTAGACATTGAACAAAGTGGAATCATATATTCGCTAAGGTGGAGATTCTTGTGTAGATTTCCTAAGGAGCGAGATATTCGTCTATTTCAATCAAGGTGGAGATTGTTGGGGATGTTTGAATATGTTATTATATGAAGTCCCATGCCTAGAATTAGAATAGAGTAGAATATAATGTTATATATTGGACTCAAGTCCTTTGTTATAATGTGCACTATATTTAAGCACCTAATAGAAACACCCCATGGGCAGGTGGGCCCATGGGTGTACTAGGGTTTGTAATCCTTATTCTCTAATAATATCTTGGTAGCCGCTCAGCGCTCCCGGGGACGTAGGCACAATTGACCGAACCCCATTAACAAATTTCCTTGTTTCTTCTCTTGTATTTACTTGTATGTCCTTTACTTGATTGCTTGTGGCCAACGCTGCGCAACAATCACTTCCGCTGCACCAACAATTGGTATCGGAGCCAATTGGTAGATGGCTCTTAACCTAGATGTCAGATAATGGCTAAAGAGGGTGAAGGCGTGATGGTTAGACAAGGTGCATCAAAGGTAATGACAAAGATAGAGTAGCTGAGTTGAAGTAGAAGGAAACATGGCGGAACTGTAGTGTGGGCGATATATGTGTTGATCCATAACCCCATAAGTTCATGTATTGGGTTAGGATCAAGGTGGAGATAAAGACTCATGTGTTGAGTTAGATGCTGACAATATCTCTCTGGATGTTAAGAGAATGTTCTCATTGGAGATGAGAAAGAGAATATCGTAATGGCGTGTGTGAGACGTCATAGTGAAAGATATTAATTGTTAGCAGATCCACAAAAGCACAAGGGCGATGACTGACTTTGATGTAGGGTGTGACATGGGCATTGGCTTTGATGCAAGTTGTAACACGAGCATTGGTAGAGATGGAGAGGTGTGACATGGGCATCAGCTTAGATGCAAATATGTGACACAGACATTATTTTATATTGACACAAGGTGTGTGCTGTGGGTATACTTCTTATGGTGGAGTATGATAGTTCTTTTGAACTAGGATTGTCGGAGTAGACAATGGTGGTAGCGGTTGAGGCTTTCCAAGGAAGCTCCAAGGTTCAGTTTGACTGAGTATTGAAGAGGACGATTGTTGGTGAACTTTTGTGTAGAGGTTCCAATATATCGAAAGACTTCCTAGCAATAGGTGGCTAGGCGGCATGTTCCAGTTGATGGTGGTATGGGAAGCTGTACTACAAGTTTGGAGAGTTAGACTTTTGGTAACATCGTCAATGATACTCAGGAGGTCTATGTTGTGGAGGAATTGTTAAAGATAATTAGACATTGAGCAAGGTGGAGCTGGATATTCGCTAAGGTGGAGATTCTCGTGTAGAATTCCAAAAGGAGCGAGATATTCGTCTATTTGAATCAAGGTGGAGATTGTTGGGAATGCTTGAAATATGTTATTGTATTAGTCCCACATTGTCTAGTATTGGAATAGAGTAGAGTAATCAATGTTATATATTGGACTCAGGTCCTTGTTATAATGTGCACTAGATATAAGCACCTAATAGAAACACCCCCATGGGCAGGTGGGGCCATGGGTGCACCAATAGATTAAAAGAGAATTTGGATATGTAAAGCACATTAGTCAACCATAAATCTTTAGAAATATAACAGTTCCTACAATTGTGCTTATAATCTCATTTCCATTTGGCAATCTAATTTGAATGGGGTTAATGTTTCTAAAGGATTGGAATTCTGATACACATAAGCAAACATGGTTTGTTGCTCTTGTATCAAGGATCCAATCCTTTGATTTAACATAATGAGCTAAAGATTTTGAGTTACCTTATCTAGAAGAATCCATACAAGTGCAATGTTTGGTTAGCTGATTCACCTGATGATTTGCAGGCTCTTTGATCATTGCTAGGATAGCCTTGTGTTGGTATGTAGTAAATACTTCTATGCTTTCTGCACCATCTTGATCATCCTCTTAATTAGAACTTGTGAGGTTGTTGACATTGTTGGTTTTCTTGTAATGAGGAGGAAAACCATGTTTCTTATAACAGGTGTCAATTGTGTGTCCTGCCTTGTTACAAAAGGAGCACATCTTTCATCCACCTTTGCCTCTACCATTATTGAAACCATATCCTCTCCCTACACCTGAGTTGCTAACATATCCAGAACCCCTACCTCTACCATATCTGATTCTATTGGATGTCTCATTAGAGGTATTAACCAATACTTTCACATCATCAAGGGGGTTTATTGTAAGCATCAATTGTCTTTCTTGTTGGATAAGAAGAGTGAATGCTTTATTTATGGAGGCTAAGGGATCCATAAGCATAATTTGGGATCTCACTGCTCCATATTGTTCATTAAGCCATTTTAAGAACCTGGTCATATAGTCATTCTCTCTATAAGATCTAATAAGCTTATAAAGCTCAGAATCACATTGTGAAGGGCATGAGGGTAAAGGTCTAAAGTTGTCTAACTCTTGCCATAAGCCTTTCAAATGAGTATAATATGCATCAAATGACTTACTTCCTTGTTTAACACTATATAATTCTTCTTGGAGCTTGCATATACGAAAAATATCACCTTGATAATACATCTCCTTCAAATCTTCCCATACCTCAAGAGAAGTTTCGAGCCATAAGACACTTTGTAGGATAGATTTATCAATGGATTGATTAATCCATGAGAGAACTAGAGTATTGCACCTATCCTAGGCTGAATAAATTGGATTTGTCTTGTGTGGCTTTGGGAGTGTGTCATCTATAAATTCGAGCTTGTTCTTAGTCTTCAAAGCCATCATCATGGCTTTAGACCAGCAATGATAATTCACCCCTATCAAAGGGGGTGATACTAAAATGGCTCCAGGATTTTCATTATTCATATAGTATGGGCTAGAAGGATCATTAATAGGATTGAGAGTGGCAACTATATTAGCCATGGGTGATGATGTAGGGAAAAAAATCAGAAGATGTAGAAGAAGACAATGATGAATGGAAGCGCAGCAGAGCATCAGTTGATACTCTAATACCATCTTGAAAATGCAGACTCCATTGCTGATGCTTAAGATCTGCTTTGATCAAGAGAGAAGAAATGGAAGCAATATGCAATATGAAAGAAAAGAAATACTTGAATGAAATATTCTTTTATTGATTGAAAATTGATTAATTAAGTACAAAGCAATGGTTAATATTTATAGATTCCTATTGAATCAAAAAAACAGAATAATAACAACTAACAACCATCATAATAGAAAACCAGAATCAAAACTAACACTAAACTTAAAGCCATAGCTTGCACTACAAGTAATCATTGGTTTATGGATTGATCACAAAAGGACTGAATGTAAGTCATCAAATTATGAGTGTCAGCCCAATAAGTGTTTGGCCCACAAGGTTCACCTTGATGATGAAACTGATTGATATGTGAGTGTCCATAGTGAGATTGATGCACTATGGTCCTGTCTAACTGAGACACCTGAGTTGGATGTGTCATGTCTGTGTTTGTAGCCTGATGTGCCTGATGCATCATTCCTGACCGAGATTGATGCATCATGCTCTTGATGCGTCTGTCCTGATGCGCCTGGTATGGATGCATCATGCTCTTGATGTGCATGACCTGATGCACTTGGTGCATCTGGTGCATCTGATACAATATTCCTGACCGAGACTGATGCACCATGTTTGGATCAACCTAATGCACCATATTTCTGATCTGGTGCATCCTATCTAGACCAAGCTTTGGTTTGCAACAATGTGCCACGAGACATTCATGTCCATAGTCAAGCTAATGTTGTCTTGTGGTTGAAGTGTTCAAGTTAGTGTAGTTTCCTAAGCTATTATCCATAGACCTACAAGCATAATCAGTGTTAGAATTTATCAAGTTTGATAAATACACCACCAAAATGAATGTCACTGAAATAGAACATATTAATATAATCACCATCAGAATGATTATCAATAAGAAAAGAAGCCACTACTTACATAATTCATGAATGGGAGAAAAACTGAACCACCAAAATGATTTTTGTTGAAAAGAGAATTGTGGTATATTCACCGTTGAAATTGTCATTCATGCAAAATGAAACATTGCTAATATAATTCATTGCTAGGAGATAATGATCCACCATAATGACTATCGATGGGAAGAAAAACAAATATATAAAATGAAGAAAATGAATCATTATATTGGAGCATGTCGGTATTTGTTTATTTTAATGATTGTTGTATGAAATTTGGAATTTTTAGGTTGAAGACAAAAAAAAATGAATGAATACTAATGAGACACTGACATGAGAGATGGATATGACTAATTGGAGTTCTAAATTTTCAACACATCGGTATCATAATAGTGACCAATTAGATCACATTGGATGAAACCACTATGATTCCATGTAGAAGTTTAAGATGGTCAAATATTTTTCAAACGCAAATATAGGTCAGTCCAAACAATTTATTATATATATATATATAAAAGTCGTTACAGATATGGGTGACAAATGGATGGAATTTGATGGGTTTGGATTTGGATCCAAATGGATGGAAAGCAATCCATCAATCCATATAAATTCATTTAAATCATATTTTAAATTATTCAATTCATTCATATTCAAACATAATAGATGCATTCTAATCCATTCAATCTATCCATGAATCCATTTTAATGGATTAGATGAACGGATATCAAATCCATTTGATTATTTTAATTGAAACTAAAAAATACTTTTGAAGAAAACCGCTTTAAAAATCATAATTTCAATCAAGCATTTTTAAAATCATTTTTAACAAAAAAAAAACACTTTTTAACAAAATAAAACACTTTTAAATATATAATTTTTGGAAAAGTGATCTTTAATTTTTGTATGAAACACTTTTTAAAGAAGTGTTTTTTTACTTAAAAAAATATTTTTTTGCAATATTGTATAAACATGAGACCTTTAAGATTCTATGTGTAAAGTTTTTAATATATATTTATAGATGATATGTATTTAAGAACAAACTTTTAATATTAATCACATTCATATGTCTTATAATTGATGTAAATTTAATAAAGAAATCAAAGTGAAAGTAAAAAACATTATAAGAAAGTGATAGTTAAGATAATGAATGAAATTGAAAAACAAACAACATTATTTGTCCATGTTTGTTTTTGGGTGGATTGTATATCCACTATATATAATGGATGAATTCAAATTCATCAATTACTAAAATTATTCACTTGATCATACCAGTTTAAATTCATTAGTTCGAATCAATAAATATGATGAATATAATTTTCTTGGATTTGGATGAATTGTAGATAATTTAGTCACCTCTAATTATAAATATTGGAATAACAAACTCAAATAATAACTAACAAGTAACCATAAACTATAAATAAATACTAATAAAATGGAACTAAATTTTTTTAACTAAGATAATGTCCTCCAAATATACTCTAACACTTAGTTTACCTTCAATTTTTTTGTTATAGGATTGACTATTCTTCCAACTCCTTAATTTACCTATAAATAACGCAAGGTGCTTTCACTTGGCCAAAGCAAATACTCAATAATAGAAAATAGCATTGTACTATTAGAAATGGCTGTCACCATTAAGAATATAGGCATATTTCTCTTCTTCCTTGGCCTTATTTCTCTAGGTAATTTTTCTTCTCATGTTTGAATTGAAACCAAAAAAATTTCTTCTTCATATCTTTTGGACATCATTTTCATTATGTTCATAATTCTTATATTATGATTTTCTTCCCATTTTTTTAATGCTATTGTAAACCATGCTACTTGAGTAATCTCTCCGTAAAGCAAGCTAAAACAGGAGTTCAAATTGACAAAAGGCCAGAGTGGATTGTGGTTATGGCCAACAATTGTGATTGTCCTTAAAGTCAAGTGACATTAAATTTTCCTGGATTTAAAACCGTTAAACCAGTTAACCCTAAAATTATGACATACTCTGGCAATAACTATTGTCTCATTTATGAGGGTAAACCTATCCTCAATGAAATACTCTCCTTCAAATACGCTTGGGATAACTCTTTTTCGTTAAGTCCAAATTCCTCACAGATCAACTGTTAAGTTGAAAATGGTGGCTCTTATATACTTTAATAGATGGGAAAAGCATCAAAAGTTATTAATTTTACTTTTACATTTAAGAGTATAAATATTCTCATATTACATCTAAAAGGTAAAAGTGTTACATCTTTTAATTTTTTCCCTTTAGTTTTGTATATACTTCCTCTTTGGAGAGGATCCTCATCTAGGGATGGCAGTAGGTACCCACAAAAAATGCCCACAACGGGTTATGTTTGGGTCGGTGTTTTTTGACATGTGAGCAACTGAGACCCGAGATTTTAAGACTCGTTGTTTGATGGGTCTAGGTCTAAATAATGAGGTACCCAGACCCGCTATTCATTCTTATATATGTGTGCATGTGTGAGGTGATTCGTTTACTACAAGAGTAAGTTAAAAAGACTTACTCCACATCTTAAACATTAATTCTAGGACAATCTAATGGTTGAAATTTACTCACTAAATCAAGTCATTGGATTATTCTAAAATGAAGGTCAAGATGTGGAGTAAGTCTTTTTAACTTACTCTTGGAGTAAGTGAATCCCCTCCCTATATATATGTTATTAATTCATAAATATGATTGATATGTTACCAAAGAATGATGTTACATTGTTAAGAAGTTGTGTGATGTTATGTTATTAATTGATATATGTAATTTAATATTATGTTGATGAGACAATTCTTATTAAATCAATTTTATTTCGTAATGTTGAAATAATCAATTTAAAATGTATTTAAAACTTTAAATTATATTTTCTAAAATTTTCACTTGTTGATTACCTAAATAATATATAAGGTTGTAGAAAACAAACACATAATTACTCATAATTATTTTTAATATTTTTGAATTTGTGGATACTCGCAAATCCGTTGGATACCGAATAACCCATGGGTAGCAGACTCAACAGGTACCAGCACGGGTCTTAGGTGGATTTAGGTCTAAAAATGAAGCAATAGGTAGGTCCAGATAATGCACTACCCATACCCAACCAGATTCATGGTCATCCATATCCTTATCTATACTAATAGATAAAGGGAAAACATAAAATAATTACCCAAGAAGTATTTTATGTTTCCCTATTTTATCTTTTATAACTTCTAATTTCATATTTATCTATACTAAAACTAATAGACATAAAATAACAACTCATGAAGTATTTTATGTTTCCCTACTTTAACTTTTATAATTTCTAATTTGATGTTTATATAAATTTCTATAATCTATATATCTATACTTCTATACTATTAATAAAGCCAAAACAAATAATAATCATCACTATTATATAATTTTATATTCCAAATTTATCATTTGTAACATCTCTCATTAATAAATAATATAAACTTTCACATATTACTTCAATTGCTTTCATTTTTTATATTAATATATCATTAATCTTCCATACACTATTTTATTTATATTTTTACTCTCTATCAAGTTCATGTATTGCATTTTTTATATTTAAATTATTTTTTGTTAAATATTATAACATGATACGGATATATTATATATTATGAATGTGAGATAATTGGCACAGAGTGCCGAAATTGACACACTAGTCCTAATAAAAGTATTAAACTGCTCGTGAAAATTATATGTGAAGATTTTGTTTTTATTTTTTATAAACAACCGAGCAAAAACCCGCACATTTTAGATGGTGAAGTGTTCCTATTAAAATGCAATCTATTAGCTATATAAAAAATCCCAAGTGATACTTAAGATGTGCGAAATGACTAATGGTGCACACTTAAAAGTCGGAGGACTTAAGTTAATAAAAATAAATAGACTAAAGTAAAATATGAAGGAGAAAATTAAAATAAAATCAAGTCTTTATAGTGAGCAAACCGTAAAAAAAAATATAAGAATGAAAAATATCTCACGTTAATCTACTTCTAATGATGTATTATTTTATCTTTAAATAAATTGGATTGAAGAGTGTTGTGTCCAGCTGTAAATCACCTATTCCATTATTGGAAAGAAAGATTCCGCAAGAACCAAACGAAGGTGACGTGACATGTATGTGTGGGTGATAAAAGTATAGAGAAAGTGGACCTCAAAAATGTGTTATTCTTTATAATTAAAATCTTAAATCATTTATTTCAAATGATGTCTTATTCTCTTTATTAATTAAAATATTATTTTTTGTTTTTATAAGTTTTCTTTTAGTCATGTAGTAATATATAATTGGCTTGACATACAGAATGGGGACACTATTAAGGGATACAGATCAATTATCCCTAACTCTATTCCAATTTTCTGTCTCGGTCAATTGAAAAGTGACAAGTACGGAAAATAAAAATTCATAAAATCAAAAACTAACAATTTTACATTATTAGGTATAATGTTATTGGTTAGAGAAACAGTGAGACATATGTTTTTGGGACAAAATGTCTCAATCCCAATATTAAGAATAGATGATTTCTTTCAATTATTCTTCTCGGAGACAATGTAAACATGATAGAAAATGAGGGGGGGGCTGCTGGTAGAAACTATGGACATATTATATTTTCACATAGAAGATCAAAATACAAAAAGCCTAACATAATTTTTCTTAAAACTAATTTGCCAAAATAATAAATATGGCAAATAAGATGTTGTTCAATACCAAAAAATCATCAAAGTTAACATAACCCTTATGGGTAAAGTCTTTTTTTTTCTGTTATCTAAAACATACATATTTTCTATCAAGTAGAGGTAGTCTTGTTGAAGCTGAATAGGATTACTTTGGTGGCAAATACTCCCTACCAAGCTAAAACAACTTTGTACCAGTTGATCTATACGTTTGTTGATTTTGAGAATGTCTTTTCCATTAATATGAGAAGAATCAAACTCTAACATTATGTTTAGAAAACTCAACAATATATTATCTATTAATTATGTTTGTTATGTGATTAGTGGTCTGATATTTTTTCTAATGGAAAACATCCTAGATGGTTTTTTCTAACATTCAAGAGACAATGCAAACTGCAACCTGACTTGGAAATTATCATACTATTAGTTATTGAAGTGAGGTTTAATTTTAATCATTCAAATGGTTCCGAAAAAGATTTAGAAATTAAAATAGGTTTTTATGCTGAATTTTCTTTAGACCTAAACGTATAAAATGTGTGATAGATTCTCTTATAATCGTTTATAAGTTGTTTCTTGATAGTGAAAGAAGAGAAAAATAAGTGTATTATATAGCTATAAAGTCTTCTATTTCTTTTATTATCCTTCACAATAAACTCGCAAAACCCTTTTGCTCTTTTAGTTTGTTAGAATCTGTTCAAAAAAATTTCAAGAAGTTGTGGGTGTTTCAAATGAATAGTATTTTGTTCACTTAAGATAACCCCACCAGACTAAATATATAACACTTGTATTTTGCATGGACTAATTTCTTCATTTATTCATATTATTCCTTTTCTCAGCCAATTTTCTTGAGGTTATTCGTACGCATCTTCAATCCACATATGTTGTTTGCCACTCAGAATTTTTTCACCAGCCAATGTTGCTTTTTTCCCTTACAAAAAAGATGAGGCACAGTCCAGTTCCACTGATAAATTTAAAACAACAATAAAAGCAAAAGGTGTGATTCCATGTTGAGGAAAAAAAGAAAAGGGTGCAATAAACGTGGGATGATGGTGCAGTACAACACGTTATGACTACAACAAAATTATCAATGTATCATTCATTTGTATTACTTTTTTTTAAGAGTCAATAAGGATTGAAAATATATAGTAGATGATAGGCTAATGATGTATAAACTATTATTCTGTCATTGTATATATCTTTTTCTCAATATTATTAGAGTTGTATAAGTAATCATCAGATCACACTTTGGTTAAAATAAAATAGTTCTAAAATCCATGTGTCAATCCTTTATGTACTAATTTGATTACTTAATTTAATCCCTCAAGTAAAAGTACTATACTAATACCAGCATATATTCCTCTCCAATAAATTCTGAGTGTGCTGATATTTATGTATACTTTTCCTCCCATTCAGCATAACACAAAAGTGCACCAGACAAAAGAAAAGGACTCCCAATATGTTCAAAAAGTTGTTATGCATTATAGATAGATGCAAAGTAAACCACATTATATAACTTTGTATGTTATAAGAATTAGTAAAGAATTTAAAACTCACCTCTGATTAGGTAATGAATACTAATTCAATAAACTGGAGATGGCCAAGAAAGGCCAAATTGCTTGTAACATCTGCTCTTCTTTTACTGCAAAATTTTCTGGTCATCTCTGAGATATATGCTGAGGAAACAAGCTCTGTGAGTGCAACTTAATTTTCTAGTTCTGCTTTAAATACATGTGAATAATATTTGGCATTAATTTGAGCACAATAATTATTAAATGCGTGTTTATAGGTGTATATTGTATACACTGGAGATAAGATATATCAAAATCCAGAAACTGCTAAGAAGTATCACCTCAAAATGTTATCTTCGCTCCTAGGAAGGTATGGCTTGTAACCTTCATATATTAATTTTCCATTAGAGCTTATATAGTAATAATGCAATAAGAGCCAATAATGTAGTGAATTAGTGATAACTATAAGTGTCTTTTTCTTGTTCTTAAGCAAAGAAGCTGCAAAGAATTCAATCCTTTATAGCTATAAGCATGGCTTTTCAGGGTTTGCTGCAAGATTGACTAAATCTCAAGCAGAGGAAATAGAAAGTATGATCATTTCTTTAATTAAGCTTGTTATTTTAAAAAATTTAACACATTTTAAAAGCTATATACCATGTGGTTTCAGAGTTTCCTGAGGTCGTTTCAGTCATTCGAAATCGCATTCACAAACTCCATACAACAAGAAGCTGGGACTTCATTGGTATCCATCATTCCTCCTCAAAAACTTCTTACACTGAAAACAACTTAGGTGAAGGAACCATCATAGGTGTCATAGACACAGGTAGTAATTATACATTTATAGTTGTATACTTACATATAGAATTAAAGTATGCACTGTTGAGGTAATTTTAAGCAAACATCCACTGATACTTTGACATGTACTTTTATTTCAATCATCATAAAATAAATGACTACTTGTCAAAAATATCATTGGATGTCTGAATGAAAATGTCTTGCTACTAATTAAGACCTTATGTATGATCAAGCATTCATAGAAAAGTGGCACTGTAACCAAAGATAAACTTGATTTCTTGAAGGAATTTGGCCAGAATCTCGAAGTTTTAATGATGAAGCAATGGGACAAATCCCATCAAGGTGGAAAGGAGTTTGTGAAGTTGGAGAGCAATTCAACACAACCAATTGCAACAAGAAGATAATAGGTGCAAGATGGTTCATGAAAGGAATAACTGACCACAATAAGAACCTCATCCATGGAAATGGCACTAAGGAATTTCTCTCGGCACGCGATGCTATTGGCCATGGCACTCACACAGCTTCAACAGCAGCAGGATATTATGTTGAAAATGCAAACTATAGAGGACTTGCATATGGTTTAGCAAGAGGAGGAGCACCACTTGCTCACTTAGCTATCTACAAGGCTTGTTGGGATAATTCTGTTGGAGGTTGTGCTGATGCTGATATTCTGAAAGCATTTGATAAGGCTATACATGATGGAGTGGATGTCTTAACTGTTTCTCTCGGCGTTAACATTCCCTTGTTTTCTTATGTTGATCAACGTGACACCATTGCAATTGGTTCATTTCATGCAACTGCGAAGGGAATCACTGTTGTTTGTTCAGCTGGAAATTCTGGCCCCATTTCTCAAACCATTGCAAATACTGCACCTTGGATAGTTACAGTTGCAGCTACCACAATAGATAGGGCCTTTCAAGCAGCTATAACTCTTGGAAATAACAACACTGTGTGGGTATGCTAATGCTACAGTTATTTTTCATATCACATTGATAAACCATGCTATCAGCTAAAACTTATAGGCTTTATACCATGCTTGGAAAGATTTTTTTCCAAAGAAAACATTCTTTTTGTTTTGAATGGAAAAACTTCTTTCCAGATATAATCTTACATGTTTGCCAAACCCAACCGAAGTATGAAAAAAAATGGCGTACAGGAAAAATCTGTTCTTAGGGTAGAGGTATGAAGCTTATTTGAAAAAGTTATTTGATTATTTTGAAATCAATCACAATTTCATTTTTACCTCTACAGAACTAACTACCAAAGAGATATTATTTAATCTAAACAACTAGCTTTGTACTCATTTATGTAATTTACTACACAAGTGAGTTTTTTGTCCAATCCAAACAAAATAGATTATCTTGAAATCGTTTTTCAGAAAACATATTCAAACATGAAACTGGTTCTATTATAATGAATTCACATAATTGATTATTGAAATAATCAGCTAGTTGAATGGTATAATGTAGGGACAATCCATTGATACTGGAAAACATAATCTTGGATTTGTTGGGCTCACATACTCTGAACGCATTGCTCTAGACCCTGCAAATGATTTAGCGTGAGACCTCTTGTCCTTCTTATATTATTTATGCATGTTTACTATCTTTTTGTTCCATTACTATACATTTTATATCAATAGTCAATGTCTTCCTTTCAAGCAAGGATTGTCAGTATGGAAGTCTAAATGCAACAATGGCAGCAGGCAAAATTGTTCTATGCTTTTCAGTATCAGATCAACAAGATATTATATCTGCCTCACGTACAGTAATGGAAGCTGGAGGAGTTGGACTAATATATGCTCAATTTCATGAAGATGGGCTCTATCACTGTGGTGTGTTTCCATGTATTAAGGTAGATTATGAAGTAGGGACACAAATATTATCATATATTAGAAGAACAAGGTGAGAAAATAATCAAAATATGCATCGATTGACTTATGAAATTCATTTGAACTAAAATTAATCACAAGTTTCTTATCTGAAAGATTCCCAACTGCAAGCTTGAGTCTTCCAAAGACTGTTATTGGAAAATTGACATCTCCACAAGTTTCATCTTTCTCTTCAAGAGGACCTAGTAGCATGTCTCCAACTGTGCTAAAGGTATAACAGGATCTTATATTCTTATTTCAGGCATGGTTTTTTTGTTCAACCAGACCAACCCTGTTCTGAAATTTTGAGACAAATTAATTAGATGTGATTTATAACAATAAGAGATTCAACTCAATATTTTTGCAACATTCTATACTTTAGCTACTTGAATTATATATACCATGGTTAGCTTAAATGAAACATTCATTCAATTAACATGGAAATGATATTCTCATAAATTTCCATTGCACTACATCTTTCTACGGTAGATTGCAGCTTAGTTTGTCTTGTTAGTAAGTTACTGATCTATGTTGATTTTTTTCATTATGAACTTGCTTCACAGATTGAGAAAACTGTATGTATGTTTGTTCTGTTGATTTTTTTCATCAATATCATAGAAATGCGTACAGAGTAGTGTAATAAAGAGTAGTAGTGCAATATGTTACTATTTATTACATAAAATGTACATATGGGCATCAAAGAAATCATTGAAACTCCAATTCCACAGGAAAGTAGTTGTCACTTGTCAGAAATAAGGCTGCAGAAAATTGCTGATTGAATTTTATGAACTAAACTAAATAGCAGATTACTTAGAACTGTAAAATAATTTTAAATATTTATAATATCAGTATGTTTCCGATGCATATGCAACCACAAAAGCAACACATATGCAACAAGCAATTTTGGAGTGAAGGAAAAGGAACTCGGAGAATGCCTCTGGTGGGCTACTTTGTAAATTAAGTTAGCAACTTACCATAAAACAGAACTGTTTTTACATGGATTTATATTATATGATGCCATCGTTAACTTTTACTAAGTGTATGATGATTCATGGTGGTAGCCTGACATAGCTGCACCAGGTGTGGACATTTTGGCTGCGTTTCCACCACAGGGCACAACACAGGACAGCGGATTTGCATTATTATCTGGAACTTCAATGTCTTGTCCCCATGTAGCAGGGATAGCAGCTCTCATCAAATCCAAACACCCAACATGGTCACCTGCAGCCATAAGATCAGCTTTGGTAACAACAGGTGAATCAGCCATAATAAGAATTAATCACATATACTTCAAAATGGTTGTCGTACCAGTATACCAGTATAGGCTACATATCATATCGGATACTTGTCGTTTATATGTCATTCATTTGTTCTATGATTTTTTGTTCCACATGAACGTTTTTCATATTTTGCCCTGTTGTGTTTGTATTCAGTACCCATACTTCCTAGATTAAATTACTTCTTTACAGTGTAGTATACATTCAAAGTAACTAGTTCGTCATTGAAAATGCAGCCTCTCAAACTGGCACTGATGGAAGTGTTATATCTGAAGAGGGTTCAACATATAAGGCTGCAGACCCTTTTGACATAGGAGGTGGACATGTGAACCCTAACAAAGCAATGGATCCAGGGCTCATATATAACATAACCACTGATGATTATATCCATTTCCTATGTTCCATTGGTTATGGTAGTGCATCCATCAGCAAAATGACCAAAACCAACACAAAATGTAAGAAAGAGAAACACCAAGGACTGAACCTTAATCTTCCTTCCATATCAATTCCATACCTAAAAAAGGGTGCAAAAGTAATGAGAACCGTGACAAATGTTGGAAACATAACTTCTGTCTACAAAGCTCAAGTGAAGGCTCCAGATGGCATAAAAGTGAGAGTTGAACCTCAAATTTTGAGTTTCAATTCTTCCTCGACAGTCCTTTCCTTCAATGTCAGTTTCTTGTCAACTCTAAAGCTTCATGGAGGTTACAGATTTGGTAGCCTAACTTGGACCAATGGCAAGCATTTTGTGAGGGTCCCAATAGCTGTGAGGACCATACAATTTGAATCTTAAGGATTCATAAGAGTTTATGGAAAATGAGTTTTATCAACTAACACGGCATTAAATTCTATGACGAAAGATTACCAGTTTATGCATGGAATATACTACAGATTGTAAGTTTAAAACGGATCCTGAGTTTGCAACTGACAAATTATTTGAATTAAATAAAATGATTGGTTGACACTGATGAACAGAATACTGTGATGAGCAAATGTCAGTATTAGAAACAAAAAACACTGCTAATCTAATGGTGAATTTTAAGTTACTGTTGTTAAGGAAGATGGTATTTGTATGATTTGTATTTTATCTAAAACAACACAAAATATCAAACTTGAGTCTTTATTGAAGCAGTCTTTATTGGAATTAATTTTTATTGAAATAAACAGACTATAAAATTCTCCCACCTATCTCAACACCTTCAATGTTCAAACACAACAATATAAAACTAATAACTCAAAAGTAAAAATTGTAATATACATATTGTTGTAAAAGCACTTAATTAGATTGGTGGAAGGAGCACCTGTGGAGATCGTTAATGGCACTAATTTGGGAAAACCTAAGGTTGTTGGGGGTGATGACTCAATGTCTTTCCAATCAGAAGATGGTGACTGGTGGCTGGACGGCGTCTCTGGTAGAGGAGAAGAGTCCTTCTCGGTTGATGAGGGTGAGGACGTGGCAAGGTCTCAGGCGCCTCTGAACTTTGCTCAGTCTTGAGGGCATTGGGGTTCGGGAAAAGGTGACGAGGGGAGCAGGTGGAATAGGCCAAAACAACTCTTCTGCAAAAGGGGTTTTGGCCGATTCAGAGAAATTTGGCAAGATTGACAAAAAATGGCATCCTTTTCCTCTGGGAATGGGAAAGGTAAGAGCAGACCAAGTTTGAAAGGGGAGGAAGGTGTGAGTACAAGGGTTAATATCTGAATGTGCTTGGGAAAGTGAAAGAAAAATAAAAGGAAAGGAGGTTCAAGTTGGGCCCCAATTCAGTTTTGGGCCCAAAAATATGGTTTTAAATAATAAGCTTAATCCTTCATGTGGTTGCACTCTAAATGTCCACAATTGCCACCTTGTTGATCACGTGCAAAATATTATGTTGGGCCAACATCCTTCAACTCAACCAGTAGATTCCACAATTCAACGCCCATTTTCAAAAAGTTTTTTGCCCACCAAGGATTCCAGTATTATAAAATATTTTTCTTCTGCAAAAGGGGTATGGATTGATAAACAGAAATGTATGGCCCGAGCTGCTAAATTCAAAGGGAGGAGTCTAAAAAAACAAAAGGCCCCAAAATCTCCCCCTTAATTCCCATTCCCATGTTTTAGCCTCCCTTAGGCTAAATTCTTCAAGGAAGCTTAGAAGGAAATCATCTATTAAAAGGGAAGAATTAATGGAAATGGAAGGGGCGAGAAACGTATTGGTGTGTCTTCAGGGGATAGCATTGGTCTACCTCGTGAAGAAGAGGGACCTCAAGCCCGTTCAGATTCTTCATTTAGTAATTCAATTTTGGATCCTAATGTTAGGATGGCCAACATGCTTCATTCGATGAACGGTGATCAGAAAGCAAGGAAGATTTGGGAACTGGGGAAGTGTATGGGTGTCTCGAATGAAGGGGATGATTTAGTTTTGATTAAGAAGATCGCAGAATTGAAGGACAAAGATAGGATTGGATTTGCCGAATCCAACCTTGGGGAACAAGATGGTAATCAATGATTTGTATCTCTATTAATGTGATGGGGTTAGGGAGCAGGTTGAAGAAAAGAGGTGTAACAAACTTAATCAAAAATAATAATGTGGATTTCATTGGCATCCAAGAAACTAAGGTGGAGGATTGTGATGCTAATCTCTGTTTTTCTCTTTGGGGAAACAACGACTATGATTGAGACTTTAATCCTTCGACTGTTAGATCAGGAGGGATCCTTAGCATATGGGATAGTAGAAAATTTCAAAGGATCAACACTTTTCGCGGTACTGGCTTCCTAGCAACGCTTGGAGTTTGGCTGAGCGGTCAGGTTTCTTGCTGCTTGGTAAACATCTATTCGCCTTGTTTACTCACCCATAAAAACAACTTTCAGAGGAAATTGTGAATTTGAAAAGGAGCTTAGGAGATATTATTTGGTGTTGTTTTGGTGATTTTAATGCAATCAGAAGTGATTCTGAAAGGAAATGTGGTATAAGGGGAAGTTGTAAAAAAAAGATGCAATTGTTTAATGATTGGTTAAGGGAGCTAGAGTTGTTGATTTGCCATTAATTGGTAGAAATTTTACTTGGTACCAACCCAGAAATAGTGTAATGAGCAGATTGGACAGATTCCTTGTTTTAGTTGGTTGGATGTCTCTATGGAAAGATACTACTCAATGGGGTTTGAGCAGAGATTTTTCTGATCATTGTCCTATCATTCTTAGACAAAAGAAGGTTGATAAGGGTCCAATTCCTTTCAGATTTAATAATTGTTGGCTCAAGCATCATATGTTTCAGGAGTTGGTTTCAAATTGTTGGCTTAAGGATGGATATGCAGGAACGAAGGCTTTTATTGTGAAGGAAAAATTAAAGTCTTTGAAAGAAGTTATAAAGGTTTGGAATAAGGAGACTTCCGGGTGCCTTGAATCCAAATTGGGCAACTTGGTTAAGGAAATTCAGCATTTAGACCTCCTGGGAGAGAGCTCTGTTTTGGACTCAAATCAAATTGCATTGAAGAAGAATATGACTGCGGATTGGTAGAAAATGGCTAATTGGAGGGATAATCTTTTGTGGCAAAAGTCCAGGTGTAGATGGTTGAAGGAAGGGAATGCAAATACTAGTTATTTTCATGCTTGTATCAACAATAAGAGAAGAAGAAACCAAATTCATGGTGTGTGGATAGATGGGGTTTGGTGTGAACAAGATCCTATTATTAGAAAAGGGATAACCTCCTACTTTAAAAGGTTATTTTCCAACAACCAATTTGTGAGGCCTAGACTGGATGGAGTGCATTTTAACCGGTTGAATTCTTCTCAAGTCATGTATCTGGATTCTGGAATTTTGGAGGAGGAGATTAAAGAAGCGGTTTGGAGTTGTGCCACTGAAAAGAGTCTGGGGCCTCATGGATTCAATTTCAAATTCTTCCACGAGTTTTGGGGTTTGATTAAAAAGTATATTATCCTTTTTGTTCAGGAATTCCAGTTGAGTAGTAGGATTCCGAAGGGTTTGAATTCTTCATTCATCACTTTGATTCCGAAGAATAAAAACCCTAATAAGATCCAAGATTTTAGACTGATATCTCTTGTGGGGTCTTTGTATAAGATTCTTGCAAAGATCTTGGCAGGAAGGCTTAAGGGAGTAATCAGTTCTCTAATCTCTCCTACTTAGTCACCTTTTATCCAGGATAGAAGTATTCTGGATGCTACGGTTGTGATTAACGAAATCATTCATTCGGCTAAGAAGGATAAGGATGGTTGTTTGTTGTTCAAGATTGATTTTGAGAAGGCTTATGATTCTGTTGACTGAAGTTTCCTAGATTATATGCTTTCTAGGTTTGGTTTCTCTTATAAGTGGAGGAAGTGGATAAAAGGTTGTCTCTCTTCGACCTCGATGTCTGTGTTGGTAAATGGGAGCCCAATGGGGTTTTTCTCTGTTTCGGGAGGCATTCGTCAAGGGGATCCTATGGCACCCTTCTTATTCCTTATGGTGGCGGAAGGTTTTGCAGGTTTGATGCGCAATGCTAGAAGTGCTGTGTTATTTGAGGGTTACAAAATTGGTAGTTATGGAGTGGAGGTGTGTGATCTTCAGTTTGTTGATGACACTATTCTTGTTTGTAAGCCTAATGTCAAAAATCTTTGGTGTATCAAATCCATTCTCAGGTGCTTTGAACTAATTTCTAGATTAAAAGTGAACTCCCAAAAGAGTTCTTTGTTTGGCATTTCGGATTCAAATTCTTTTCTTACTGGTGCAACTAATTTCCTATCGTGTAACTTGGGTCCTTTTCATTTCTTTACTTGGGAATTCCAGTTGGGGCTAATCCAAGGAGGCTTTCTACTTGGCAGTGTTTGATTGAGGTGGTGTCAAAGAGGCTTGCCTCATGGAAGTGCAAGCATATTTCCTTTGGAGGAAGGCTTATTCTCATCAATTTGGTGTTGTCAAACATTCCTACATACATGTTGTCCCTCTACAAAGCTCCTAAGAAGGTCTTGCCAAAAATTGTTTCTTTGCAGAGAAATTTCCTTTGGGGTAACAAGGATGGTAATAGAGGTATTGCTTGGGATGATGTTTGTAAGCCTAAGGAGTTAGGAGGTTTACGTGTGTGAAATCTCTTGGTGTTTAATGATTCCTTGTTGGGGAAATGGAAATGGCGGAGACTTATTGACAATGAAGCGTTTCGGGTGAAGGTAATTAATTCCAAGTATGGTATTGATTTGTTTTGTTGTACTCCTAATTCCGCGTCTAGATGGTGGAAGGATCTTGGAAAAGTGGGCTCACTTAACGGGGTTAATGGTGGCTGGTTTACTGAGAATGTGTGGAAGGAAATCGGTGATGTAACCAAACATTATTTTGGCTTGATACTTGGGTGGGTCAGCAGAGTCTCGAGGATTTTTTTCCTCGACTATTTTCTCTTGTTGTGGATAAAAGGTCATTGGTGGCTCAGAATGGTTTCTGGTCGAATGAGGTTTGGTCTTGGGAGATTCAGTGGAGAAGAAATTTATTTGGCAGACAAGAGTCCTTGGCAAGAAACCTGCTTGACTTGATTCATCATCATGCATGTAGGAAGGAGGTCTCAGATTCTTGGAGATGGGGGTTAGACACATCAGGATCCTATGTGGTTAAAACCACATACTTGGCTCAAGTGATTCATAACAACTCTACTTTAGATAATGTGTTAAAAAGTGTTAGATTAGTTGTGTGTCTTCTTCTATTTGTTGTTTTGCTTGGAAACTTGTTAGACAAAGGATTCCAACCAAGGATGAGTTGTACAAAAGGAACATCATTTGTGGGATTGATGACATGATTTATGTTTTATGCAAGAATCAAGTAGAATCTATAGATCATTTATTTATCTCTTGTGACTTCACTATGAGTGTTTGATATGGCTTCTACTTTTGGCTTCAAACTCCGGTTAATGTTCCTGCATCAATAGTAGAATTGTTCATTCTTCATGATTCTTTTGTGTGTGGTACAGGATTAAATCTTTGGAGAATGTTGTGGTTTGCGGTGGTGTAGTCAATTTGGTTAATGAGGAATGAAGCAGTTTTCTCAGGAAAGGACCCAAGCTTTGTTCATATTATGGATTTGATCCAGAATAGATTGTGGGTTTGGTTTTCATCATATGTAAACTCTTCTTCTATTTTGTTTGCTAATTGGTGCATTGACCCAAAGAATTGTATCAATTTAGCTAGTAAAAAGATCTCTCTTTGATCTTTCTCTTGTATTGGGTGTGCACCCCTTGTGGTCAGCAGGATGAATAGTGAGGTAAGGATCATTTCTTAGCTCTGCACTGACCACACCTTCAGCATCTCTCCTTGTCGTTGCTCTAGCAGAAGGTAGCTTCGAAGTTGTATCCTACAAAATACCACCAACATAATAGTAGTAGCAAGTAGCAACTTTAATATGAGAAATTTTTTAGGGTTAGTTTAACAATTGCATTTTAGTATCAACTTTAAATTTTAGTCTACTCGTACATGATTGTCCCTTTAATTTGATATTAGTTACTCAACTCACTCGTACTTTTAATTGTTCTATAGTCTTCACTAATAACTCCTTCACTATAAAAGATTAGAGTATTGGATAGACAATTGGCTAGTGAGTTGAATCACATGGCCTAAGCATCCTTATGTAAGTATAGATACCCCATGGCTCATTCATTGTTGCCTAGGTCACCCCAAATATAAATAAATTGAAGAAAATGATTTATCATCTCTCCAATTTGAAATCATTAGAATGTGAGTCATGTCAGATTGGTAAACATGTTCAAACTTTGTCTCCACACTCATTGTCAGTCAAATTCCCCTCTTTTGATTTGGTTATAATCATGTTGTTAGTTCTAACTTAGGATATAGATACTTTGCAAGTTTGTTAATACTCCAGGGAATTCTAATCTTAAAATTGTGTTAGATCAATATATGGAAGACTTATAGGGAAGTTGAAAGTAAAACGTAATGTGTAGTACAAATCCAAGTGAATAAGTGTAACTAAAATATTCACACTAGATACATAAAATGAATAGAACATAGTCCTGGAGGCGTGATAATCGTTCAACGGTTGGAGCTCAATTTGGGTCATGGCAAAAACAACAGTTCCAAATTCATGGGCGAATCAGTTGAGAGTCAAGTTCTACAACCTTACAAACGATGTAGAGAACGAAGAAAAAAAACAGTAAACAATGTCCCCAGTTTTCGCTTTAAATAATATTCTATTAATTTATCATAAATCTCAATAGTTTTATCTCTAAACTAACTTTAGAATTTATCCCCACACACATCTCAAATCAATAACTTATCCAACAACAAAGATATTAAAATTCAAACTTTACTAATGGACAACAGTAAACTTACACTACATGGAGTATTCATAGAGTGAGAACATTAACACTAAAAACAAGTCGTTTCCATTGATTAAAGGAGATAATAAGATCAGAATTACAATCAAAGGCACTAAACTTTCTTGTCATACAAAAAAGCTTCCTCCTAAACACAGATATACATAACAAAAAAATCAAAAGAGTTGATAAAGCCTAAATAACAATTAAGCAGCTTTTTTAGGAGACTTGGCAGCCTTAGATGGAGACTTTGGTTCTTTAGCAGAAGAAGCAGAAGAAGAAGCACCAGTTTTCTTCGGCAAAAGTACTGGGTTAATATTAGGAAGAACACCACCATGTGCAATAGTAACACCAGCAAGCAATTTTCCAAGCTCTTCATCATTCCTCACTGCCAACAACACATGCCTTGGGATAATCCTATTCTTCTTGTTATCTCTAGCAGCATTACCAGCCAATTCCAAAACCTGCATTACCCAGAAATCAAGTTCAGAAAAACCCTAATTTAATTCAATCGACAATTTCAGAGTCGAGAATTAAGAAACAAATAGTGAAATTAACTTCGTACCTCAGCGGCAAGATATTCAAGAACGGCGGCGAGGTAAACAGGAGCACCAGTTCCGACGCGCTGAGCATACCTTCCTTTCTTCAAGTAACGGCCGATTCTTCCGACGGGGAATTGAAGACCAGCTCTGATGGATCTAGTAACGGCCTTCTTCCTTGGACCACCGCCTTTCCTTCCGGCGGCACCCTTCTTCGATTTTCCGGCACCGGTATCCATTTTCTGAACCCTAAGAGAGAATTTTGATTCGCAAAGAGAGAGAAGTGAATGAAGAAGTGTGAGTGAAATGATACGTGGAGACGGGTTTTATTGATGTTCGGACAGGGTAGGAGGATTCGCGATCCGTGTGTGAATAGATTGTGGACGTTTGATTAAAAATTATCAACGGTTGTAGAGTACTGTTTGTGTAACGATCCGTGTGACTAATAATTTTTGTTTTCAAAATGAATTTTTACAAGAGTCCGCTCAAAGCCGCTCAAATATTTTGTACAAAAACTAACCCGCTCAAATACTCTATAACTTAATTTCATCTTATGTTTTGAATTGGAGACTTTAATATTGAAGACTATCATAGAGTTGGTTAATAACTTATCTATTATTTATATGTATTATTTTTTGTTTAAAAAATTCAATGATGATTATTATATAAATATTAGAATATATAACATTTTTTTGTCAACGCATAAGTATTACTTTTTTTTTAAAAAAAGTTTGAGTTTAATGTGATATAATATGTTATACTTTTTTCAAAGATACAAATATTTTTATAAGGTAAAACACAATTTGATTTTTAACTTAGTTGTTTTTCTCACTTTGGTCTCTTGTTTTTTTCTCCACTATTAACTTAAACATGTATTTGTGTTTAATGTTATGCATTGTCAATCATAGACTCGAATAAAAAGTTGTTGTGTTAGTTAGTTGACAACTAATGTTGTCGTCTTGTCGAATCTCTATAATAAAAATTAATGATATCATAATATTTGTTTGAACAAATAGCCAGCCGCAAGCAAAGAAAATGACAGCCTATTACAAAAAAAATGGAATTGTATAGATATGGAAGCTATAGTACCTATTATAGAATAGATTGCCTAACTTTATAAATTTTCCTATTGAACTATCTCTAAATCCACTTCAATTATTGTTTCAATTTCAACTTATAATAAGACCAACTTATTAGTAGTTTTAATAATTTTTCAAACACATAATATTGCAGGTTAATTGATATGCTTTGTCCTACATAACATTGGTAACCCAATGAAATGATGAATGTTCAGCAGGTGCAGATTCTACTTTCACTCTAAATAAAAGTGCACTGTTCAGACTTAGAGGCTAAAGTAAGTCAAAAACTTTCCTATCAAGTTTCTCCAAAACCACAAGTTCTTTGACTTAGAAGTTTTTGCTGATATATTTATATAATTAAATGACTTTTTTGTTGGCTTCCAATGATAATATATTTTCTGCTACAAACATAATAACACCTCTCCTTCTAAAACATTGTGACAGTTTAGGTTTTCAAATAGAATCGCAGTTTATCATGGTCACTATGATCTATGCTTCTTAACTTCCTCAGGTAACAATACAAAACACCCTCTCATCATCTCCTTCTATACTTTTCTTCCTCTTCTCTTTTCTATTTACACATAATCCTATTTAAACTTACTTAAACCCTCTCCCTTTTTTCTTCTTCTCTATTTACCATTTACATTACAAAAACCATCTTCGTTTTTTATAAGTTGATGTTATTAAGTTAAACTTAAAACATTTTTTTCTTTTATGTTTACAAGTATTAAACAAAGATTTTTCTTTTCTGAAAACATTTTTTATTTATTTTCTCTTGCCTTTTATGTTTTGAAGTAGTACTTACAGTTGAAGAACCACATTGACTTCTGTATTTAACTACTATATTTGTATTTATAGTCGAAGAACCATTATCAGTTGTCAAAAGAAAATCAAAGTCATTTGATATTATAAGATTTAGGTATTGTTACTAACTCTATACATAATGTAGTTACGAACATATATATCTGTCCAATATGAGTTTTATATTTGTTTTATTCATTTGGTACAGTTAAATAACCGCACTAACATATCATATACAAGGTGTATCAGATTTTATATTTTATTAGAAAATAAAACAAGTGTATTATGTTGTTATATGTGTGGTCTTTTTGCGTTGTTGTTGTTGAGTTTGCTCTTAATGAGCCATGTGAAGTGTACATACAATGTGTCTAACTAAGTAAGTGAAGTGTTAATGTATAACATAATATAGTTTATTGTTGTTGATCTTCCTTTTTTAAAGGTGACTAAAATTTTCAATATATCATTAGAGGATTACTTTTGGAATGGAATTTGGTGTTCCCCACTTAAAGTTTTAGTCATTTGGGATATTAACATGTCAAGATTAATTTACTACTTCACATATACAATATTATATGTGAAATTCTTAATAACATTTTATAATTTACATAATATGATATGGACTGTTATAATGATATTTTTTTTTAAAAGTTTGTTGTCAATGAATTATAACTTTATTGTCCTTCACGAAAATTGTTTCTTTAATTTTTATGCTTAACTTTATCATATTATTACTAAATAATAACATATTAATATGTAACATTTGTATTTGTTTAACCGATGATGTAATTAACATTTATGCAGTAATGATTAACTACACTACGAATACATGGATGAATGATTTTAAGTTATAAGTATAAAAATATAGTAGTAAAGATTTTAGAGTACAAACCTTAAAACAATACTTGAATGGAAATAACACATCAAAGTTTGATACTTTATTTTTGGTAATACCAAGGTTATTTAAATTATCCACTAAGTTATACATAACATGTCTATATTTTTTAAACAGGGAATTTGTTTGCAAATTTATTTTTGTTGGGGTCAAACATGGATAATAATAATCCAAATATTTGCACTTCAATTGCAAGAAATAAAAGAAAGTCTGCTTTACGGGATATATAAATTATTCAAGATCAAAGCTATAACTACTTCCATCGGTTGTATCCTAACAATCAAACTCAACACTGATGCAAATGAGTAGAACCCCTCTATCATAACTATCTTCAAATTGTGTAAATGTGAAACATAATTATGGTTTCATTAATGCAAATGACGCCTCAACTTCTGCATCCCATACCCAACCATCTACAATTCATGAGCAAAGCAGGAAGAAAAGATTCATCAACCAAGAATCTTTAGGTGTAAATCTAATGAGTAGATATAGAAGCATGGTTAATGATAAACATATCAATAGTGTGGCACAAGGAAACGAAAATGTCTTGCCTTTTACACCAACTAAAAATAATAGGCACCAATTCAATTGTCATAAAACAGAAGATGATGACATGTCTGATATTGACATACAAGGTATTCATTTAATATGACATCATATTATTAGTCATTGAATTAGTAAACTTATTGTTTCTATTTTACAATAATGTTGAATTTTGTTTACTTTTGAAAGATGTGAATATTGAAGACTCTTCAGAGGATGATGATCAATTTCATAACTCATATACGACCTCTATGTTTCAAAGTCAAGAAGGTTATTTAGTATATTTTATGAATACATATTTATAATGCAACAAATATACCACTAAGGTTATTTTTTTTTTTGTTTAGGATATTCTGATATTGGTGATCCTATTGTTGAATGTGATTATTGTGGAGCATGCATGTGGTATCAAGAGCGAAAGCGGAAACATAGAAATACTACAACACCTAAGTATGAACTTTGTGGTGGTGATGAAAAAGTACAAATCTCATTACTGAAAACACCTCCTCCCCTCCTTCAACATCTACTTTTTGATAAGTTCTCTAGTGATAGCCTAAATTATCAAAATAATATCCGTTTATAAAACATGATATTTGCTTTCACATCAGCGGGTGCAAAATTTGATAGATCTATCAATAATGGTAGAGGTCCACCACCTATTCGGATACAAGGACAACCATGTCATCGCATTAGTAGCATGCTACCGATGCCTGGACAATGCCCAAAGTTTGCTCAACTTTATATTTATGATACATAACATGAAATTGAAAACAGGATGGAAGGAATAAGGTATATAGTATTTAATTACTATAAATTAGTGTCATTTTTTTCCCAAATACTAATTTTTTATTTTCTGTTGAATCTACGAATATAGGAACAACAAGGTTGATTCAAAAGTAGTTTTCCAATTATCACAAATGTTGGATGAAAATAATGTTCATGCAAAGTCTTTCAGAATGGCAAGGGAAAGATTAAAAGATTGTGTTATTCCTAACTTAAAGTTGAAGCTAATTTCCGAAAGGAATTCTGATGGCAGAATAAATAACTTACCAACGGTTTCTGAAGTGGCTGCTTTAATAGTTTGAGATATTGACTCAACATCACAAAGAGATATAATTATGGAAACACAAGGTGGTTATTTGAAGAGAATTGATGAACTACATGCAAGCTATTTGACTTTTCAATATCCATTGTTGTTTCCATTTGGAGAGGATGGTTACAGACATGATATATGTCATAGAGTTAGAGCTGATTCTCAAAACAGAAAACGAAATCGTCTTACGTTAAGAGAATGGATTTCATTTAGATTGCAAACAAGGAATAATGAGGCTCAAACTTTATTGCGATCAAGAAGACTATTTCATCAATTTTTAGTAGACGCTTACACCATGGTGGAGTCTGAGTGATTGTCTTTTATTAGAAGAAACCAGTCAAAGCTAAGGGTTGACAAATACATAAATTTGAATGCATCTCAAACAAATGACCAAAGTCAGGGATCAAATATAGGAAAAAGGGTGATTTTACCTTCCACATGTGTTGGTAGCCGTAGATACATGGATCAATTATACTTTGATGGGACGGCCATCTGTAGTACACTTGGATTTCCTGATTTATTTTTGACAATGACATGCAATCCTAACTGGCCTGAAATTGTAAGATTTCTTAACCCTGTGGGTTCGAAGCCACATGATAGGCCATATATCATCTCAAGGGGTTTCAAAATTAAGTTTGAAGAATTACTTCAAGATTTGAAGAAGAGGCATGTTTTGGGTAAAGTAATTACATGTAAGTATTTATTCCATATAATTTGTTAAAGGATCTCAAACATGTTTCTATTTAACTAAATTCGAATACTTATTAATCCTTTTTATTTAATGTTTCAGATATGTACACCATTGAATTTCAGAAGAGAGGTTTACCACATGCACACTTGCTAATTTTTTGCATCCAACTAACAAATATCCATATCCAAATGACATTGATAGAATTATCTCTGCTGAAATTCCAAATCCGAATGATGATCCTGAGTTGTATAATTTGGTGAAGTCAAATATGATTCATGGTCCATGTGGTTCTTGCAACAAATCTTCTCCATGTATGAAGGATGGTAAATGTGCTAGGTATTTTCCGAAGCAATTCCAACAATCTACAATTGTTGATCAAGATGGTTATCCGGTTTATATCTGAGAAGAGATAATGGAAACATGGTTGAAAAAAATGGTATTTCTCTTGACAATCGTTATATTGTCCCTTACAACCCACAACTATTAAGAAAATATCAAGCTCACATTAATATGGAGTGGTGTAACCAAAGTACTCCAGTTAAGTACTTATTCAAGTATATAAACAAAGACTATGATAGGATCACAGCTGTTATTGAACCAACAAAAGATGGTGGATCACAAACTCGAGGAAATGTTGACGAGGTTAAACAATATCTTGATTGTAGATATGTATCACCATCAGAAGCATGTTGGAGAATTTTTAAATTTCCAATTCATGGGAGACAACCTGCAGTTGAACGGTTGTACTTTCATCTTCAATGAGAACAACCTGTTTACTTTAATGATCATGAGGACATTGACAATATTCTTTTAAGACCAACAGTATCAGAATCGATGTTTACATCATGGATGGAAGCTAATAAACAATATCCTGAAGGTAGGACTTTGGGTTATGCTCAATTTGTCTCAAAATTTGTTTATGTCAAAAAAACTAGGTTTTGGAAGCCAAGAAAATCAGGTTATACAATTGGTAGACTAATTTGGGTCTCTCCATGCACCGGTGAGCTGTATTACCTTAGGATGATGTTGACAGTCATTAAAGGACCAACATGTTATGAAGATATTAGAACTGTTTCAATTATTCAATATGAAACATCCAGGGATGCATGCTTTGCTATGGGATTACTTAAGGATGATAAAGAATATATTAAAGCTTTAAGAGAAGCAAATGATTGGGGTTTTGGATTCTACTTGAGGAAATTGTTTGTGACAATGCTTCTATCAACATCTATGAATAGGCCAAATCATGTTTGGGAGGAGACATGACAATGGTTATCTGATGGAATTCTTTACAATTAAAGAAATATATCTAATAATCAAGGTACGAACAATAATATTATATTTTATTATGACAATTTTCTTTTATGTAAATATATTATATAATATAACATTTTTTATACTTTATAGGGTTGATGCTTACCGATGAACAACTACAAAATCTAACTTTACTAGAGATTGAAAAACTACTTGAAGGAAATCGAAGAAGTTTAAAAGACTATCCTTCAATGTCATACTCAAATGGGTACATAACAAGTCAATTAGGCAACAGACTAATATATGAAGAGCTTAATTATGATACAGATGAATTAAAGAAAAACTTCAATACTCTTTTCAACTCTCTCACAAGTACTTCCATTTTGTTAAGAATGTATGTATTTCACCTTATTCTCAATTAATCTATTTGTACTAAAAAGATTAATGTTTACATAATGATTTCATATTATGTAGAAGAACAATGTAAGATATTCCATACTATAATGCAAGCCGCCAACCATCAACAAGGTCGCATGTTTTTCTTATATGGTTGTGAAGGGACAGGAAAAACACATATGTGGCGAACTCTGACATATGCATTGAGATCTCAAAAGCATATTGTATTGACTGTGGCTTCAAGTGGTATAATTTCTTTATTATTACCTGGGGGTAGGACAACACACTCTAAATTCAAAATACCTGTACCAACTTTTGACAATTCCATTTGCAACATTCATCAAGGTACTGAACTTGCAGAGTTATTGAAACAAACAAAGTTAATTATATGGGATGAAGCTCCAATGTCACATAAGTTTTTCTTCGAGGCACTTGATAAAAGTCTACGTGACATCATGGGAACAACAAATGGCTCAATTTTGTTTGGGGAAAAAGTTGTAGTATTTGGAGGTGATTTTAGACAAATCTTACCAGTGATTCCAGGAGGTTGTCGTTCAGATATTGTACATGCAACAATTAATGCATCTTATCTTTGGCATCAATGTACAGTTTTAACTCTTACAAAGAACATACGTTTAAAAAATCATGACAATGCAACAGATGTCAGGAAATTCTCTGATTGGATTCTAAAGATGGGAAATGGAAAATTATCTGAGCCTAATGACGGTTGTGCTGAAATTGATATTCCAGAAGAACTTTTGATTATAGATTATGATGATCCAATTGAGGACATAGTCTCTAGCACCTACCCAAACTTACAAGATCATTACAATGACGAATAATTTCTTTAATGTAGAGCAATACTTGCATCAACAATTGAGATTGTTGATCAAATTAATGACTATGTTCTGAGTAAAATTCCAGGTAATGTATATTCAAAATTGTTTAAATATTCATCATCTGAATCTATATTACATTTATTAAACTAATATTGATAAATATTCTAATGTATAATTATAGGTGATGAAAAAGAATACCTAAGTTCGGATGAAGTTGATATGTCTGATGCTAATGAAAGTGAAGCATTCAACATATTAACTCCTGAATTTCTAAATTCGCTTGCAACATCTACCCTTCCAAATCATAAGATCAAGCTAAAAGTGGGCACTCCGATTATGCTATTCAGGAATTTAGACCAGTCCGAAGGATTATGTAATTGTACAAGATTGGTGGTTACTAAGATGGCGAATAATGTACTAGAGGCAAAGATCATGTCTGGAAAAAATATTGGAAATATTACTTATATTCCTAGGTTATCAATGTCACCATCTCAATCTCCATGGCCTTTCATGCTTATCAGAAGACAATTCCCTATAATTGTGTCATACGCTATAACAATCAATAAATCTCAAGGTCAATCATTAGAAAGTGTGGGGTTGTATTTACCTAAACCAGTATTCAGTCATGGTCAATTGTACGTAGCTATTTCAAGAGTTCAAAGCAAAGAGGGATTAAAGATATTGATACATGACAAGAATGGTAAACCACTGAAGACAACAACAAATGTGGTTTATAAAGAAGTTTTCCAAAATCTGTAAAATGTATTCTATAACTTATTTTACATTACGTTCCAAACTTTTATTCTTAATTTTATTTTTAATATAACAGGTTCATTATCATTTCATTAATGAAGATTCTCCATTAACAATGAAATACATACAGCCGTTTTTTATGAGGTAATCTTCAACATCCTTTTTACTAACAAATTATGATGTATTTCTATAAATAAATTCATGCAATATACATTACCACCTGTGCGAATGCACGGGTATCTTACTAGTGTCTTTGCTAAAAGCAATACATTGTATCGCTAATATAGTATCAAAAAAGTAATGGCTAAGGCATCTCCAGCTGAATATAGTAAAAATATAAGGAATGGTTCTGTGAATAGTACAGAAAAAGGAAGTTAGTTCACTAATCTATATTATAAATAATAACTTGAAGTATAGATACTCTTTACACGTCAATAAAAATATTACATGCATTAATTATGAGCAAAACTAATTTTATATGTTATAATAACTAGATGAGTCGAGAAAAAGTAAGAGAATTAGATTATTAGCATAATAAAGCTTTATAATTAATTATTAGCAATATTTTAATAATATCATTCAAGTAAAGATGATAATATAGGTTAGTTCGTGGGTATGGCACAATTTGGCCAAAGTTTAATAAAAACTCACTTTGTTTGGGTAGAAGTTCCTTGCAAGTTTGGTATTGGTGATACTACTATGAACTAGAACCTCCGTGTATAAATGATTACGAAATTATCTAAGATTAGAATTTTATATATAAGAGTTTTACTAAACTAGCCTTATATATGTGTTTGGGTTGAACTTGAAGTGGTAATGGGTCGAGGAAATCCAACAAGGATGACGTTCGTTCTCCCAATATCATTATATTCAAATTTGATAATGTAGGTTCACGTACATGGTTGGAGAATCTAAAACCCAAACCCTCCAACCTAGACCTAACAAAATGGTTAGGTATATCGGGATAAGCCAATATACTCCAAAAAGTCATAGGGTATGAGCATTAAATTTCAAGCATTTACTTAAATCAGCTTTTCTAGTATGGTTTGGCCCAATGTTATTAAAACCGGTTCGGACCGTCCGGAATGACCGGAGAACCTGCCAATCGGTCTCATAATCGGTACGTAATAAATGTTGTGTCGGCTAAGCATCAAAACCGGTGTAAACTGGAGAAAAACTGGTGAACCGGCCGGTTCATACATGTAATTTTAAAAAACCCTACATAGGCACATACCACATAGAATTAGAAATCCCTTTTCTTCATTCACACGACAAATCCTTCTTTCCTTCTCAATTCTTAATCCCATTTCTTCTTAATCCTTTTTCATCTCACTTCCACAGTTCCTTCCTTCTTGGTCTTTAGTGTGTTTGGATAGATAAGCAAAGTTAGAATTCATTTTTGGTTTGGAGAATTCAGACCACCTCCTCTAAATTGTGCCGGCTAACCTATAGAAATTCAATTTTATGAACATGACCATATAATGCAGCCACCAAAACCTCTTTTTTTTTGGGATAATTCGATTCATATTGCAAAATAACTTTCCCAACATTAGTTTTTGTTACCATTCCCAGTGATAAAAACTTTCTTAGTTATTCTCTCATAATCCATTGCTTAGTGCTTCTTACCTCACCATTTTCATCCATTTGTTTTTATCTGTTTTATATATTCTAATTTTTTCTAATTGTTTGCAGGTACCTGGTTGTTGAATTGGAGAAGTTCTTTTTTATCCTTTTGTTTTATAATCTGAAAAAACCAAGGCAGAATGATATTGTGCCCTGTATTTCACCAGTTAAATGTGTGAAAAAACATTTGGTTTGGTGTATGAAAAATGATATTGTTGTAGATCAATTAAATTTAGAAGATGATGATGATGCATAACTCAATTCTGTGGAGAATGTGGACCTAGTTGAAGACAACGTTAGTCAAGCTTTGGACTTAAATGGTGAAGAAATGGAACCTCAATATGAAACAACTTTGACTCATTGATGTTAAAGTTTTAAATATATAATATGTTTTGTAGACTGAGTTATGAACTTGCATCATATGTTTCGAGTTTGTCAAGTAAGACAAGTACTTGTGGATTACTATTTGTATTTGTAATTTAGACTTTGAATTTATTAAAGTTGTTTGTTTATGAGAATTCTTATTTTGACTATAAATATGGATTATAAATTTGAGTATCTACATATTAGATAGTTTTTGTTACAGGTTTACACACATATATAAGCATGTATGTCCAGTTTAATCACGTACAATTTAATTACTGAACCACACTGATTGAACCACTAAACCAGTACCCTTACCAATTTGATGACTGGTCCGGTTTTAATAACATTGGTTTGGCCAAACCATAGTGAAATCGAGCCCTATTCTAATTTGTTAATCATTCTTTTCCCCATCCATTAAATTTCACCCTTTAGTTTTCCCCTTCCCATTATAATTCCAAATAGTAAACAGAGTTATATGCACATCACTAACAAGATTAAATATCGCAAATGTTTACTAACAAGATTAAATATCGCAAATGTTTACTTTGGTATTAAAAGTGATTTAGGCAAGCTTGCTTTGGGAAAGTATGGACTATAATTTGAAATACATAAAATTTAACCTCGACCTGATTCATTTTAGTACAAATTAAAAATGGGATAACCCATTTTGATAGGTCTACTCCAAGTTGTAATCAAATTGGTAGCAATTAATGTAGGATGTGAGCAGTGGTAGAAGTATCGCAATCTTTAGATAGATAATTTTGTACTTTTCACAATAACGAGAAGAAAAATAACAAAGGGATGAGATAAATGGCATATGTTATTTTCCTTGAAATAGCTATTTTTTATAGTATTTTTTTAGGAGTCAAATAAAAATATTGCCTAAGTGAGTTAGAGACCATATAAGTTATCATTTATATTTTTCTTTCAAAGGACAACAATCAAATATTAAGCATTATATTTTAGGAATTTGTTCATCTGCTAAACTTTGTTGATATATTTAAAAAAGTTTTATACTAACATTTACCTACAGTTTATTAATGATATATGACGCTAAACCATGTTACCTATAGTGTTATCACATGTTATTGGAGAAAATATGAAATGCTAAGAGCATATATTCTTCATGCCAAGGAGACATGTGATTGATGAATAAAATTTTGTAAATGATTTTTGTGACCCATTGACACACAAGAAAGTATGTGAACAAACTATTATATTGATATGTTAAAAGTTGTTGGGTTTATTCAAGTGTGAAGTCTCACATTGGATATACGTGGAAGAATGAAAGAGTTTATAAGAAGGAAATGCCCATAAAATTAATGCCCTAATGTTTTGGTTCAAGATGTGGTGTCTCACTTGTGACTTTTCACTCTTCCCGTACCCATATAACAATGGAACTCCCTGATAGTTGGAGGTTCCCCGGTCACAGTCTGGTTCAACAAAATTTATTTTAATAACTAATATGCTTGCCAAAATTCCATTTAAATGTACCAGTTAAACTCATTTAAATATGTTTAAACAAATACTCCTAATTTCTCTACTTCAACGGTGAACTCGAATCTATTATCCAAAATCTTATATCTCATTTAAATAAATTTTAAAAACTTATATTAATTTGTCAAAATATATATTGTTCTAATTAACCATTTGAAAACTCTCATAGTCCCACCTCATATTATTCCCTTTAAAGGCTCACATAAATAAATATTATAATGTCTAGTGCTTCAAAAATATTCATTTTTCCCATCCCCTTTTCTAAAAATATCATCATTAATACGATTTTCGATCTTAGCATTAATGAAAGAAGGTGACGAACCAAATTAATAAATATGATAAATCTTAATTAGAATATTAAATTAACATAAATTTAATTTAGAAGTGTTAATTACATTTGTTTGGTTCTAAACATAAATTTGGGGTGGGCATAAACAATTCATTTATATCAGAATGATAAAGGTTGGAACTCGGAGCAATTGACCTTATATTTGCATCTCTAATAGTTTATATTTAAATAACTCTACTTAAATTATACTTAGTACATTTACAATAACTTTCTCTTTTGGATTAACTATCTAACCTTAGTTACCTCATATACATCAATCTCATCAATAAAGTAAACCATTACTAGTCTTCAAAACGGAGAATAATCAACACCATGTTGTGAAAAGTTGTGAGTTTCTTACTCCAAAGCTTTACTGATTTTAAATTATTATGTTCTCATTTATCTATACTATATATAAAGTTAAAACATATTATAGTTACCTATATGACATATTTTTTCAATTACCTGTTTTGCCCTTATAATTAATAATTATTATAATATTTTTCCATACAATAAAAAATATAAAAGAAGGTTAGAGGAAGTTACACTCACTAAATATATTAAACTACCAATGCATTTTTTAATAATATCACAATTTATTTTTATATTTTTATCAAAAAATTATAATATCATATACGAAAAAAGTGATATAATTCTCTGAAATAAAATATGGATCTATAAGTTTCTATAAAAACATATCAGAGCCAGGTTTCGATCCTGGGACCTGTGGGTTATGGGCCCACCACGCTTCCGCTGCGCCACTCTGATACTTGTGTATTACTTTTCAATTATTACATATATCAAATCAACTTGAAAAGATAGCTATAAATGTTTGAAGAAAATATCGAAAAGTAAAAGGGAAAGAAAGGCTAAGATGGAGGGGTTGAGTTGGTTGCACAGATTAACACTGTGTTGGTTTAGAGAAGAAAAGTGAAGGAAAGAAAAATTGAGGAAAGAAAACTTGAATATAATGATTTTTTAGTTGTTTGGTATGATAGAAAATGAAGATAAAATAATATAATTATTATTAATAATTACATTTTCTCTGTACTATCAAAGAAATGATATCTCAAAGTATATGTCAAATCATGTCTTAAATCAATGAAAACATGTAATATGAATTAAAAAATTAAATATTTCTTATTTTTTCTGTTTTTATTTCATTTTCATTGGTTTGGAATATGATTTAAAAACATACTTTGAGACAATTGATTCTGATATAATTTTTTCTACACGTTTTCCTCTCAATAATGGAGAGAAAAGATAATACATAGGCGTCACCAATTTTTTCTTTCCTTCTTTCTTTTCAATGCAGCCAATGGAAAAAACTCTTTTCATTTCTCTTTCATTCCTCCTACTTTCTTTCCTCCCTTTTCATCCCAATCTAAATATTTTTGACAATGTAACTGATTATAATTGAAACAGATTTATATTTGGACGTGTCGCTGAAAATTTATTATAAGATAACTTTTTTAGATTTAAAAAAAAATCAATTCCATATAATAAATTACTAGAAAATAGATGTTATGTACACGAATTATTAATATTTGTTTAATGGATGTATCTACCCGAGTGATATGGAAAAGTAATGAATTTCAAAATATCCAAACAATCTTTTTCTTTTAAAATAACTTTCAAACTTATTTTCACTAAGTCATTTATATCTTATAAAAAACAAGTTTTTTTTATATTTTAATCAAATTTACCAAACATATCTCTCAATGATTTATTTGTCAAAACCTAGAAGAAGTGATTTTAGATTATATAAAAAAATTAAGTTACTTTTTACATGTAAATTAAAATTATTTATCTAGTTAAATGAAAATAATCAAATTTTAAATTTATATTATTATAGATTTTGTGTTTTATGTTTTGGATCCACTTTTTCAACTATAAGTTGGGGGAGCATATCTTGATATCCCACAAGTTGTGTCATTGTACGTACCATTTGTCAGTCATTGGTTGAAAAAATATATTTAAGTTAAAAAATTAATAATTATTTATTTTCTTGACCAATCATAGTTCATAACACATAAAATAACACAACTTGTGAAACATTAGATGTGTACCTCAAGGTGAGTAATATTATGAAGACAATAAAATATCTCATTGTATTAGGAGATAATTATCTATTACTAGTAAAAATATAACAAATGTAATATTTTATTTAGTTTTAAAAATACTTTTAAAAATAATTAAACAAAATACATGTTATAATTTTAATGATTAAAGAAAATAATTTATCTTTTTATACCAGGAATACTTTATTCTCTAATAATCAAATAATCTTACCAAAATTTTCCGTTCAAAGTGATTAGAAGTTGTTTTTGTTAGGAATTTATGGCTAGTTATCTTTACCATTTTCAGTAACCACTTGCCCAATTTGATCTTTTTTTGTGACGTGAACAAAAGCTTATGAACCATTAGTAAATAGTAAGGCACGATAAATTGGAGTTTTGTATTGTCTCTCAAATTATTTTTTACATAGAACTTGTACTTATCTAAAAATCAAACAAAATACAATTTTGGTTACACTGTCTTACCCCTTATTTTTCAGGGAATCAAACAGAGCCATTGTCACCCATGGATATTACAGGACTCATGCGTTTAAGAAATCAAGCTAGCAGAAGTGCAGAACCATTAATCAGCTAAGATTCATTAATGACTAGCCATAAATTCCAATAACAATCTGCATGGAACTGCCTTCAATGATCCAAAAGCATACATGCTTGACCCATGATGTTCTCAGTTTCTGTTTAAGAGAGGGCAAAGCATACATAAGATGTCTCACTAGTCTGGTATTTCTGCACTGGTAAAGTCTAATAATTGAAATCATAAGCTCTCTTCATACATAACTTCGCAACTATGAACGAGACTCCCAATCCTTCAACTTTTTGCTTCCTTTTGGTTTCGCTATAGGTGCATTCATTGCTGCCATTTTGTCATTATACTTCGCACGAAGTGGATCATTGTAAGTCCACCTGCATAACAATCAACATTAACAAGAGCATTAGATCACACTATCACTTATTTACGTATAAATCTGCTCCTCGCGGTACTAAAAGAGCCCGGTTTTTTCCTTTAAGGGGGAGGAGTACTTGGTTACATTGTAAGCAAAATTAATTCTATTATCAATGCATTAACAAGTCCTAAATTCATGGCAAGGGAGATGTATCAGACACAACACAAGAAAAGTATATGAAACCTTGAAGATCTCAAGAAACCCTTTGTAATAATAACAAAGGTTAGGGACAAGGATTATAATCTTATAGAACATCACATCCTATAATTTAGTGTATACATGAAGACTTAGGTCTATAAAAAATGAAATTAAATTACACATGGTGATGCAGCAGACACTACCTAATCATGCTAAAAAGCAATCATTCCAAAGATGATTGTCAACATGTATTGACATGACTCCCAGCCTATCAAACTAGAATGAGAGTGCACTATAAAACACTGGCGTGAAAAATAAATTGTGTAGACCAATTTTGTTTTTATTTTTATAAAATCAAAAGTGAGGCTGAATCAGTTTCAGAAGTTACATACATGTACACGACCTAAACATATCAGAGTTCTGTAGATAATGAAACTAACATTTCATATAGTACTAAAAGATCATAAACCTTCATCAAGATATTAATGTAGAATCATAAGTTCATAACATGCAAAATAACAATAAAAATCATTAAGTTCATAACTTATAACTGCCATTTAATACTCTCTCAACTTCAGAAAAAGCAAACAAGAAAATGATGAAACGGATGAACTGATAAGACTTATAAAAAACAAACATGCACTCATAAGCAATAACTGATAAGTAGGATATAGAAAGCAAGGTGAAGTCAAGAAAATAGGAAAAGTTGTTTACTATATCAGATTTATATTTCTACCAAATAAATGAAGAAAAAAATTAAGATCGAGAAGGATTACTCAAACGGAAAATGTCTTTTAACTATATTTCTTCCAACAAATTCTCTCTTTAATCTTAATCTCATATACAATCAAATTCCTTAATAAACAAAGTCAACCTTCATAATCTCACTCTTTACTAATATGCAACACAATTTCTAATAAAAGATCAGCGCAGAAGAATACTTGATAATTAACATTTTAGTTTTCACTTGAGCCTTTCAGTATATAACATGGATGTAAAAGTAATGTCCAAGACCATTCTAGAACAGGGTCGTGGCAGATTAATTTCAGAAGTAAATTTGGAAATTGTGAGCAGGGAAGCAATATCAAGTATCAACCAATGAGTGTACCAATGTTCTTGAAAGGTATTGAATATAAGGGAAGTGAACTTACGGGTTGTTCCAATCAGTAGTGTCCTCATTGACAAGATGGGTCCACTTAGTTCTTCCACTACGACCAAAGTGTTTGACTTGCATAACCTTAGGCAAAATTGTCTTGTCCATCCTATCTTCCCCAGTTGGGGCAGAGAAATCACGCGTAAAGATATTATCACTTCTGGCAGTGGCAGCATGGTCATCGGGATCATCCTGGAAGAAAGCACCCTTGTGATAATATTTCTGCATAAATCTCCATTTCTGTTTTGGTGGTGGAGCAGGTTTCGGATTCCTCCTCTCCCATTCTCTCCTTTCTTCCTCTGTCATGTTCCTGACCTTCTCAATCTCTTCTTTTTCCTTCAACATTGCCTCCCGTTCCTCCCTGTCCCTCTTGATCCTACCAATCTCTCTCACTTTCCAAGCCTCATACTCCTCGGCCTCATTGAGTTCATCATCAGTATCCACATCAGCTATGTTTGCCTCCAATTCCAGATTCTTCTGGATTTCAACATCCTTCCGGATCTCCTCAACAACAATCTGCCTCGTCTCAATTTTCCTTTCCTCCAATCTCCTTTTTGTTGCTTCCTCAAGTGCCAACTCTTCCGCTTCAAGACGCTCACGCTCAGCAATGGTATCTCTCTCCGATTTTGGAACAAACACAGGCTTCACCATCGCTACTCCGGTATATTCCTCCTCAGAGTCAGTCTCATACTCAGATTCCTCTTCCTCCTCTTCTTCCTCCTCCTCGTCCTCCTCTTCCTGAGGGAGCACCTCTTCCTGCTGTCTTTGAAGCGCCTTCTCTCTAAGCTTCAATCTCTTCTCAGTCAAAGCATCCACATCTTCTTCTTCTAAATCCAACCCTTCCTGCCTCCTAGCCTCCTCTTCCATCGTGGAAACAATCTCAGCCTGCCTAATGCGCCGATGATCCGCCCTAATTTCCTCGCGATTATCAATTCGACTCTCAAGCAAACGCCGAAGCCTACGATCATCACCTCTAACCATAGCCGCATTTTCCTCACGACGAGGAAATGCTTGCTCCAAGGCAGCTTCCTTGGTAGGTCTAATATCGGCGGCGACATCTTCATTCTCCTCATCAGCCCATTCAGGAACTTTGCCAGGCCAATACCGCTGAACTTTTGTTTGTCCAATTTTACCCCTGAGCTTATCCCTTATAGCTATTACCGTATCACTAACCCCTGCCGTCACCGACATTGTTCCTCCACTATTCAACAGAAGAAACTAATTTTGCTTCCCTTACTTCAAACCCTAATTTACAAAACATAGGCAGATACATAAAAATAAGTTTAACAGATTATAAAATTGATAAACGATTTCAGGTTGCAATGAAAATTAAAACAAAAGATCGAACAGCTTGGAAAAAAGATGGAAATTTGAGGAGAGACGTTGAGAGAGAAAACCCTAAGCTGAAACTTTTGAATGCATTGTTTGAGAAAAAGGTTTGAAATAATTGATTAAAAACAGTAAAAGTTGAAGGCATAGAAAAAAATAGGTTAGAGGGACTTACAATTAGAGAGGGCAGAGAACGCGACAGCTAAAGAAATCTTCGTTTTTGGTTCTCACCTTCTCTATTTGCGTCTTATTCCCTCTGTGCTTCGTTTGGTGATAGTGTGAAGCTTTTTTACTTTACGTTTTTTTTGGTGATATTATTATATGAAGCGTATTAATTAATAAGTAAGGATGAAAAGTTTAATTTAAAATGTTTAACTAATTATTTAATTTTAATGCATTTATAGGCCCAACTCACATATTCACTTGTAGACTTTCTAGGACTATAACTTGAACATCAATTATATTAAAAAGGATAAGTATCTCCTCGTATGAGAAAATAATTTCTCTCCTTATATCAGTTAGACAATGATACATGATTAATTTTTACTCATTTTTAAAATAAATAAGAAAACAAAAAGTAAAATATCATAAGTATCTATTAATGAGTGGGTGTTGAGAGATAATTTCTCTCCTCACACCAGGACATATTTTATTCCTTATATTAAAACTATATTTGAGAGTCTTATTTTGGAGGAAGAGAAAAATGATGATTTTGAAAAGTATATGCCTTTTTTAGAGTTAGTAAAAAAGAGAAAATGTTTTGGAGATTTTGAAGATACTCTTTACATAGTTATTTTCATAATTTACCCAATTTGTGGTATTTCTGAATATAATCATATTAAAGTACCTAAACATCCTTACTAAAAATTTATACTACTTATCATTATTAATCTAATTGCAAAACAATTTTTTTTGCATTTTAATCATCCATTTTCTTCTCATCTTATCTAAATTTCACGCTCCCAAATGAAAAAGATATATAATTTGATTTGTCTTCATTTCTCATTCTCCTTTTCCCTTTCCTTGCCCATTGATATATGTCATTTTCTTTCTCTAATAACTCTAAAACATAACTTTAAGATGATCATTAATGCATAATAAAAAAAATAATACATTTGCATCTAATATGAACATGACTCCATTATCCCATTGCTCTCTACACAAAATTGATTAATCTTTTCAACCTAGAGTTTCATTTTGGAATTTTCCTTGAGATGGTCTAACTAATTATTATATGTCACTTTATTTGTTCACAATTGGTAATGTGGACACAATGTTGAAATTATCACTAATTCACAAAGCCCAAGTAAAAACCCAGACTACTCAAATAAAAGCTCGAATGATCTTGATGGTTCTAATGCCTTTAACTGAAAGCTTTCCCGATATAACGAGTTTTCATAATTCTGTTTTTTCTATTATCAGTTTAGTTTCCTTTTTTAGTAGTTTTCTGTTTTTTCTGTTTTTCAGTTGGATAAGCTTGAATCTATTTTGATTCATTAGGATTAGGATAAATAGAATTCAGGTTGTTCATTCTAAATTCAATTCATTAAAGAATCAATAAAGAACTTCATTCATTTTTCATTCAAAGCTTTGTAAGTTTCGCTTTGCCTTGCTCTATGCAAAATCATTGATTGCTGCAAGGCTTGTTCTTCATCTTTTGTCAACCATGGAAGTACAATCTTCACATGGTATCAAAGCACACTTAAGAGGGTGACTCTGCTGCGCATCTATTGTATCCTCACTTCCTTTTATTTTTTTCTTTAAGCATTCAATTCTTCTTTTCTTCTTGCTATTCTTGTGTTTCATTTTCTTTTTCCACGGATCTTTATTTTCTTGTTCTCTTGATGGCCAATCAACTCGCTAACCCAATTCTAGATCCTTCAAGTCCCTATTACCTACACCATAATGAGAATTCGGGGTCTACTCTAGTTTCTACCCTGTTGAATGGTGAAAATTATCATTCATGGTCAAGAGCAATGGCCATGGCCCTGGAAACTAAAAACAAACTAGAATTCATCGATGGATCTTTGACCAAACCCCTAAACATGATCTGATGTATGCAACACGGAAGAGATGCAACAACTTAGTGTGTCATGGATTAGTCACTCAATAGAACCATCCATTGTGCAAAGTTTGCCATGGATGGAAAGTGCACAAGAAATATAGGAAGATTTGAAGGAAATGTATCACCAAGGAGATATGTTTAGAGTTTTAGAATTAATTGGCCAAATTCATTCAATCGAGAAAGGTAATGCCTCGGTTGACAAATTCTACACTCAGATGAAAGGATTGTGGCAACAATTGGACAATTACAAACCAATTCCACCTTGCTAATGTGAAATCAAGTGTCATTGTACATTGATACCAACCATAAGAAAGTATAGGGAAAACAACTATGTAATCTATTTTCTTAGAGGATTGAATGATCAATTCTCCTCTGTTAGATCACAGATTATGCTTATGGACCCTTTCCCCCCCAATCAGCAAGGTATTTTCGATATTGGTTTAGCAAGAAAGACAAATGTTCTTTGAAGAACCAAGTTTCTCAACCAATTTAGCAAGCAATTCCCATGACAATAGGTCAAGAGGCAGATGCAAAGGGATTGGAGGAACAACAAGTGCAAGATCAAACACTCAAGATAGATCTAGTTCCTTTACAAGGGTAGAGGACATAATATTTACACCTATTGTTAGAAAACTGGACATGCAATTGATACATGTTATAAAAAGCATAGGTTTCCCCTAGGATATTTCACAAATTCTACCAATATCAATTGTTACTCAGGCACAGAACCACAAACTGAGGGACCAGAAGAATCTGGGTATGTTGGGTCCAAAGAAGACAAGTCAGATTCATCCTGTTTGTTTACACCTGCCCAACACAATGCACTGAAGAATACGATCCAAGAGTCTATGAACCAAGCTCCTCACAACACTAACCAAGTTAGCTCCATATCTACCTCAATGCACTCTCTTGAACCAACCCAGTCGGGTACATCTCTGACCTCCCTTTTATGCAAAACCAAGTCAAGTTCTTGGGTATTTGATACAGGAGCAACAAACCATGTATGTCACTCCCTTTCTCTTTATCATAACTACAAGAGAATTAAACCTCTATTGATTGCATTGCCAAATGGCAATCAAGTCACTGCTTGCCATTTAGGAACTGTTATGTTCTCTGATAACTTTTTCCTTACTGGTGTCCTATATGTACCTGTTTCTCACTTCAACCTCATATCTGTTTCAAAAATCAGGTCCTCCTTGGCCTGCACCTTGATTTTCTCAACCAACCATTGTCAAATTCAGGACCTACACTCCTTGAAGATGATTGGTACAACTGAGCTAAGGAAATGATTATATGTGCTAAATCAATCCAACAAGAAATACAATGAGCCACGTCACATAAATGCATTTACTAGCTATAATGATTGTAACATGTGTCATTCTAGATTAGGCCACTTATCTCACAAGAAAAATGACTGCTATGCAATCTGTTTTCCCTTTCATTAGATGCAATAAAACTTTAGATCCTTGTGACATTTGTTACTTAGCTAAACACAAAAGGTTACCCTACACTCCTAGCACTACTAAGTCTGAATCTGCTTTTGACTTAATACACATATACATATGGGGACCCCTATCCACCCCATCCACTTTTGGCCACAAGCATTTTTTGACAATAGTAGATGACAAGACCAGGTTCACCTAGATCTATTTCATGAAATTAAAAGCAGAAGCCACTCCCCTTGTTAAGGCTTTTGTCACATATGCTCATAATCAATTCGATAAGAATATTAAAACCATTAGATCGGATGATGGGGGAGAATTTACTATGAAGGATTTCTATATGGAAAAGGGAATACAACACCAAACCTCGTGTGTTGAAACACCACAGCAAAATGACATAGTTGAAAGAAAACACCAACATATTCTAGATGTGGTTGGAGCTCTAATTTTTCAATCTAACTTGCCTATATGTTTTTGGAACTATGCCATAACACATGTTGTTCATCTAATCAGTAGGCAACCTATTATTTTCTTATCTAATAAATCTCCATTTGAAGAATTACATAACACCTTGCCCAACCTCAAGCACTTGAGAGTCTTTAGGTGTCTTTGTTATGCTTCTACACTAGTCTCTCAAAGAAGAAAACTGGATGTTTGATCAAGAAAATGCATATTTCAAGGTTACCCCCATGAAGTTAAAGATGTCTTACTTGATATCAAAACAAATGAGATCTTTATCTCTAGAGACCTTGCCTTTTTTTTAAAACATATTTTCCCTTTTTCCAGTACCTCATCCACCAATATTGAAATCAATCCTAACTCCCAACCTATACTCCCTATTATCCAGCAAGATGTATTTACTTATCCTATACCTAAAACCACCCTGCCACCTCCTAACATCACTGAAACTTCTAATCAATCCAACAACACACCAGAAGCCTCAACCAGACACTCTCAGAGAATTAGAAATCCACCCACCTATCTAAGAGATTATCATTGGAACATTCTTCACAATTCCAAACTTCCTGAACCACATGTCCAACATCCCATTAGCAAAAACCTTAGCTATAACAACCTCTCCAACAAACATAAACATTTTTCTCTGACCATATCTGTCAATCAAACACCTAAGGATTATTTAGAGGTAATTCAATCAAAACAATGGCAAGAGGCTATCCATACTGAACTAATAGCCTTAGCTAACAACAATACCTAGATCCTAGCTAAACTCCCACAAGATAAGAGAGCCATAGGTTGTAAATGAATTTTCAAAATTAAACACCATGTTGATGGTTCCATAGAAAGATACAAGGCAAGATTATTTGAAAATGGATTCACTCAAACAGAGGGTGTAGACTATATGGAAACTTTTAGCCTAGTGGTAAAAATGACCACCATAAGGGTTCTTCTTTGTCTTGCTACCCTTTTTAATTGGCATTTGCAGCAGCTAGACATAAACACAACCTTCCTCCATGGAGATCTCAAAGAAGTGGTCTACATAAAGACCCCACCTGGACTCAAATGTTTTGATCCAACAATGGTGTGCAAACTGCAGAAGATCATATATGGGCTTAAACAAGCCAACATACAATGGCATGATAAACTCACTACTACTTGATTCAACTTGGTTATACTAAATCCTTTTCTGATTAATCTCTCTTTATTCATAACACTAACTCTGGTTTTACAGATGTTTTAGTATATGTAGATGATTTGATTTTGATATGAAACAACTTAGACCAAATCATCCACATCAAAATTGTTCTTCACAATAAATTCAGTATTAAAGACCTTGTTGACTTAGATTATTTTTTGGGAATGGAAGTTGCTAGATCCAGACAAGGCATAACATTATACCAAAGGAAGTACACCCTTGAGCTTCTACAAGAAACATGATACCTAGGAGCTAAAGCTACTTCAACACCTATGGCTTACAACACCACCATTCACTCTCAATCAGGCTCTCCTCTCCAAGATATCACTCCTTATAGAAGACTCATAGCCAAATTACTTTATCTTACTCACACTCGACCTGAAATTTCTTTTGTAGTGGGATGTCTTAGCCAATTCCTTACCTCTCCTACTGATAAACACCACAAAGCAGCAACACATATTCTCAGATACTTGAAGTCTTCCTGCGGTGAAGGCATCTTTTTTCCTAGCAACAATACAACAATCATCCAAGGCTACTCAGATTCAGATTGGGCAATGTGCTTGAACACAAGAAAATATGTCACTAGATGGTGCTTCTTCATTGGATCTTCCCTCATATCTTGGAAGAGTAAAAAGCAAAACACCGTATCAATATCATCTTCAGAAGCCGAATACATGGCCCTTGTCATGGCTGCTTGTGAAGCACAATGGTTACTCTTCCTCTTCAGAGATCTTGACATTTCACAACACAAACCAGTTAGCATCTTATGTGACAACAATTCAGCTTTACACATTGCAGCAAATTCAGTTTTTCACGAAAGAACCAAACACATTGACATAGATTGTCATGTGGTTCGTGAAAGATTACAAAATAATACAATACATCTTCTACCTATTCACACTTCTCTTCAACTTGTAGACATTTTCACCAAATCGCTATCTCCTTCACCATTTCGAAGCATCATATCCAAACTTCGCATAATTGACTTTCATATGCCAAGTTTGCGAGGGTGTGTTGAAATTATCACTAATTCACAAAGCCCAAATAAAAGCCCAGACTACTCAGATCAAAACCCGAATGATCTTGATGGATCCAATGCCTTTAATTGAAAGCTTTCCCAATATAACAAGTTTTCATAATTCTGTTTTTTCTGTTATCAGTTTAATTTCCTTTTTTTGTAGTTTTCTGTTTTTTCTATTTTTCAGTTGGATAAGCTTGAATCTGTTTTGACTCATTAGAATTAGGATAAATAGGATTCAAGTTGCTCATTCTAAATTTAATTCATTAAAGAATCAATAAAGAACTTCATTCATTTTTCATTCAAAGCTTTGTAAGCTTATCTTTTCCTTGCTCTATGCAAAATCATTGATTGCCGCAAGGCTTGTTCTTCTCTTTTGTCAGTCATAGAAGTGCAATCTTCACACATAATATTGTTATTTTACTTGATTTGTATTGTTGAGTGTTGATAAAGTATGAAACTTAGATTCTAAGTTTGTACATGTATTTGGTAAGTATTTTATATTATAGAGTTTAAGTCATTTTATTTATGATTTGTAATTAAGATTTGAAGAATATAAAGGTTGATGGAAATGTACCATGAGTAAAGTAGTGTATAGATTTATATTTAAGATTTAATTGTATTTTCTCATTTTAATTTTTCTTTCCTTAATTTTTATTTTCTTGACTTTTATTTAGTAAACCAGACATAGTGTAAATCTCAGAATTCCTTAACTTAGGTTCAATTTTCAAAATGTTGGATCTTTTATTTAGGCCTCAAGAAGGACCTTCAACTGAACCAAGATCCTCTGTCCCCAAATATTCCCGTCCCCATGTTCCAAACCAATCAAATTCTACCAATTAACATAAAAAAATTATGTTTTGTTTTTATGTTTTTTCTTTTTAAGTATGTGGCAATTTTCAATTGGATGGGGACACAATGTGACACAGAAAATGGGACAGATGATACCCATCCCCTTCAACTCACCCTCAATGATGAATATATCTCTAAATATGGTGCCTAACCCAATGGTAGGTTTAGACTATGCATTCAATCATTCATTTCCCATGTCTGTCACATTATTGTTCATCTCATATTAACTTATTCAGGAAGGATTAATTGATTATAGATATGACATTTCTTTTTAAAGAGAGGGAATCCACTTATTTAAATTTACTATCCATTCTAGTTATCAATTTTATAGACATCTAATAGTCTAGATTACTCACTAATTTAAATCATTGGATTTCCTTAGAATTGATGGCTCAAATGTGGAGATTCTTGGAATAAATGGATCCTCACTCTTTTTTAAAATAGTCCCTAAACTAGTTTTTGATGGTTTTGTCCTTTATTTTATACTAACTTTGTAACTTATTTTCAGCTAGTCTTTTTTTGATATCCCATGTTTTACACTAATTACAAAATTCACATAAAATCATGAATCCCATAAAGGAAGACTAATTATAAAATTAGCATAAAATCAATGATTCGTGCCATAAATGAACTTCTGAGACTATTTTTGAAAGAGATTTATTTTATAAGGACACAATTTTCTATATTGAAATTGGAAGATTAGATATTTATCCTTTTCAAGGTTGATTATTGATTCAGGCATGACCCTCACTCAATCCTTAAGAATTATGAAAATAAGCAAGAATTGTAAATCTGAAGAGGTGCATAATATTTAAAAAGTGACCCGTTCAGAAAAACTATAATTCATTCATGCAAGTTTGCAAGATTTGAGTACTTAAGAATGAAGGATGGGTATTGCTGATAAAAATAAAAGAATGAAGGATGGGTGACTGAAAATATGAAATTATCTATTCCCATTGACATTCGCTGCAAATGAATGTGAATAAATTTTCACAATCCTTTTTGGGTTTGTTTTCAAACTTCACTTTATAGCCGTGAATGAATTTAAGCACAAAACAATGCACAGACAATTGCATATTAAAACCCCACCTTTCCAATGTTTAGTTTTCTTTTGATATTACAAAGGTGAACATAAACACAAACTTAAGCTATTACAAGACCAGAGTGAACACAACCTCAACCAAAGCTTTTTTCAAACCCATTTGGTCTCATTTCACAGAAACCTATAGATTAACTTCCTCTTACCCTTCATACTGCCACTAGAATAGAGAACCCACTAAAACCTACAATTCTCCTACCACAAAATGACATTCTAAAAACCCAAAAAAAAGGGAAATAGAACAATCAAACCGGTCCACAAATCGGTTTTTCTTTTCCCACAAACTAAATACCATTCCTTGATCTTCTCAGTACCTGTAGTGAGCAGGCTTGTATGGACCCTCATGAGGTGAAGTGCAGCCACCTTCTCATCAAGGTGCTTGGGCAAAACATAAACCTTCTTCTCATATTTGGCAGTATCCTTCTCTTTCCACAACTCAAGCTGAGCAATGACATGGTTGGTGAAAGAGCATGACATCACAAAACTGGGGTGTCCTGTTGCACAACCCAAGTTCATTAAACGACCCTCAGTCAAGACAATCCGTTGGATCATTCTTCAGAAACCCCAACAAGCCTTTCCTTCATTTTTCTATACCTCTTTGCATCACTCTTCAACCCTTCCTTTATGATACTCAATACTATCTGAAACTCTGCATTATCCGTTCAATTCGGATCCGGAACCTCACCCGTTTAAGTCATCAACAATGAGGTCGGGGCCACCGCCGGGATCCCAATCGAGTGTGCGCTCCGTGCACCACCAGTATTCTTGTAGGGTTTCCCCCTTCCATGCGAATACGGCAGCGCTGTCGCTGGCGATGGCGGCGGCAGCATGGTCCTGGGTGGAGAAGATGTTGCAGGAGCACCAAAGGACCTCAGCGCCGAGCTGGTTAGGCTTTGTTTGGGAGTTAGGAGGGAAAGGAAAGGAGAGGGATGAGAGGGTAAAGAGGGGGGATGGAAGGAAGGAGAAGGGAGGGCAAATCCAACTAAACCCCTCCCTTGTTTGGGAGTGTGGAATTTAGATAGGAGGGGATGGAGGGTTAATATATTACAAAAATAATATTTTATCCCTCTTCCTCCTTTAAAAAATCAATAGTATGTTATGTATTATATATTATAGAATAATATTAGTAAGGTTAGTTAGGTAATTTGACTTATTTTCCTCCCAAAACACCCCAATTTGGGGAACTAGGTATTTTGGCATTTGGAGGGTTTGAGGGGGTTTGAAAAATCCTTCAAAACTCTCCTCTCTCCTCCACTAAACTCTCAAACAAGGGAATCCCTCTCCTAAACCTTCCTCTTCCTTCCCTCTCCCTTCAAAATGGTACTCCCAAACACACCCTTAGGGTTTCGATGAGGATAGCATTGAAAAAAACTTATATGAAGACTCATACAATACATCTGGAAAGACAAGTGAATTTTATTTTATTCTGTGGTATTAGTTATGATTAAATTTTAATTGGAATTAGATTTTTAATATGTTGGCAAAGTTTTATTGGTTGTACATACATATGTCTTCGTACAAGTCTTTCTCAATGAAGTTTGGAGGGTTATATGGTGGAGATTACATGTTTTGTCCCAAAATTCCAAAAAAGACTACCACCTCATGTGTTTAATTATTAATTTTTTAATTTAATTATATTTTTTCAACTAATCATAATTAATAGTACACAAAATGACATACCATATGGGGTAATATATGCGCTCTCCATTCGGAGGGGCCAATGATTCGAGCTCCATTGAAGGGCTGAGATGGACCGAATTCGGCCCGACAGGCCATAAGGCCTTGCATTTTGACTTCAACCAACTCCAATTCGACTAGGTCGAATTCGGCTTGAGAAAGGTCCTTGACCTTGTACTGACGGGCGCTTGTCGTTTCTCAACTAGCAAAGCCATGATAACAAAGGAGTTAGTGTATAAGTAGGGAGATAGGAGTTGCTAAAAAAGTTAATGTTCTTATGTTCAATTTAATGTTTGGCACAATTAGCTAAAAATGTATTAACAATTGAAGAAGTTGGGCAGATATGTGTGTTTGTTTGATGGGGTTTCAATTTATAAGAATTGCTGATTTTCCAGCTGAAAGTTTTTCATGTATGGTTATCAAACATGGTTGAATAATTATCTAAACTTTTTATGTAAATAATAGCATTCATTCCATCAAATACTTCTTGGTGATTACAAACTGAAAGTTGATAAAGTATCTCATTAAAATAAAACTATTCAATTTAAGATGTATAATAATTTAAAAGACATAATTTTTGTATTACCAAGAGTATTTTTTACCATTTTGAGTAATAAATTAATCATTTTCGTGGTATGTGATTGTCCCTCCCAATAAATGTTGCTCATATAAATCGATCACTTGACATTTTAGTCATTTTGACGATATAGAAAGCTTTACACAACTATATCAACATATTATTGATAAAAAAACATAATTATGAGACTGTAATGATTAGATTCTATTTTTAGAATAATTTTTAAAATAAAGGGAAAAAGTGAATGTCTCCATCCCGATTTTTTCACAACATAAAATTTAAAAGAAACAAAATATGTAGGATTTAAAAGAAACAATATAGTGTTATTTACTCTGAAACAACATAAAATTTAAGCGAGGATGTCATTTTTAGGTTTCACAATAGTATGGAAAATGTAGGTAACTATGTTGTTTTTTGGCCTCTCCAACGGACCAATTTTTGCATATTTGTAGTTTTTGATGAATCTTGTTCTAATTGTATATTTTGATTTTTTTGAAATATAAATATGAGGAAAGTTAGATCATCCATTTAAGGATATATGGTAGAATTGTACATTGAAGTAAATTATGGTTTGAATTGCTTATATTATTGAGAAATGTAAATAATTATAACATAGTTTGTTTTTCATTTGGTAAATATTGTAGTTTATGAGTCATGCTCGTTAATTTTTTTCATTTGGTAAATATTGTAGTTTTTTTTTTTTTAAAGAATTGTTCTAATATTTGTAAATTGTAATGGATTAATATTATTTTTTATTTTGAGAATATTTTTCCGTATTTTTGATAAATGACAAATCTAATTCGAATAATTATTAGAATCGTCCCTTCCAACAAATCTTATTATTAAGAGTTGAACTTCTATTTTATATTCTATAAAAGGTCTAATTTTGCTAAACCACTGCACCAACTAATATTATAAAGTTCTAAACCTACTCATGATTGGACTGGAATGAGGTGAACTTGACATTTAGACAAAAAATGTTAATTTTAACATTGTGCATTTCTAATTAGCTTACCATAAAATGTGAATACATTGGATAATGGTACTCCCATGAAAACTCAGATTGCTCGAGCCTCTCTTAAAAATTTATAAATCATCCTTGTTGGTTTACTTTCAAAAACAGAAGAAAAGAAAAAGAAGAAACAGAGCACGAAGATGAGTTGCAGAGAAGAAATAGAAAGGGAAATCGGTTTATGAAGATGAGAAGAGGATGTATATAGAAGAAAGGAGATGAGAGGTGAGTGAATTTGAGTAATCTTTATTGCATTAAGCATTACATCAATTACAAACAGAACTTCCTTTTATAGCAACAACCAACTAACTAAACTTACTATATTCAGAAAGTTCCTACTAACTAGATTAACTAACTAAACTGAATTACAACAAGCTTTAACAACACTCCTACTTAATTCAGTCAAGCATTCAATCTTACAATATTTTTCAAACCTCTCCTTCTTCAATGGTTTGGTGAAGAGATCTGCAAGTTGCATTTCACTTCTGCAGAACACCAACTTTAGCTTGCCCTTTCTTACTTATCTCTTAGGAAGTGAAATCTTGTCTCAATGTGTTTGCTACGACCATGAGCCACTGGATTCTTAGCAAGATGTATGGCTGATTTGTTGTCAACCATTAAAACCGTGTCATTACCTTCTTCTTTTAGCTTTAGTTCTAGCAACAATGTGTCTAACCATAGGCTTTGACAAGTTGCCATACATGCTGCTATATACTCTGCTTCACACGAGGAGAGGGCAACCACATCTTGTTTCTTTGAGCACCATGAAATTGGTGAATTTCCAAGCATAAACAGATACCCTGTTGTGCTTTTCCTGTCAAGCTTGTCTCCACACCAATCTGCATCACTAAAGCCAATTACATCATAGCTTAGATTGCTGAAGTGATTTGGTAGTAGTAGACCAAAATCTATAGTGCCTTTGATGTATCTAAGTAGTCTTTTGGCTGCTAGGAGATGCCCTCTAGTTGGTGCCTCCATAGATATGTTAATCAAGCCTACAACATACACAATGTTAGGCCTTGTGTTGCAGATATACCTTAGACACCCAACCATTTGCCTATACATGGTTTTATCAACAGCCGAGTCATCTTGATGCACCAGTTTTCCCGCTTCAACAGGTGTTGACACAGAGTTGCAATGAGACATGTTGAATCTCTTCAAAACATTAGCAATGTACTTCTTTTGATGTATGATTATGCCTTCCTTGATTCTAGTTAATTCTATCCCTAGGAAGTAGGATAGATTTCCTAGATCACTCATATCAAACTCACTCTTCATAGCTTGCTTGTTTGATCTCACTCACATCACTGTCAACATATAGGCACACAATTACCATTTGATTTATCTCTGCACCTCTTAAGTAGACATCATACTCAGTTGTGCATTTGGTGAAGCCAAGCTTCAATAGGAAGCCATCAATCCTCTTATTCCAGGCTGTTGGTGCTTGCTTAAGACCATACAAGGCCTTATGCAATTTGTACACCAATCCTTCACTTCCTACTATTTCAAAACCAGGGGGTTGAGCAACATACACCTCTTCTTCTAATGGCCCATTCAGAAATGCTGACTTTACATCCATCTGTTGTATGCACCACCCTTTATAGCTTGCTAATGACACCACCAACCTTATGGTTTCCATTCTTGCAACAGAAGCAAAAACTTCATCATAGTCCAGGCCTTGTCTTTGAAGGAACCCATTTGCAACAAGTCTAGCCTTGTATTTGGTGACCTCTCCCTTTGGATTTATTTTTACCTTATAAATCCACCTTACACCAATGGCCTTCTTTCCTTTTGGTAGCTGAGTAAGCTCCCAAGTTCTATTTTTCTCAATGGAAGTGAGTTCTTCTTGCATAGCCTCAAGACAATGACTCTGCCTGAATGCTTCTTCCGTGTTTACTGGTTCCATTTCAGCCAACAGTGCCATGTGAACTAGCTCTCCTTCAGTGGTGATTTCTGAGTCTGGAAAGACTTCATAGTCACCTAGTCTTGATGGTGGTTGTCTAGCTCTTTGTGGTCTTGTTTGGTTTTGAGTTTCTTCAGCAACAACTAGTTGATCATTATGCATTTGTTCCATATCTGCTTGGCCTTCATCAAGCTGCACTATTGTATGTCTTGTTGGATCATTGCTTGTTTCATTCCAATTCCAGCTCTGTGTCTCTTCAATTTTTACATCTCTGCTCATCATTATTCTATGATTTAGTGGATCATAGACCCTGTATGCACCTGTAGTGTGATAGCCAATCAATACAAGTTTCTTGCTTTTATCATCAAGCTTCTTTCTTTGAGCTTCAGGTACATGAGTGTAGCAGATTGAACCAAATATTCTGAAGTGATCAACCATTGGCTTCAAGCCTGACCAAGCCTCTTCAGGTGTAGTGTCCTTTAGCCTCTTTGTAGGGCATCTGTTCATGATGTACACTGCTGTAGAGACAAGTTCACCCCATAATCTTTTTGGCATAGACTTTGTTCTAAGCATGCTTCTAGTCATGTTAAGAATGGTTTTGTTCTTCCTCTCTACAGTACCATTATGCTGTGGGGTATAAGGAGCAATCAATTCATGAATCAATCCTTCTTTGGCACATAATTCTCTCATCTCATTTGACAAGTACTCTCCTCCTCCATCAGTTCTTAAGGTCATTAATTTCTGTCCACTCTGCCTTTCTACTTGAGCCTTAAACTTCACAAAGATTGAGAATACCTCACACTTCCTTTTGATCAGATAAACCCAGGTCTTCCTTATGAAGTCATCAGTGAAGGTTATGAAGTATTTGTTGTTTCCTAATGAGTGTTCTTCAAAGGGGCCACATACATCCGAGTAGATCAACTCAAGTGACTTTGTTGATCTAGTTGGTATGTGAGCCACAAAACTGCTCCTACTTTGGTTGCTTGCCAAGCAGTCATCACACAGTGTGTTTGGACTACTGATTGATGGTAATCCATTGACAATTCCTTTCCTGCTCAACAAATCAAGGCTCTTGAAATTCAGATGGCCATACCTCTGATGCCAAGTCCAATTATCATGAGTTGTCCTAGATAATAGGCACTTGTGATTATTGACATGAATCCCAATCTTAAAGGTTCTGTTTTTGGACAGTGGAACCCTTAAGATGAGATTCTTGTCATGATCAAATATATTTAGCATCTTGTCTGCCATGGTCATTTCATATCCTTTCTCAAGTAGTTGGCCAAGGCTAAGTAGGTTACTCTTCATCTTGGGCACATATAGGACATTTTTTATACTAGCACTTTTCCCATCCCTCCTTCTGATTGAGATGTCTCCAACTCCTTCAACATTGATGGAGCTATGATCAGCAAACTTCACTATGCTCTTGGCATTTTCGTCAAGCCTCTCAAACCAATCCTTGTTTCCTGACATATCGTTGGAGCACCCTGTGTCTAGATACCAGCAGACCTCCTTGACTTCATTTTCAGATGTAACCATTAGTAAGACTTGTTCCTCCTCAGATTCCTCCTATTGAGCCAACCTTGCCTCAATTTCTGGACCACTACCATGAGCAACCTTGAACCTGCACTCAGATGCAAAGTGGCCAAAATTCTTGCAATTGAAGCATTGAATTTTCTTCTTATCAAACTTCTTCTTGTTTCTCTTTAGCATCTGATCTTGTCCACTACCTCTGTTTCCAGAAAATGAGTTGGAATCATACCTAACTCCTTCATAGGTTCTTCCTTTTTCAGACTTCCATTTATTCTTGGACTTCTTTGTGAAGTTGCCTTGATTAAATGGCTTTCTGCTTGCCTGTGCTTGGAGTGCTTGGTCAGAATTTCTTTCTGAGTTTCTTTCCTTGATTCTTTGTTCATGAGCTTCTAATGTGCTTTGCAATTCTTCAATCTTGAACACCTCAAGATCTTTAGACTCCTCTATGGCAACAACTACATGATCAAACTTTGGGTTTAAGATTCTCAATACCTTTTCTACTACCAATTGATCCCTCATGACTTAACCATATCCCTTCATCAGATTAGTTAGTGATCTGATTTTGGTGAAGTATTCTGCAATTGTGTCACCATCTCTCATTTGTAGCAATTCATATTCTCTTCTCAAGGTTTGGAGCTTGACCTTCTTTACTTTCTCTGCCCTAACATAGCATTTCTCAAGGCTATCCCAAGCTTCCTTTGTTGTTTTTGCATTAGAGATCTTTTCAAAATTCGATTCATCCACACATTGATGAATCATGAATAAGGCCTTACAATCTCTCTTCTTGCAATCTCTGTGAGCAAGTTTCTGAGCCTCGGTTGCATCTTCATCTACTGATTGATATCCTTCTTGGATTATGTCAAGTACTTCTTGATAACCAAACAACACCTTCATTTGTATGTGCCATCTTTCATAGTTCTTGGTGTCCAGAGTGGGTAGTGTCATAGTAAAACCACTATTTGTAGCCATGGATGAACTGATGAGTTTCCTTCTTCCCACCGATCCAGGAATCGACAAAGCTCTTGATACCACTTTTGGTTTACTTGCAAAAACAGAAGAAAAGAAAAAGAAGAAACAGAGCATGAAGAAGATGAGTTGCAGAGAAGAAATAGAAAGGGAAATCGGTTTATGAAGATGAGAAGAGGGTGAATATAGAAGAGAGGAGATGAGAGGTGAGTGAATTTGAGTAATCTTTATTGCATTAAGAATTACATCAATTACAAACAGAACTTCCTTTTATAGCAACAACCAACTAACTAAACTTACTATATTCAGAAAGTTCCTACTAACTAGATTAACTAACTAAATTGAATTACAACAAGCTTTAACAACAATCATTTCCTTTAAGGTAGTAAATATCTTGTTGTAGTTTGGAGTACAATGAATTATTGTTATACTTGCACATTCGCTATCCAACCATATGACTAATAAGACAATGATATTTTCCCATGACTTTTCTTAGCATGGCATGATGAGTAAATGTTAACGAAAAACAGAAGAAGAAGATTCATAGTGAAGAGAAGATTTGAGAGTTTGAAGAATGAATGATGAATACTTTGATTAACAAGATATCAATCCTATTTATACAAGTTTCTATAATTGGCTAACTATCAATAACTACCAACTAAAAATAGAAACTTCCTAACTATATCAACTAACTATTGATGACATCTTCCAATACCCTTCCTTAATCAAGAGTTATCACACTACAAGTACACACAACAAAGTACATAGCCTATTATCTTCCATTCTAGTCAAAACAGAGAACTTTTAGCATGTTTCTCATTTTCTTGAATCTTTCAATCTTCAATCTTTGGTTAGCACATTTGCAACCTGATCTTCTGTTGGACAGTGAACCAACTTCACATTCTCCTTCTCAACTTGATCTCTTAGAAAATGGAATCTTGTTTCAATATGTTTGCATCTTCCATGGCTGACTGGATTCTTGGCTAAGTTGATTGCTGATTTGTTGTCTACTCTTAGCTCAAACTTACCAAGCTCACCACACTTCAATTCTGCTATCAATGATGTCAACCATAGAACACCATGACACAGGTGCACCAAATATGGAGAACACATACCCAGAAGTACTTTTCTATCCTCCTTATCTCCACACCAATCTGAGTTTGAGTAGCCAACAAAGCAAGATTCATTTATCTCTTTCTGGTTGGGAAACAGAATTCCATAATTCATAGTTCCCTTCAAGTATCTCATTATCCTCTTGGCTGCAATCATGTGATTTTGCTTAGGATTAGCCATATGTCTGCTTATTACTCCTGCATCATAGCTTATCTCAGGTCTACTATGACAAATGAACCTAAGGCAACCTACCATTTTCTTAAAGAGAGTTGGATCTGCTGGTTTATCTGCTTCTTTATCAATCAAACCAACCATTCCTTCAACTGGCACATCTACTGGTTTGCATTCAAGCATTTGAAATCTGCTTAGAACATCTTTGACATACTTCCTTTGATGCATCATTTCTCCTTCATGAGTCTTCTGAAATTCTATTCCCAAGAAGTAGGCCAACTCACCTAAATCTGTCATATCAAATTCAGACTTCAATTTGCTTTTAATTCTTAGGACTTCAAATTCGCAGCTACTAGTGATAACCATATCATCAACATATAGGCAAAGTAAAGTTGTTTCTCCTGTACTTGATGAGTTTACATAGACTCCATGTTCAGTCTTGCATTTGATGAAGCCAATAGACCTTAAGAATGAGTCTATTCTCCTATTCCAAGCTCTTGGAGCTTGCTTAAGCCCATAGAGAGCTTTATTCAATTTCAGCATATTTGTTTCATTGTGAGCTATGTCAAAACCAGGAGGCTGTGTTATATACACTTCTTCCTCAAGAGGCCCATTGAGGAAGGCACTCTTGACATCAAGTTGCCACAACTTCCACCCAAACCAACTTGCTAGAGCTACAACTAACCTTACTGTCTCAAACCTTGCCACAGGTGCAAAGACATTAGTGTAATCATAACCTTCCTTTTGCATAAACCCTTTTGCAACCAACCTTGCCTTGTGTTTTGAGACACTACCATATGGTCTGAGTTTAACTTTGTATACCCACTTTACAGGTATAGGTACTTTTCCTGCTGGTAGGTTAGCTTCTGTCCAGGTGTTGTTCTTTTCAATTGCCTTGAGTTCTTCTTCCATTGCACTGAACCATACATCTTCCTTCATAGCTTGTTGGAAAGTAATTGGTTCAGTCTCTCCCATAATTTCAAGATGGATTAGATCACCCTCATATGTTATTGCATCATCGGGAAATAACTCATATTCATTAAGCCTCATAGGTGGTTGTCTTATCCTTGTAGGTCTAGATACAATCCTTGCAGCATCTGTTCTTGAGGCTGAGTTGTCTTCATCTGCAACTTCATACTCATCTTGATCTTCTGGTGCAGGAATTAAAGGCATAGTTTTCCTTTTATCAATCCTTTTGTGAAGATCATTCCATGTACTCATCTCATCAATGTACACATCCCTGTTGAGTGATAGCCAACAAATATCATTAACTCACTCTTATCATCAAGTTTCTTTCTTTCTTGATCTGGGATGTGTTTGAAGCATATTGATCCAAACACTCTCAAATGCTTTACATATGGTATTCTTCCAGTCCAAACTTCCTCAGGGACTTGATCCTTTAAGCTCTGAGTTGGGCATTTATTCATAACATAAGTGATTGTTGTGATTGCTTCTCCCCATAGATTATGAGGTAACCCCTTGCATCTTAACATACACCTTACTATATTCATTACTATCATGTTTCTTCTTTCAGCTACACCATTATGTTGAGGTGTGTAAGGAGCTGTCACCTCATGGATTATGCCTTGATCAACACAGAATTTGTCAAGCTCTCTTGATGTTAATTCCCCTCCTCCATCAGTCCTGAATATTTTCATTTGTTTTCCTGATTGTCTTTCAGCTTCTACTTTGAACCTTTTTAAGTGTTCAAACACTTCACTTTTGGCCATGATGAGATAGATCCACATCTTCTTGCTAAAATCATCAATAAAAGATACGAAATATCTGTTTCCTCCTAGTGAATTCACTTCAAAAGGTCCACACACACCAGAGTAGACAATATGCAATAGTTCAGTAGCTCTAGCTTGTGTGTTCTTGTTAAAGGGGATTCTTGTTTGTTTACTGATTATGCAGCTATCACATATTGGCAAGTGTGATTTTATTTCGAGTAAACCAGTGACTAAGTTTTTCTGGTTTAGTAGCTTTAGATCTCTGAAGTTTAAGTGGCCATACCTTACGTGCCAAAGCCAAGATTCATCCATATTGGTTTCAGCATTCAGGCATTGAGACTTTACTGCATCTAGTTTGACTTGAAATGTTCTGTTGTTTGAAAGAGGTGCACTGAGAACTCTTTTCTTCTTGTTGTCATAAATCTCTAGAAAACCATTATGCAACTCCATATTGAGCCCTTTCTCATGCAGCTGACCAATACTGATGAGATTAGTCTTCATGTTAGGGACAAATAACACATCAGTTATGAGTGTCCTTCTGCCATCTTGCATTCTCAGTGGAATGTCCCTTGTTCCCTCAACTGTTACAACTCTATTGTCAGGAAACTTCACCTTATTTCTTCTGGTTGGATCAAAGTTCACTAACCAATCCTTATGTCCAGTCATATGATTGGAACATCCTAAGTCAAGGTACCATATATCATTTCCAAGTTTGCTTATTGTTGTTGTCATCATTAGTTGCACTGCCTCATCATCAAAGTCTTCATCCTCTTCCTTGGCAAGATTTGCTTCAGGGTCTTGCTTCCCTTGAAGTTGGTTTTTGTTTGGTGCATAACATTCAGATGCAAAGTGCCCTAGTTTGTCACAATTATAGCACTTTATTCTCCTCTTATCAGTTCTCCTATTCCAATTCTTGGATTGCTTTCCATTATTCTTCCTGCTGAGCTGATCTTGCTAATCAACTCCCTTTCTTGGCCCACCTTTTGTATCCCAATTCTTGCTTTGGTTCTTATTGAAATTTCTCACATTGAAATTTCCTCTCTTTGTTGATGTTTGAGTCTGCAAGGCTTGGTGCAAGGGCATATCAACTAATCTTTCATTGAGTCTCTGCTCATGAGCTTCAAGATACCCTTGTAGTTCTTCAATTATCATTTTTCCACTCTTCCCGATTCTTCAATTGCCACCACAACATGATCAAATTTGGGAGTCACGGTTCTCAACACTTTCTCAACAATTGCGGCATCCTCCATTCTTTCACCACAAGATTTCATTCCATTCACTTGAGTTATGATTCTTGTGAAGAAATCTGCAATTCTTTCTCCCTCATCCATTTGCATAAGCTTATACTGTCTCCTCATTGTTTGTAGCCGAATTTTCTTCAGTTGAGCAGCCCCTGCATAATGCTTTTCCAACACATCCCAAGCCTCCTTTGCTGTTGCAGACCCTGCAATCTTTTCAAAGTGGGCATTGTCCACTGCTTGGTGTAGGAGACAGATTGCTTTGCAATCTCTCTTCTTGTTCTGTTTGTGAGCATTCCTTTGTGCTTCAGTTGCCCCTTCTTCCAATACTGGCAACCCTTCCTCAACAATATCGACAACTTCTTGGTAGCTAAAGATGGCTTTCATCTGAATGCTCCATATGGTCTAATTCTTTCCATCAAGCACAGGGAGATTCGTGGCAAAATTTCCTGTTACTCGAGCCATGTTTGCAGCGGAGTAGATTGATCTTTTTGTGGCTCTAGATACCAAATGTTAACGAAAAACAAAAGAAGAAGATTCAGAGTGAAGAGAAGATTTGAGAGTTTGAAGAATGAATGATGAATACTTTGATTAACAAGATATCAATCCTATTTATACAAGTTTCTATAATTGGCTAACTAACAATAACTACCAACTAAAAATAGAAACTTCCTAACTATATCAACTAACTATTGATTACATCTTCCAATAGTAAAGACCTATGAGGTTGTTGAAGTCGGGTTTGGTCAGTAGCTGCTCAACCTTCACTTTAATGATGCCAATTAAAGATGAATCTTAGCATATATTTAGGATTGGCCTAGTTATGAGATGATTTAAAACTTTATAACAGATTACCGAAGAAAATTTTATTAAGTACTAGAGGCAACTGGGCAATAAAAAAGACTACTCTTCGATTTTTTTGTTATTATTATTTTAAGCTTACTTAATTTCATAAATAAAAAAATGATGGCTTTGGGAACAAAATGCATAATATTTTGAATACTAGTGAAGCAAAGTGTGGGGGAATGTAAGTGTCAGCATCGGTGGTAGAAAAGTTTGGTGTGAACCAATTGGCCATATTGCTCTCACCAAAATTTCACCAACTCTAGGAATAGAGAAAGATGCTTAAAACCAAATCTGATAGTTACATCCATAGTTATTAAAACCGTACCGTACCGGCCGGTTCAACCGGTGAACCGGTCCCCTAACCGGTACGGTACAGGTGTTGAACCGGCCAAGTATTAAACCGGTCAAAAACCGGTCCAAACTGGTCAAAACCGGTCAGAACCGGTGAACCGGCCAGTATTTTACTAAACCGGTCAGTTTATACACATATATATATTTTTTTTTTAAAACTTAAAAACCCATTACAATGATGACCCATCTTTCCAACCCTTTTTCAACACTTCAAGACACATGCTTCCAAGACATACTTAGATTACACATTTTGTTTCCTAACATTCGTGTGTAATCTTGGAGTACTGTCTGAAGATAGGATTTAGTAGAAAAGTATAATATTCATATAAGACAATTTTGACTCATTGATGTTAAATGTTAAAACTCTAAATTTATTTGTTTTATAGAGTGAGTTGTGAAGTTATGTCATTTATTTATATTTTGTGGTTGTTAAGTGATACTTTTGGATTGATATATATTTTTTAATTTAGACTTTGAATTTGTTAAAGACTTAAAGTTGTTTATTTATGTGAATTTTGAGTAGATTATAAATATGAATTATAAATTTGAGTATCTACCCATTTGAATTTTTTTTGTTATAGGTTTATATATATATATAAATATAAGTAGGTATGTCTGGTTTAACCGGCATGCGGTTTAATTACTGAACCACTGGTTGAACCACTATACCACTATACCAGTTCCCTGACCGGTTAGATAACCGGTACGGTTTTAACAACACTGGTTACATCCATGCCTTGGATATCATTTCCAGTCAAATATAGAGCATTTGAATTTATGGCTTTATCTTATATGTTGAAATAATTGAAATGAAGTTGATGCTTGAAATTGCAAGTTATTGATGTATACAACTCTCTAAAATCCAAATGAAAAATAATTCTTCTCATTCTTGACGGATCTAGCTAATTATATGATTTGAAAACAAGTCAAAATTGTAAAAGGATGAGTATGATAAAGAAAGCATCACTAGTTTTAAACATTGATCATGGCCTACCAATAACTTATTTAAGATTGGTGTCTTTCTTGTCTTCTTAAAAGAAATGTGTGCTTATAGTTTAAGCAATTAAGATATCGTTTTGCGGGTCGTATAAAATAGAAGAACTTTAACGAAAATAGGATTTACATTGATAATGAAATTTATAGAATATAATATTTGTGTATTATCAATATAAAGAGTCATATACAATTGATATATCATATAACATTCATTTATATCATTTTTCTTAAAGAACTAATAATAATAAATATGAATGAAAGAAGATATAATAATATATAAAATTTATACACTGATGGTGTAAAGATTTATATGCATGCACTTCATCATCCACCATTTATTTGGATTACCTTTTCTGAAAAGTCAACAATAATTAAAAAATCAATAAAGAAGATGCAATAAAAGCATATAAAACTCATACATTAATGCATACATCATTTACTCAATTTATATACTGTTAATCCATATATTTCTGAGTAAATTACACTGACACTTCATGAGTCTTAGTAAATTACAGTAATCAATATTTTTTTATTATTTTTGGTTCGTTACACTATATTTTTTTAACAAAACATCTTTAGAATTGTTGATGCATTTTGTAACAAAAAATAATAAAGATATATTGATTTGTATATTATTTAGACTTGTCTACACAATATATCATGTTTTGTTTAACTTAATTGTATTTATCACATTTTTGTTTAAAAGATTATACTTATTTCTTATGAAGGGGTGGTCATTGTAATGAAAATATAAAAATTATAGGAGGTTTCTATAGGTGTAAAAAAGTGAGGAATTGTTTATGTAATTTCATTAAAACTCAGGTATGTCAGTAATTTACTCTATATTTTTTCTCAACATTATGACAAGTACCGCATTCAAAATATAGGAAAGGAGGACGCTACCTAATTCTAAGGCCACTCATAGATATTAAAATTTCTAACAGATAGTGACATTATACTAGACTAACTTTTTTCTCAAATATGTTTTTGTAAGTTAATATACAAGAATTTTTCTACGAGTTGTGTCTGCCTGTATTCTAGACTGGATAATTGGTTTTTAAATATGTATTTTCAACCTTAATTATTAGTGTAATAATTTGTCAAAGTTATTTATAATCACAGACATTAATCTTATGTATTTTTCAGACATGTTTTTATTCTGAAATGTATGTCTTACATATTAACATTTAATGAGGAAATCTTATATTTTATATTAAGGAAAAATATATATACACCGACAGTGTAAAGGTTTTTTACACTGTCACTAACTCATCCACCATTGATTTTTAGTCATCATTTTTAAATAAAAGTATTACAAATGAATGGTGGATGATACACTGACTATGTATAAATCTTTACACTATCAGTGCATACATTTTACAATCATTATATTAACTAAGAGTTTTTATACATTTTGTGTAATATTAACAATTACATGATAATTAATATTGATTTGTAATGAGATTAATACATATCAATTATAAATTATGGTTGAACTTAAATTGATAGTATCACTCATCTCATCCATTTAATTACAACCGGAATATTATCTTATCCGTCCAATAACTAGAACTATAAAACATCATTTTTCATATACTAATGACACATTGATACATATAAGAATGTAAAATATATATGTTATTAATTAATATAAAAATTTATATACATTTACTATATTATTTGTTTTGATTACTTTATTTAAATAATCAATAATTAAATATAAATAACACCGTATAATACTTACATTTTTTTCCCTATATCTTTAATAACCCATAATAATGACACTGATGAGTTAGAGCTCAATTTAACACTTCATCCCGGAATCGAAAAGACTACATATTCAAAAATTTATTACAGAAACAAAAATAAATAAATACATTTATGAATAAAATTTAAGGATAAATATTTATACATTTTTAATAGCATATGTTCTTTAATGTTAAAGGTAGATGATCAGGAGCAGATAATGGATGGTCGGAAGAGTATGTGAGAGAGCATGAGACTTGGTCAGTGATCGTCTAGACCCGCCGGGGAGGTACCTGAAAAGGTTATCCGACAATCAAGTGAATAATGTATTATAGAGAGAATGAGAGTAAATAAGAGAGATGTTAGAGCAATAAGTGTAGCAATAAATGAGGGAATGAGAATTAATTCTACTCCATATGCAGTCTCTTATTTATAGCGCGTAGTGAATACTGAGTTGGCATATGGCCATTGGTCAGCATCTAACGGACATAAGGAACGTACTCAATCGTCCTTTCTTGTCCTACGAATCTGCTCTGGTCGAATTGTCGGGGACAGGCGGAATGTGCAGGCGGCATGGTAGACGGTCTGCTATCTGACATTGAAGGCGGGTCAACGACGCATTAAATAGTGGGTCAGAGGCGCATTAAATGCTACACCACGAGCATTAAATGCTATGTCGGGAGAATTTAATGCTATGTCGAAAGCCCTTATAGTTTCTACCACGAGGGAGCCTACTTAAGGCGGACAATGGAGGTTATGTGGGGCAATGGACGTTATGTTCGGGACCCATGGTTAATTGCCTGGTTATGACTGGGGCAACCTCGACGATTATCTTTATTCGCACTCTTGCGTGACGTGAGGGTGGGAGGTAATAGGAGCGAGGCTATCGTCTTGGACCTGGCAGCCTTTTGTAAGAAGTGGGGTCCGGTCTTGGATGGTATATCCAGCTCGAAGTCTGGCACTTCTTTTGATGACAGGTTATCTACGGGGAGGAATTTCGCCGATCGTTTCGACCAATATGCACTTCCACCAGAGATGATGGGTTCAAAATCTCCTTATTGGTGGGTTGACCGAGAGGTCATATGGAGCCCTTCCTTCTATACCGTAGATAAGCAACCTCGGGTAGAGTTGCTGGCCTACCCTACCGAGGATATTACATGGCGCAGTCCAACGAAGAAGGAGCGCGTTTGTCAGGATATTTTCCTATAGTACAATGACCGCCATAGTTTCTATATGTACGAGTACTTTTGCCGTCATATTAGGGTGAAGGTTCCTTTCGACGACTGGTCAGCCCAGGTGTTGTAGCACCTTCAAGTGCCCCTTCCCAACTTCATCCTAATTCCTGGGGGTTCATCCAGGCTTTCAAGATTTTTTGCGAGGTCATGGAGCGTCTGTGCATACTTCGTCTTTTCTTCTAGATGTTCCAGGTGGGACACATTTCCAATAAAGACGAGAGTGATGCAGGCCGACGCGAGTGGACCTCGCTTCAATCTGCAAATGGGTGTGCTATCTTCCAAGCCTTCGAGGAATCAATCAAAGGGTGGAAATTTGGGTTCTTCCGGGTAAAGGTTGTAGGCGAACAACATCTGTGGACATATGGTCCCGACGGGCAAACCCGATTCCCTTTGTCTTGGAATATGAGAATCCATCATAAACCGACCAAGTCCTTCAGTTTCTCGTATGACCAGCTGAACCGGCAGGAAAGGGCGGTGGCAGATGAGATGCTGAATTGGGTCAAGGAGGGTCGAGTCGTCATCTGCTATAAGTTGGTTTAGGGAGATTATATTTTTTAGGCTGACGTTGGTGAGCATATGGGTTTACGAATGTAGTGTGCATATATAATCTCATATTTTGTATTGTTTGTCTAGTTTTAACGTCCTTTTCTCTTCCTTTCAGCAACTACTATGGGCGATCAATCTGACCGGTCAAGTTTGCTTAGGAGGGCTGCCCTGAAGAGGAAGAGCGTGGAGGTCACTAAAAAGGCAAGGTTTGGCTCGCCCGCTCGTGCTGAATCTTATCGCAGGGAGTCATTTGTGCCGGTGATTTCTATGCCTCCTTCTGAACCCGAGGAGGTGGTTGTGCTTACTTTGGTTGATGTCCACCCGGTTGACCTTACTAGGGAAGAAACTATGCTCGATGGGGCCCTTGATCCTAGCTCGGAGGAAACTACTAGGGGGAAGACCCCTGGTAGTGGTAAAGGAAAGACTGCCGCCAAGTCTTCTTTCCTGTATCGGGTTCTTAAGATGGTGGAGACCGGGCTACTCAACCTCGGGGTAGTGGAGAAGATGGATTATGTGCCCGTGTTAGACCTTATGCGGAGGTTTCGGAAGGTCGGGGTCTTGGCTGCTTCCATGGCAAAGTATCTCGAAGGTGATTGAGTGTTGGCTACCCGGGTCAAGGAGGATGCTTTGGCCAAGCTCCAAGAGCAGCACTCGGGTAAACTCCATGAGCTGGAGAAAAAGTACCTCGAGGCGCTGAAGGTACAATAGGAGCAAAGCCTGACTTTTGGTGAGCAGCTGTCAGTGATGACCCTCTAACTTCAACAGGCTCACGATGCTGAGCTGCAATCTCAGGCCGAAATGGCATTTGTCCAACGGGAAATTAGGGCTCTATGTGGTCGTCTTGACTGAGCTGAAGGGGAGAAGCGCCAACTAGAGACGAAGTTGTAGCTGACCGACGAGTGTGATGAGACGAACAATGAGGACATTGTTCGGTTAACCGAAAGTTGGCTCAACTGAAGGCGTCTTATCAGGACTTGGAGGAAGATGTCGTTGTTGTGGCGAATGTAGGGTGAAACAATGCATTTGCTCAGGCCCGGTTGGTTCTTCCAAATCACGAATGGTTTTGGACCCAGATTGATGCATCGGTCACCCTTGAGGGGGAGTTGGTTGCCGATGATGGTGAAGGCCTGGTGAAGCTTCCAGTCCCGGGTAGGATATAGTGGGGGATGATTGTAGGTTTAATGCATTGAAAAATTGTAATGTTTCTAGTTATCTATACTATCCCCGCTTGTCCTGTTTACGTATTGCTTTTGGTCGTCTATACTATCTGCTTAATGAACTTGAAAATGTCTAATAATTATCAAGGCTGGACTGACTAGGTAATCAACCTAATGGACTTGAAACTGTTAATCAATTAATAAGACTAGATTGATCGGGTAATCAACCTAATGAACTTGGCACTGTTTAATTAACAAGGCTGGATTGACCAGGTAATCAACCTAATGAACTTGCAACTGTTTAACAACCAACAAGGCTGGATTGACCGGGTAGCCAACCTAATGGACTTGAAACTGTTAATCAATTAATAAGATTGGATAGACCGAGTAATCAACCTAACGAACTTGTCACTGTTTAATTAAGAAGGCTGGATTGACCGGGTAATCAACCTAATGAACTTGCCATTGTTTAACAACCAACAAGGTTGGATTGACCAGGTAGCCAACCTAATGGACTTGAAACTGTTAATCAATTAACAAGGCTGGATTGACCGGGTAATCAACCTAATGAACTGCAACTGTTTAACAACCAACAAGGCTGGATTGACCAGGTAGCTAACCTAATGGACTTGAAACAGTTAATCAATTAACAAGGCTGAATTGACCGGGTAATCAACTTAATGAACTGCGACTGTTTAACAACCAACAAGGCTGGATTGACCGGGTAACCAACCTAATGGACTTGAAACTCTTAATCAATTAGCAAGGCTGGATTGACCGGGTAATCGACTTAATGATCGGTTACCGTCGTTTCAGTTCATATTTTCGGAGGGTTTGTTGATGGCGACCCAGAGGACTTGGTCTTGTCTTGGGTTTATGAATTTAACCGCCACCGAAGGGGGACTGGCCCACGCCTCCGGGGGCTATACTGATGGCGACCCAAAGGACTTGGTCCTGTCTTGGGTTTATGAATTTAACCGCCACCAAAGGGGGATTGACCCATGCCTCCGAGGGGTATACTGATGGCGACCCATAGGACTTGGTCATGTCTTGGGTTTATGAATTTAACCACCATCGAAGGGGGACTGGCCCACGCCTCCGAGGGGTATACTGATGACGACCCAGAAGACTTGGTCCTGTCTTGGGTTCATGAATTTAACCGCCACCGAAGGGGGGCTGGCCCATGCCTTCAAGGGGTATACTGATGGTGACCCAGAGGACTTGGTCCTATCTTGGGTTTATGAATTTAACCGCCATCGAAGGGGGACTGGCCCACGCCTCCGAAGGGTATACTGACGGCAACCCAGAGGACTTGGAAAAGACATATGAATAATACCTCGTTAACATATAAGTGTGATTCAGTTACATCATTTTGCTCCGCCGTATAAGGGTATGGCACGAGGTTTACATTGTCAAGCCTAAAATTGTCAAAGATTTACGGCGTTCCAAGTACGGGGGATTTCCTTCCCTCCTAGGTCTTCGAGCTTGTAGGCCCCTTTTCCAGTCTTGTTAGTTACCCGGTACGGTCCTTCCCAATTAGGTGTCAGTTTGCCCTTTGTTTTTCCGACGTCGGCTCTCCTAGTACTAAACTGTCTGTTTCAAAGTTTCGTGGTACTACCGTTTGGTTGTATTTCTCGGTGGCTCTCCATTTGACTATGGTTTCTCTGATTCTGGCTCGGTTTCTCTTCTCTTTGATCCAGTCTAAGTTGTGCTTTAAGATGGTCGAATTGGCGGCTTCATCGAAGTGTGCTTTTCGCCAGGTGGTTTCGCTGATCTCTACTAGGATCATAGCCTCGAACCCGTAAGCAAGGTTGAAAGGAGATTCCCTGGTGGTGGAGTGGGGAGTTGTACAGTAAGCTCAGAGGACATGATGCAGCTGTTTCGACCAGGCTCCCTTAGCTTCTTGTAATCTTCTTCTTATCTCATGGAGGAGGACTTTGTTGGCCGATTCTACCTGACCATTTCTCTTAGGATGTTCAACTAAAGTGAAGTGTTGTTTGATGCGGAGGCCCGTCAGCAGTTCTTTGAACGTCCGGTCATAAAACTGAGTTCCGTTGTCAATGACTATTGCGGCAGGTCTCCCAAACCTTGTTTTGATATTTCTCCAAGTGAACTTCCGGATGTTGGCTGCCATGATTTTGGACAGGGCTTCAGCTTCAATCCATTTAATGAAGTAGTCGACCGCCACTATCAAAAATTTAAGTTGTCCGATTGCTGGTGGAAATGGTCCCGAAATATCCATACCCCATCTACAGAATGGTCATAGGGTCATTGTCGTTGTCAACTCCTCATGTGGGGCCTTGTGGAGGTCGACAAACGATTGGTAGGGTGTGCACTTCTTAGTGAATTCAGAGGCGTCTTTGTCCATGGTCGACCAATAACACCCAACTTGGAGTATCTTTTTGGTGAGTGATGCTGCGCTGAGATGGTGACCGCAACTTCCTTCGTGGATTTCTTGAATGACGTATTGAGCCCTATATGGGTCGAGGAATTTGAGCATGGGAGTATAAAAGCCCCGACGGTATAAACAACCTTGTACCATGGTGAACCATGAACTGTACCTGATGAATTTCCGTCTATCCTTCTGATTTGTTGGTAGGTCGTCGTTGGTTAAGTACCTGACGATTGGGTCGGTCCAGTCGTTCAGGATCTGTGTTTGCTCGACAGCCATGACACTGGTTGTAGGATTGTCCCTTGAATTACTGACCTGTTGTTAATCGGGCTCTTCGTGCTTACTAGTTTGGACAAAATGTTAGCCCAAATATTTTGTTCCCTTGGGACGTGTTGTATGGAGGTCGTTTCGAACTTGCCCATCAACACTTTAACCTTGGCCATGTATTTTCTAAGTAACACGTCTTTTTTCTGATAGGCCGATGTAATCTGAGAGACTGCAAGTTGGGAATCACTATAGATGGAGACTTTCTCAGCCCCGACTTCTCTGGCAAACTGCAAACCGACAATGCATGCTTCATATTCTGCTTGGTTATTTGATGTGGGAAAGATGAAGGTCAATGAGTGTTTGATGGTCATCCCCTGGCTGTTATCCAACAAAACCCCTGCTCCGCTGCCCCGATGGTTGGATGAACTGTCAACATAAATGGTCCATATTTGCTCGGAACTACCTGGTTGTGTGTTCAATTTGGCAACGAAGTCAGACATGACTTGGCTTTTGATAGCCATTCTAGGTTCGTACGGTATATTAAATTGAGATAATTTAATATACCGGGAGATCATCTGCCCGACAAGCAACTAAAGGTCTATTCCGGGTATATCCATAGCGGACCAGATAAAAAGATCTTTGTTGGTCTTCAAGCATTTGATCAATTTTGATCTCTGAGCTTCGTGGAGAGTACAATAGATATACACCAGATTTTCTTTCAAGGGACCTAGTTGAGGGGAAGTTTTTTCTCCTTCTGGCTGAGGTCCTAGATCTTCTGTATCTGCCATGACATCTAACTCCACCAAGTGCACGCCCCATTGCTTTTTCTTGGGGGTGGTGCTCGTGTAGAAGTTTGATTTGGTAAGACTCATCTAATAGCAACTTCTTGCGCTATACTGATCTCCCCTAACTGTGCGTACCTGGAGGTCAGATGAAAGAAACTTCATTCAGAGGTGTGGAGTGGAGACTATTGCTCCGAGATGGTTGAGTGTTGGTCGACTGAGTATGGCATTGTAGGACGAGACACAGTCGATGACCAGGAATTTTGCTTGAATTATCCGGGTCAGAGGGTGTTCTCCGACAGTCAGCCATATATTAACATAGCCTCAGGGGGTGATTCCTTGTCTAGTGAAACCGATAATTTGTCCATCATATGGCAACAAGTCTCTGTCCTTGAGTTCCATTTTTGTGAACAAGTCTTGAGACATGATGTTTGCCGAACTGCATTGGTCAACAAACAAACGTCCCACCTTTTTATTAATCATTTTGGCGGTGGTGACGAGGGGATCGTCATGACCGCGGACGACGCCTTCATAATCACGGTCATCGAAGGAGATCGAGGGTGCTGCCTAGTGGCCCTGATATTGGCGGGGTTTTCAGACAGTTGATTGCATTATCTTACGGACATATCTTTTCTGGGCTAACCTGGATGTACCACCAGCAGCGAATCTGCTGGATATGGTGTTGATGTCCATTGGGCTATGTTGTCGCTTGTTGTTGAAGCGACATTGGTCTCTCCAGTCTCTGTTCGGAGGATGTTCCTGTTGATTGTTAGGGGGAACGTCTCCGAGGAGGGCTGGATCGACACAGAGGTGACAATCGTTCTTAGCGGGCTCGAGCTATAAATTTTCGGAGATGTCTGACTTGGATCAGGTCTTCGATAGTGTCTCTTAGTTGGGTACATTCTTCTATGACATGGCCAAAGAAGGTTTGGAAGTCACAATATTTGGAGCGGTATTGGGTCCCTAATCTCCTGCTTGGATTGGGTTTGGGGAGCTAGACTAAGTGGGCAACCATAACTTCTTGCAAAATATTAGTTCGGTTGGCATTGCGAGGGGTGTAAGAGGAGTATTTGGGTTTTTTGGGTTGTCGGGGTGGATCATCTCGAAGGTGTTCGTGTGTTTTTGGGCGTTTGGTTTCCCGTGAGGGGAGTTAGTATTCTCTATGCTCAATGGGTGGGCAGATAGGACGAGTTTCTTCTAGATTGATGAATTGTTGAGCCTTAGATCAAAGTTCTTCCATTGTGAGGTCTGAATATTTAGCCAATTCTTGCCTGAAGAGGCCATCCTGTAAGCCTGTCACCAAAATATGCACTGCCACCTCCAGGCTCAGGGTGCAAACCTTCATGGCCGTTGAGGTGAATCTGTCTAAGTAAGCTCAGAGGGGTTTATGTGACTCCTGCCATATACCGGACAAGGTGTAGGAAGAGCGAGACTGCTCTTTGCTTGTTGTAAAGCGGGTGTTGAATCCATTGGCGAGAGTGGCCCATTGGTCGATGTTGTTTGGTGTGAGCCTGTAAGCCACTACAGGGCAACCCGTTTTAGAGTAAGGGGAAATGCTCGACACATGATGGGGTCGGTGACCCCATGGAAAAGCATTGAGGCCTTAAAGGCATCCAGATGATCATGTTGGTCACTTGTTTTATCATATTGTTTGATGTTGCTTAGTTGGGTAAGATGTTTTGGGAGTGGTGATGACATAATGGTTTCGGTGAAAAGATGTCTTGCTCGTGAGGAGCTGTGGTCAGGGGTGAGTTATCTTAGTGGTTTTCGTGTTTGGGGGGCTACTAGCCTAGAGGCTTTAGCGGATTCAGCGGAGTGCTCATCGACAACTGGTCGTGAAGGTCCATTACTGGGTTGTGGTGGATGTTGGCGCAACTCGGCTAGTAGTTGGACCTGTTGCTGGATAATTTGGCCTTGGGTTTGTATCATGTGGATGAGTTGTTTGGTATTGCGTGCTTCTGGGATGGTGTTTGGGGGATGACTTTGGCTAGCTTGGTGAGATGGTTGCACTAGTGCTGGAGGTTCAATGGAAGGGGTATCGTGATTCGGGTTCAGTGGTTCTGCATGGCTAAGTGGTTAAGCTTGGTTACGGGTGGTTACCATGTTGTATGTAAGCCACAGACGACGCCAATGTTCTTAATTTTAAAGGTGGATGATCAGGAGCTGAGGATGGATGGTCGGAAGAGTATGTGGGAGAGCATGAGACTTGGTCAGATGATCGTTTGGACCCGCTGGGGAAGGTACCTGAAAAGGTTATCCGACGATCAAGTCAGTAATGTATTCTAGAGAGAGAATGAGAGTAAATAAGAGAAATGTTAGAACAATAAGTGTAGCAATAAATGAGGGAATGAAAATTGATTATGATGCATGTATGGTCTCCTATTTATAGAGCGTAGTGAATGCTGAGTTGGCATCTAGCAATTGGTTAGCACCTAACGAACATAAGGAACGTACTCAGATCGTCATTTCTTGTCCTACGAATCTGCTCTGGTCGAATTATCGGGGACATGGGGAATGTGCAGGCGGCATGACAGACGATCTGCTATCTGACATTGAAGGCAGGTCAGCGGCGCATTAAATGGTGGGTCAGAGACACATTAAATGCTATATAGCTCTTATAGTTTCTACCACAAGGGAACCTACTTAAGGCGGACAAGGAAAGTTATGCGGGACAACGGACGTTATGTTTAGGACCCATGATTAATTGCCCGGTTATGACCGGGATGGAACAACATCGTATATATATTCACAAAAAAACAGCATCGTGTATATATTCACAAAAAAACAACATCGTATGTATATTCACAAAAAAACAGCATCCTATAATTATTGAAGAGGAAAAAACAAAAAAGTCGTGGCTACTACCATCACAAGTGGATAAATAACATGCCGACAAATAAAAAGTAAATGGTAATAAAAGGGTAAAATAGTCTATTGACAACTGGCAGAAAAATGTTTTAAACACCACAAGTCACTCAGATTCCCACCGCAACCAACACTAACCACTCTTCTTTTCCTTCTCCCTCTTCATTTTCTCTCCACTTTCCTTCTCCCACTTCAATTTCTCTCCACTTTCCTTCTCCATCTTTTTCAGCCATGGATCCCGTCTCAGAATGGGGTAACACTCCCTTATCAACAATAGATCCCGAGATCCACGATCTCATCGAGAAAGAAAAACGCCGTCAATCCCACGGAATCGAACTCATCGCATCCGAGAATTTCACCTCATTCGCCGTCATAGAAGCCCTAGGCAGCGCCCTCACCAACAAATACTCCGAAGGCATGCCCGGTAACCGCTACTACGGCGGCAACGAGTTCATCGACCAGATCGAGAACACGTGCCGCTCACGCGCTCTCCAAGCCTTCCACCTCGATCCACAATCCTGGGGCGTCAACGTTCAGCCCTATTCCGGTTCCCCCGCCAACTTCGCCGCCTACACCGCCGTGCTCAACCCTCACGACCGTATCATGGGGCTGGACCTCCCTTCCGGAGGACACTTGACCCACGGGTATTATACCTCTGGAGGGAAGAAGATTTCGGCTACGTCGATTTACTTTGAGAGTTTGCCTTATAAGGTGAACTCGAGTACTGGTTATATTGATTATGAGAGGTTGGAGGAGAAAGCGTTGGATTTTAGGCCTAAGTTGATTATTTGTGGTGGAAGTGCTTACCCTAGGGATTGGGATTATAAGAAGTTTAGAGAGGTTGCGGATAAGTGTGGTGCGCTTTTGCTTTGTGACATGGCTCATACTAGTGGCCTTGTTGCTGCTCAGGTATAATATAATATAATCTAAATCTGAATCTATTGTTTTATTGTTGCTGTGGTGTTTCAATTGGATCTGCATTTTCTGACTATGTTTTGTGTGGAATGTTGAGTATCTTGATGGCATTGGTTAAGGATTCGGGATAGAAATCAAGCTTTGGAAAATGGTGTATTCAAATGCATAAAAAGTTTTAAATTTCTTTTATTATATTTGTGTTTTACAGATCTGTATTGCTCTTGTTTTTATAGATGGGTTACTGTTAGCACCTAGCATGTCATCCTGAGCAATGAATTAATGTATCTGCATTGTTATTACTTTGGTGAAATGGGATCTGTTGATTTAGTATATTCTAGATTTTGGATCTGGATCTAGATGTGTGTGTTTGACATTGATGAAATAATGAAATGAATCTGAAGCCTTGTGTTGGTCTTTTCATGTTTTCTTCTTTGACTGACGTTAGATTTTGATATTTAAAGACTTAATGTACATTGTTTAGAAGGAGTGGTTTGATCATATTTTAATAGGTTGTTTGTAATTTTTTTATTGGCTTGACTGCTGTTTTAGTCCCCTTTCACGCAATTTTTAAGTAGTTCTTTAAAGTTTAGTTTTTTAATTAAGTGCAGTTGTACTAGTAGGGATACATTCATAACATTTTTTGTTGGGACCTAATTAAAAACTGTTAAACTATACGGACCTACTTAAGGATCAAATATGGACCAAGAGATTAATTTGTACTTTTTTATATTATCACTGTGTGGGTTATATGTGAATGATAATAACAATCAAGAATGTTTTAGCGTATGCCTCAGAACTTTGTTTCAAATAATCTGTGACTTATTTGAAATGAGTAATTTTTTTTGTCTACAGGAAGTTAATAACCCATTTGAGTACTGTGATATTGTCACAACAACAACCCATAAGAGCTTGAGAGGCCCTAGGGCCGGTATGATCTTCTACCGGAAAGGACCTAAACCACCCAAGAAGGGCCAGCCAGAGAATGCAGTTTATGAGTTTGAGGACAAAATCAACTTTGCTGTCTTCCCCTCCCTTCAGGGTGGTCCACACAATCACCAAATTGGTGCCCTTGCTGTTGCTTTGAAGCAGGCCATGACACCTGGGTTCAAGGCGTATGCCAAGCAAGTTAAGGCCAATGCAGTTGCTATTGGAAATTACTTGATCAGCAAGGGATACAGTCTTGTCACTGGTGGAACTGAGAATCATCTTGTCTTGTGGGATCTCCGACCTCTTGGATTGACTGGTAAAGGATACCTCGCTTAACTAGTAGCTTAAAAAAGGGAAAAACCAAAAAAAATACCAGAATCACCTGGTTTAAATTGGCATTGATATGTTTAAAGCACAATAATTTCATCACTGCTTCATGTTCTTGCAGGCAACAAGGTGGAGAAACTTTGTGATCTTTGCAACATTACAGTGAACAAAAATGCTGTTTTTGGTGACAGCAGCGCCTTGGCTCCTGGAGGAGTACGGGTTGGTAAGAAATTTCTGTATGAACTTGATTTTGTTATGTGAATCTAATTTTTTAATGTTTTGATAGAAGGTAAAGGCTTGGTTTTTGTTGTATTGGTAGAAGGTAAAGGCATCGTAGGAATTTCATTGAGGATGTGTTTTAAATTAAGTACTAAACTAAATCTGTATCACTTCTAGCTTGAGCTGGCACACTGGCCTTCTTTAATATTTCTGACCTAGACTCCTGGAGGCTGCATATATCTCCCCAAACCCCACTAGGTGGAAGCCTGGTGCGCTAGGCCGTCCTTTTTATTTTTCTCATGAGCCAGATGGTTGTGGGCTTTCATTTTGCATGAGTATCTGACATGTAGGAGTTTGTTTTAACAGGTGCCCCAGCCATGACTTCTAGAGGCTTGGTTGAAAAGGATTTTGAGCAGATTGGAGAGTTCCTTCACCGTGCTGTGACTCTCACACTGGAGATCCAGAAGGAGCATGGCAAACTTCTCAAGGATTTCAACAAGGGCTTGGTGAACAACAAGTCTATTGAAGATCTCAAAGCTGATGTTGAGAAGTTCTCCTCCTCATTTGATATGCCTGGTTTCCTGCTTTCAGAGATGAAGTACAAGGATTAGGTTAACTCTACACTCAAATGTCTCGCTCAATGTTGGAAAGGTGGAGAAAAAGAAAAGGTCTTTCTTTCTTGGGTGTTCACATAGTTTATCATGTTGGTATTTCATTTCAAAAATTTGAAGTTACTTTTCTCTGTTTTCACGTTTGTTAGCTTTTGATATCACATTTTTTTTAATAACAATCAAAATAACGTGTATTATTTTCCTTTCCCTGGGAAACTAGTGTTTTATGACTTTATCTACAAATTTTGCTTGCAACAAGTTACATCTCTGAATTTTAGCTGACTCAACATGTAGAAAGTAGATTACTGCCATGTCCTTTAATTTTTTAGCCAGAATTGTATGTTGTTCAAACCATGTCCATTTACAATCTACTGCACTACATCCAGATCTAGAGTTCATTTATTGGAATTCTGTTATCTACACTAGTACTCATTCATCTCTTATGCAACATACCATAGCGCTCCTTCACTTCCTATATTGCAACTTTTTGTTTTTGTGCATGATCATTGCATGATTGACCTTCATTTTCTTTGGGGCACACATGCTCACTGACTTTTCCTTCCAAACCTTCCTTGTGGCTCTTGGATTTAACTAAAAACTGAATTTTCAAGTTAATACATAATTCCTTTAAAAAATTCTACAAAGATTTGGAGTGCATAACAAGAGTTTGCCCATTTTCCTCCTGTATAAATTTTCCTTCTCTTAACTAAGTGTAAGCCAGGGATTTGCAGTGTTAAGTGTCCAGTATTTATTCCCCAACAATTAAGTCTCTTCGGGACTTGGACTTTGGAGGAAAATGAAAGAAAATAAAACGCTTGAGAATCATGAAATACATTTGTAAGATGACTACAGAAAAAATTCATTTCCCTTCGTTCCTCTTTAAAACTCAATTTGCAAACGAACCTTTAAAGTTTTATGTAGACATTTTGTAAAATCATTGCATACAAATATTTGTAAGAGGCATCATTAGTCACATGAACTGTTGTTGGAGTTGATAAGATGTTTTTTTTTGTTGGTATTATTAAGGTATTTCCTCACCTTTTTGGTTAAATAACTAATTACTCTTGGGTGCGTGACTATATCTCAACAAATGTCGCTCATAGGAATCGAATTATTCACTTTTTGGTCATTCTAAAAATTTAATATGATTGTATATTATTAGACCAACAACTTATTAGTGAAGTTGATAAGATCTTGAGCACATAATTAATGATATCAAATCATTGTTGAGAAATATAGGCACACATGATAGTTGATTTATAAATTCCAAGCATCAATTTTTATTTTTTTAATATCTTTATGGTTTTATCTTTTTTATACCCGTGTTTTGGATATCAGCTTCCGTATTGGTTATTTCTCCTCACATGAGTTGTATTTCCCAAACAAGGAGGGGATAAAATCCCTTATTCTTCATCCATTTTCCTTCGAACTCCCAAAGAGACCCTAAATTATATTTGTGTGAATAAAATAAAGGGAAATGAAATGGAAGGGAATGAATCAAGGTTATTATTTGAGAGATATTAGCCAATAAAATAAATGAACTGGAAACAGAACCTTCTAGAATCTCCAAAAAAAAATCTCTTTGTTCCATCTCGGTCATAATTGGGCAATTAACAATGGGTTCTGAGCATAATGTCCATTACCCTGCATAACGTCCATTGCCCGCCTTAAGTAGGCTCCCCATGGGAGAAACTATAAGAGTCTCCGACATAGTATTAAATGCTCTTGACATAACATTTAATGCTCATGACATAGCATTTAATGTGCCACTGACTCACCATTTAATGCGCCGTTGACTCATCGTTCAATGTCAGATAACAGACCGTTTGCCACGCCGCCTGCACATTCCGCCTGTTCCCGACAATTCGACCAGAGCATATTCGTAGGACAAGAAAGGTCGATTTGAGTATGTTCCTTATGCCCGTTAGATGCTGACCAATGGTCAGATCTCAACTCAGCATTCACAACGCTCTATAAATAGGAGACCACACAAGGGGTATAATTAATTCTCATTCTCTCATTCATTGCAACACTTATTGTTTTAACCTCTCTCTTATTTACTCTCATTCTCTCTCTAGAATACATTAATGACTTGATCGTCGGAGAACCTTTTCAGGTACCTCCCCCGACGGGTCCAGCCAATCATCCGACCAAGTCTCCTGCTCTCCCACACTTCCCCGTTCATTCATCATCAGCTCCCAACCATCCGTCCTCAATTCCCGATCTTCCAGCAAAGAACATTGGCACCGTCTATGGCTTACCTACAACATGGTGACCATCCGTAACCAAGCTCAACCACTTAGCCATGCAGAACCACTCAACCCGAATCATGATACCCCTTCCATTGAACCTTCAGCACTAGTGCAATCATCTCACCAAGCCAGCCAAAGTCATCCCCCAAACACCATCACGGAAGCACCCACCACCCAACAACTCCTCCACATGATACAAACCCAAGGCCAAATTATCCAGCAACAGGCCCAACTACTAGCTGAGCTGCGACAACATCGACCATAACCCAGTAATGGACCTTCACGGTCAATTGCCGATGCCGAGCTGCGCCAACATCGACCAGAACCCAATAATGGACCTTCACGGTCAGTTGTCGATGAGCACTCCGTTGAAGCCTCTAGGTTAGTAGTCCCCCCAAACACGAAAACCACTCAGATAACTCACCCCCCCCCAACACGACCACATCTCCCCACGAGCAAGACATCCCTTCACTGACACCATTATGTCCTCACCACTCCCAAAATATCTTACCCGACCAAGCAACATCGAACAATACGATGGAACAAGTGACCCACAGGATCATTTGGATGTCTTTGAAGCCTCAATGCTTTTCCATGGGGCCACCGACCCCATCATGTGTCGGGCATTTCCCTTTACTCTGAAATGCGTTGTAATGGTTTACCCGACTCGCACCAAACAACATCGACCAATGGGCCACTATCGCCAACATATTCAACATCTGCTTCACAGCAAGCAAAGAGCAACCTCGCTCTTCTTACACTATGTCCGCTATACAGCAGGAGTCACATGAACCCCTCCGAGCTTACCTAGTCAGATTCAACTTGGCGTTTCAGAGTAAAGAGCGAGGTTGCTCTTTACTCTGAAACGCGCTGTAATGGTTTACCCGACTCGCACCAAACAACATCGACCAATAGGCCACTCTCGCCAACATATTCAAAATCCACTTCACAGCAAGCAAAGAGCAACCTCGCTCTTCTTACACCCTGTCCGCTATACGGCAGGAGTCACATGAACCCCTCCGAGCTTACCTAGTCAGATTCAACTTGGCGACCATGAAGGTTCGCACTCTGAGCCCGGAGGTGGCGGTACATATCTTGGTGACATGCTTGCAGTATGGCCTCTTCAGGTAAGAATTGGCTAAATATTCAGACCTCACAATGGAAGAACTCCGATCTAAGGCTCAACAATTCATCAATCTAGAAGAAACTCATCCTAACCGCCCACCCATTGACCGTAGAGAATACCAACTTCCCTTACGGGAAACCAAACGCCCAAAAACATACGAACACCTTCGAGATGATCCACACCGACAACCCAAAAAACCCAAATACTCATCTTACACCCCCCCTCAATGCTAGTCGAACTAAAATTTTGGAAGAAGTTATGGCCGCCCACTTAACCGAGCTCCCCAAACCCAATCCAAGCAGGAGATTAGGGACCCAAGACTGCTCCAAATATTGTGACTTCCACACCCTCTTTGGCCATGTAACAGAAGAATGTACACAACTGAGGGACACTATCGAAGACCTGATCCAAGTCGGACATCTCCGAAAATTTATAGCTCGAGCCCACCAAGAACGATCGTCACCTCTACATCGATCCAGTCCTCCTCGGAGACGCCCCCCCTCCCCATCATCACTAGGAACACCCTCCGAACAAAGATCGGAGAGACCATTATCGCTCCAACAATAGGCGGCAACAGAGCCTAGTGGACATACACACCATATCTGGCGGATTCGCTGCCGGTGTACATCTAGGCCAACTCATAAAAGATATGTCCGGGAGATAATGCAATCAACTATGTGAAAACCCCGCCAATATGAGGGCCACCAGGCAGCACCCCTGATCTCCTTTGATGATCGTGATTATGAAGGCGTCGTCCGCGGTCATGATGATCCCCTCGTCATCACCGCCAAAATGAATAATAAAAAGTTGGGACATTTATTTGTTGACCAAGGTAGTTCGGCGGACATCATGTTTCAAGACCTGTTCACAAAAATGGAACTCAAGGACAGAGACCTTATTCACAAAAATGGAACTCAAGGACAAAGACATGTTGCCATATGATGGACAGTTTGTCGGTTTCACTGGACAAGGAATCACCCCTGGGGCTATGTTGATACATGGCTGACTGTCGGGGAACACCCTCTGACCCAAACAATTCAAACAAAGTTCCTGGTTATCGACTGTGTTTCGGTCTACAACGCCATACTCGGTCGACCAACCCTCAAACATCTCGGAGCAATAGTCTCTACTCCACACCTCTGCATGAAGTTTCTCTCCTTTGACCTCCATGTATGCACATTTAGGGGAGATCAACATAGTGCGAGAAGTTGCTATCAGATGAGCCTTCGACCAAATCAAACTTCAACACGTACACCACCCCCTAAGAAAAAACAGTGGGCGTGCACTTGGTGGAGTTAGATGTCAGAGCAGATACATAAGACATACGACCTCAGCCAGAATGAGAAAAAACTTCCCTTCAACTCGACCCCTTGAAATAAAATTTGGTGTATATTGGCTCTACTCTCGACGAAGCTCGGAGATCTAAACTGATCAAATGCCTAAAGACCAACAAAGATCTTTTTGCCTGGTCAGCTGCGGATATGCCCGGAATAGATCACTATGTCACATGCCATCGCCTCACAACAAACCTAGGAGCACGACCGGTGGCCCATAAGAAAAGAAAGATGGGCGCCGACAGAGCAACCGAGGTTACTCAAAAGATCTCAAAATTACTAGAGGTCGGCTTCATCCATGAAATAGCATATACGACTTGGCTGTCAAACGTCGTGCTAGTCAAAAAAATCATTGGGGAAGTGGCGGATGTGTGTGGACTATACAGACTTGAACAAAGTGTGCCCAAAGGATCCATACCCCCTCACCAACATCGATCATATCGTTGACAATTCATCCATGTACCAGTTCCTATCATTTATGGACCCTTATTCAGGGTATAACCAGATTCCCATGTAACCCCCAGATCAAGACAAGACCGCCTTCATTACACACAAGGCGGCTTACTATTATAGGTCATGTCGTTCGATTTGAAAAACATGTGGGCTACATACCAGAGCCGTTTCCGAAGATCAGATTGGGAAGAACATGGAAGTCTACATGGACGATATGATCGCCAAGAGTCTGCCAACAAAGGATCATGTGAGTATCCTAAATGTCGTCTTCGGGCGACTACGCAAGTTTAATATACGCCTCAACCCGGAAAAATGTACATTCAGAGTCGAAGCCAGGAAGTTTTTAGGATTTCTGTCAACAAGTCGGAGTATTAAAGTCAACCCAGCAAAATGCCAAGCAGTCATCAACATGCACAACCCAAGATCAATTAAGGAAGTTCAACAACTTAATGGGCGATTGGCGGCCATGGCCAGATTCCTTCCAGCATCCGCCAAACATTCCCTTCCACTGTTCCAACTTCTCAAAAAAAGCAATACCTTTACTTGGTCGGAAGATTGCGAATCAGCTTTCCAAGTTTTCAAACAATACTTGGCTACCTCTCCCGTGCTTTCAAAGCCTGTACCTACCGAAACATTGTACGTCTACTTGGCAGTAACAGATGGGGTCGTAGCCACCGCCCTAATCAGAGAAAGTGAAGATGGCCAGCACCCAGTGTACTTCACTAGTAAAGCATTACAAGGCCTAGAGCTCAAGTATCAGAAGTTAGAAAAGGCCGTCTACGCCCTCTTGGTGGCAACAAGACGGCTGCGACAGTATTTTCAATCCCATCCTGGTGGTGATCAGAACCAATCAACCTATCCGCCAAAATTTGCACAAGCCTGAGTCCAGGATGACTATCAAAAGCCAAGTTCGGTCCGACTTCGTTGTTGAATTGACCATACAACCAGGTAATTCTGAGCAAATATGCACCATATATGTTGACGGTTCATCCAGTCCTCGGGGCAGCGGAGCATGGTTTTTTTGGATAACGGCTAGGGGATGACCATCGAACACTCGCTGACCTTCACCTTTCCTACATCAAATAACCAAGCATAATATGAAGCATGCATTGTCGGTTTGCAGTTGGCGAAGGAAGTCGGGGTTGAGAAAGTCTCCATCTACAGTGATTCCCAACTTGCAATCTCTCAGATTACATGGGCCTATCAGACAAAGGACGTGTTACTCGGAAAGTACCTAGCCAAGGTTAAGGAGTTGATGGACAAGTTTGAAACGGCCTCCATACAACATGTCCCAAGGGAGTAGAATATTCGGGCAGACATCACGTCCAAGCTAGCAAGCACGAAGAGCCCGGGTAACAACAAGTCAGTAATTCAAGGGACAATGCTATAGCCTAGTGTCATGGTTGTCGAGCAAGCATAGATCCCGAACGACTGGACTGACCCGATCATCAGGTACTTAACCAAGGGTGACCTACCAGCAGATCAGATATAGGAAGAGATTCCTCAAGTACAGTTCATGGTTCACCATGGTACAGGGTTGTTTGTATTGGCGGGGCTTTTCTACTTCCATGCTCAAATACCTCGGCCCTGATAGGGCTCAATACGTCCTTCAAGAAATCCACGAGGGAAGTTGCGGTCACCACCTCGGCGCGACATCACTCACCAAAACGATACTCCAGGCTGGGTATTATTGGCCGACCATGGTCAAAGAAGCCTCTGAATTCACTAAGAAGTGCACACTCTGCCAATTGTTTGTCGACCTCCACAAGGCTCCCCCCGAAGAGCTAACAACGACAATGACCCCATGACCCTTCTACAGATGAGGTATGGATATTTTGGGACCATTTCCACCAGCAACCAGACAGCTTAAATTTCTGATAGTGGCAGTCGACTACTTCATTAAATGGATTGAAGCTAAACCTCTGTCCAACATCACGACAGCCAACATCCAGAGGTTCAGTTGGAGAAATATCATAACAAGGTTCGGGATACCCGCCGCGGTAGTCATTGACAACGAAACATAGTTTTATGACCAGAACTTCAGAGAACTGCTAACGGGCATCCAAATCAAACAACACTTCACTTCAGTTGAACATCCTCAAACAAATGGCCAAGTAGAAGCGGTCAACAAAGTCCTCCTTCGTGGGATAAAAAGAAGATTGCAAAAAGCTAAGAGAACCTGACTAGAACAGCTGTATCATGTCCTCTGGGCTTACCGTACAACTCCTCACTCCACCACTGGGGAATCTCCTTTTAACCTTACTTACGTGTCTGAGGCTATGATCCCAATAGAGATCGACGAACCCACCTGGCAAACAACACACTTCGATGAAGCCGCCAATTTGACAATCTTAAGGCACAACTTAGACTGGATCGAAGAAAAGAGAGACTGGGCCAGAATCAAAGAAATCGCCGTCAAATGGAGAGCCACCGAGAAATACAACCGAACGATAGTACTATGAGACTTTGAAACAGGCAGTTTAGTACTCAGGAGAGCTGACGTCGGAAAAACAAAGGGCAAACTGACACCTAATTGGGCATGACCGTGTCGGGTAACTAGCAAGACTGGTAAATGGGCCTACAAGCTCGAAGACCTAGCCGGGAAGGAAATCCCCCGTACTTGGAACGCAGTAAATCTTCGACAATTTTATGCTTGACAATGTAAACCCAGTGCCAAACCTTTATACGGCTAAGCAAAATGATGTAACTGAATCCCACTTATATGTTAACAGGTATTATTCAGATGTCTTTCTAAATCCTCCTGGTCGTCAGCAATACACCCCTCAGAGTCATGGGCCAGTCCCCCTCTGACGGCGGTTCAAATTCGCCAACCCAAGCTAGGACCAAGTCCTCTTAGTCGCCACCAATACACCCCTCGGAGGCGTGTGCCAGTCCCCCTCTGATGGCGGTTCAAATTTGCCAACCCAAGTCAGGACCGAGTCCTCTAGGTCGCCATCAGTATTCCCCTTAAAGGCATGGGCCAATCCCCCTTTGATGGCGGTTAAATTCATAAACCCAAGACAGTGGCAAGTCCTCTGGGTCGCCATCAGTATACTGCTCGGAGGCGTGGGCCAGTCCCCATTCGATGGCGGTTAAATTTATAAACCCAAGACATGACCAAGTCCTCTTGGGCCCCTTCAATATACCCCTCGGAGGCGTGGGCTAGTCCCTCTTCGATGGCTGTTAAATTCATAAACCCAAGAGAGGGCCAAGTCCTCTGGGTCGCTATCAGTATACCCCTCGGAGGCGTGGGCCAGTCCCCCTTCGATGGCGGTTAAATTCATAAACCCAAGAGAGGGCCAAGTCCTCTGGGTCGCTATCAGTATACCCCTCGGAGGCGTGGGCCAGTCCCCCTTCGATGGCGGTTAAATTCATAAACTCAAGACAAGACCAAATCCTATGGGTCGCCACCAGTATACCCCTCGGAGGCGTGGGCCAATCCCCCTTCGATGGCGGTTAAATTCATAAACCCTAGACAGAACCAAGTCATCTGGGTCACCATCAGTATACCCCTCGGAGGCGTGGGCCAGTCCCCATTCGATGGCGGTTAAATTCATAAACCCAAGACAGGACCAAGTCCTTTGGGTCGCCATCAACAAACCTTGCGAAAATATGAACCGAAACGACAGTAACCTGGTCATTAAGTCGATTACCCGGTCAATCTAGCCTTGTTAATTGATTAACAGTTTCAAGTCCATTAGGTTGGTTACCCGGTCAATCCAGCCTTCTTAATTGATTAACAGTTTCAAATCCATTAGGTTGGTTACCCAGTCAATTCAGCCTTGTTAATTGATTAACAGTTTCAAGTCTATTAGGTTGGTTACCAAGTCAATCCAGCCTTGTTAATTGATTAAAAGTTTCAAGTCCATTAGGTTGGTTACCCGGTCAATCCAACATTGTAAATTGATTAACAGTTTCAAGTCTATTAGGTTGGTTACCCGGTCAATCCAGCCTTGTTGGTTGTTAAACAGTTGCAAGTTCATTAGGTTGATTACCTAGTCAATCCAACCTTGTTAATTAAATAGTGGCAAGTTCATTAAGTCAAGTACCTAGTCAATCCAGTCTTGTTAATTGATGAGCAGTTTCAAGTCCATTAGGTTAATTACCCGGTCATTCTAGCCTTGATAATTATTAGACAGTTTCAAGTTCATTAAGAAGATAGTATAGGCGACCAATGGCAATATGTAAACAGGACAAGCGGGGATAGTATAGATAACTAGAAACATTACATTTTCAATGCATTAAACCCATAATCCTCCCCCAATAAGTGTTACCCGGGACTGGAAGCTTCACCGGGCCTTCACCATTATCGGCAACCAACTCCCCCTCAGGAGTAACCGACACATCAATTCGGGTCCAAGACCAGTCATGATCCGAAAGAACCAAACGGACTTGAGCAAATGCATTGTTCCATCCTGCATTTGCCGCAACAATGACATCTTCCTCTAAGTCTTGATAAGACGCCTTCAATTGAGCCAACTCTTCGGTTAACCGAACAATGTCCCCCTTGTTCGTCTCATCATGCTCGTCGACCAGCTGCAACTTCGTCTCTAGATGGCGCTTCTCCCCTTCAGCTCGGTCAAGAGGGCCACGTTAGGGCCCGATTTCCCGTTGGACATATGCCATATCGGCCTGAGCTTGCAGCGCAACATCCCGAGCCTCTTGATGTTGGAGGGTCATCGCTGACAGCTGCTCACCAGAAGTTAGGTTCTGCTCATCTTGAACCTTCAGCACCTTGAGGTACTTTTTCTCCAAATCATGGAGTTCACCTGAGTGCTGCTCTTGGAGCTTCGCCAAAGGATCCTCCACGACCCTAGTAGCCAACACTCTATCACCTTCGAGATACTTGGCCATGGAAGTAGCCAAGACCTGGCCTCTCGAACCCTCATCAAAAGGTCTAATATGGGCAGAGAATCCATCTTCTCCACTACCTTGGGGTTGAGTAGCCCAGTCTCCACCGCCTTAGGAACCCGATACAGGAAAGAAGACTTGGCAACAGTCTTTCCTTTACCACTACCACGGGTCTTCCCCCTAATAGGCCCCTTTGAGCTAGGATCAAGGGCCACCTCGAGCACAGTTTCTTCCCCAATAAGGTCAACCGGATGGACATCAACCGGAGTAGCACAACCACCGCCTCGGGCTTAGAATGAGGCACAAAAATCATCGATACATATGACTCCCCGCGAGAAGATTCAGCACGGGCGGGTGAGTTAAATCTTGCCTTTTTAATGACCTTCACACTCTTCCTCTTCAGGGCAGCCCTCCTCAGCAGATCTGACTAGTCAGATTGATCACCCATAGCAGTTGCTGAAAGGAAGAGAAAAAGACGTTAAAACTAGACAAACAATACAAAATATGAGATGATATATGCACACTACATTCTTAAACCCAGATACTCACCAACTTCAGCCTCAAAAATATGATCCCCCTGGTCCAACTTATAGCATATGACGAGCCGACCCTCCTTGACCCAATTCAGCATCTCATCTGCCACCTCCCTTTCCTATCGGTTCAGCTGGTCATATGAGAAACTAAAGGACTTGTCCGGTTTCTGATGGATTCCCATAATCCAAGAGAAAGGGAATCGGGTTTGCCCATCTGGACCATATGCCCATAAGTGTTGTTCGCCTACAACCTTTAATCGGAAGAACCCAGATTTCCAACCTTTGACTGATCCCTCGAAGGCCTGGAAGAGAGCACACCCATTTGCAGATTAAACCCATAATCCTCCATGATCTACCCCTAGTCCATAAACCATTCCCGAACATAGCCTATATCTTCTACTCACCCGTATAGTCCACAAGCTCGACCATCCCCAGCCTGACCTCGTCGATTGGGGGCAACTGTTCTATTTCGGTCATAAGGTCGTAACCTACATCTCTCCAACCCATTCTTATAGTCCACCAGCTCGGTCATCCCCGACCAACCTAGTAGACTGGGAGCAACTGTTCCATCCCGGTCATAACCGGGCAATTGACAATGGGTCCCGAGCATAACGTCTATTGCCCCCTACAACCTCCATTGCCCGCCTTAAGTACGCTCCCCCATGGGAGAAACTATAAGAGTCCCCAACATAGCATTAAATGCTCCTGACATAACATTTCGTGCTCCTAACATAACATTTAATGCTCATGGCATTGCATTTAATGCGCCACTGACTCACCTTCAATGTCAGATAATAAACCGTCTGTCACGCTGCCTGCACATTCCGCCTGTCCCCGACAATTCGACCAGAGCAGATTCATAGGATAAGAAAGGACGATCTGAGTACGTTCCTTATGCCCGTTAGATGCTTACCAATGGCCAGATGTCAACTCAGCATTCACAACGATCTATAAATAGGAGACCACATAGGAAGTATAATTAATTCTCATTCTCTCATTCATTGTTACACTTATTGCTCTAACCTCTCTCTTATTTACCCTATTCTCTCTCTAGAATACATTATTGACTTGATCGTCGGAGAACCTTTTCGGTACCTCCCCTGGCGGGTCCAAACGATCATCCGAGCAAGTCTTCTGCTCTCCCACACTTTCCATTTATTCATCATCAGTTCCCGACCATCCGTCCTCAATTCCCGATCTTCCGGCAAAGAACACTTCCAAATTGGGATCCAATGGAATACAAAATATCTTTTCTTCTATTCCATTGCACCCTTATAAATAATAATAAAGTAATACTCATTTAGTCCCACAATATTTTGTATATATAAGTATTATCCCAAAGAATATTTTTACCAACTTAATTCTCATATTTGTTCTAGATATTAGTCTATGTCATTTTGTATTCGTTATTATAAACGGATGTGACATATTTAACTGCACATCTGGCTTTTTTGTAATTTCCATGTTGGAAATCCAAACATGAAGGAGCGAATCAACATTATTTTACAAAGTCGAAAAAAATGACATGGAAAAGTGTTTGATAGGTTTTCTTAAATAAGTCTAGAAAATACTCAAAATAGTTCTTTTCTTCGAACCTAATACGAAAACTCTCTGCTCTAATTTTTCACTTTAGTGCGGACCTTAATCTTGCTCAAAATGTAACCATGTTCCATTGCCCAGATCGAATTTCCAAATCATCCATTTTCCCTAAAAACAATTGTTGAGACCCTAAATGAAATTAGAGATGAGAAGTTATGGGGACTGCATTGAGTTTTTGGTCCAATCCTGTTTTGAGTAATTGCAAGATTGTTGTTGTGATGTTACACCTCAATAACCATGAAAAAAATCAAAGAAACATTTCTACGAGTATCCTTATTTCAAAGTAAGCAAATCATAACATAGTTAGTGAGGTTATTGACATGTTAATGTTTATTACATTTTATTTTAGGAGGGAAAATAATTGTGTAAATTTCGTGCGTGAGTAGGAGATTGAGAAAAAAGTGGTGCTAGTGAGTGTCAGAGTTGTTATCTTTGTTGTTAGCATTAGAATGTTTGTATTTGGGATTAATGTTACTTTTTGACACTAAAAGTTATTGTAGGGATGTCTATATATTAAAATTGTTTAAGAATATGAAATTTCACTATTTTTAAGATATTAATCTTCCGATTTTAACTACGATTAATATTGTATCATTAATAAACAACTAATACGACCATATTGTATCATTAATAAACAACTAATACGACCATATTATATCACTTATAAAAGTAAACAATTGTATACAAAAAAGACCCAGTTAAAAAACTCATAAAAATAACTATAAATAACTAGTTGATTAGATTCTTGTTATGATGAAGATTTCAAAGGCCAGAAACTAGGAGTTGGCATGAACCTAAAACCAATTGTTGGATTGGAGTTAGTGTTGGTAATCATATCACTCTCATTCCTAGAATTATAAGGTAATGAAGTGGTGAGAGTGGAGGATTAAAGAAATAAAATGATGAAGAGGTTGAAAATTCAAATTTCATTCACACAAAATATTAACTTACTAATGTGTGCTTACAGAAAAATATTACATGGTATCACCGTATCATTTTAAACTAAAATATTTTAAAAATATAACCTAATTAGATCCACGAAGAAATTGATGGAAACTCAAACAAGTTCTCCATGTCAGCACTCACCAAGGAGACTAGGTATCTTGCTATAGATGCAATTATATTGTATATGAATTTGAGTCTAATTCATTCTATTGTCATCACTATTAGTCATTTCCTTAGTTTGTTACTGGGTCCAAATTGGACAGAGTCACATGGTAGATTAAAAATGATATGATAAATTACCATATCTTTGTTAAGAGATAAAAACATGTATATTTATAGTGTATAAGTTTTATATGTTATCATTGTGTCATTTATTATTTATATTTAATCACATTAATTCTTCAAAAAAATAATATAAATGAATAATAAATAATATATTAAGTATGTATAAATTTTTATATTTATAGTACTTACATATTACTATTATATTATTTTGTTAGCCTAACATAATTTTCGATTTGTCTTATCACAGTCTATATATATTGTGTCTCCCCGCCACTTGACACGTGTATGGACAGATGATGTGAGGAATGCGGGGAATCAACGGGGAATGCAGCAGTGGCTATCACAGAACATTTGACACGTGTATCTCCCTAACCAGTTGGCCCCACTTGGTAATGTGGCAGTAGTTAACAGCACTCTAGGCACTTCTGCTTTCAGAATAGCTTTTTGTTTTGTAAAGTGAAATATATGAATAAAAAACTAATCAGTTTATTCTAATAAATATTGCTTATAAAAAAATATTAATCTTTAAACTAATACAATACATGAAAATCAAGTGAATTTTCACACTTTTAAAGTAACGCTTAGCTGGTTTTGTCAAGTGATTTTGACAGGTGGCTTTGCATAATATCACTTCAAACAACACTCTATTTTACAATGGAACAATGTTAAGATTAAGTAGATTATTTTTAAATAATATGGAGAAGATTCACTTATGAGTAATTGTAAAAATTTATTTCATATGTCAGTTATTCATTCTATAAAAATCAAATTATTCAAATCTATTTACTAATTCAAACTATTGAATTTTCCTAGAATGACTAAGATGTAAAGAAAAGTAAATTATTTTATTTTACTTTTGGAGTAAATAAGTCTACTCCATGTTCCCTATTGTATAAACTAAATAAATAATGAATATATATGGTTTATTAGATTTCATATAAAACTCACATAATAATGCCTATAAGGTATTAGCAAAACATTGTATATTATAAATACTTTTTTTCATAACATGAAAAAGATAAATAGGGATGGCAACGAGCACGGGTAGTAGTTACTTGCTATCCATTTCAAAATAGGAGAATATTATTCATATCTGTCCGTATCCGTACGGATACCCGTGTGCAGATATTCGCGGGTTTTCTGAGTATCCGCGGATGCCCACGGGTTTCCTATATTATAAATGAATTTTTAATTTTTTACTTTTATTATGTTTCAAATGAGATGAAACTTAATTATTTTTGTACCTTTTGGTTGAATATTTAGCAAAAGTGCTAAATTTATTGGTGTTTTCTATTTGTGTGATTTTTTGTTCTCATTTCTTTAACAAAAAATATATAATTTATTTGTAAAACATGTGTTTCTACACATGTAATAATATTTGTAGGGTGTTTAACCACCAAACTCAATAAAATATGTAAACAGAGTAGTTAATGAATTTTAGAATAATGTACTTTTTATTTTAATTAAATATAATATATTAATCATATAAATAACGGGTACAAGCAGCACGAGTACTATAATACTCGTACCCGCCCGTATGTACTACGAGTATTTTTAAAAACTCGTTTATAATACTCATTTATGATGTATCCATGCCCATACAGATTTTACCTGTGGATACCCACGGTACAGGTTTTTTTTGCCATCCCTAAAATAGAGATAATATATCAAAAAACATGGTTTGTGGCTTTGTCTGCACCAATGGCAAAGAAGGAAAAAAATTAGAGTCGAACTAGACCTTGAAAGCAATTCAGAAGATAAATTTATGGGTCAGTTTATAGTAATACTCACAAGCTAAATGCAAACCTCACACCTTAAAAAATATTTATAGAGGTATTCACGAATTATTGTAGTTCTTATATTAATATTTAATAGTTGAGGAGGGATCAACTTATTTTAAGAGTAAATTTTTAAATTTACTCATCATCCTAATTATTAATTTTAAAAAAATTCAATAGTTTGAATTATTAAATAAATCTACATCATTAGATATTCCTGTAATTAATGACTAGAATAAATAGTAAGTTTAAGAAACTTTTTAGTAATAAGTGGATCTACGCCGTGAAAACTTTAATAGGAAGATTGAAAGTTTCAAACTACACTGCTGTGAGTTCACGAGAAGAATTCTTTCCAAATGAATAACATTGGTTATCGAGTCCATAATTTATTAGTGACAAACATCAAATTTCAAAGTTTCTTATTTAATTGTGGCTCGTAATTTAAGTATGAAAGAATGGATTAACTATATTGAATTCTGAATCAGATCAATTAGGGAACATCTATAATTATTATTTTCATTGATAAGCATTTGGTGTTCTCTTAAGTCTTAACGAGAGAATCAATAACGATAGCCACAAATTTTAACGACATATCTCAACGAGAATTAGGCATGTCACTTATTTTCAGCCTTATTATATAGGAAAGATAACATTGATATTGGTAAAAGTCTCTCCTCGTCCTTTTTTCTTCTTCTATATGAACACTTTTATTATTATTCAAAAATAAAAAAACAAATCGTGTGAAGAAAATAAACAATTTGTTTTGTACAACAAAAGTATCCTCCCAACAAATAACTAATTCATTTCATGATACGTATTACACATTCTAATAAGTATTGCTTATAAAAATTACATATTTTTACACATTCTAATAAGTATTGCTTATAAAAATTACATATTTAACATTTTGTTCTATTTGAGGATTTAATAAGACTTTGTACTATTAAACTAATGTTTTGTTGGTGTCAAATTTGGTGATATATAGTAGCAAAGAAAACTGCTTGAAAAGGTATGAATAAGGCAAATGTTCAAGGATTTTAAGCATGTCACATGCGTTGTATGGCCAATATGATCTAGGATTGGAAGTTGGTGCTGGTGACACTTCATCCAGAGTTTGTATCCCATGTTTTGTGGGTGAAATATTTTTAGATTGAGAATCTACTTATTCTAAGAGTAAGTTTTTTAAATTTATTTTCTATCATAACTATCAATTCTAAGGAAATTTAATGGTTTAGATATGTTGGGAAGTAAGTCTCACATTGCCTACCTCATTATCTCGGGAATGATTTAAATACCTGTTGGGCTACTCCTCTCATTGCCAATTGGTTTTGAGATGGAACCTTAACATGGTATCAGAGCCAGAGCCCAACTTCTTCCCGGTTGTTATGGGCCAAAAGATGTCATTTAGTTATGGGTCAAAGGTAACCTTTCGCCTATTCCGGCAGGCTTATGTGGAGGGGGCATGTAGCGGCAGGCTTATGTGGAGGGGGCATGTAGGGAAGTAAGTCTCACATCGTCTACCTCATTATCTCACGAATGGTTTAAATATTTGTTGGGCTACTCCTCTCAATGCCAATTGGTTTTGAAATAGAACCTTAACAAGATATATCCACTAATTCAAACCATTAGATAACAAAGATAAGGAATAAATTTAAAAAAACTTATTCTACCTATTTTTATATCTTTTCTTTTTACCATCTCTTTACAGTTTACACCCTTATTTGTCTTGGCATACTAAAAAAGTTACTTAACCAAAGGAAAAAGTGAAAACTTATAAATTATATGATAGTTAATTGAATAGAACATGCTTATAAAGATTGACTAATCAACTAATTGATAAGTGTAAAATGATTTATCAACCTTAGTGTTTTTTGTTTGTTTAAAAGACATCATTCAAATTTACTCAGTATCATCAAACCAGAACTTACAAGTTAAAGGTTATCCTAACCATACACGTCAATTATTTTTGTCAAAATACACCTTTGATAACTTATAACACTCCAATGATATTAGCAAGTCCATATGATAGTGTTTCAATTTAGAAATGAGAACAATTAACATATACTATTAAATTTTTTTTAAGGAACAAAATTAAAAGATAAACTAATTTTAAATTTTAATTATTTATATATGGTTTTATGATCTAAATTTTATTATTCTCATAATTTTTATATAAAAGTTGTTCTAATTTGAGTCTTTTATTTATATATATATATATATATATATATATATATATTTATTTATATTATATTGCAAATTGAAATTACTAAACCAAAATTATTAATATACCTTAAAATAAATTCTTCAACAACACCATTGCATATTGATTGTTCAAGTTAGTTGCCATTGAAGGTGAGAAATAATAATGAGACATGGGAAATAAAAGTATATAAAAAGTACATCCACAAATTATGATTTTATAATGTTTTAAGTTAAAAGTAGAGTTGACAATCAATCAAACCAATTCAACATTCATTCGAAACTCAACTCGTTATTTAACTCGATATACTTGGTTTACAAATCAAACGAGTCCAACTCGAGCTTAAAATTAAGCTCGTTAAATAAATAACTCGAACTTGAGTCAAATAAAGCTTAAATCGTTAGGTTCATAAGTTGACTCTAGTTCGTTAATTGAACCAATCGAGCTAATGAGTTGAACCAAATAGTTCACAAATTTTTGGCGAACCCAAATGATTCAAACTAATGAGTTGAATCGAACAATTTGCGAACTTCAATCAAACCAAATTCAAGTTAGAAACATAACTCGTTTTGAATTTGAATCAAATAAATCATTGACAAGTTAAATAGAGCTAAACCACCATTCAACTTAGTTTAGATCATTTCCAACCTTAGTTACAAATATAGACCTAATCTAAGCTCAAGATATTCCATTTGTGTGTTGTGCCTGGTTAGTTCTTGGTTATAGACAGTGTGGTGTTATTTATAGGATTAACACCAAGTCATTATAAATCATGTAAAGTTCCAAAAATTACTCTAAAAATCTTGCTCAAAAATGAGTATTTTTTTTAATAATGATGCCATATAAAATTTATTTCCTTATATTCGTTTCATTTTCGGAACATCACTTTAAGTAACATAAAATGCGGAAAATAGAAAATACCATTACCTAAAGGTAATAAAAATATAACTCAATATAACTTTAAATCATACTTCATTTAATAACGGAAAATATCTGTGCGAAATACAAGGCGGGAGAAATATTCGCCCAAACTGAAATTACAGAAAAGGCTGAGACATCCAGCACATCAAAAAGTACCCTACACAGATCTAAGTCGTAAGTGTAGGTATAACCGTTTTCCTCAATCCTCCATGCCCCCTCCTGGGACATCGAGAAGCGGTAACTCTGAATCCTCATAGAACAGTCCATCTGAACAAAATGCGATCCGAAGACAAACAGAAAGAAGAAGGAGTAAGACATCTAATGAATATTACTCATTGAGGGCGTGAAATTACACAAAATATCACATCTAGATAGACACACATAGTAAACACAATATATACATCACATATAAAAATCCACAATGATGAATGATGTAATAATCTCAGATTATGAGGATCAAAGTCCACAATCTCAATGTATGAATGTTATGCTTGTTTCATCCATCCTTTCATCAATATCCTCCCAATATACTATTTGGAAATAACCAAGAGTATAGGTCCCATAACAAGCCGATTTGAACGCACCAAAATTATTCATCGCAAGGATATATGATCGATCTGTTCCGAAGAACTGTCCATTTCAGGATGGTGTCGTATCAAACACTTTTTGGGCATCCCTCTCAATGATCCTGATTGCAAAAAAGGGTTGTCAGAGATCGTCTAGTTTGCATTGTGAGAACTGTCTGATCCAATAGAATACCTCATCCAGGAATACAAGGGACTCGTCTCACCTAGACTCACCCTCAAGACTTTGTTGACGAATCACCATCATCAAAGTCGTCCCTCTCAACATCTCAGGGCTCATTCGTCTCCCGTAAATTTCCTCTCCACTACTTCATTATTCATAATGAGTATGCACACTAACCGAGGTTAGCCGATTAAATATTTTAATCATTATTTTATATGATCGGCCCAACCTAAGACAACTCCTAGAGGAATACTTCTTGTGGGACCCAATTTTACGTAAACACGTAAATAGAGGAATAACATCCCTACCACTACGAACCATCGCTGAATCACCTTGGACGGCCACATGGCCAAGCCTCTTACGGTCAGACGACCTCGCTGCGTGGTATCATGTAATCCTTTTTTGGGCATCGCCCTAATCACGATATCACAGTCGGAAACCTTGCCCTAAATAGGCACAAGAACAAATGTACTTGTATAAGTTTATC
>NC_032020.1:11078975-11079547 GCF_001865875.1 Lupinus angustifolius
ACGGTCAGACGACCTCGCTACATGGTATCATGTAATCCTTTTTGGGCATTGCCCTAATGACGACATCACAGTCGGAAACCTTGCCCTAAATAGGCACAAGAACAAATGTACTTGTATAAGTTTATCAATTTTGGGCACCAGACTCAATCATCTGAGTCATGGTCTTTCCCAAGTGTAAATACACTTCACACCCAAACTAGGGCTATTTCCTAAGCAATCAAACAATCAGAAACAGTCAAAAATATTGTATGTCTCTCGCTCAAGCAAGAAATTATCACTCAAGCGACAAACTCATCAAAACAGACTCAATTCTCTTCCCGATTCTCGCCCAAGCGAGGGACTGTCGCTCAAGTGACAAGTCCATCAAAAATTGGTCAAAATACATGTCTGGTCCGTGCCCTGGCGAAATACGGTCGCTCGGGCGCAAAAAACGCCCAAAATGGGCCCTCTGGCCTTCGCCTTTAACAAAACAATTCCTTACTTTTATTACTTTTAAGAATTTCATATACTTATTTACCTTTACAACTTCTTGATGGCAAACATGCCATTAGGCTCTCGTATATATGAGAGTT
>NC_032020.1:11079647-11115219 GCF_001865875.1 Lupinus angustifolius
CCTCCTAATTTTTTAGGAAAAACCTCAATGGTTAGTAAGTGTTAATTTCATAGTCATGAAAATAAATCCTAAGGTAAGACTTTCTACTACTTTAATATCCAAAACTTTATAACACTTTAAGTTTATGAAGTCAAGACTTTAATAAATAATCTTTTATCCTAAATCATTATTTTAACTTGGAAATCAAAGAGAAAAATACGCTAAACCATTTTTAAAACATAATACTTTCTAAAAATGAAACATTTTCAACAACAACTCATCAACATCATAAACTTTCAAGAATAAAATACAAACTTTTTCCTAAACACATTAAAGGTTCCTTTGTTGTTAAAATCGTCATCTTTAAACATATTCAAATACTAACAATAATTTCTAATATTTCCAAACAAATAACTCATATAACATTGTCCAAAGATATAGTTTTTCCATCTAAGAACATGGAAGAAATTTCAAGATTACAAAAGCCAAAAACTATATAAAGGTTCATATGATTTTATTATCATCCCCTTTAGTTATGCCTTCATAAAATACTTAAATAACAAATATAAATTCTACTTTATGAACAACATAATCAAAACTCATAACTTTCTATGAAGTATGAGAAGAAGATGAAGATGAGAAAATAAAAGACTACCTTAGTTTGTATAGAAAATTTAGTGTAAAAATGAGAGAATAGAGTGATGTATTTATATGAGAGCATCACCCTCATCAAATTAGAAAATTTAATGCAAAGTAAGTAGGTTTAGATTAGCATAGGTGATGTGTCTAATGGTGGTGGAGTGAGAGGATTTGTTGAGTGATTTAGGAGATTTTGTGTAAGAGGATATGTACTTTTGTTTGTTTAACAAGCAGACTTCTTACATGAAAATGATGTGACCTTTTTGATGACACATTCTCGACTAAACCATTCCCGAGTATTGTCGGCTAATACCCGGTCGGATAATAAAAATCTCCCGATTTCGGTTTACGGTTAGAACTTTGAAACACGGAATTCGGAGGGAAAAATAATTAGAAATGCGTTCTGGATAAACTTGATGTCTATCTTGACTCAAAATAATATTTCAAAGCCAATGACGCAATCTGAATTCAATTCCGAGGTACGAAACTCAAAAACACGTTATTGGGCCGAATTCGGGCGAATTCGGGCCCGACAGCAACTCAAAAACTTTTCGTCACATAAAATTACGAAAATTTACCACAAAATAGGAAATCATAAAATAAGACTAACACTCAACTATGTTTTAGTCTAATTCAATACCAATTAAATTCTAAAATTAATTGTTGTTAAAATAAATAATTAATAAAACATACACAGAAAATTCACGGTGTTACAAATCAAATCTTACCTTTCTCCAAAATAAACAAAAACATAATTTTAAGATCCACTTAGACTTAGGTGGGTACATAAACCCATCATGATTTTGAAAACCGAAGTACCTACATGATGAAATTGCATTACATACAAAATGAGAATATGTGAATGAAACTAGATTTAGATGAAACCATTTACGTTTGCATTGGGATCATAAAGCTTTAAACAAGGCCTCGAGGCAATGACATGATTATGTGAAACCGATTTATGGCAGCACTGAGATCAACCCAGAAACTGATCAAAGGGAATGATTGGATCAAATGGAACAAAACAGATCGTAGGTAATAATGAAACTGATTATAGGCATTGAGATAAAGAAAAATCATTAAAGGCAACAAAACAATTAGAAAACCAATAAAATCAAAGGAAAAAATAAGGGAGCATGAGCTTTGTTTGGTTTAGGGGGAGAATATGAGAGACCAGAGATGGGTAAGAAAGAGAGATGGGAGAAAGAGATAGAGAAGAATTATATTAGATTTATGTATTGTTTGATACGAGAGAAAAGAAATAGATAAATATTAATTTTTAAATGACAAAAATACCTATACAATAAAGAGTATAAAAAAATATTTTATTCCTAACTGAACAATTAATATTATAATTTGAATAAATAATAAAATGTTTTCTAAAAATAATAAATTTATTTTAAATTAAATATTATAATGTTAAATATTAAAATTTGTTCATGCAATTGTCACAACATTTTTTCATTAAATCATAGTAGGTAGTAATTTGTATAATAAAACAAAATAAGTGGAGGGTATTTTTGACATTTGTCCAACATTTCTCTTCTCCATCCTACTTTCTTTGCATCTATGGAGATATTAATTTGGGCATGGGTCCCACAAGTTTTATTCTCTCTTCCCTATTTCAAATCTAAACCAAATGAGAGAAAAATACTAAGTCTCTTTTCTTTCTCTCTTAACAACTTCTTTCCCCTCTAATTCTTGCATATAAAGGAGGGCTAAAAGAAATAGAAACAACGTGCAAATGAATAGAATAAGATAAATAGGGAGAAAAAGAAATGCTCCAAATAGTTAAATTGTGTTGATTATACCGTAAATGATGTGATACAAAATACATAACATTAACAATTTTTATATTGATATTAGATTTTTAATTATAATATAAAAAATAAAAAATAAATTTTATGTAGAAATATAACAATAGTATATAATGTGAAAATTTTTCTTGATATTTTCGAAGAGATGATTTAAGATGTTATTAAGATATTTTCACACATTCTACTCCATTTGTTCCCTAACTTTTCCCCTCTAAGCTATCATTGTCTTGTTATCATACATTAGTGTGAGTAGCAATATGAGCTATTAGAAATACTTTATTTAAATTATATTTATATGGGTAAATTAACACCTTATAAACAATGGCTTGGCATTTGGCTTATATGACCTTTTAATTTGTATGCACATGACAATTAAAATGTAATGGACCTAAGGATAATAAGTAGCATATATAAATGATCGTGTCTAACTCATTTAATTTTAAAATCATTTAGAATATATACAAAAGAAATAAAAGTTAGGGGACAAAGATGAAAAGAAGAAAAAAAACAAATAAAATTAGAGGTTAAAAGACTTGTAAAGTAAACAAGTTTCTTACCTTCGAAACCATTAATCTCTTATTATTTAGTAGAAAAGACTTAAAAGTTAAAAACGTTTTGAAAAAAGAAAACAGTGGAGAGAGACAGCAAACAAAACCCTTACAAGCAAGCAAACAGTGATTGAGAGTGGGGCTGATCTGTCTACTCCCTTCTTAATCTTTATTCTAATCTCTTCCTCATTGTATTCCACTGTGTAGACTATGTATAATGCATGTGTGTCTCATCTGCATGTGCTTTTCTCTTTAGCTTCCCCTAATTACTTTTGTTCTTTATAGCTTGTTCAATTATTATTGATTCTTATATAAATAAATGAAGATTGATTATATATTTTTTAGTATCACTAATGGTGTTTCCTTACTCTATGAGTAATGACCTAATTCATTTTAGGGATGCGTGACTGTCAATCCAACAAATATCGATCACATGAATCGAACTTTTTAGTCACTAACAAAACATTACACCACTAGACTAGTGCTTTATTGATATACCAATTATGTATTAAATCAATATTTATAGAGAAATTTCATAAATTTTACACTCATGAATTATGATTGGTTTTGGTGTTTTGGGTTTTCAATTAATTTTCATAATCGCGTGTAACTTCCGAACACATTTGAGAAACACATGACACTAACCAAAAAGAAGGAAAAAAAACACCACAATAATAATAAAAAAATAAAAAAATGATAGATATATATTCGAGACTCACAACACAAGCACGCAAAAACTCCCATAACCAAAAGAGAGAGAACACAGAATAGGAGAAGCACTGCGAAAACAAAGAGAAAGAAACAACAAAACCCAGAATCTAGAGAGAGAAACAAAAAAAGCTTCAATCAAACACATACCTTCTACATAACATAGAACAGAGAAAGTATTTCCCCAAAAACTACACATATATGTTTATATTATATTATAATTAATTTTCTTATTCTCTTTCTGTTATCTTTATTCTCTACAATGTCCACTTTGTAGAGGACAAAGTAATCAGTCTCTTCTAACAATTCCCCCTTATATTTTCTCTTTCTCACCAATCAAAATTTCACCTTTTTTCGTTTCGTTAACGCTTCTTCGAATCAGAGCTTCTTTTCCCTCTTTTGATCGATACCCATTATTTTTAGGTATCTAAAAGTGTTTGATTCTTTTTTATTCGTTTAAATTTTACTGCTTTATGCACGTTTTTTTAAGGAATAAAAATTGGGGTTTGGTGAATAAAAAATTTCGGAATTGGAATTAGGGTTTTCTCTCTATTTGGGTATTTTTCGAGTATGTGTGTATACTCAGTTTGTTTGTGCGTTTTTTACTAGGGTTTCATTGGATCGTAACTGGGAAGTTGCTCAATTTGGAAAATTAGGGTTTTGATCAGAGAGTGTGATTCAAGGGAAGACTGTGCTTGCTCCTTCTCTTATGTGAAATGGGCATGAGCTCTAATCTTTTCTGGGGTTCAAATTGGGGGTTTGGAACTACAGTGTTTGAACATTTGTACTTGGAAATTGCTTAAGATGTTGTTTACAATTCCTTCTATGAGCATGGAAGAAGATTGTGTATACTGTTAAGAGTGATCAAGATTTTGTGAACTGTTTTCCGACACCATACAATTTAGTGTTTTTGTGTGTCTTTGCTGGGCCCCCTCAAGGAAACAGAGAGGATCTGATTTCAGTGGTCCGTTTTTGTATCCGACTGCACCCTTTAGATTGAAATAGTTAGGCCAAGCTTAATACCTTATCACAGTGCTCCTAAGCATATACTGTTCGGGTTGTGTCGAACCATTTACTGTTTTGTCAGGACTCTAGTTAGATTAAGTAATTGCGGACTGCATGTTGATTTTGAAACAATTTCCACAAATGTTAGTTTGAGCTGTTTTCCTTATTGTGAAGAAGGGAAGTAAGTAAACCTTGCTGGTTTCCATAATTTGTGATTGTAGTGAGTACTTGGCTTATGGAGGAATATTGAAGCTGGAAATGATTGCAGTGACATGGTGCATGGACAGGAGCATAGTTACAGTTTTGTTCCCTTTCTGGAACAGCACTACTGGAAACTAATTGAAGCACTCTCAATTTTGGAAGGATTTTACATTAGGCATATCTGGATTTTGTGCAATGTCTCGCTGTTTCCCATTTCCGCCACCAGGATATGAAAAAAAGACTAGAACGGATGATTTGGAATTGTTAAAAAAGGTTAATATACTTTTCTTATTTGCACATTGTAAATGTGATTTGGCTAAACATCATTTGTGATGCAAAGGAGTTTCTTTTGAGTTGAACAATGTGCATTGTTCAGGTTCATTTTCAGAACTGAGCATTTTTCAAAAATAGGTGCTACCATTCATTCTTGTCCATTTTAATTATGAATTATTCTATGATTTTTCATATGATTCTTTTGAATCACATTAAATTCGATGTACTTAGAGTTCATTGTAAATTACTAGCCTAGAAACAATTTACAAGGCCTATTTAAAGCGTTACATATGTAGTGAAAGTGTGAAAGTAGAAAAGATCTTGTTCGGTTGGGGATGGGTGCTATTGAAGAATGTTAGAGGTTTATGTGGAGGTATTTTTTGCTAACATTGATTTGTTGGGCTTGTACACTCTTGGTTGATTGAGTTTGCTCACATGACAACTTTCCACATATGCACAATGTATCAGATGTTGGTTTTATCTATCTTGTGTGCGTGTAGATTCATGTTCGGTTTTTCTGTATTGTTCAAAATTTGGATTGTTGTGTTATGTCATGCTGAGTATGTAAGTTCAAGATTGAGTGTAGAAATTCTGTCTTTGCTGGGGAATGGGCAAGTATATTGTGATGATTAAATTATGTACTCTGCTTGTTATATGCACATGTGTATTTGCATTCTAACTCTATCATCTGGCCTTGATATTTTTTATGCAGTGTGGTGGGAATTTGTGCTTTTATGTGAATTCAATTGTACCTCTGTGTTTTGAATTTATACAGTACGATTAGAATTGAATAAGTAATCATCAGTCATCGATGTATAAGTCATTCTGTTGCGAAACAAAGACCTTTGGAGATGGATTGCCTTTCCCTTTATAATTATTTTTCCTTAGTTTATTAAAGTAAAGATTTGGTGTTGGTAGGAGATGATCTTGTATGTATTTGGATATTGGACATTCTTCAGGTGCACTTTATAATAGTTGCTATTTTTTTAAAGCAGCAATTTTTAATTTCCTTGCTTCACGTCATAGAACAAAGCTTAAATTTTTGACTGAGCATGCTGGCTTGGTTTGATCATTGTAGACCCCACCTATTAGGAAAGGCTTTTTCTGCGTTCTCCTTTGGTGATCCTATAGGAAATTATGGAATCCTGTGAGGATTCAACTAATGCAAATTGTACTAACTATTTGGTCTCTGGTTTGCTGTCTACTACTATTTTTTAAAATATCAAACATTTCCTTTTGCAGTTTCTTTATATACTCTTTGTTCAAAATTCCTTGTTTTGAGCTGTACATGCTTTGTCCGTTTCTTTGTTTCAACTTTTAATTGGATCCTGTCAGTAGCATCTCTTTTAGGTAGCTTGATTTTTCGAATTTTATTGCAGTGCTTTCTTTCAAATAAGGTTCATAGTAGTAAGTCTTGGAAGCAGAGTTCTGACAAGTATTAAGACCATACCTGGTGAAGTATCACTATGTGAAGTTCTTGCTTCCAGTGAAGATGATGATTTGTAGGCTTCTCATGATAATGGACATTTAGACTCTTTCATAAATAACATATTTATTATAATTTATGTGTTTGGTGTTGTGTATTTGATGCTGATCATTTGAGTATGGATTTTATTTTATCGAGTAGTATACTTTGTTGTTTACATAAACCTTTAGCTATTATTTTGAAACTTTTATCTCAATCATGTTTTGTTTTAAGGCAGGTTTTCTTGGCAATTTTGTGTTGGAGAGTTTTTGACAATATTTATCGCAGTTTATATCATCCATCTTCTATGACTTAACTGCATATATGCAGCCTTGTATTCCTTTCTAACTTTTTTTCTAACTAGTGTTTTGAGTAACTTTTCAATTGGTATCATCTTGTATGCATGTTGGATGAGTGGAGGGGGAGGGCAATATAAGATTAGGAATGAATGCATTACAAAGAAAGTAAAGCAGCACCTATTATAGAAAAATAGTAAATTACACTGATACCAATAAGTTTTAGCTTAATTACACTTACCTCCATTTTTGGGAGCTAAGTGTAATTACACCCACCTCCCTTGCAGAGGTGTCTTGTAATTACAGTCACCTCCCCTGCAGGGTACCCAATGTAAAATATGTATATAAATTTGGAGTGATTTGTGTAGGTGTAAAAAGGAGAAGTTCTATGTGTAGTTTCACTAAAGCTCAAGTGTAATTTACTCTAGACAAATGGTAGGATTGCGCTTTAGGTGGTTTTGAATTGTGTGGAAAATATATATCAAAGTTCCAGTTAGGAGAGTAGATCAGATGGATGGTACCTCAATCGTTAGAGGTAGAGAGAAACAAAGAAAAATAAAAGGTGGAACCATTAAGAAACACGTCGATGTAATTAATTTGTTTAGAGGGTGAACCTTGACTCAAAGGTAAGGTTACTTGCTTTGTGACCTGAAGGTCATGTTTTCAAATCTGGAAAACAATCTCTTCGCTCATGAGGGGCAAGGATGCATACATCTATCCTCCTCAGACCCCACAAGGTGAGAGTCTCGTGTACTTGGCCGCGCTTGTTTATTGTAGACTTGATTTATAATGTATTGGGCTCCCTTTGTTTGTTATAGACATGATTGACTATATGACACTGGCCTCATTTTATACATGTAACCAAACCCACATGTTTGGAAAATGGTTAGGTTGTTGTTATTTAACAGAACTTCTAATGATCTGCACATGTGAATGACAGAAAAGGCCTGATAATAAATATCTGTAAATACATGTAGCATATGAAGGTTTGAGACTTGAAGTTGAGATCAAGCAGATTATCGCTTTAGATGATTCATCGAAGGGGTTGTAAGATGCAGTATGATTTACTTATAGGGACTAATGATGCTTGCTTGTATTTTGTTATTAGGAGTTGCCTATAGTTTGTTTTTCATGTCACAAATAGTTCCCTTCAAAATAATTTAGATACTGAAATGAGATTTTCTGCTTCCTGAAGAGTGAATTCCTTTGGACTTTTTGTCTTAGAAATGATAAGGCTGCTTGGAAACCGTCTCTTTGGTTGCAAGGCTAAGGCTGCATACATCTATCCTCAGACTCCACTGGGTGGGAGCCTCGTGCACTGGGTCACCCCTTTATTATTTGTCTTAGAAACAAAGGGTAAAGTTAGAATAACATTTTGCTTTAGATACTGAGATTTAGTTTTGGAAATGATTATTGCTTGAGCTTTTGGTCTGATATTTTTTGCCAGAGTTAAAGTACTTCAAATGTCTCTCTGTTATCCTAATTCTTATCATTGCCTTTCCTCTCTTTTCAAAATCTTGACCAACAACTCTTGAATAAAGGAAGCTCGTGAAAAAAAGTTACGAAAATCTAGAGGAAGATGATGTGTGGTTTTTTTATGTGGGTTATGTCCACAGGGATGGTTGCATGGATTTTGAAATAGAATGGGGATTAAAGTAATTTACTCTAACTATAATTTTGTATAGTATTTTGAGAATGCCAAGTTTCTATGCATTTATGCAAATTTATCCTGCTAGGCCAAGGCTCAGCTTAATGCAGCATTATAGCCTGCTTCCATAACCAGTTTAATTTAATGCTAGAATAAGATGTCTCAATTATTTATAAAATCTATTTTTTGTCTAATGCATGCAAAATATTAACTTAAGTCAGGTGCAGTCATTCAGCATACGCGAGGTGACCATTGCATTCAGTAACTACCCTTTCTTTATTAAAACGAAAATAATTTCCTTTGGTTTCTTTGTTTACCCAGCATTAAAATAATCTTTTAAAACATTAGCTATTCAGCTCTAACATTTTCAGCTTGTCAAATTCACCAATTCAGCTTGTGAAACATATTAATGGTCATCTCATCACTTCATTTTAGGATCTCATCTGTTATGCTTAGGATGATTCTTGTCTGGATAGTAATTATCCCTATGGACTCCTAACTTAAGCACAGGATATGTCTGATCCCATATTGTATATTACTGTATCAACTATGGTGCATATGATTTTGCTTGTGACTGAGAAGATAATTGTGTGTAGGTTTTATTTGTTATTTGCCTAAATTTTGTGTGAAAAACATGATCAGTGTTTCTTCTATTTTGCATTCATTTTGAGTCAGGTATTATAACATTGGAGGTGTTTCTGGTATCAATGAAGTTTCCTGGCTGTTCATCGGTGGCTTATAATTGTGGTCATGTATATTTTTTACCTTGTTTGTTCGTTCTTAATATCCATTTTCAATTTATGATTTGCAGGAAAAGCACAGAGAGAAAAAACATAAAAAAGAGAAGAAGGACAAAGAGAAGAGGGAGAATAAGGAAAAGAAAGATAAGGAAGGAAGGGATGGAAAAGATAAGGAAAAGAAGGACAAAAAGGAAAAACACAGAGAAAAAAAGAAAGAGAAGGAGAAACACAAGGACAAAGGGAGAGATAAAGATAAAAGTAAAATCAGCACTGCAGGTGACAAAGGTTTTCCAGGACAAGCTGTGGACCCCAATGCAGGTAAGCTCCATCAAAATGAAATCAAGCAAAGTGATAAGAAGGGTATCTTGTCTGAGGAGAAACTTAACAAACAGTATATTGGTCACAATGGGGAGAAGGCCAGTGAGAATAATCATCTGGCCGAGGAGAACAAAGATTCTAAATTTCTCCTGGAGTTGAACAGGAGGATTAAGGACAACAGTGGAGGAGCTGGCTATCAATTGGTTCAGAATTTTTCAAATACATACAACCATAGAAAGGACGAGGGGACTGTTAAGTTGTTGCATAAGGGTAGTGGCACCTTGCCAGATGGCAAGGAAAAGCACGAGGATATGGATCTTGATGCTAAGATGATTGACGGAAAAGGAATTCGGACTGATGTTCGACCTATTGGAAATGCTACAGTTCAGAACCATGCTGGAAATTATCATCCTAGAGTTGATGGAATGCCCAGACTCGTGGAGACAAATTTCAACGGGTCTTTGGAAGCTACAGTCGAAGGAAAAGAAAAGGTTAAGGAAAAGAAAGATGAACGAAAAGAAAAAAAGGTTAAGGAAAAGAAAGATGGAGGAAAGAAAAGGAAAGACGATAAGCTGAGAGATAAAAAGAAAGATAAAGAGAAGAAGAAGAAAGGGCATGGAAAGGACAAAAATAGGGATAAAGAGAAGAAAAAAGAGGAGAAAGCAAAGGAATATACTGAACTTAAAAACGCAGATCAGAATAAATTAAAAGAAAGCAACAAAGATGGCCCTACATGCTTAAATTCTTCCACACAGGTTTCAAAGAACATCCATGAGAATGCTGTTAGTGCAGAAAATATCAAGAAACGGAAGGACATTGTGTCGAATGGTGTTCCACGTGGTGAGTGTTATTTATGATGAGTCTTGTTCTCATTGCAACTCAAAATGATCCTGTTAAGTTGTATTTAAATACAAATAGGATGTTTCTCTTATTGGGTTTGGAGTAATGTTTTGTTGACCTAATAGGGTAATGCCAGATACAATATCCTATGAGAAAATGGTGGGTTTTCCATTGTGCCACATGCTTATGTTGATATTTTAATTGTTGATTTTTATTTATCATGTTCATCATTTTTCTCGAATTTGTACATTCATTTTTGCTCTTGGCCAACAAATTATAATTTTTTTTGAATTTTCTTACAGCCAATGACAATTGGCCAAGTAAGTTGCCAAGACCATCTCCCGCTCATCCATTCACTGAAAATGGAAGGATATTGGAACCTTGCCAAGTTTTCAATTCAAATGCTTCAGATAGACCAGAAGTAGCTACTAGTGTTAAGGTAGATAACAAGGAACACAAGATAAATGGCTTTGTCAAAGCTCCTCCTCCTTTTGCAGCTTCTTCAACCAAGGCTCAGATTGCCACTGCGCCTACTGTTCCGGCAACTGAAGCACCTGCAAAGCCACCCCACCCAGATGCCAAGTTCCTAAGCCAGTTAACTGAAGCATCTGCAAAACCACCCCATCCAGATACCAAGTACCTAAGCCAGGTATACTCGGTACCCAAGATGGACGTGTGGTCTGAGTTTGATGATCAAGAATGGTTGCTTGGCAGCAGTGGTTCACAAGAAAGAAAACCAGTGGTGAAATCTTCAGAGGTTGGGGATACACGGCAGGTATGGGCAGATACTCTGCACATAGAGACAGCAGATATTTATGCTCTGCCATATGTCGTTCCATACTGATTGATTATTTAATTGGCTCGCCCAATACTTGAATTACGTCTCTGCACAAGGAACCCTCCTTTAGCACCCTACATGTGAGGAACTACAGCACCTAGGGGCTAGGATTATATTCCGTAACTTCCCCATGCATTCTTTTGTTATTTGCGCTCTTACAAACGATTAACTGATCAGTGATTGCCTTTGATCTAAAACTGTTTGGAGGGTGACATCTGTCTGACTGAATGCATTGATCCTGTACTGATGGAACGGAAACCTGTGTTGTGAGTGGTTGAATGTTTGGTGCACAGCTGCAGGTGAGGTTCAAGGTACTATTCTCGCCTCGTACATCATAGTTCATTTTGACAGAAAGACTTCATATATAGGGGCATGCATGCAGGTTGAAGGAAAGGGAAAGGTACAAGCTTGTGCAAACTTGATTATTCTATTTTTGCTAAGAGCTGAGCTGCTCTTTCTAATTGAGAATGTAAGTGAAACTAGACCTGGCCTTTAAGTCTTCACCACAGTTTTGATTTGTAACATAGAACTCCTATTTAGCAGAATATGTATGATAGAGGGATAAAGAAGTGATCGGATTCATTTATCCAGTTTCCTGTAAATTTGGTTGGTTATTTCATCATTATTCCTTAGTGTTACTCTTAGTGATCAAAGGAGATAATATAGTTTATGAATTGGAGGTGATATTATCAAAAGAGATAACATAGCATTGTGGTCAATCTATTTGACAGAAGATACTAGCAAAATTTTATTTCAAGAGATAATGATTGGCCTAAATTGAATAGGAGGCCTAGATAATGATTCATTCAAAAAAAATGTGTAGGTGGAGTTTTGCTTTAAGTTATAGTATAGTTTTTGTGCAAACTTAATAGAAGTTGCCTAATAATGGTTGATCATAAAAGTGGACTGTGCCTTTATCATTTTACTGAATTATCACTTCCTGCCGTAGGGTAAGTCTCATAACTATTGTATCTTTTCATCCAACAAAGATGACAAATCAGTGCATATAGTAGAAAGCCAAATTAAAATTTGTGCAACTATTCTTTTAAGTTTCATAGTGCAGTTATTGAGAAGAGACTCAAATGGAATCACCCTCCTGATGATTTAACCTTGTGATCATGTGCCAATCATAAAACCAGTTCTTTAGGTAGAGATATAACTATAAGATTCAAGTAGCAAAAAGAAGCTACAAGGTGGTGAGTCTTCTTCCATTTACACGCCAAAAAATCAAAATAACATAATCTAATCACAAATCTTTGGATAAGTTTCAGAATTATTGATTTAACCTGTAAGGTATTTATGTAGTATTAATGATTTTTATTATGTAAAGAAAATCTACATCAGATTTTTTATGTCCGGCAACGCAAGAATAATTGGTTTTGGGGCAAATCTTATCATGAAGTTCAACCAAATCCCACAGTACCTTTTTTGAGACATTTCCCTGAAGACATGGAACATTATTACTTCATTTTGTATCACAAACCTAGTAGGCATATTGTGTTCTACATCCGCAATTAACTAAGTTGATTCAAACAAAGTGTTCCATCACACCTAAAGTGGAACAAAGGAAAATAGAAGACTTTAGTATCATATTACAAGTCATAAATGTATTTTATGGTTCTCAAGTTATTTATTTCCCTTTCATAGTTTTATTCATTTCAAAACTCAACTCATAAACGAACACTTAAAGAAACAATTTGTTGCACACGTAGTTGATGAGTCAAAGACTCTCACTAGTATATTTTTGTAGAAAATAATTAATTATGATACTTATCATAATTTTAATAGCCGAAGGAGATAACTTATCTCCTTATAGCAGAAGGTACTTTATTCCCTTTTGTTATTTCCATAGTTGATGTGGAGCAGTGAAAACTAGAAAGTAAGTATTAGATATATAGGAAATCTCAAAATAATTTAGTTATATGTCGGACACATTCTCCTTCCAACTAACTAATTCCCAAGCACAATAAAATATTTGGGTCAAAATGTTGTCTACATCCCATTTTTCTAATCCTTGTGCCTAATGATTTGGGCATTTGGCTATTTCTGGATTGGGTTAAGGCATCTAAGACCCCCGATTCAAGGGTACTGAACCCAACATTGATACCATTTGCAAAACTGGTCTGTGTCATAGGGGTTGAGACTTGGGAGTGAATGTTCTATTGTTGATACCAATTTAAGAGTTTTGGGTACCTTGTGGATCAAGGTATTGCTTAGAGGAATAAGATTGAGAAGGTATTGGAGAAAGACTAAGGGGTGATTGATTTCTTTGTCTATGGTCCCAATTTGACATTTGTGGGGTTAGAAGATATCAATGTGTATGGCTCCCAATTGATGGGACACAAGCCAAGATTTGTGTACTCCTTCATGTGGTTGGAGATGAAGTAGTTGTTTTTAGTGATTCCATCCACAAAGGGTTCTATCAATAATTATAATGATGGGAGATTAGTTACCATAAGTTTGACTTAAGATCAAATGGTTGAACTCAAAATTACTGGTCTCTTGCTCAAGTGTGATTTAGAGTGAGATATTACATATTATTAAAAGAATAAGTTTCACCGTCATATGAGATGAGTACATCTTTTGCTCTAATATATGGACCATTTTATGTGTCATTTTATTCATATTGGTCAAAAAAATATAAAGACAATATATACTAAATTCTTATTTTAATTTTTTGACCAATAAAAAATGAGTGATATATAGAGTGATACAAGTTTTGTAGGTATTTTGTCATATTTATTTATTCCATAGATTTAGGACCTCATGAGTAGTGTGTGGCAATTGACGTAGTCTAATTGCTTTGTATGAGTTGTTCTCAAATAAAGTATTTCAGTTCAGAAATATTAATTATTGTTGACAACATCATTTTGGTTAAAATTATCAAATTTATTCATGGCATTAACGTTAATACGTTATCCCTTTCACGTTGACGTGTAGAAGAGTACTTAATCTGTTTTTATAAGAGTTCTTATGTGATATAAGAAAGACATTATTGACATAAATATCATGTACACATCAAATTGAAATCCTTCATCATTATTTAATCTGATATTTGATTTTCACACCAAAGATCCAAAACAAATTTATCTTTTATCAAGTATTTATTCAAGGAAAAATTCACATACCCTCTTAATTTAGTCCATATATGAAGAAATGTTAAATTACTAAAATGACAAATTTTCACCAATGCATATTTTTAATTTCAGTTATCATTTTTTTAATACAAATATTACTCTACTATCATGTTTAACTATGAAATTTACTTTCGATCAATTTACTTTTGATCTCTTTCTCAATCAACGTGGATTTTGATTATTTTGATACAGTTTCTTTCCTTCATTGACCCTGACTAACTTTATTATTGCAATGATGTGCCTATAGGTACTATTGTATGCCTGATGATAACAGTTTCCTTAATGATTTATTAGTAATTTATCATTATCTTTATACAAAGACCAAATTTACTAATACATAAAATTTAATGGATAATTATGAAGAAAAAATATTTCATAGCTTTGCAAGGTTAATTTGGGTGAAATGTTTATCATGCTGTAACGATTGGGGATCTACTGATACTTTCTCCAGTCTTTTGTGAAGTTTTTCATCGTTCCAGGAAGGTATTTGACTCCTCTTTCAAATCCATTATTCTCAAAGTCAATTAATGGTAAGAATAATTTATTATATTAGAAGTAGGTTGTCTTCCCCTTGTTTGCATTAAATTATTGTGTTTAAATAACAATAAAAATCTCTATTAAATGTTGTCAAGTTAGGTAAAAAGAAAGTCAATCATATCCTTTGCGAAATTATGTCACGTATATATATCATTTATTAACCAATTGCGAAATTATTTGTCACGTATATATATCATCTATTAACCAATTGCGAAATTATTTGTCATCTATCATTTATTAACTAATTGATTGATAGATAATGTATTGATTATGTATAAATATTTATACTGATAGTTTATAAATATTACACGAGTCTTCATTTTGCATTCCTCATAAGAGAGACAAAACTTGAGTAACACTATATTCAAATTGGTAAGGTGCATGCTCTACGGTCTCTAATTAACCATTAACTTGTTGGATGGAAGTCTTAGAGTCAATATTATGAGGCCAATTACATCTCACCAATGTTCAAGAACTTTAATAAAAGAAATCAAAGTTAAACAAATAATCATATCCTATCCTATCTTTGTGTCTATAGATCAAACAGGAGAACTTATGCTTATCACAAATCATTATGCAATGGATAAAAAGATGTGATTGTATAAGGAGGAGGCATTACTAATAATATGTGGAGCTAGTAATGTAAGGTCCAGCTAGATCTCAAGTAGACCAAAAGGTCAAATTTTGGAAGCGACACTTACTGGAATGAGCAACCACGAGGGGATACCCTTAGTTATTATACCAAACAAGGAGGAGGCATTCTTTTTATTTGTGAAAGGGAAGAATCTCTTCCTCCTTGTTCTGTACTAATTCTGTCCAAGAAGTCAATAAACGTTCCTTCTTTTCTTTCTCAATTTTGGGTTGGAAAAATGGTAACATTAGCAAACTTGAGACAGATTATATAACAGCAATTGCACATGTTTTTTTATCAACATTTATCTTATATAATCTGATCTGTTCTATAATAGAAAGATATACACATACTGATATATTTATATATACACATACTTATAAAACTAAGGAAAACCTTGATCATAATTCATCTGATTATTGATCCCTCTGTTCGCGCATTCGAGCTGCCCATGACATATTCCCTCCACCATTCTTGCTCTCACTTCTTCTCTTCAGTTCATACAATTGCGATTGCCAACGACTTTTCCATTGACTTTTTTGTTCAACCACCTTGATTACAAACCAAAAGATTAGGTCAGAGCATGTAACAACAACATGATTCTGCTAACAACTCATTAAAAAAAGAGACACAAAAATAAAATCAAGCTCTATGAGAATAATAGAGAATACCATGGACAACTGAACAAGCAAGTATAACATTGGCTTATCTTCTGTCCTAAAACGTGTATCACTACATGTGCCACCTAGTTATAATTGGTTGAAAAATATATTTAAGTTAAAAATTGAATAATTATGTATTTTCCCGACCAATCACAGGTGGTGGCACATGGAGTGACACATTTTTTGGGACAGAAGATGTCACTCAGTATAATATATTCAAGGTCACTGTCAGATTAAAAGGCATGATTGATGATGAACTTTGTTGGTAGGATTAGGACCTACCACCAACATAATTAAAAAAAATCCAAAAGAGCTATATGAATAAAGTAATGACTGAGATCACACTTCATCTCACCAGAACCTTTTATTATAGCTGTTTTTTCTATATATCTGTTGACAATTTGACATTATTATCAACTAATGTAGAATTTAACATGCTTGAAGAGCCATCTATAAATTTAATACAACAACACATATGTTGCAATTTTATGGTGGTGAGCTGTGATTGAAGTTGACACATTCAAAAAGGAGAAGAAAAAAAGGAAAAAAAGACAAATGACAGATAGGTATACAAAAACACCAGAACATGTCATAAGGAAGGGTCTGTCACAGTCATCAAAACTCAAAATACATAAAAAAAAATTGGTAGCAGGAGTAAAATTTGCAATTTTAAGAGACAAGGTACATCAGGAAGAATCTGCTATATCATCATGGAAAAAAAATGGCAACATAAACACTTAAACAGGATGACCACTAGAACTGCAAAAAAAAAATCAATTTTCAGGAGATAATAGTTCCCATTAATAAATTTTAGTAAGCACCCAAAAATATTCTAAATGAGAAGTACATGATGCAGCAATTTTTATTGTAGCCCAAAATTGTATGATACTATGATACACTTATCATCAGTTTCTTTGTTTTCTGACTGAGATATGGCAAACAAATCAGTAGAAAAGCAATTCCAGATTCAAGTTTAAAGCAGTACCAGCCTGTCACTTTGATTCTATGTAGTACATCTACCTAATTCAACCAATGAATGGAATAAACCTATTCAATAAATGAATCAAATATATGTGAACATAGCTTCATATGATGAAAACAAAACCTGTAATACACATTGACACTGGAACTATCTTTGGACTTTTTATTACATGTGTAGATTAGCTTATTTTGCACTCAAAAACCAACTTTCAGCCAAAACCTCTATCTAGAACATTTTCATTATAAGCTTTTCTGAAATGTTAAGACAAAATAGAAAAGCAACTATGAACATAGACATAGTCTGGCGATGTATCTAAAAGAGCATCACCTAAACATTCATCTGAACCTAAAGCTTCTGAAACAAACTAGGAAAAGCAGAAATCTATAACTGCAGCAGCATAATAACAGCCATATATGTATAAAAGTAAAGAACATACTCCAACACATCAAAGGGAAAAACACACTGAAACAAAACATCATACAATTAAGAACATCAACAACTCAAATCCCAAAAAATCCCAAACTGAAACCTACAAGAATACAATAATCAACCACTCAAATCCCAAAAAATAAGGCAAACCCATTTATCCAAAATTCATGCTAAATAGTGCGCTTACGGATCATATACATCAATCACTTTACAATGCAAAGTTTCTATCTTTGATTCATTGAAACAAATCAAGCATACCCCAGATTAAAAAAAAAGACACAATTTTTATCAAAGGAGAACCATACCAACCCAAAATAGGAAAGAAAAAAATCATGTGACACACAACAAAAACCATACATAAACTCCAAAACATGCAAACCCATTAACATAAAAACCAAAACAAATCAAACCAAGCACACCCCAGATGAAAAAAAATCAATTTTTATAAACAAAAACCCAAAAGCAGAAAACCCATTTAACTTACATCATCATCATCATGATAGCGTGTACGAGCATTGAAAGCTAGATGAATACCCCTAGCCAAGTCTCTATCATACATAGCTTTAAGTCTAGGATCCGAAAGAGTCTCATAAGCCTCCTGAACAAGAATAAACCTCTTCGTATATTCCTCAACTCGACCCGGAGGAGACACATCTGGGTGATACTTTCGTGCAAGTTGCTTATACGCTTGCTTGATTTCCATTAACGAACCCGATAATGGAATACCCAGAAGCTCATAGAAGCTCAACTGAGAAGCCTCCTCAGATGCAACGTGGCCACCGTTGATGGAGGCTTTTGTTCTGAGTGACCCGAAAGTGGTTCGGGTCGGGTAAGTGAAAATGGGTCGGAGAGAGAGTGGGGTTGGAGAAGTGGGGACATGGTGGTAGAAACGAGTGTTGGTTGGAGGAATGGTTAAGGAATAGGAACGCATGTTTCTGTGTTTGGTTATTGGATTTGAATTGGTTTGTTTTCTGAATCTGGGGTTTGTACTTTGTAGGGTGGGGATAGTGTAACTGAAGAAGGATATTTGTGTGGTTCACTCTGTTTTGTTTTTATATGGTTCTTATTTCTTATTTCTTTGTTTTGTTTTGGATGAGGATGATGGAGTTGTTGATGATTATGATTTGATTATCTGTTGGGTAATACAAAAGAGGGGGGAAGTATTTATCTATAATCATATATGAGTTTTATATATTAATTTTATATCATTTATTATTTATTTTTGATCATTATTAATTTTTCTTTACAAAAAGTAATACAAATGAATGATGGACGATGTATTAATTGTATAAATTATTTTTACACTAACAACAATATAGACATATTACTCTAAATGCAAAAAGTAGATGAATTATACTAATGAATGATGATGAATATTTTTAATGTTTTTATATTATCAAAGTAACCAAGTCTATGTGTTTTCATCTAAAGTTTTGCCTTATCCAGTATTAGGATGCTTTTTAGGAAGATTTAGTACTACTTTTCAAATAAAAAAACATGGACCAGATTTATATTTAGATGCCAGTTGGGTATAGTTGTTATAAAATATAGATTAAAAATAAATTTAAAGATACGATGTAGATTAAACATTACTAACTATATCCTGGAAGAATTCACGGTGAATAGTTTTTTATAAAGATAATCGAAAATTTATTTTAATTTCTATTTAGTAATTTTCATGGAAGGTTATCCTATTCATGTTGAAATTGTTAGAGAATACATTTCATGACCTCCATAGTATTTCAATATGGTAAAGAGTAGTGAGGAATCTAGGACCTAGAGACAAAATGTGCAATATAAATTAAAATTAAAATAATAAATATTATCAATTATAAAAAATGAAAATATTGATATCATAATTATAAAATTTAAATATATTTAATCAAATAAAGTATATATTTCATAACTAATCACTATGTGATTTCATATTTTGAAATCGTTGAAAGATATTTAATTTGTTGTCAATGTTGTTGAACACTTCTCATTAAATATAAGTATTAGATAGTTATTCATTCATGCATCTTCTATTCGATTAGACACTCTATTTTTTACAATTTTCGGAGTTAAAAAACTCTTTTTAAAATTGTATTGTTAACTCAAAAGAAGATAAATTAATGGGAAAACAATGTGTCTTTCACCTCCAACCAACTTATCTTAAGATTATTTATTCATTTCAAAGAAGCATATTCAACGGTGTTATGCATATCAATGATGTAAGTCTCAAGTTGTTTATCAAACATCATAAAATCAGTTGAACAAGAAAATCATGTTGAGAAAACTTTACAAATTCAATCAGTTTTGTCTTATCAAAACTAGAGAAAAAGTCAAATAGGCTCAAACAAGACATACAAAGAAGCAATTGAGTATTTTTCTTGGATATTCGATTATGAAGTTCATTGATTGCCTATCTATAATATTATAAAATAATTCAATACATTAATGATTATTTTGTTTTTCATCAATCATGTCATGTCATTTACTAAAAAATAAATTTTGGGCTTGTAGAATTATAAGTAAGACTATAATATATATGCAATGCTTAAATATTTATATACAGTCACTAAATAATCTAACATTTATTTGAATTACTTTTATTTTAAGAGTGAATGATAATTAAATATGGATGATAAATGATATAATAATAATGTATAGAACTCATAAACTTTCAAGTGTATATGTTTTTTCTCTAAAAATAATATAGATTTTTATTTCAAAAAGTTTCAGGGTGTATAGCATCTTCATTGGCAAAGACTAAATTGTTTAGAATTGTCTTTATCCAAGATTATATTGTGTAACAACAATAAATGAACAAAAAATAATAGAGAATGTTTGTTACTATTTCATTATTGATATATGATCACACAATGATGCTCCAGCCTTGCACCATGATTATACTATAATATAATAAAAGTAAACATTTCATTTAAAAATAAAGTATATTTTCATACCATAATATAATTTATTTTCCACAGCTAGCACAAATATGACATATGTACTATAATATAGAAAATGCTAATATATGATACATGTCATGATTTTAGTGATTGAATGAAATAATTTATTTCTTTATATTAGAAAATATTTTATCCTCTTAGCAAAAATGTATAGTTCTATTTAATAATGAATTAGAAATATTTACTTACAACTCATTAGTGTAAATATAACTTTTATACAATTTTATGTAGTATTTTGTCATAATAATGATCACGATCAACATTCATGGACATTTAAATAGTATTATACATACAATGCTATATTGTTTACACATTGAACAGATTCAATCTAAATTATATATTATTATTATTTACAATATTATATAAAGTATATTAATTTATTTCGGTGGTATGCCTAGACCCCATATAAGAATATAAATCTTACATCTCAAATTTCAAATATTGTCTGAGCATGTATGTCACTGATATATTTCGCACCATTCAATGATTTGGCGTCAATCATGTTATGGGACAATTTAAACTGTAACAACTAATTTTAGAATATCCACCAAAATTTGATAACCTCTATAAGATAAACTTGTGTGACAAAATGACTATAACTGGTTGTAAAAGTACAAACGATAGATTGTAATATAAAATAAGTGGGAAGACTATTTGGTCGATGATATTTCTCATATTGATCATTACTCATAATATATACACCAATACTTGTAAAGAATAATTAAATATATCATTGCTCAATATGTATATTTTGTTGGAGCAGTAAATATATATGTTTATTAATTAAATAATGATATTATATTAAGTACAACTAATATCCTCATACATATATTTTCAGTTTAATTTTGCAAGACATTGTAACTAGAGTGTTCCTCTTAACAATCTTGTACAAACAATAATGACAATTTAACTTCTAATAATATGATGAATGTATTGGTAAAATTAAATGCTTCAATATTATCCATGAATTAAAGTAAAGCTCCTCCTACTCAGGATTTTAATAAACCTAATCTTAAACCTAGTCTAAATATGAAAGTCAAAACCAAGGAGAGACTCACCAACATCCATAAACCTCATCACTTACTCCTCAACAAGAACAATCCTACAAGTTTAGAGGTTTCACATCATATGCTCTTCAGTGATCCTCCTCTCATTTGAATCAAGTTCTCAATTTTATGGATGAATATTATCTATGTTTTTGCTGCAAATTCAAGGACACCATTGTTAGCATTTATTGCCTCAAGAATATTAGTGTTTAACTATGCCTTTGCTAGTCAAACAAGGTAATTTTTATGGTACACAAAATAATAAAGATGAGGTTGATGTGGAAGACACAATTTATAAGAGGTGATAGAGGTAGAATCAGAAAAATCCAACTGGGTGAATAGAAATCAAAAGTTCCACCCACAAGAACTATAAAATCATCTTCACTTCATCACATGGAAGTCAATAATATTAATTATGGATTGAATAATGTAATTGTAATAAATGAAGAGAATGTAATATCAGTTTTTTTAGTACTCTCAAGTATCATTTCACCCTTTTGGATAAGGAATAAGTATCACTCACAAGAATTAAATTTTTAATCTTTTAATCATCACTAACGAGGTCTTACACCACTAGATTAACATGGTATATAAGTGTTATTTGGGTAAATGTTTTGTTTTTAAAATATTTGTGAAAGGGTGGATATGTGTTTTATATTTATAATGAACAATATTATAATTCAAAGATAAGTTGGAATTCTCTTCTATAGTTATGTAAGCATAATGGAAATCGTGTATAATATTCATGATTTAGCAAAAAACGAAAATGGAATTGTAGCCCCAATCCACGTTTTCCTACAGAAATTGAAAGAAAAAAAAAAGAAATTGTGGATAGGAAAAAAAATCGTGCATGAAACACGACTTTAGGAGAAATCATGGTTGAGACTATCAACTTCTGTCAAGAAAATTAAAAAAAAAAATGGAAGTCATACCTCTCGACCACTAGTTCCACGTCTTCTACATCAATCTGGTAATAACTCGAAAAATTACGTAAAAAATGCCTTTGATTGTGCATTTCTACAAAATCTTCCAAGAAATCATATTGGAATTGTTTAGACTTGTGTTTGTTGTTGTCCTTTGACTTTAATATCCCACTTAGTTATGAAAACGTATTTTTCTAAGACAAGATCCCACTTCACTTCTTGAAATGATATTTTCAAGGAACATATCTATGTACCTTGCTTTTCTCATATGGGTTCAGTCACGTCCATGAAACTAATGGTACTTTTGTTTTCCTATATTTTTCATAATATACATCATTTCTTTAATTAAAAATCTAATACCATTTTTCTTCAATTTGTTCTAGATACCCATAGTTCCATTGTGTCAGAGCTACCAATTATTCTAGTATATGGCTTTGCTATGTCTCGATTTCTCTACCAATTTTTTTCTATATGTAGATTGTATTTTTGTGATTGGTACCTTTGTGATTTACGGTGATTTTAGTTGTCAGAATGATTTGGATAAGTATGAAAATAAGTATTTTTTGTTCGAATTCGTTTTTTCAACGGTCCATATTATAATGAACCAGAATCGGTTGTCTTATATAAACCTTGTTAGCACCACTAATCGGCGAATAGACCTAAGAGCAAGAGGTTGTGGTCCACCTTCTCTATTTCTATGTCAATTTGTAGATTTATCTTTTTGGAAGTAGTCTCTGATGCCAAATAATTGCATACCCTGTCCTTGAATTTCAAGTGTTACTTGTTAGATGCATAACAACTTCATATAAATGGTCCATGATTTGCATTCTCTTATGTTGAAAGTGAGAAAGTGACAATATAGGTTTGTTTGTTTAGGCTTCGAAAAAAGTGATTCTTTAATATATGTTTTTTAGAAAAAAATATATTTACTGACAATATATGAGTTGTATACATTCTTTTGTATTATCTATATTTTATTATCATTAACTCTTTAAAAAATTAATACAAATGAATGACGTGTGATATACTAACTGTATATAAATCTTCATACTAATAAAGTATAGATACATATTTTTTACAAATACCCTCCATAAGAAAATGAGTAAGGGGATGGAGGTTTGTGTGTGACACATATTGAAGATTGTAGAATTGTACATAATAATAAAAAAGAATATAAAGATTGTGGAATTGTACATAATGATAAAAAAGAATATGAAGATAGTAGAAATGTATACAATAATGAAAAAGAAAATGATATGTATAAATCTACTTACACGTTAAGAGAGTAACATATATTACAAAGTGACACTTGTTTATTAATGATTTGTTTATAAATGATGTGATTCACTTTCTTGTTGGTAGGATAATTTGTAGAAAATTTGGTAGATGATATATTATAAAAAAGTATGCACTGATAATGTACGAGTTTTATAAACTTTTACTATATTAGTCATCATTCACATTTATTCATCACTGATTCTTTAAAATAAATAATACAAATGTAAATGATTCTTTAAAATAAATAATGCAAATAAATGATATAATATTGTATATAAATTTTTACACCGAAAATGCTTAGATATTTATATTCATATATATTGCTCTAATTGCTCTAATAAAAATGGTAAAGCTAAGAGGGACCAGGGTTTGGAGTACTAGAAAGGGCAAGGTTGCTATATCCAGCACACGATGAAGATAAGAATTAATAATGATGGCAAAGGCAGCTATTGAGGATAACTACAATCATTTACTTGACAACAATTCAATAGTGTGTTCGATGCTGTCTTAAGGTTGCCAAAAACCTTAGTTGACATTACAATTGTGCATATTAAAAATTCAATCTTACCACCAAACTAAAGCGTATACTAATACACTACTTATTACAAAAATTATCACCCAATAACAAAGAAGTTTGAGGTATATGATCATAGTGAATAATACGATGATAGTGCATACATAAAACTCTTTAGAACTTCCTAACAGTTGTAACTGGAATAGAAGGGTGGAATCCATAGAACTAGAAAGGGCAAGGTTACAATCTATATGCTTATCACTTGCTTTTTATTTGTTTGAAAGGATGATCTATATATCTAGACACAGGCGCTTTTCTTTTGTTTTTGTTTGCCATTCTTAAGCGGGAATATGTCTTCCAAGCTGTTCAATGGCAACTTAACGTAGTTCTGAATTACCAAAAATGGTCTTCACAAATAGACCCACTGAAAAGTTCTTTTTATAATTTTCTTTTTAATGGGAGGCTCTTCATTTGTTTAACATGATAACTATTTATAAGTGAAACCAGAATTTTTTAAATCTTATTTTCTTTGCACCAAGTATTATTTTACCATCCTTATGATACACACTAGTACAGTTCTATATGTAAATGATAAATTACATAAGTGTGTACTTTTCCTGTGTCAAACTATGGACTATGGAGAGCATGAACAGATCAATTTTATGGTAATAGCCTGATAAGTGCCAACATAGCAAGGCATACATTTGCAGGCTTCATTGGCGACTGGACCAGTTGATGCAAAGAGATAAAACATAAGAAAACTAAAACACAAAGGAAAGGAACTCCCATAGATCAAACTTCAACAATCATCTTTTCAGCTGCCTCATAAGTTCATGTCAACAGCTTTACCCCAAAAGTGCAGCTATTGCACAATGCTGCCACATAGGGTCTAAGGAAGGTAGATGTACACAGTTTTACTTTTGAACACAAAGAGGCTGTTTCCAACCTATGTAGAAGAAGGGGGATTGAGGAAAGAAAAAAATTAAAGGAAAAGCTTTATGGGTGAGATTCATAACCACTTTTAAAGAAAGGCAAAAGCAGAAACTTCTCGGGAACCTTTCTAAGCAACAACCAACAAGTTCATCTTTTCGAAACCAAATCCTTGTTCCATGACAATATATAAAATCAACACATGGAAAACTGAACATAATCATTAAGATGACACTGACAATCAGTCACTGTACATAACCGTGGTGAGGGAAACATGGAAATATTGATTTCAGCAAGGACAACTAAAAACTAAATGAAGCACAAGATTAGGTTAACACCATGGCAATTATACAAACAAATTTTATTGGGGGACCCTACAAAAATTAAGGCACACCGAGCAGTCTCATGGAGAATTTACCTGTTGAATTCAACATTTGCTTTTCACCATTTACTTAAGTAAAGATTGTAACTCGGCCAATGTGCTCAAACGCAACACAATGCAACTCATTGCAGCAACATCCAGGTTCACTCGACCTTATCGAGAAGCTTTACCTAACCATGACAATTCCACGGGAAAAGAAAAAAAAAAGAAAGCAAAGAAAAAACGAAAAAAAAAATGCAGGACAGCATAAGACACCAGATGATGATAGGAAAAAATTGGCAAAAGAAAGCAACTCCCATTACTCTCAACACTATATGGATTAAAAACAGATATGCTCTAAACCGCAGAGCATCAGAATCTGACTGCATACCTTCATTAACACGAGAAACTCAACCTTGCGAAACTGTATCTCAAAGCTCCAAATGATTTCAATGTGAATACCTGCATTTGTTTTGGGTATAACATTCCCCACCGTACAATTAAATATGAGAAGATAAAAGGGAGCCTATGGTTGACCACATCAAAGTATGATGCTCGTAAGTTGTATATAGAATCAATATATAACACAGACAAGAGGGAGGATGAACTCAAATATCATTGTACAAAGTTCAGTTTAACACAACATTATTATCACCCTTGACCCAAAAAAAGTTTTGGATGCATATAATCAGGTCGCTGGATAAAAGGGTTTTTTCTTTCTCGCTATAATAACCTCTGGATGACTAGAAACCAAAAACATTCAGATTCCAACAGATTCAATATAGATGTCAAGACCCAAACGTTGCAAAGCGCAACAATGTTAATAAAAAAAGAAGAATAGTATACTTAAAATAACATTCCAACATACATCAATCAAGCAGTAAAAGAACCATTATATAAGCACGGCATGGTTGGTCATGATATAAGCACTGCATGGTTGTTCATGATAAGAGCAGGACAAATCTTGAAACCTTAAGCTACATCAACAGCTCAGGGATTCTATGTTCCATCTTGGTCCAACCACCTGCAAAAATAAATAAAAAACCGAAGATGTTCATAAGCCAACAGAGAAGTTCTGGTGGTCAAATCAAATAGTGGAAGCCTCCCTGACAATTCTGCTTCTCCTTAAAACAAACAGTCTACTCCCTAAAAAGAACTTGTTCAGGAAATCATATCAGCCTTGGGTGAAAGCTTTCACTGATCAGCATTTATAAGTTGGGTAACTTTGTTTATCCTCATCTTGCCAGTGCTTATTCTGATTTTAGAAGAAATAACAGGAATCTATACTCAGCTATGTTGTTAGCATTGTCAAAAGCCAGTTGAATCTTTAGAACCATTTAAATCACCACTCCTGTAAAGCATAGAAAGTAACTAGCTTCAGTGAGTTTTAAACAGAAAAACTAAACTTAGATAATCATAAAAGAGTGCATAATCAAAATTGTTCTACATTTGAAGAACTTACCAAGCATAGTAGGCTTAATATTTTCCAGTTCCCACTTCTTCAATGGACCTCCACTCTGTACGAAAGAAAATTCTCATATTAATGTAGCTAGCCGAACACAATTTATGTCAATGTTTGACAATAGGACGTGTCATACCTGCGATATCATCAGCTCCTTTATTTTTGGTTGATCCTTCTAACTTGCGCTTGTCATTCACTGAAATCAAAATCCCATTATCATTCAGGTTGGTTGAACTCTTCACGTTTATAATTGGTTCCTGCATGGCATCTACAAGAAGTTCTGAATGATCTTCACAAGTAGCATTTTCTCCATCATTCAAATGATGCTTACCTTTTGCAGATCCAGAACAAGATTGGGTAATTCCTTGCAATTCATACTCCTTGAAATTTCTTCCGGAGATCTCACTTCCATCACATTGCTTATGATTCTTTAATTTTGACTTAGATGAGGCTTTCTCTCGATGCCCTAATCTTTCATCTTTACTTCCATACTTATCACTGGAGTGTTTGCCGTCCGGGGACTTTGACCTGAATGGTCTATGTTTAGAATTGCTCTCATCCAAATTTCTATGGGATGAAGAGCCTCCTTTGTCATGCCTTCCTTCAAGGGATATTGACCTCGAACGCCTTGGATCACGGTGCCTTGATTTCTTTTCTTTCTTTTCGCCCGATTTATCTTTAGAATGATGCTTCTCTTCAACAGATTGTGATTTGGTCCTTTTAGTATCATATTGCTTTGCCTTTTCACTTTTTATTTCATCCTCTCTTTCATCAGTTTGATCCCTATCTTCTGTAGATCTTGACCTGGAGCGTCTTTTATCAATATGTCTTTTGTTTCTATTTTCATCCAATTTCTCAGGAAAATGGTGCTTACCATCCACAGATTTTGACCTGGATCGCTTCTTGTGCCTGGATCTACTTTCATCCACTCTTCTTGGGGAGGATCGGCTCTTTCGTTGAGGCTTCTCATCCACAGATAGTGACCTCGATCGCCTTCTCTCTCTATGTTTAGACCTTCCATGCAAGATTTCTTCATTTTTGTCTAAAGAGTGAAGCTTATCATCTGAAGATCTAGACCTTGAGCGCCTACTGTTTCTTAGTTTCCTTTCATCATCCTTTGGAGATGACCTACTTCCTCTTCGATGACCTGGTGAGCCAGAATTGGCACGTGATGGTTTCCTTCCTCTACGAGGTGAACTTTCTGTGCGACGTTTTGGAGAAACAGACTCATTAGGATAGGATTTCCTTGCATGTGGGCTCACACTCCTACTCCTGTTTCTTCTATAAGAAGATGAATGATGATCACGTGATCTATACGAATCATGTCTTCTGTTTTTATCATTATGTTCCCTGATGTCTCTATAGGACCGCCGTTCCCTTTCAATGCCAGAATGATGATGGAACCTCAATGGTGACCTGGACCGATGATCCTTGGCATAGCGAGGAGGTGAATAGGAACGAGACCTCCGGTTTCTCCTGTAACTGATAGGAGATCTAGACTTTGGCGAAGATCTGCCACGAGGGGGAGATGGTGATCTGAAAATGGAAATCAAATTTTAAATTTGGAGGTAGACACCTTCGACATCATAATGAAGGATAAAAAATTGTTCGGCAAAAAAATCATAAGATTTTGTCTAAAAAAATTTATTTGAAAAAATAACAAGAAGCCATGATCAATCATTTCCAGCAGCCAGGACACCAGTAATTTGTTCCTTTCAAAACACAAAATGCATGTTTGTCTCACATATAATAAGTAATATATTGATCCCAAATATTCCTACCTTAATTATTCTAGCTGCCCTCTATTAGCTTCCATACACATAACTCTACTATGTCTAAATAGAAATACAGGAACTGCATTTTGCTTGAAAACAAACAAGAATGGCAAGTAGACTACATTCCTCCTAAAATTGATAAGTAGTCAAACCTGGATTTCTCTTTTGTCTCTTTCTCTTCAATTCCAACTCCATCAGCTTTCAATTTCTTACTTATTTCTGCAGCCCGGGCTGCTGCTAACTCTGTGGCAGATTTCATAGTTGCAGCTCTGTTAGCAGCTTGTTGTGCATTCATAGTTTGTTGCATAAGAAGCGCTTGCTGGAATTGCATTTGTTGCATTGCAACAGCTTGCTGCATCATCAAAGGAATCGAAGATGAAGCCATTGAAGAATTTACATGAGATTGTTTCTGCGGGAGTGATTTCGCCATTTCAACATTCAAAGGGCGCCCCCCAACATCTATGTTATCTAATGCCAGAGCGGCAGTTGCTTCTTCAGGTTTTGAGTATTCTATATAAGCAAAATGCTTCGAATCAGTGAGTGTACATTCAATAACAGTGCCACAGAAGCCAAAGAGCTGTTTTAGCTGTTCCGCTGTGAGAAGTGGACTAAGATTACTAACTTGAAGAGTTTTCTTCAATGTGTCATCCTTACTAGCTTTATCGGGTGAAGCTGTTTTTGGTAGCAACATCAATCATAAAAAATAAAGTTAAAATGACCACAAAAAACGAAACATCAGAAAATCCATGACCATAAATAGCACCAAATCAACATTTAAATCCATTCATCGTAAAAGAGCTGGCTAATAAAGAACAGACCACCGATACAAAATAAAATTAATATAGCACACAACATACCAGTTGAATCTTTTGCTGACTGAGCTGCATGTGCTTGAAGGGCTTGGGCAGCAACTATTGCCTGAGCAGCAGCCATTGCAGCAGCAGAAGGCGCCATAGGAGCATGGCTAAGTGTCCCCATTGAGGTTGTCGCAGCTAAGGCAGCCATTAGCAAATTATGTTGTGGGTGATTCAACTTACAATCAACTTTCGCACAGTGCCCATTAAGGTAGTCACGACAAATCTCCCCTAGTGAGGCCCCAAATCCTGGCAAAGTAGCACCCCCAGAAGGTCCGGCAAGAATCCCTGGAATCATTCCCAATAATCCTGGGAATGCCCCTGAAACAGACCCAGAATAATTCGGCATGTTGGGCATAGTCGTTTGATTTTGATTAACCAGATTTGGAAATGTAGATGCAGGAGTTAAACCAAGCAGCCCGCCACTACTACTACCTACAACAAAATAAATCAAAGTATTGAAAATCAATATCCATGAAGATGAAAGCTATGTGCAGCATAGCAAGGTTTCAACTTTCGACATTCAAACATGAAAAGTCTGAAGTTTACAAAGTCTTGTGATGCAAATTGAGGACATATACTTCTCAACCTAATATTTCTCTCTATCCCTCTCTCTTTTTTGAAATACCAACTCACCGTTGAAAGGTACACAAAACAAATCATACATATATAATATAAAATGAAACCATGTGAACCTGTTAACCAGGAACAACTCAAAAGGACTACATTACAGCAGATATATATTTATCAAAAATAAATAAATAAAAACTAAATATTAATAATGATAAATGTCTGTATTGAAACCATCAGATTCAGCATTGAGGCTATCTTTGGATATTAAATAGGTGGAATGGAATGGAACAGATGAAACAAAATGGAGTGAAATGAAACAATATCATACCATTGACTGGATATTTTATGATCAAACGGATTGGAATGGAGTAAATAATAAGTTGGTTCCATCTCATCCCATAGTGTACCCCAAATGGGAAGGGAAGATAAATAGAGGTAATGGAACGGAATTGTTTTCATCCTATTTAAACACTTCATTCCATCTAATCTTTGTTATAAAGAAACCAAACAATGTAACCTAGCATCATTCCATTCCAATCCAACTCAATTCCATCCAAACATAGGCTGAAAGCATCACATGTAAGACATTAAAGTAGAGGGTAATTATTACAAGGGAATAATGATGAATACCTGCACTGAAAAACACAGGGAATGGGCTACCCATAATTGGCTTGCCATTACACTCAACACTGACCATATAATTCCCTCGCTTGGCCACCACATAAGTAATTGTATAAGTCCCATCACCCATATCCTTCACAATACCTTCTTGCTCCGCCCCTCCGACACCCAATCCAGGCACAACCTTCACCTTAATCTGCGCACCCCCAGTCGAAATCTTCCTCTCATCAGCATCCTTGGTCACAACCGTAAATGATGATGGGGCACCAGCCGCTCCACCTGCTATCCCAGTACCCGCAGCAGTACACTTTGCAGGATCAACCGGCCCAATCGGCTTCTTCGCCAAATCCTCATACTCTTCAGATTCACTGTCTGATAGAACAGCCCCCCTTTCATGATTCTTCTCCAAATCTTTGAATGTAGCCTCGAAAGCAGCTTTTGCTGCTGCATCCTTCTCAGCCTCGCTCTTGATCTTGGCCTCCTCGGCTTGCTTCATCCAAATTGGTTTTACAACGGCTAAAGTCCGATCAGCCATCAACCCTAGTTTGAAAAGATCAAAAATCACCTAACAAATACCTAATTGATTCAATGAACACAACTAATTCAATAAAGCTATCAAAATCAACAACACACAGCTTCCATTAACAAAAACAAAATATCAAACATGAGACCCTCGAATTAGATTGAAACCCTAAAAACCTCTAAAACCCGTAACAAACCCTAACAGTTCGAATCCGATGATAAATTCAGAGATATTCAACAACCCAATAGTTAAAAAATGCTCTCATATAAAGGCGTCAAGATTCAAGGGTTAATTAGATTTCAAAGTCGTTGTCCGAAAATTATAATGAGAGAAAATCGAGGTGAAATTTACGGATTAAGAGGATATTGAGAAAGATATGGAAAATATTGTAGGAGAATTTATGAGTAACCAAAGAGAAGAATATTAGGGGAAGAATAACAAAGAAGGATAGCGTACCTGTTCTGTATTCTTTCTGATTTCTGATGATAGCAGAAAAACGGGTCCGGCTGGGATATATTCGGGAATTTACTTTTTGCTTACAAGCTCTTTTTAGTTTTTAAAATTTGAATTCTGAATAAAATTTAGGAAAAAATTCACAAAACTCATTTAGGTGTTTTCTAAGTAAATATTATAAACTATATTTTTTTAATTAGTATTCTTTAAATTTTAATTATGAGTAAAATTGGTCTACACTTCCTATGTTTGATAAAATCTACCGCCACAAGTGTAGTACAAAAAAGTAAACATCTAAGGTGATCTACATATGATTATGAGTAGTCAATAAACTCTATATTGTAACAGTATAAAATTTTGGTGCCTTACAATTTGTAGTTGGAAGTGAGAAAAAAAGGTATTATTTCTAATAATGTTTTGAGAGCCTTGGCATCTTGCGCTGATATTTCAAGTTATGGTACAAACTCAATATTAATGTTGTAACAGTTTCTTTTATTGCTTTTGCAGTCACATGTAATTACTTCATGATTTAATTTAAAGCACTTAATAAGAAAATATAGTATGCATGAACAATTTCTTAAACTATTTTTTCTTCATAATTATTCCTTCAATTTTAAAATTGTATGTATGTAAGAACCAATTTCACCAATAATTAAAGTTGAAAGAATAAGTAAGAAGAAGAAATAATTTACAGTGTCTACTTGCAAAATATATCAAGTTTAAAGGAGTTTTGTGAATTTTCCCTAAAATTTATAACAATTGTATCCCCTAGCCTAATTGTTAATACATTGTGAGGATATGGACTACTCCCTCCAAGTTCCAATTATTCCAGAGATTCAAATTATTAAAATTTTGGTTTATCTAAAATATAGTAAGACCTTATCTCACTAAACTTAATGGTACTCAATAAGCTTTTAAGAATATTAAATATTTATCTAGAGGAGTGGGTCCAAATTTTGCATAAGTTAGGGTGTTGAATTGCCTAAGGGATGTGGTTTCATCCAACCCATTTTACATGTTGTTGCAAAATGTCCGCAAAACTTATGCAGGTACGGGCATGCCCGCAAAGGCTTAATTGACAAAATCACATGCATTGCCCATTTTAAAATAGGCATGCAGATCCTGTGAGTATTTTTCTATTTACACTAAAAAACAGAAATGTGTGAGTGTGACATGTAACCAAGTCCATATATGCATTTGCAAGTCCATAGTTGTTATGTAACTTATATTCTTGAAGAACCATTCATTATAATACATGGAATCTGTATTATTTTGTAGTATACTGCTTCAAAAAACATGTGAGTAGTACACCACATGGAACGGTGAAACAAGGTTAAGCGTATAGATAAATGAGTATAGAAAGGTATCATGATTAGCAATGTTGAAGAAGAAAAGGAAATCTGCACTTGGTAATTCTAGAGTTTTGTTTTGGTACTGCTGAGTGCTGAACATAGTGGATGAATGAATTGGAACTTGGAGTGGCACGTGTGTGACCAATTTCTAACTTGGGTGAATGAAGTTGGGTGATTTGGCCCGCAAAAATTAAAAAATTAGGTCACATAATGCTTGCGAGCTACCCGTGTAGCCTGCTTGAAATGCCCGCAAAAAAACGGGCAAATAAGTCGAACAATATGGGCTAATAGGAAAAAATGTGATGTCATGCCTGCATTTTTATGGGCAATGCAGACTGGCCGGCAGACAATACTCATATTGTCATCACTAACCATGTATATATTATTGGATACATTTTGAAGTAGACAAATCATGATCTTCCAATGTTTCATGTTTTCTCCAAATCAAATTTACACTTTACTTTGTTTGGTTTGGGTGAGAAAATGAGAAGAAAAAAAACTTAAGGAATGAAAGTTAAAGGAAATAAAAATAGTAGAAAGTAAAATTATTTTGAAAGAAAAAAGAGAGAATAAAAAGGGGAAATAAAATATACGATGAGACAAAATGACATAAATATCCATAATCAAAGACATACAAACACTAACATACAAATATTTACTTTTATTTTAAAATTAAATATTTTTTAAACAATACATTTATATTAAAATCAATTAATTAAAACATTATTAATACAAATTTTAGGGTTACTTCATCTATTGTGTTTGTGTACCCCTAATCCATAGTACGTCAACCATGCTTCTTTATGGGTAAGCTTATAATTTTATTCTGATAGTCTAAGGGTGCATTCCTCACCACTTTCTCCCTATACATCGATCCTCCAGCACAAGTACAACCATCCTAACAAGCCAACCAAAACCACCCTCCAAACCTTGTCTCAGAACCACCCACCACTCAACAATTCCCCAAATGATCCAAACTCAAGGACAAATCATCCAACTACTAGTCGAGCTCTGTCAGCATAAACCTGAATCAAGCAATAGACCCTCATGGCTAGTTGCCATGAGCACTGCGCCAAATCCATTGAAGAAGCCTGACCTATACTCACAACCTCCTAAACATAAAAACTACACACACAAACCATTCACCCGACTATAGTCCCTCGGGAGCCAAGCATCCCTTCACCGAGACAATTATGTCCTCACCCTTACCTAAATACTTGACCCACCCAAGCAAAATTGATCAGTATGATGGAACATCCGACCCGTAAGACCACGTGGACGCCTTCGAGGCGACTATGCTTTTTCATGGGGCGATTGATCCTATCATGTGTCGAGTTTCCCTTCATTCTGAAACGCGCTTCCCTATAATGGTTTACACATTTGCCCCAAATAGCACTGATCAATGAACAACTTTAGCCGACAGATTCAATGTTCGGTTTATGGCAACCAAGGAACAACTGAGGTCTTCATACACCTTGTCCGGTATTTGGCAAGGGCAACATGAACCCCTTCGTTCATACCTGGATAGGTTCAACATAGAGGTCATGAAGGTCCACACCTTAAGTCCCAATATGGCGGTGCACATACTAGTCACATGCCTACAAGATGACCTTTTCAAACAAGAGTTGCCCAAATACTCTGACCTGACAATGGAAGACCTCTGAACAAATGCTCAACAATTCATCAACCTAGAGGAAACCAACCCACCCGACCACATATCATATCACCACCCCTCACGGGAAACCAAAAGGACAAAATTCCATGACGATCCTAGATATGATCCACTGTGACCACCTAAAAAATCCAAATACACTACCTACACCCCCCTTAACGCCAACCGCTTTAGAATTTTACAAGAGATCATGGCCATCCATCTAGTCTAACTCCCCAAACCTAACCCAGGCAGGAAGTTGGGGACCCAAGATCAATTTAAGTACTACGACTTTCACAGTATATTTGGGCACATAACAAAGGAATGCACCCACGTTATGGAGGTATACATGTACGACTTTGATAAGTGCCAAACATACCTAAAAATCATACACTTTTATGGCACTTATCTTAAGCATAATTGAGAAAAACCAACTTAAAACAATACTTTTTGTATAAAATATCACAATTTGGTATATTTGTGTTTGTATTGCCTTTTTATGTATTTTGTAGGAAATAAAATGAAGAAAGGAAGAGAAAAGATTCATGGTCAAAAAGCAACAAAAGTCAAGAAAATCAAGGTGCTCAACCAGGCAGCTGAGCGGACCTG
>NC_032020.1:11115319-11115948 GCF_001865875.1 Lupinus angustifolius
AGAAATATGCTTGACACGGTCAGACACGAGCTTGGCACAAGACCAAGCTACTGAACAAGCTGCTCAGCGGTCAAACCAAGCTGCTCAGCGAAGAACCAGACTTCTGGCCAGATCAGCAAGCACCAAGCCACGTCCCAGTCAACACGGTCAGAAGCTGTTGAACAAGCAGCTCAGTGGTGAAGCAGGTGCGCTGGGCGGTACTTACCAGACTTGACTTAACCATCAAGCAAACCATGAAGTCATCCATGACCTCACCTCAAGTAGCCCACCATAGGCGTTTCAGAAGTAGCTCATAATAGCTGGTCTCATAGCCAACAACTAGCTTTGATGAGTCATCCACAAGGAGGTGACTAAGCTACTTGGTAAAGGGACCAAACCCATGCTGAAGGGTTTGGTCAGCTGCTGAGCGGTCCAACTCAGTAGCTCAGCGGTCTGGAATTGAGCCTATATATAGAGGCCATTTCCTTCGAGCAAAACAGATTGTAATACACCATTTCTTCATAAAATTCTCTCAAAAATACTTGAAGGCCAGAATTCTTTCATTTAGGAATTCTTTCATAGCTTAGAGTTTTCATTTTCAAGTAAGTTTTGTAATTTGTAGTTTAGAATTCAAGAGCAGAAAAGGAGAA
>NC_032020.1:11116048-11149250 GCF_001865875.1 Lupinus angustifolius
AATACCAACCTTCCTTAAGGAAGAGGTTTGGTTTGTTAATAAAATGAACCCGAAAGGAGTAAATAAATAAAAGGTCACCTAAATTTATTATTCTTTTGTTCTTTAATTACTTATTTGAATCTAACAACTAACTATTCATCACTTTTATATATTAGAATACCATTAAACCGATGTTGGAATTTATTCCACAAAATCGAGATGGTATTCAAAGGTACTTAATAATTATGTAGTAGGTAATTGCTTCGTTACCATTATACCGATGTTAGAATTTATTCTAACAAAGGCGAGATGGGGCAAAGAAGGAATGCTTTATTCACATGATTATTAAGAAAGTAAGTTGTAACTGGAATATTCTTGAAACTATTATACCGGCGTTGGAGTTTATTTCAACAAAGCCGAGATGACGAACAAAGAATAAAACCGAGTTCTCTTACTTACAAAAGGAACATAACGAAAATGAGAGTATTAATCTTTCAACAAATTGACATTGCTGTCAGGACGATTTGTTGAGATGAGAAAACTCTCAACAACAAAAAAATGCCGAACTACCCTTTCAACAGACTTTCACAATATATCGACCTAAGTACTGCGACTTGATACAAGTCGACCACTTGTAGCATTTCATCGGCCAGGTAACCCGGCAAGGACGGTCACGACCATCACGTCGACCAAGCCCCTCTAGGAGACGCTTCCCTCCAAGAACTCAACGCGAACGTCCTCCGAATAGGGATCAGATAGACATGTACCATTCCAACAACCAACAATAGAGGAGTTTGGTTTATATAACACCATCTCGGGAGGATTTGCCACATGAGGTACTTCTAGGGCGACTCAAAAAATGTATGTCCAAGAAGTTATGCATGCAACCATTAGAAGCACTCGCTAGCAGTATGAAAACAAGGTTGTACCTCTGATCTCATTCGACGGTCATGACTATGAGAGTGTCGTCCACGGTCATGATGATCCCCTAGTCATCACCACTAAGATGAACAATAAGAAACTCGGAAGACTTTTTGTCGACTAGGGCAGTTCGGAAAATATTATGTTCCAAGATCTGTTTGTAAAAGTGGAACTAAAGGGCATAGATCTATTGCCATATGATGGCCAATTGGTGGGCTTCACCGAACAAGAAATCACCCTGCGCGAATATGTAGACATACGACTGATGATTGGTGAACAACCATTGACCTAGACAATTCATGCCATATTTTTTGTCATTGACTGTAAATCTACCTACAATACCATTATGGGTTGGCCAACGTTAAATCGTCTTGAAGTAGTGGTCTCAACACCACACTTATGCATGAAATTCCTTTCATCTGATTTCTGGGTATGCACCATAAATGGGGATCAGCATAGCGCCATGAGCTGTTACCAAATGAGTCTTTAGCCAAATCAAACAACAAGGAGAGGGCCACCCCCAATGAAAAGGCAAATGGGCATCCATTTGGTTGAATTAGACGGCAGAGCAGATGAATGGGATTTTCGACCACAACTAAAGGGAGAAAAAACTTCTCTACAACTCGGGCCAAAGAATGACAACTTGGTATACATCGGCAACACCCTCACAGAAACTCAATGGTCGAGCCTGGTTGAATGTTTGAACGTCAACAAAGACCTCTTTGCTTGGTCCGATGTCGACATAGTGGGTATTGACCCTTTAGTCATCTGTCACCGATTAACCACTCCCTCTGAGGCAAAACCAGTCGCACAAAAGATAAGAAAAATGGGCACTGAAAGAATAGTAAAAGTTACCTAGAAGGTCAAAAACCGGTCTATTTCACAAGTAAAACATTGCAAGGCCCCAAGCTTAGATATTAGAAATTGGAGAAGGTGGCATATGCCCTCTTGGTGGCAGCAAGGCAGTTACAACAATACTTTCAATCTCACCCTATGGTTGTAAGAACCAATCAACCTATACGACATATCCTGCATAAACTGAAATTGGCCAGGCGAATGATCTTCTGGTCCATTGAGCTTTCACAATTTGACATCTGGTATGAGCCTAGGACAACTATAAAAAGTCATGCCCTTTCAAATTTTGTTAGCGAGTTGACCACCCAACTGTATAATTCATGACAAATATGGACGATCTATGTGGACGAGTCATCCAATCCCCAGGGTAATGAGGCTGGAGTCTTGTTGAATAATGGCCATGAGATGACTAATGAACACTCGTTGACCTTCACTTTCTCCACTTCAAACAATCAAGTTGAATATGAAGCGTGCATAACAAGTTTGCAATTCACCAGAGAAGTCAGGATAGAAGAGGTAGTTATTTGTAGCGACTCCCAGTTGGTCGTCTCACAGATAACCAACACTTACCAAACAAAAGACACACTGTTGGGTAAGTACTTGGGAAAGATAAAGGAGTTAATGCCTAAGTTTGGTGAAGCCTCCATCCAACATGTCCCAAGAGAACAAAATATCCAGACAGACATATTGTCCAAATTAGCCACCGCAAAAAGCTCAGGGAGTAATAGATTGGTAATTCAAGGAACTATCTTGAAGCCTAGCGTCATGATCATTGTGTAGATATCCATCCCGTATGACTAGATTCGTCCTATCATTAAATACATGTTACATGGTGATCTCCCTGCCGACCAGAAAGTGAGACAAAGGTTCCTCCAGTATAGATCCTTGTACACACTAGTGCAAGGCTCTTTGTATCCCTGGGGCTTTTCCGTTTCAATGCTCAAATGCCTCGGCCTAGATAAGTCATAGTATGTGCTCTAGGAGATTCATGAATGAAGTCGTGGCCACCATCTTAGGACGGCCTCTCTAGCAAAGAAAGTGCTACGGGCATGCTATTATTGGCCAATTGTGAACACTCATTTTTGTCCAGCCCAGAAAAAGCCCAATTCATTTCCAAAATACGTATTCCATTTCAAAAAAATGTTCTTTGGGCCATCGAAGGCCCACATGTCATCTTCCAAAACAAAAAGAACAAAAAAGTAGAAAAAATGTTTATTTTATTTTTATTTTATTTCGAAATGGCTTTCCATAAATAGAAGATGGTAAAAGATATTTTAAAAATATTTTTCAGAATATTTTTTTTAGCAATTAAATAAAATATCACGCTTAAAATCATAATTGGAAATTTTATTTATTATTATTAATTTTCGAATTTCAAAAAAATAATAATAAAAAATGATTATCTTTCTCCATATATTTATTTTCAGATAAAACAAAAATAATAAAAAATAAAAGATTTTCTCAAAAAAAAAAAAGATTTTAAATTCAAACTAATAAGAAAATATTTTTCAATTTTTTTAATTTAAATTCGAATTTCAGATTTGAAATTCAAATTCAGATTTGAAATCATTTTTTTCAGATAGCATGGTTAATAGGAAATCAAATCAGGCTGATTAAAGTTATTAATTATAATATTTGATTTGTAAAAAAATTAAAAGCATAGACAGATTCTTGACATTTTTAGTGTGAAATTTTTTCCTATAAATAAAGGTTTAAGGAGAAGAGAAAAGACACTGGAAAACCTTGCCAAAATATCCATACAAAAAGCTCCCAAAAGTGTCCTGCGAAAAAAGGAGAAAAAATAAACATTTCCGCGAGATCCAATCCTGTGTGGGTGGATTCATTGTCTATCCGTGCGTCCTTGATCCATAGCCGTCGGATCTGCATACTTATTTTGCATCTGGGTTGACCAAGAAGGCCAGCCAACCCGTGCACGAAACGTGGCACGTCCTTGGTGCACCTCGCTGCACTGTATCACGCTCCCAGAAGAAGACGAGATCCAGTGTAGGCGCGCACACCGCGTTTTCCTACACCTTCGTGCATCTAGCGCCTCGCACGGTGCCACGTGGACTGGTCCCCTTCACGCCCAGGTCCACCAATCACGGGACGAAACACGTCCCGGTCTCACTACACCACGCCGCACCAGATCCTTCCTAGAAGAGCTCGGATTCTAGGCACGCGTGCTCATTGTTCCATCCGTGAGTCCATCCTCCCATCCCACGCCACGTGTCTAGACGTATCCAGACGTCTGGATCCAGCGCGGGTGTGTGCACGGTGCAACCGGTGCAACCTCTCTCTCCCCTAACCAGACGCTGACACGTGTCCAGGCGCTGGGAAGTAAAAGAATTCCCTCCAACCTCTTCCTGCCACGTGGGTTTCTTTGTTTTGTTGGATTTTATTCATTTGCTTATCAGGTTTGCATTTTTGTTGTCCCTTATTTGCGCTGATATCATCATATTATATATGCTAAATTATTATATCATGGAAATTGGAAATTTTAATTATCATAAATAATTTAATTATGCGTATACAATTAGAACTCCATGAATATGACCTGTGATTATAAAAATTAACTGGGCTTGTTAGTGTGATGAGATTCCATTGCTGTTTTATTTCACTATTTTTTACAACTGAACTTTAATTTTGATATTCAAAGAGTATGAATGATAAATAAAATCATCCAATTCTATTATATAAAAAATGTATTTCTTGGTGTACCACTTAATTAATTCCATTATGATGCTAATAATATAGGTATTAAAAATAGAATCTGTTATTTCGATGTTATGTTACTTAGTATGTGTTTTTTATTCTATTCATGTTAATGAATGTCCAAATTTTAATATATGATATATTGGATGAAGCCAAACATAAAATAAAATGTGTAAGTTTTTAAAGTTCGAAATAAATTACATTTTCTATTAGTATGTTATACCACTTTGAATTTTTTATCAATGTCCTTAAAATAATTATTACATTTTTTATGATAATGTCATTATTAATTCTAAGACGACAATCAGTCTAATTTTAAGATATGATGCGGTGTCGGACATATGGGCTGCACTTCATCGACTTAATGATCACCATGACTAATTCACCAACGAATCAAAAATATTTTGTTCATAAACATGTTAAGATATTAACTAACCCTTAGTACAAAATGCGGTATCGGACGTATGGGCTGTACTTCACTTGTATTGGTAGGATTGTTAGTCAAGATCTAACACTTATATTTTCTAAAATCAATCCAACCAACAAACCTTTTTCTACATAAAGAACTAAGTAAGCTTTGATTCCCTTAATAGGGATACGTAGGATCGGGGTCATTCTTGTCAGACACAATAATAAAAACAATTTTTTTCTTCATAAAAATTGATTAATTAATCACACAATTGAATAAAATAATAATAACAACAAATAAAAATATAGTAATCCATGTAGTTTAGTATAGGGTACCGCTTAAGGCGGGCGGGTAGGGTGCTAATACCTTCCCTACCCTGTAACCGACTTCCGAACCTGGATATCAAGAATCCAAAAAGCCCAAGGTAATTGGGCTAAAAAAGATTTTTCTACATTTTTTACAGTAAAAAATGTAGTGGCGACTCGAGAGGTCGCGTAGCCGAAAATCGGGGCGCGACACCAATCATGGAGAAAAACGCCTCTGAGTTGACCAAGAAGTGCATCCAATGTCAGATGTTCGCCGACCATCAGAAGGCCCAACTAGAAGAATTGACAACCGCTATGATCTCTTGGCCATTCTGCAGGTAGGCATGGATATTATGGGACCCTTCCCACTAGTAGTCAAGCAACTCAAACTCATGATAGTAGGGATGAACTATTTCACCAAATGGATAGAAGCTGAGGCATTGTCAACCATCACCTCAGCCAACATCCGGAAATTTTCATGGAGAAATATTATCACTCGGTTCGGGATTCCGACCGCTATTGTAACAGATAATGGTACCCAGTTCTCAGATTAAAAGTTTGGCAAGTTACTATTCGAGCTACATATCAAACAACATTTTATCTCAGTTGAGCATCCTCAAACTAATGGTCAGGAAGAGGTGGCCAACAATATCTTCCTAAAGGGAATAAATAAGAGGTTGGATGAAACCAGTGAGGCTTCGCCCGATCAACTACACCATGTCCTTTGGGCCTACAGAACAACTCCTCATTCTACAACCAGAGAGTCACCATTTAATCTCACCTATGGCGTTGAGGCTATGATATTGGTAGAGATCGGTGAGCCAATCTGTCAGACGTTACAATTAGATGAGGCCGCCAACTCTACTATCTTGAGACACAACCTAGACTAGATTGAAGATAAAAGTGGTTGTGACTAGATCAAAGAGGTCGCCTTCAAAAGGCTAACTACTGTTAAATACAATGCTTCAGTAATACCAAGAGATTTTGAAACTGAAAATCTGGTCCTTCGAATAGCAGACATTGGTCGGACCAAAGGAAAGCTAGCACCAAACTGGGAGGGTCCATACTAGTGGTTGATAAAATCGGTAAAGGTGCCTACAAGCTTGAATATTTGTTAGGGAATGAGATCTCGCGGACATGGGATGCAATGAACCTCCAAAAATTCTTTGCTTAATATATGACAAAAGGATATAATGTTGACCCCTCACGTAGTCAGACAACCTATGTAATCTAAAAAACATATATGTTAACTAGCCATTATTCATTTGTTTCTTGGCAGAACAGGCGAAGGCGTGGATCCATACCCCTTTGACGATGCCCTATCTCTAAAAAACCAAAGCGCGAACCAAGTCCCCTTGATCTCCAATCAATCACCACTCAAAGGCATGGATGTCCCACTTTGATGACGGTCTATCCCAAAAAACCCTAGGTGCGGATCAAGTCTCATTGGTTTCCAATTAATTACCCCTTAAAGGCGTGGATTTGTCCCCCTTTGACGGCGGTTTATCCCTGAAAAATTCAAGGAGTGGACCAAGTCTCCTTGGACTCCAACCAATAACCCCTTGAAGGCGTCGATCTGCCCCCCTTCGACGGTAGTCTATCCCTAAAAACCCCAAGACGTAGACCAAGTCCCCTTGGTCTCCAATCAATCACCCCTTGAAGGCGTGGATTCGTCCACCTTTGACGGTGGTCTATCCTGAAAAAACCGAAGGCGATTACCAGGTCCCCTTGTCTCCAATCAATCACCTCTCGAAGGCGTGGATCTGTCCCCCTTTGACGGTGACCCATCTCTAAAAATACTCAAGCATGGACCAAGCCCCCTTGGTCTCTAATCAATCAACCCTCGAATGTGTGGATATGTCCCCCTTTGATGGCGACATGTCCCTATAAAACTTAAGGCGTGGACCAAGTCCTCTTAGTCTCCAATCAATCACTCATCGAAGGCGTGGATCTATCCCCCTTTGACGGTGGTCTATCCTTAAAAAAACTCAAGGCGTGGATCAAGCCCCATTGGTCTCCAATCAAGCACCCCTCAAAGGTGTGGATCTTTCCCCCTTTCATGAAGACCTATCTCTAAAAAATGCAAGCGTGAACCAAGTCTCCTTGGTCTCCAATCAATAACCCCTCAAAGGCATAGATCCGCCCCCCTTTGATGACGACCTATCCCTAAAAACCCAAGGCATGGACCAAGTCCCCTTGGTCTCTAATCAATCATCCATCGAAGGCGTGGATCTGTTCCCATTTAACGGCAGTCTATCCCTAAAAAACTCAAGGCATAGACCAAGCCCCATTTGTCTCCAATCAATCACCCCTCAAAGGTGTGGATTCCCCCCCCCCTTTGACAACAACCTATCTCTAAAAACTCAAGCGTCGACCAAGTCTCCTTGGTCTCCAATCAATCACCCATCGAAGATGTGGATTCGTCCCCCTTTGATAGTTGTATATCCCTAAAAACCCAAGGTGTGGACCAAGTCCCCTTGGTCTCCAATCAATCACCCCTCGAAAGCAGGATCAATCCCCTTTGACGATGGTCTATCCTTAAAAGACCTAAGGCGCGAACTAAGTCTCCTTGGTCTCCAATCAATCACTTCTTGAATGTGTGGATCCGTCCCCCTTTGACATCGGTCTATGCCTAAAAACTCAAGGAGTGGACCAAGTCCCCTTAGTCTTCAATCAATCACCCCTCGAAGGCATGGATCTGTCCCCCTTTGACGATGGTTTATCCCTAAGAAACCCAAGGCATGGAACAAGTCCCCTTGGTCTCTAATCAATCACCACTCGAAGGCATATATTATTCTGCCATTGATGATGGTCTATCCCTAAAAAACCCAAGGCATGAACCAAGTCCCATTGGTCTCAAATCAATCCTCCTTGAGGACACGGATAATATCCGCCTAAAATGCAAACCATTCATCACAACCCAAGCAATCACAACCCTAACCCCATTACAATGCATTAGTTCGGGAAATACTTACTTCAGAATTACTTGGTCTACTTCATTTGGAACCCATTCGAACAATAGTTACTTCAAATTATTTGGTCTACTTCATTTGCATTGATCTGGGTATTAATTACTTATGAATTATTTGTTCTAATTCATTTGGAACTAGTCCAAGCAATAATTACTTCAAGAATATTTTGTCTACTTTATTTGGAACCAATCCCGACAATTGTTACTTCAAATTATTTGGTCTACTTCGATTGCATTAATCCTGGTATTAATTACTTCAGAATTATTTGGTTCACTTCGTTTGGAATTTAATTAGGTTACATTGCATTAGTCCCGATAATGATTACTTCAAGATTATTTGGTTTATTTGGATTTAACCCTATTACACTACGTTAGTCTGGGGCCTTATCAGTCGATAATTTCCAGTTAATAAAGGTTTATGATATAAAAACAGGGATACCAACAATAAGGAAAGCAAATAGAAAACTAACATTTCATTCAACAAGGGGAGAACATACAAGATCCGACCAATTACATGATAGAATCAAAAACAAAAAAGAGGAGAAATAAATAGTCAAGCTTCCCCACCATCCATGGCCGGAACAAGAAGCGTGACATGACCATCATCTTCATCGGCAACCAACTCGCCCTCAGGAGTAACCCTGAGATCCATCCACGTCTAGGACCAGTCAAAATCCGGGAAGACTAAGCGGACTTGGGAAAAAGCATTACACAACCTGCATTAGTCGCCACATCAGCTTCATCCTCTAGCTTCAGAAAGGCCGCCATCAATTCAGCCAATTCCCTACCCACCCGGCCAACTTCAACTTGGGACGCTCTTCCCAACCTTCCAATAGCTTCAATTAGTCTCCAAGTGGAAGCTTCTCTTCTTCAGCTCTCCCAAGGCGGTCAGCTAGAGAAGTCAACTCTCATTAGGCGCCTCATAAATTCTCCTGTGCTGACAAGGCAGCCTCCCGAGCGTCTCTGAGTTGGAGTGACATGGTGGAGAGTTGTTCGCCCGCTGCCAGATTCTGCCCCTCCAAGCTCTTGAAGGCTTCAACATATTTTTATTTCAGTTCCTGAAGCTCGCCTGAATGTTACTCCTGAATATTGAACATGGCCTCCTCCCCAACCTGGGTGGCAAGCACCCTTTCACCCTCGAGATACTTAGCCATCGAAGCTACCAAGACCTCGACCTCCTGGGTCCTCCTCAACAGTTCAATCAGGGGCATGCTATCCATCGTCTCTCGGGTGCCTGTGTTGATTAATGCCTCCTCAACCGCCATCGGGATGTTGTAGTTATACCCTTTCTTGGCAGAAGTCGATTTCCCCTTGCCCACTCGAGCATCCTTCCCTTTTCTAGGCCTTTCTTGGCGAGTAGAATCCTCTCCAACGACTACAATGGGGGTGGTTTCCTCCAAGGTCAGATCGACCGAGTGAACTGGGGTTGGCATAAGAGCAATGGGGAGGGTGGATTCATGGCGGGAGAGGGGAGTCTCTCCCGATTCATTAGACCGTCCACCTTCCCTCTAAGGAGTGGCAATCTCCATGGATGGCCTTCCGGATCGGGGCGGCAAGTTATGCCTTTCCCTCTTGTTGACCTTAGCATCCTTCCTCTTCTAGGCGGCCCGCTTCAGAAGACGACTCCGGGCTACTTGGTCACCCATAAATGCTGGTGAAAAAAGACAAAAAAACAAGTCAAACACTAAATATATTAATAAAAAAATATATGAAGATACCTACGGTCGCATACCTAATGACCGATTCCTTGAATGTTTGGTCGCTCTAGATGAGCCCATAGCACTCGATGGCCCTCCTCTCCTTGATTCAGGCCATCATCTCATCTGTCACCTCCCTTTCTCGGTCATCTAGTTGTTTGTAAGAGAAACTGAAGCAGTCAACAAGCTTATGATGAATGCTCTCATTCCAAGAAAATGGGAAGAGGGGTAGACCATCGGGGCTGAACGCCCAGGTATGGCAGGATCCTCGAGGCTCTACCCAGAAAAAGCCAACCTTCCAATTCTTTACAAATCCCTCAAAATGATGGAAGAGAGCACGACCATTCTTGGACTGAAGAGACGTTCATCATCGGGGACCTTCCTTGTTCTTGTCTTTATTTGTGATTATTCATTAGTTATGTTTAACACTCGTGTGTTTTGAGAGGTCACTCATTTATCATTATAAAAAATATTAATTTTAAAATGCATGCATAAATTAAAGTTTACACACATGTTTGATTTAAGTGATCATAATTGGACACGGTTTCGTATATTTTGTAAGCTTATAAATGTATTCTTATTCTTATTATTATTATTATTATTATTATTATTATTATTATTATTATTATTATTATTATTATTATTATTATTATTATTATTATTATTATTATTATTATTATTATTATTATTATTATTATTATTATTATTATTATTATTATTATTATTATTATTATTATTATTATTATTATTATTATTATTATTATTATTATTATTATTATTATTATTATTATTATTATTATTATTATTGAAGTTGAATTAGTTTGGGATAATTGAATTTAAAATTATTTAGTAAAAACATGGTTACTTTCATAAGCTTTGCTCGAATACATAGGTCTTATTAGAGAATGAAATTAGTGGACCTGACACAATAATAAGATTGAAAAATCATTTCTTTAATTAAAAAACTAATATCATTTTTCTTCAATTTGTTCATGATACCCATAGTTCAATTGTGTCAGGACTACCAATTATTTTAGTATATGGCTATGCTATGTCTCGATTTCTCTACCAATTGTTTGCAATATGTAGATTGTATTTTTCTGATTGGTACCTTAGTGATTTAGGGTGATTTTAGTTGTCAGAATTTCAAGTGTTACTTGTTAGATGCATAACAACTTCATATAAATGGTCCAGGATTTCCGTCCTCTTATGTTGAAAGCGAGTAAGTGATAATATATAGCTTTGTTTGTTTGGGCTTTGAAAAATGTGTTTCTTTGTAGGAGAGGTGGTAAATTATCTATAATCCACAATCCATTAAGATTAAATCCATCCAAATCCATATGTTAGAGTTAATGTATTTAAATAGATATAATCTAATGAATAGTGTTGATAATGAATGAATTCAAATCCATCCATTATATCCAATGAATATTCATGAGTATATATATCTATTTGAATGAATACCCAATTCATTCAAAAAAAAAATTTGAATGAATATCTTATTGGTCAGAGTACTAGTATAGTTGTTCGCTAATTAAACCGCATACCAGTAAAGTTAGATATACATATATTTTATACTAATTTTAATGTTGAAAAATCAATAAAGAAAACAATAACTATTTTTATTTACTACTTGTTAAATATGTACATTTTAGATGTATAAAAATGTAGTAGTTATATGTTTGATCATCCATATCAATATTTTGGTAAAAATAAATCACTTTCATTGGAAAAAAATTTAAATGAAAGCCGGTATGACTGGTACGTTAAATTGAAAACCAACCAGTATGACTAGTTTTTACCGGTATAATTGCACGATCGGTATAAATATTGTACTATAGCGATATTAAGACCACTTCATCAGTTTTGATACAAGTGATATAAACTACTCTCTTTCTAACAAAAGAGTTCATTCAACAATACTATCATTTTTATCAAAGCATATTGTCAAAAATTAATAATAATTGGTATAATATTTTTGTGTTATTGGGAATGCTTGAAATATGTTATTATATTGGTCTCACATTGTCTAGTATTGGAATAGAATAGAGTAATTATATATTGGACTCATGTCCCTTGTTATAATGTGCACAAGATATAAGCACCAAATAGAAATACCACATGAGCAAGTGGGCTCATGGGTGTGCTAGGGATTGTAATACTTATTTTCTAATAATATCTTGGTAGCCGTTCAGCGCTCCCGGGGACGTAGGCAAATTGGCCGAACCCCGTTACCAAATTATCTTGTTTCTCCTCTTCTATTTATTCTATGCACGTTATTTGATTGCTTGTGGCCAACGCTGCGCAACGATCGCTTCCGCTGCCCCAACAATTGGTATCAGAGCCAATTGGTAGATGGCTCTTAACCCAAACGTCAGATAATGGCTAAAGAGGGTGAAGGCATGGTGGCTAGACAAGGTGTGTCAAAGGTAGTGACAAAGATATAGCATATGAGTTGAAGTAGAAAGAAACATGGCGGAACTGTGGTGTGGGTGATGTATGTGTTAATCCAGAACCCCATAAGTTCATGTATTGGGTTAGGATCAAGGTAGAGATAAAGACTCATGTGTTGAGTTTAACCCAAAGACAGATGCTGACAATATATCTCTAGATGTTGAGAGAATGTTCTCATTTGAGATGAGAAGTGGAATATCTTAATTGCGTGGCTGAGACGTCATAGTGAATGATGTTAATTGTTAGCAGATCTACAAAAGCACAGAGGCGACGACTGACTTTGATGTAAGGTGTGACATGGATATTGGCTTTGATGCAAGTTGTAACACGAGCATTGGTAGTGATGCAGAGGTGTGACATGGGCATTGGCTTGTATGCAAGAATGTGACACAAACATTAGTTAGCATTGACGCAAGGTGTATGTTGTGGGTATACTCTTTATGGTGGAGTATGATAGTTCTTTTGAACTAGGATTATGAGAGTAGACAATAGTGGTAGTGGTTGAGGCTTTCCAAGGAAGCTCCAAGATTCAGTATGACTGAGTATTGAAGAGGATGATTGTTGGTGAACTTTTGTGTAGAGGTTCCAATATATCGAAAGACTTCCTAGCAATCGATGACTAGGCGACGTGTTCCATTTGATGGCGGTACGGGAAGCTGCACTACAAGTTTGGAGAGCTAGGCTCTTGATAACATCGTCAATGATACTCATAAGGCCTATGCTGTAGGGGAGCAGTTAAAGCGAATTAGACATTGAACAAGGTGAAATCATATATTCGCTAAGGTGAAGATTCTTGTGTAGATTTCCTAAGGAGCGATATATTCTTCTATTTCAATGAAAGTGGAGATTTTTGGGAATGCTTGAAATATGTTATTGAATTGGTCCCACATTGTCTAGTATTGGAATAGAGTAGAGTAATTATATATTGGACTCAGGTCCATTGTTATAATGTGCACAAGATATAAGCACTAAATAGAAGCACTCCATGGGCAGGTGGGCCCATAGGTGTGCTAGGGTTTGTAATCCTTATTCTCTAATAATATCTTGGTAGCCGCTCAGCGCTCCCGGGGACGTAGGCACAATTAGCCGAACCCCGTAACAAATTATCTTGTTTCTCCTCTTCTATTTTTCTACGCACATTATTTGATTGCTTGTGGCCAATGTTGTGCAACGATCGCTTCCGCTGCACCAACAATTGGTATGAGAGCCAATTGGTAGATGGTTCTTAATGCAGACGTTTGATAATGTCTAAAGAGGGTGAAGGCGTGGTGGCTAGACAAGGTGTGTCAAGGTAGTGACAAAGATATAGTAGATGAGTTCAAGGAGAAAGAAACATGGCAGAACTGTGGTGTGGGTGATGTATGTGTTGATCCAGAACCCCTTAAGTTCATGTATTGGGTTAGGATCAAGGTGGAGATAAAGACTCATGTGTTGAGTTTAATCCAGAGACAGATGCTGACAATATATCTCTAGATGTTGAGAGAATATTCTCATTTGAGGTGAGAAGTGGAATATCCTAATGGCGTGGTTGAGACATCATAGTGAAAGATATTAATTGTTAGCAGATCTACAAAAACACAGAGACGACGATTGACTTTGATGTAGGGTGTGACATGGATATTGGCTTTGATGCAAGTTGTAACACGAGCATTGGTAGAGATGCAGATGTGTGACATGGGCATTGGCTTGTATGAAAGAATGTGACACAAACATTAGTTAGCATTGATGCAAGGTGTGTGCTGTGGGTATACTCTTTATGGCGGAGTATGATAGTTCTTTTGAACTAGGATTGTCAGAGTAGACAATAGTGGTAGCGGTTGAGGCTTTCCAAGGAAGCTCCAAGATTCAATTTGACTGAGTATTGAAGAGGACGATTGTTGGTGAACTTTTGTATAGAGGTGCCAATATATCGAAAGACTTCCTAGCAATAGGTGGCTAGGCGACGTGTTCCATTTGGTGGCGGTACGAGAAGCTGCACTACAAGTTTGGAGAGCTAGGCTCTTGATAACATCGTCAAGGATACTCATAAGGTCTATGCTGTAGGGGAGTAGTTAAAGTGAATTAGACATTGAACAAGGTGAAATCATATATTCGCTAAGGTGAAGATTCTTGTGTAGATTTCCTAAGGAGCGATATATTCTTCTATCTCAATGAAGGTGGAGATTTTTGGGAATGCTTGAAATATGTTATTGAATTGGTCTCACATTGTCTAGTATTAAAATAGAGTAGAGTAATTATATATTGGACTCAAGTCCCTTGTTATAATGTGTACCAGATATAAGCACCAAGTATAAACACCCATGGGCAGGTGGGCTCATGGGTGTGCTAGGTTTTGTAATCCTTATTCTCTAATAATATTTTGGTAGCCGTTTAGCGCTCCCGGAGATGTAGGCACAATTGGCCGAACTCTGTTAACAAATTCTCTTGTTTCTTCTCTTCTATTTATTTTATGCACATTATTTGATTGCTTGTGGTCAACACTGCACAACAATCGCTTCTGCTATATCAACATGTGTCATGATTGAGCGCAAGAAAAAATACATGATTGCACAATATAGTATCTCTGACATCACCTACATTGTTGTCTTTTAGAACTTACATAAGTAAATTTAAATACTAAGATTTTTAAATTGATTTTTAAAAATGTTTTATTAAATAATAATTTTTAAAATATTTTTTCCTTCAAAAATGATATAGTACAAATTAAAAAAAATGAATTGGATATTCATCCATCCAATCCATTAAAATGGATATATGGATGGAATAGATGGATTGAAATACGTTGAATATGAATGAATTAGATAGTTTAAAAATGTGATTTTATGAATTTATATGAATTGATGGATGACTTTCCATCCATCTATTATGTTCCAAATCCATATTCATCCATTATGATCCAAATCCATATCCATCCATCATGATCCAAATCCATCAATTTGCTACCCGTACTTTGTAGTATATGTATGTTTATAGTGTAAGTGTTTTTTACATTGTCGACAAATCATTGATCATTCATATTAACTATCATGGACTCTCAAACAAAAATAATACAAATCAATTGTGGATAATATACTGATAGTGTAAAAATCTTTACATTGATAGTGCATATATATTAAACGCATATTTTTTTACAAATAACCTCGACAAGAAAAGGAGTTAGGTGAAGGAGTTTTTTTTTGTATAACCAATGAACTAATTTTTTTTAGGACATGTGGTTATCCTCTCAACAAAGATTTATGCCACTAGATTTACGTCTTATTGGTGAAGATAGAGGTTTGTACATGTGACTGGTGTTGAAAATGGAGAATTGTACTAATAATAAAAATGGTAAAGATAACCGGGACCAGGGTTTGAAGTACATTGTCCATATGATGACTTGCTAATATCCAGCACATGATGAAGATAAGAATGAATGAGGATGACAAAGGAAGTTGTTAAGGATAACTACAATCATTTAGCAGTAAACAATTGAATAGTGTATCCAATGATGTCTTAAGATTGCCACAAGACCTTAATTGACATTACAATTGTGCATATTAAAAATTCAATCTTACCACCAAAGTAAAGCCTATATCTACACTACTCGTTACAAAAATTATCATTGACTAAAAGAGAAGTTTGAGGTATATAATTGATACACTTGATGGTAAATAATATAATGATTGTGTACACATTAAACTCTTTAGAACTCCCAGAACAGTTTGAATTGGAATATAAGGGTGGAATTCTGAGCCAAAATGGGAAAGGTTACAATCTACATGTTAATCACTTGCTTTTTATTTGTTTGAAAGGATAATACATATATAGACACAGGCGCCTTTCTTTTGTTTTTGTTTGACTTTCTTAAGCGGGAATATGCCTTCCAAGCTGTTAACGGCCACTAGTTTATACACAATGGTCTTCACAAGTATACCTAGAGAAAAGTTGTTTTATTATTTTCTTCTTTTGAATGGGAGACTATTCATTTATTTAACATGATAAGTATTTGACAGAGAAACCAGAGTTTTTTAAATCTTTTTATTTTGCACCAATTATACTTGGAGAATTATTTTACCATCCTTATGATACACAGTAGTACAGTTCTATATGTAAATGATAAATTACATAAGTGTGTACTTTTCCTGTGTCAAACTATGGACTATGGAGAGCATGAACAGATCAATTTTATGGTAATAGCCTGATAAGTGCCAACATAGCAAGGCATACATTTGCAGGCTTCATTGGCGACTGGACCAGTTGATGCAAAGAGATAAAACATAAGAAAACTAAAACACAAAGGAAAGGAACTCCCATAGATCAAACTTCAACAATCATCTTTTCAGCTGCCTCATAAGTTCATGTCAACAGCTTTACCCCAAAAGTGCAGCTATTGCACAATGCTGCCACATAGGGTCTAAGGAAGGTACATGCACACAGTCTTACTTTCGAACACAAAGAGGCTGTTTCCAACCTATGTAGAAGAAGGGGGATTGAGGAAAGAAAAAAAGTAAAGGAAAAGCTTTATGGGTGAGATTCATAACCACTTTTAAAGAAAGGCAAAAGCAGAAACTTCTAGGGAACCTTTCTAAGCAACAACCAACAAGTTCATCTTTTAGACACCAAAATCCATGTTCCATGACAATATATAACGAGGAAGGATCCACATACTCCAAGAGTAAGTTTTTTAAACTCTTACTCCTAATCCTAGCCATTAATTCTAGTGAGTAGATTTAAACCATTAGATATCTCTAGAATTGATGGCTAGGATGATGAGTAAATTAAAAAAACTTACTCTTGCAGTAAGTGGATCCCCACTCATATAAAATCAAGACATGGAAAACTGAACATAGTCATTAAGATGACACTGAAAATCAGTCACTGCACATAACTGTGGTGAGGGAAACCTGGAAATATTGATTTGAGCAAGGACAACTAAAAACTAAATGAAGCACAAGATTAGGTTAACACCGTGGCAACCATACAAACAAATTTTATTCGGGATCCTACAAAAATTGAGGAAGACCCAGCAGTCACATGGAGAATTTACCTGTTGAGAAATCAACATTTGCTTTTCACCATTTACTTAAGTAAAGACTCTAACTCGGCCAATGTGTTCAAATGCAAAACGATGCAACTCATTGCAGCAACATCCAGGTTCACCCGACCTTATCGAGAAGCTTTACCTAACCATGACAATTCCTCGGGAAAAGAAAAAAAAGGAAAGAAAAAAGGAAAAAATGCAGGACAGCATAAGACACCAGATGATAGGAAAAAATTGGCAAAGGAAAGTAACTCCCATTACTCTCAACACTATATGGATTAAAAACAGATATGCTCTAAATCGCAGAGCATCAGAATCTGACTACATACCTTCATTAACAAGAGAAATTCAACCTTGCGAAACTGTATCTCAGAGCTCCAAATGATTTCAATGTGAATACCTGCATTTGTTTTGGGTATAACATTCCCACCGTACGATTAAATATGAGAAGATAAAAGGAGCCTATGGTTGACCACATCAAAGTATGATGCTTGTAAGTTGTATGTAGAATCTATATATAACACAGACAAAAGGGAGGATAAACTAAAATATCATTGTCCAAAGTTCAGTTTAACACAACATTATTGCCACCCTTGACCCAAAAAGTTTTAGATGCATATAATCAGGTCGGTGGATAAAAGGGTTTGTTCCTACTCATTATCATAACCTCTGGAGGACTAGAAACCAAAAACATACAGATTCCATCAGATTCAATATAGATATCAAGACTCAAATGTTGCAAAACACAACAATGTTAACAAAAAAAAGAAGAATAGTATACTTTAAATAACATTCCAACATACATCAATCAAGCAGTAAAAGAACCATGATATAAGCACTGCATGGTTGGTCATGATAAGAGCAGGACAAATCTTGAAACCTTAAGCTACATCAACAGCTCAGGGATTCTATGTTCCATCTTGGTCCAACCACCTGCAAAAATAAATAAAAAACCGAAGATGTTCATAAGCCAACAGAGAAGTTCTGGTGGTCAAATCAAATAGTGGAAGCCTCCCTGACAATTCTGCTTCTCCTTAAAACAAACAGTCTACTCCCTAAAAAGAACTTGTTCAGGAAATCATATCAGCCTTGGGTGAAAGCTTTCACTGATCAGCATTTATGAGTTGGGTAACTTTGTTTATCCTCATCTTGCCAGTGCTTATTCTAATTCGAGAGGAAATAACAGGAATCACTACTCAGCTATGTTGTTAGCATTGTCAAAAGCCAGTTGAATCTTTAGAACCATTTAAATCACCACTCCTGTAAAGCATAGAAAATAACTAGCTTCAATGAGTTCTAAACAGAAAAACTAAAATTAGATAATCATAAAAGAGAGCATAATTAAATTTGTTCTACATTTGAAGAACTTACCAAGCATAGTAGGCTTAATATTTTCCAGTTCCCACTTCTTCAATGGACCTCCACTCTGTACAAAAGAAAATTCTCATATTAATGTAGCTAGCCGAACACGATTTATGTCAATGTTTGACAATAGGACGTGTCATACCTGCGATATCATCAGCTTCTTCATTTTTGGTTGATCCTTCTAACTTGCGCTTGTCATTCACTGAAATCAAAATCCCATTATCATTCAGGTTGGTTGAACCCTTCACGTTTATAATTGGTTCCTGCATGGCATCTTCAAGAAGTTCTGAATGTTCTTCACAAGTAGCATTCTCTCCATCATTCCAATGATGGTTACCTTTTGCAGATCCAGAACAAGATTGTGTAATTCCTTGAGATTCATACTCCTTGAAATTTCTTCCGGAGATCTCACTCCCATCACATTGCTTATGATTTTTTATTTTCGACTTAGATGAGGCTTTCTCTCGATGCCCTGATCTTTCATCTTTACTTCCATACTTATCACTGGAGTGTTTGCCCTCAGGAGACTTTGACCTGAATGGTCTCTGTTCAGAATTGCTCTCATCCAAATTTCTATGGGATGAAGAGCCTCCTTTGTCTTGCCTTCCTTCAAGGGATATTGACCTCGAACGCCTTCGATCACAGTTCCTTGATTTCTTTTCTTTCTTTTCGCCCAATTTATCTTTAGAATGATGCTTCTCGTCAACAGATTGTGATTTGGTCCTTTTAGTATCATATCGCTTTGCCTTTTCACTTTTTATTTCATCCTCTCTTTCATCAGTTTGATCCCTATCTTCTGTAGATCTTGACCTGGAGCGCCTTTTATCACTATGTCTTCTGTTTCTATTTTCATCCAATTTCTCAGGAAAATGGTGCTTACCATCCACAGATTTTGACCTGGATCGCTTCTTGTGCCTGGATCTACTTTCATCCACTCTTCTTGGGGAGGATCGGCTCTTTTGTTGAGGCTTCTCATCCACAGATAGTGACCTCGACCGCCTTCTCTCTCTATGTTTAGACCTTCCATACAAGATTTCTTCATTTTTGTCTAAAGAGTGAAGCTTATCATCTGAAGATCTAGACCTTGAGCGCCTACTGTTTCTTAGTTTCCTTTCATCATCCTTTGGAGATGACCTACTTCCTCTTCTATGACCTGGTGAGCCAGAATTGGCACGTGATGGTTTCCTTCCTCTACGAGGAGAACTTTCTGTGCGACGTTTTGGAGAAACAGACTCGGTAGGATATGATTTCCTTGCATGTGGGCTCACACTCCTACTCCTGTTTCTTCTATAAGAAGATGAATGATGATCACGTGATCTATACGAATCATGTCTTCTGTTTTTATCATTATGTTCCCTGATGTCTCTATAGGACCGCCGTTCCCTTTCAATGCCAGAATGATGATGGAACCTCAATGGTGACCTGGACCGATGATCCTTGGCATAGCGAGGAGGTGAATAGGAACGAGACCTCCGGTTTCTCCTGTAACTGATAGGAGATCTAGACTTTGGCAAAGATCTGCCATGAGGGGGAGAAGGTGATCTGAAAATGGAAATCAAAATTTAAATTTGGAGGCAGACACCTTCGACATCATAATGAAGGATAAAAAAATATTCAGCAAAAATATCATAAGATTTTGTCGCAAAAAATTATTTGAAAAAAAAACAAGCCATGATCAATGATTTCCAGCAGCCAGGACACCAATAATTTGTTCCATTCAAAACACAAAATGCATGTTTGTCTCACATATAATAAGTAATATATTGATCCAAAATAATCGTACTTTAATTACTCTTGCTGGCCTCTTTTAGCTTCCATACACATAACTCTACTATGTCTACATAGAAATAAAGGAACTGCATTTGGCTTTAAAACAAACAGGAATGGCAAGTAGACTACATTCCTACTAAAATTGATATGTAGCCAAACCTGGATTTCTCTTTTGTCTCTTTCTCTTCAATTCCAACTCCATCAGCTTTCAATTTCTTACTTATTTCTGCAGCCCGGGCTGCTGCTAACTCTGTGGCAGATTTCATAGTTGCAGCTCTGTTAGCAGCTTGTTGTGCATTCATAGTTTGTTGCATAAGAAGCGCTTGCTGGAATTGCATTTGTTGCATTGCAACAGCTTGCTGCATCATCAAAGGAATCGAGGATGAAGCCATTGAAGAATTTACATGAGATGGTTTCTGCGGGAGGGATTTCGCCATTTCAACATTCAAAGGGCGCCCCCCAACATCTATGTTATTTAATGCCAGAGCTGCAGTTGCTTCTTCAGGTTTTGAGTATTCTATATAAGCAAAATGCTTCGAATCAGTGAGTGTACATTCAATAACAGTGCCACAGAAGCCAAAGAGCTGTTTTAGCTGTTCCGCTGTGAGAAGTGGACTAAGATTACTAACTTGAAGAGTTTTCTTCAATGTGTCATCCTTACTAGCTTTATCGGGTGAAGCTGTTTTTGGTAGCAACATCAATCATAAAAAATAGTTAAAATGACCACAAAAAAAGAAACATCAGAAAATCCATGACCATACATAGCACCAAATCAACATGACAATCCATTCATCATAAAAGAGCTGGTTAATAAAGAACAGAGCGCCGATACAAAATAAAATTAATTAGCACACAATATACCAGTTGAATCTTTTGCTGACTGAGCTGCATGTGCTTGAAGGGCTTGGGCAGCAACTATTGCCTGAGCAGCAGCCATTGCAGCAGCAGAAGGCGCCATAGGAGCATGGCTAAGTGTCCCCATTGAGGTTGTTGCAGCTAAGGCAGCCATTAGCAAATTATGTTGTGGGTGATTCAACTTACAATCAACTTTTGCACAGTGCCCATTAAGGTAGTCACGACAAATCTCCCCTAGTGAGGCCCCAAATCCTGGCAAAGTAGCACCCCCAGAAGGTCCGGCAAGAATCCCTGGAATCATTCCCAATAATCCTGGGAATGCCCCTGAAACAGACCCAGAATAATTCGGCATGTTGGGCATAGTCGTTTGATTTTGATTAACCAGATTTGGAAATGTAGATGCAGGAGTTAAACCAAGCAGCCCGCCACTACTACTACCTACAACAAAATAAATCAAAGTATTGAAAATCAATATCCATGAAGATGAAAGCTATGTGCAGCATAGCAAGGTTTCAACTTTCGACATTCAAACATGAAAAGTCTGAAGTTTACAAAGTCTTGTGATGCAAATTGAGGACATATACTTCTCAACCTAATATTTCTCTCTATCCCCCTCTCTTTTTTGAAATACCAACTCACCGAAAAGGTACACAAAACAAATCATACATATATAATATAAAATGAAACCATGTGAACCTGTTAACCAGGAACAACTCAAAAGGACTACATTGCAGCAGATATATATTTATCAAAATAAATAAATAAAAAATAAATATTAATAATGATAAATGTCTGTATTGAAACCATCAGATTCAGCATTGAGGCTATCTTTGGATATTAAATAGGTGGAATGGAATGGAACAGATGAAACAAAATGGAGTGAAATGAAACAATATCATACCATTGACTGGATATTTTATGATCAAACGGATTGGAATGGAGTAAATAATAAGTTGGTTCCATCTCATCCCATAGTGTACCCCAAATGGGAAGGGAAGATAAATAGAGGTAATGGAACGGAATTGTTTTCATCCTATTTAAACACTTCATTCCATCTAATCTTTGTTATAAAGAAACCAAACAACGTAACCTAGCATCATTCCATTCCATTCCAACTCAATTCCATCCAAACATAGGCTGAAAGCATCACATGTAAGACATTAAAGTATAGGGTAATTTTTACAAGGGAATAATGATGAATACCTGCACTGAAAAACACAGGGAATGGGCTACCCATAATTGGCTTGCCATTACATTCAACACTGACCATATAATTCCCTCGCTTGGCCACCACATAAGTAATAGTATAAGTCCCATCACCCATATCCTTCACAATACCTTCTTGCTCTGCCCCTCCGACACCCAATCCTGGCACAACCTTCACCTTAATCTGCGCACCCCCAGTCAAAACCTTCCTCTCATCAGCATCCTTGGTCACAACCGTAAATGATGACGGCGCACCAGCCGCTCCACCTGCTATCCCAGTACCCGCAGCAGTACAGTTTGCAGGATCAACCGGCCCAATCGGCTTCTTGGCCAAATCCTCATACTCTTCAGATTCACTGTCTGATAGAACAGTCCCCCTTTCATGATTCTTCTCCAAATCTTTGAATGTAGCCTCGAAAGCAGCTTTTGCTGCTGCATCCTTCTCAGCCTCGCTCTTGATCTTGGCCTCCTCGGCTTGCTTCATCCAAATTGGTTTTACAACGGCTAAAGTCCGATCAGCCATCAACCCTAGTTTGAAAAGATCAGAAATCACCTAACAAATACCTAATTGATTCAATGAACACAATTAATTCAATAAAGCTATCAAAATCAACAACACACAGCTTCCATTAATAAAGAAACAAAATATCAAACATGAGACCCTCGAATTAGATTGAAACCCTAAAAACCTCTAAAACCCGTAACAAAACCCTAACAGTTCGAATCCGATGATAAATTCAGAGATATTCAACAACCCAATAGTTAAAAAAATGCTCTCATAAAGGCTTCAAGATTCAAGGGTTCATTAGATTTCAAAGTCGTTGTCCGAAAATTATAATGGGAGAGAAAATCGAGGTGAGTTTTAAAGGTTAAGAGGAGATCGAGAAAGATATGGAAAATATTGTAGGAGAATTTATGAGTAACCAAAGAGAAGAATATGAGGGGAAGAATACAGAGAAGGATAGCGCACCTGGTCTGTATTCTTTCTGATTTCTGATGATAGGAGAAAAACGGGTCCTGCTGGGATATATCGGGTAATTTGCTTTTAACTTCGGACTTGTATGCCAAAACCCAAAAATTTATAGTTTGGATATAATAATTGATAGCACAGCCGGACCGACCGATTTAAAAAATGGATTTAGGTTGTGATTATCCAAGCGGATTTGGACTACCTTTTTTTTCATTTTTTGGTAACTTAGGCTTTTATAATACATTAGTGTGTCGGTAATCACTATATGTTTGTTGACCCACATTTTTATTTTTTAGTATTGAACATTTAATTTTTTATATATTTTATTTTATAGAATTATATCATTTTTTTTGTACATGATATTATAATTTTTTGATAAAAATATATAAATGAATTGTGATATTATTAAAAATTGTATTGGTAATTTGATATATTTAGTGAATCTAACTTCATCTAACCTCCATTTTTATATTTTTTATTATATGAAAATATTGTAATAATTATTAATTATAAGGGCAAAATAGATAAGTGAAAATTGTATTATATAAATAGTTATAATGTAGTTTGGTTTTATATATAGTATGAATATGATATCATCGATTAATCATATGTTATCACTATTCACCACCAATATGAAATAATTCCTTTTCATCACAACTTGCAATTATATGAGAATAAAATATCTTTTTAGAATATAATTTTTTTCTTTCTGCTAGTTAAAGTATAACATGTGTATTATTTTGTTTAATTTTAAAGATATTTTTGTAGGAAATGATTAAAGAGAATATATATTATAATTTAAGTGGTTAGAGAAAATAACCTAACTCCTTATATACTTTATATAAATAAACATGTTGTTATTATGGCCATATCAAACTTCAGAGTTAAATAGTTCATTCATAATTTCGCAAGTCCTAACCACACCAATCATAGCAAGATAAACAGTAATTCTATTCCTATAAAAACCATGGATTAATTAGAAAGAAACCAAAGGTTACAGCAAGTATAAATTTTGTAGGCTTTTCCATAGTAAAAATTACGGTACCGCTTCATTAACGAAAAGTTCTGATAAACTCTCGCGGGTGTTCAAATCTAGATCAGTCAAACAATAAAACTGAAAACCGATCTAAAATAGATTGAAACTGCAAAAACCGAATGTATTTGGATTGTGTTAGACTTATTTTTTAAAGACCGATTGGTCCGGTCCGAATTTTGGTTTCACCTCTTGGATCCAGACCAATCCAGACCGGACCTAAATTGTATGTAAAGTTTAAGTGTGTAATACTTTTAAGTGTCTTCCAAACTTATTCTTAAGTCTCAACTCCAAAATTGTACCTATATTTTATTTGTTATATTCTATAACACACACTTATATATATATATATATATATATATTGTTATGTTTTAAATTGATTATATTTGATATATTTTTTTAGAACTTAAACCAATCCCACAACCAAATAAAGAGGATTCAAGTATTATTGTTGTGAAAGTATTATTGTTATTAATCATCGGTGAAACATTGTAACTGTTAAAATTATGTTATCGGTGCTCATATTATTGTTATTGTTATCTTGTTGTTTTGTTGTCTTGTTATTATTTCTATCTTGTTGTTGTTGTTTCTATTTTTTTACTTTTATTATTATTGTCTTATTGTTTATTACTATTTTATGATGTTGTTTATTTATATTATTGTTGCACACATTTTAATGTTGTTTCAATGTTGTTGAACACTATTTTTATTGTTGTTTTATGCTTAATATTTAGTCATTTTTATGAGTTTTGAATATAAGTGTAATTTTAATATTTTATAAAAAAACCGATCCAAACCGAACCGAAACTACATATTATATTTGGATCAGATTGGATCAGATATCTTAATATAAACAGACCAAACCGATTCAGACCGCATGTTAATTACATGTTTGGATCAGATCATTTTTTGCCTAAAAATTTATCCAAATGGACCACGAACACCCCTACTTGCTATGGTGTTTAATTATAATTGCAAGAACAATATAAAGTAATAATAAGTAAAAAATAATATTATGATTCGTGCGGGCTAATAGTATTTTAGGTATAGCAAGTAAGTTAAAAAACTACCAAATGATATATATATATATATATATAGAAATATATAAAATGTGTTAAATTTTAAATATCACTCGGCGTCCTGTTATAACCCACAGCCCGCTTAGGGCGGGTTTAGATTGCACTTTGTACACATAAAGTGTACCCAAGCTTATCAGCCCGATCTAGTTTAGTTCGAACTCTATATGGGCTAACCCGAATCTGGCTGGGTAACCTATTTTGACAAGTCTACTAACGCATTGTCGCGCCTTGATTTTCAACCGAACACTGGTCATACGACTGGTTTGGAGTTGTCACTACGTTTTTGCAGCCAAAACGTAGAAAACCCTCTTGTGCCCAAATGTCAGAAGAATTGGCCTTTGAACTAGAATTTTGGACTCGGGAGTCGGTTAGGGTCGAGGAAGGCATTAGCACCGCGTCCGCCTGTTATTAAAAGGTATCTGCAATCATCACATAAAACAAAGTATACCCAAAAACTTATTTAATAAGTGATTATTTATTAAAAGAAAATTTTTATTTTATATTTTTGTGTATCACAAGTATTCATCTTGCTCCTACGTATCCCTAGGTGCAATGAGAAAATCAAGACTACATAATTTTTGGTAGAAATGGTATATTGGATTGATTTTAGTTATGAAAAATGGTTTGAGAAATTGTGAGATGTGAGTAGATGGGATTAAAGAGGGCGATAAATTTTATCTTATATCATTTTGCCATCATAAAAAAAGAAGAGATAGTACAACCACTCACCACTTTTAATTAAATAGAATAATAAGATAAGAGTTTGATCTATATTGTCTTATTCATACTAGCGAGAAAGAAGAGACAGTACAACAACTACTCACCACTTTTCTACTAATAGAATAATAAAATAAGACTTAAGTTGATATTCCTTCTTTAACCTTAGAACTTGAAAAGGAATTTTCAGTGAATTTATTTTATGCAAAAAAATCTACAATTTCAAAGACTTATTCCATAAATAATAATGATTATGATGACACTTGATTCACACATTGGATATAATTTCAAAAATGGATCTTATTTATTGGTAGTTCAAATAAATATGATGTCTATTAATTATTGACAGTTTTTTGACATTTACAAGAGCAATATTAATGACCAATTAATTATTTAAACTGAAATTGTCAAATAGAATCTTTTATTAAATATTAGGGTAATAATTTTATAATATAAGGACGACACTAACCATCTACTACCAATCTCATTACCATAAAAAGAAGAGATAACATAACAATTGCTCACTGTTTTTTTATTCAAAGAGAAAGAAAGATATAGTTCAGTCTGTTTATTGATCTCCCAAATTCTTACTTTAAACTCTATTTTATACTTGAGTAAAACTAAAATCACTTATAAAACATACATATTTCAATTATTTTTTTAATATTTTGACACAAGTAATTACAAAATAGAAAATAAAATAAACAAAGAATAAAATAAAAACTGAAAATGGAATGAAAGCAAACAATAAGAAAGGAATAGTACTAAACACTAATGAAAGTAGTGTTGAATCACATCATGTGTCAAGCATAATATAAATGAGATATATATACATAATAACACTAAATATATGTGGGCCCACACCACCATTGACCCGCACTAGTTGGCCAAGACACCATGGACAGAAGCACAACGAGGGAAGTTGGTACAAGTTGCACCGACAACACACATAAATTGACGGGACACCTCAGTATAGTGACACGGCGAGGAACGACACTATTAGGTGCAGACAACCCTTCACCATCACATCCCAACCTTGAGGATGGCTCTAATCGCGTCGTGAGCCTCCCATGACCGTGGGAACCCAACCGGATTCACCCTTGGTCACGGTTCACATCGCTGACAACTTTTCAAGACTTCAATAATTTGCCCTTATTAAGAGAGAAAATGTAAGGTGATGAATGGTAGACGAGGAAGATAAAGTGCGAGAAGGGGTTGTTGTGTTTGTGCTTTTTTTGTTTAGGGGTTACTAAATTGTTAGGTTTTGAGGGGCTGCTAAATTATGTGTAAGGATAAGCTTGTTGTACACTAGTTTAAGGATAAAGCTTCCAGACTTTTTTAAAAAGTTGTTGCTGAGTTAGGTTTATGGATAAGCGAATGGGTTTTTGTCTGTGTTAGGATAAGATTCTGGTTAGGTGTGCCAAGTGGGGCTTTAAATAGCCCCCTTAGTTTAGGGTTAGGGTTATAGGGTAGTCATAGGTAATTAGTGTTTAGTCCTTTGAGTATTTTAAATCGCGACCCAGTCTCTGAACTTCCTTAAAGTTTTAAAAAAGATCCCGGACAAAATGGGTGTTAACAGTTGCTCATCTTTACTTGTTATTTATGCAACAACACTCTAATTATAGTATGAGTGTTGTTTGAGTAAGTAACTAGTAAAGAAATGGAACATTAATTTCGTTCAGGGGAGTCGTGGAAAAGACAAATGTTTGAGTTGCGATTCAGAGATGCAACTAGAATTGGGTAACCAAAAAGAATAACTCGACTTGGGCATACTTTAGAATCTTGAGCTCAATCACACTCCTCGTGTGATATTGGTATGACATTAGAAGTTGGCGATGTAACAAACATTTCGGTGTTTGAGCTTGACAATGATATAAAATACGCTTTGGAATTGAATCAAATAGTCTCGCTATGGATATGGGTTAGAGAAATGGCCAAGAACGCATGTAGGGGTATTGCAAGAACTTGGGACATTAAAGCACTAGGTACGGAGGTTGGGTATTGCCAGAACCTAGGTTGGTAAGAGAACACTGAAGATGCAGGTCGAGTTACTCCTAGAATTCGGGAAGGTAAAACCAAGAATGCAGGTCGGGGTACTACCAAAACTTTCGAACAGGGGAGCACTAGGAATACATGTCGGGATACTATCAGAACCTAGGTTGATAAGATAACACCAAAGATGTAGGTCGAGGTACTACCGTAATTCAGGATGGTAAAACCAAGAATGCAAGTCGAGGTATTGCCAAAACTTGAGACATCAAAGCACTAGGAACGTAGGTCAGGGTAATACCAGAACCTAGGTTGATAAGAGAATACTGAAGACACAAATCAGGGTATTGTCAGAATTTTGGAAGGCAAAACCAAGAACACAAGTTAGGGTACTGCCAGAACTTGGGACATCAAAGCACTAGGAACGCAGGTTGGGATACTGTCGGAACCTAGGTTGATAAGAGAACACCGAATATGCAGGTTGGGGTATTGGCAGAATTCAGAAAGATAAAACCAAGAACGCAAGTCGAGGTATTGCCGAAACTTGGGACATCAAAGCAATTGGAGCGTAGGTCAGAGTACTGTCGGAACCTAGGTGGATAAGAAAAGTATTTTGATATATGAGTTTGACAATGTTATTTTTTACAAGAAGGACGTTCTGACGTCAAAGTCCAACAACGTTCTAACATTTTGGCGTTTGATTCTCACAATTTTGGTAGGTCTAAGTTATTTGATTGACTTGAAAAGTCTTGGTCAACTTTCCTTAAGTATGATTATGCAAGTAAGATGTGTTGTGAATGTGATTGCTTGGGAATATATTAGGCATGAATTTATTATTGATGCATGGGATATATGTTGAGTGATGTATGTATGAATGATAACATTTTTTGTATGAGTTGTGTGAATGTAATGCTAATGTGTGTAAGTTTAATGATTGACTACAAACACACATCAAGATACTAGACTTGGAAAGCTTGAATCGTATATCGAGGTACTATATATGAAAAGCTTGATTTTTGAAGCATGTATGAATGCGTGAGAATATGTTATATATGATGTCAGATGATGTTCATCATGCTTTGCAAATAATGTCATGTATGGATGATTAATGTATATTTCTTGTATGTGATGCATTGAAGGGTGAGACTCGTGCACAAGTATTCTAGAGTACTCATCATTTTAAGTTAGTAGAAAATTCATCATATTTAATGGACTCGACTAAAGTGATTGTTGTTCACCCTTGTTGACTATTATTGACTAATATGATCGATTGTCAACTTATCTTCCCTTTTTAATTCTGAGAGGAATGAGACCAAAAGTTGCCATATTTGCTTCAAGACAAATCTTCCTTTAAGATACTCCATATAATCTTTCCTAATATCATATTGATGGGAATGATTAAAACCAGAAGCTTCGCACCGATGTGGGATAATAACGGATTTCTGTCACAATTTTGATGTGTTTTTACAACAACAAAATTGCCCCAGTGTGTGCCTACTCTGAACTTCCAACTTGACATTCTTCACAAAACTGCCTCTGTGTGCATCATTGAGGATGAGCAATAATAAGTCTTGACTGAGGGTGTTATTCTAACTTTTCCTAATTTTTGCACATAATACCTGATGTAGGTAACTGTCGAGAATTATCTCATTTTATTATAATATTGAGTCACCCTTTAAGGTTTTCGACATAGAATCACTCTCCTTTTCCTAGATTGCCCAAGTGGGTTTTCAACCTAGCTTTCATTTTTTTGTTTTTTTTTGTTGCCCCTCTTTTTTAGAACACCCTCGATGGTCGTCTGACTTGATAGAAAGCATAAGGCTTGAGCTATGTGTATGAGTGATTGTTGAAGTTGTTTTTGAAGAGGCTTATTGAATGTGGTAACTTTAAATCTTCTCTACTTGGTTGAGGGATTCATGATTTTTTGTAATTGAATCAACTTATTGACCATAAGAAGCAACTTCATTAGTGGATTGGTTTTGGGCTTCTTGTAACCTTCCACAAGAAAATTGGGATCGACCCAAAAAACTTCCCCATTGTGAGATACTAGGACTCATCCTTTTGTTCATATTATTTTTGTAGGGTTAGCGCTTATACCATGAATCATCTAAAAAATTGCACCACTTTGAGAGACTTTTACTCTTCCTTTTCTTTAGTGCTCCTTATTTCTTGCAAACTCTTCAAAAAGAAATATTAAAAACATTGATTATGCAAAGTTGGTTAGTGTTTGGGCTATGAATAGTAATGATGAGAAAATTAAATTTGATGTGGGCTCTAAGTGTTAAAGTGTCATTGATAATATTGGTGGTGATGGTGATGATAATAAATGAATTTTAATCTTACGCATTAGAGATGATATATTTTTAGCACATATTATGAGATTTAATGGAGTCAATGTTTCTCTACCATGTTGTGTACTTCGTGCAAATCGGATCCTCGACAAGGACTTTTAAATGTTCCATTGTGGTCTGGCTAAGAGCTTTCGAAATAAAAGGATATAAGACTCAAATATGTGTTTCTCATGCCCAAATATCTATACTCATTTCTCCTATTTTCAATAGTTTTTCTAACATGACATTCAACTACTAGGATTTTTTTGTGTGTGTGATGGAATGGGTGAAAGCATAGGATTAAGGCAATGGTCTTCCTTGATAGGATATAATAGTTCCTTTAATGATCTTTGACAGTGCATTTTTCTCTAACTTTTGCCTGAGATTTTTATTGAGGATTCTCAATGGGTTTTTTGTATATCTTTTTCACACTTTGATAATGGAACGATTTTAATTCGCTATTTTTCATTCTTTATCCTTCAGGTTAGATACTGTAAGTGGTGTATGATAAGAATGTATTGATTCTTTCATAATTGAATGTCATTGAAAACTATTGTAGTCTTCCCTCCCCAGGTTATTGATACTTTCAGGTAATTTCAGGAAAAAAAAACCTCATATCATAATGATTAGGCTCAAATTGGGTGACTAAAGATATCATCTTAGTATTTGGCGATTAACAATGAAATCTTATGACATCAGAATAAAATTTGTCTAAAGATCCACATCATCTTGGATCTTATATTTGCATCATCATCCATAACACTTTAATTTTGAATCAAATATCTCACATTAATTCATGAACTAAAAAGAATTGGATTTTTTAGTGAATGAAGTTTTTTGAAAGGAGTGTAAGATGATAAAATTACATGATCAATGTGCTAGTATGTTACTGTTAAAAATAAATGCAGTACAAATGAATCTTTACGTATGAAAAGAAACATGGATGATTGAAAGGGCATTTTGGATTGACTTGGACCTTTGAGGTCTTCAAAATGAGAAATTATTTTTATAATCAATCGTTTGTTGTGGTGGAGTAGGTAATGATGTGTTATCTTGGGGTTTTCTCCGACTACATGAACATGTCTAGTTTCATTCATGGTTATATTCAATCAAGTCCAAAAATAATATTTCCAAATCTGACCTTCAACTGAAGAGTACATTTGGATCATGAAATGTATGCAAAACATATTTTTATTATGCATGAGATGCATGAATTATATGAGGCTGTAATTTTTTATGCATGGACAATGAATGAAAAATGTATGTGCCTTTCTATTTTGTTTTAATACATATGACAATGTATGAATTAATTATTTTTTTTGTTTTTTAGATGATTTATGATGGTGTATGCAATGGATGCATGATGATGAATGGAATATAACATATAGAATGATAATGTATGAAATGCAATGTTTGAATATTTATTTTTATATTTTTTTATTGCATGAATAAGTAGATGAATGTATGATATTTTTTGACTTTTGAATGATTGAACCTATGAATTGGTGAGTTAATGGATAAACGTTTAAATGATTTTTTTATTAATCTTTGATTGATTTGTTTCTTGGATGTATGTTTGAATGATTGATTTTTGAATGAATGTACGTGTTAATGAATGAAGTGAATGATTAATGCAAGATGCATGCCGGTCAGGTTAATGTAGACTGCGAGATTATTGAAAAATGCAGGCCCTTAGGGTTAGTGACTCAATTGTAGACAAAATCGCCTTCATTACAAAATATGAAATGTCATGATGGATTAATGAAAGTCATATCGTTAAGGCTAACCAAAGACAAAGACGACTTGCCCCTAGTATTATATGATTACCCTTTGATGATGGGTCTCACTAGATATGTTTGTAAATATGTCGTCCTCATGACACAAAGACATTGAGATGCAATAATATCACTCGAGCATAGATGATAATGTTTGTAAGTTACCAAATCTGCTTATGTACATGTATCCAGTGACGAACGATCTAAACTTGATCCTAAGTCAAAGAGGTGTATCTTCATTGGATATACCAAGGTGTGAATGGGTTCAAATTCCGGGATCCAGTTTCCAGAAAGGTGGTGTTGAGTAGAGATGCAGTGTTTGATGAAGATTTCATGATGAAACAGTCAGTTTTGATAGAGGTGCCCATGCCAAATGGAGAGACTTTGAGATCAAATATGATTCCAGTGAGCAATGAAATGGTTCAGGTGAATAAAGGCAAAGAACCACGCACTAGTTCAAGTCAAGAACATGATGATTCTCAGGCAGAGAGTTCAGGTGTTCAAGAGTATCTACTTGCTAGAGACAGGGATAGACGTCCTATCAAACCTATAGAGAGATATGGCTTTGAGGATATGGCTTCAGTTGCTCTCCATATCAGTTCAGGAGATCCATGTAGCTTTCAAGAGGCTATAAACAGCCAGGAGAAAGAACAATAGATGGGTGCCATAATGGAGGAGATGGAGTCTTTACAGAAGAACCAAACTTGGGAGCTTGTTCCATTGCCCCCAGACAAGCGTGCAGTTGGGTGCAAGTGGGTGTACAAGAGGAAGCCAGCAGTATCAGAAAAAG
>NC_032020.1:11149350-11170081 GCF_001865875.1 Lupinus angustifolius
AAACCTCTAGAGAGATATGGCTTTGAGGATATGGCTTCAGTTGCTCTCCATATCAGTTCAGGAGATCCATGTAACTTTCAAGAGGCTATAAACTGGCAGGAGAAAGAACAATGGATGGGTGCCATGATGGAGGAGATGGAGTCTTTACAGAAGAACCAAACTTGGGAGCTTGTTCCATTGCCCCCAGACAAGCGTGCAGTTGGGTGCAAGTGGGTGTACAAGAGGAAGCCAGCAGTATCTGAAAAAGAAGGGGAAAAGTTCAAGGCTCGTCTTGTAGCAAAAGGGTATTCACAGCAGAAGGGGATCGACTACAATGAGATTTTCTCCCCAGTGGTGAGACACACTTCTATCAGGGCAGTGCTTGCCTTGGTAGCCAGCTGGGATATGCACTTAGAACAGATGGATGTGAAGACTGCCTTTCTCCATGGTGAATTAGAGGAGAAAATTTCCATGACACAACCAGAGGGGTTCAGTGCAGCTGGACAGAGTCACTTGGTTTGCAAGTTGAAGAAGTCTCTATATGGGTTGAAGCAGTCTCCCAGACAGTGGTACAAGCGGTTTGACACTTATATGTTGAAGCTTGATTATAAGCGTTGTGAGTATGATTTTTGTGTTTATGTGAGAAGCCTTGACAATGGTTCGTTTATTTTTCTATTACTTTATGTTGATGATATGTTGATTGCTGCTAATCATTTGAGTGATATCAATGAGATGAAAGTCATGTTAGGTAAGGAGTTTGACATGAAAGATTTAGGGCCTGCTAGGAAGATTCTTGGGATGGAGATTCACAGGGATAGGGGAGCTAGAAAACTATGGCTCTCCCAGCAAAGCTATATTGAAAAGATCTTAGAGAGATTTGATATGAGCAATGCTAAAGTAGTGAGCACTCCATTGGCAAATCACTTCAAGCTTTCCCTAGATCAGTGTCCAAAGACAGATGAAGAGAAGAAATACATGTCAAAGGTTCCATATGCTTTGTGCAGTGAGTTGCTTGATGTATATGCTATGGTTTGTACTAGACCGGACTTGGCACAAGCAGTTAGTCAAGTATGCAAGTACATGTCGAAACCAGGGAAGCAACATTGAGAAGTAGTCAAATGGATTTTCAGATATTCAAAGGGGACTACAGGTCTCGGTATCATGTTTGGCAGCCAACAGAGTAAGCCTTCAGTTATTGGTTATGTTGATTCGGACTATGCAGGAGACTTGGATGATAGAAGGTCCACAACGGGGTTTGTCTTCACCCTTGTAGGTGGACCAATTATGTGGAGATCATCATTTCAGTATGTTGTTGCTATGTCCACAACTGAAGCAGAGTACATGGCAGTTGGTGAAGCTTCTAAGGAAGCCTTGTGGCTTATGGGGCTAGAAAATGAGTTAGGCATTGAGCAAGGCGGATTTCCGCTGCATTGTGACAGTCAGAGTGCTATCTTCTTGGCAAAGAATCAGGTGTATCATGCTAGGACCAAACATATTGATGTGAGATTTCATAAGATCAGAGAGTTGGTAGCTTGTGGGCAGATACTATTGCAGAAGGTTCACACTTCAGAAAATGCAGCTGATATGTTAACCAAACCGGTTACCGAGGACAAGTTCAGGCATTGCCTGAGCTTGTTGAACATTCACTGATGATGGACTATGGAGCGCCCCCAACCCAATGGCGGAAGATGGAGATTGATGATATTCGCCAAGGTGGAGTGTTATGCAATGACTCATATCTCTAGATAACAGCAATACAAGTTATGGGCTTGGGCTGATGTAAAAGGGGTTGGGGTAGAGGACTATATATATTGATGTTATGTAAACCTAATGTAACAAGGAGAAGAATAGTAAAACACTAATCTTTATTCTCTAATAATATATAGTGGTAGCCGCTCAACGCTCCCGGGGACGTAGGCACAATTGGCCGAACCTCGTTACCAAATCTCTTGTGTTATTCTCTTGTCTCTATACTCTTTACTATTTGATTGTTCACTTGTTTCCAACACCAACTTATGGAAAAAATTGGTATATGGAAAGAGAAGTATGCTTCTAGTGTCTTACACAAGGTACCTTATAAGTGTTATGTCTAAAAGCCACATTCATGTGGTGAGATACTAGGGTATGTCTAGAGTGGACACCTTATGGGGTTCTATACTCTAAAAAGGCCACCAAACTGCATCATATCCATGGGGGAAAGGAAACTCAAATATCACAGGTTAGAAATGGGAGATGTCTAGCCCATTGAGCGTCTAACTCATGATATCGGTAACAATATGATCAATCCATCACGCTAATACAAAATTTGACTCAAGGTCAGCACCGACAAGACATATGTCCCTTTTAGAAAATTCCTAAATATCTCTAATACCCGGGTATAAGACATATGTGTGTGTAAATACATTGTGTATTTAGTGTTGTGTGTGAGAAGCATACAACTTTATCAAGGATAAAAATCTCTCAACAAAAATAAATCAAATATATACACAAATATCTACAAAAATAAAAAGACAAGTTTCAAGGATATACTGTGACTCCATGCAATTGGTTGCTTTGGGCTTGACTCTCTTAGGAAATCATCAATGAAGTTGTCAGTTGTCACGCCCCAATTTTTGGTCGAACACCGGTCACACGACTAGTTTGGAGTCGCTACCATGTTTTTGCAGTTAAAATATAGAAAACTCTTTTGTGCGCAAATGTTAGAAGGATTGGCCTTTGAACTAGAATTTTGGACTCGGGAGTCGGTTATAATTGGGGAAGGTATTACCACCTCATCCGCCCGTTATTAAACAGTACTCGCAATAATCGCATAAAACAAAGTATACCCAAAAACTTATTTAATAAGTGACTATTTATTAAAACAAATATTTTATTTTTTATTTTTTTATCTCACAAAAGTTCATCTTGCTCATATGTATCTCTAGGTGCAATAGGGAAATTAAGACTACATAGTTCTTGATAGAAATGGTATATTGGATTGATTTTAGTTATGAAAAATGGTTCGAGAAATTGTGAGATGGTTGTGAGTAGATATGATTAAAGATGGTAATAGATTTTACCATATATCATTTTACCATCATAAAATAATAGAATAGACAGTACGATAACCGTTCACCACTTTCCTACTAATAGAATAATAAAATAAGACTTAAGTTGATATTCCTTCTTTAACCTTAGAACTTGAAAGGAATTTTCAGTGAATTTATTTTGTGGAACAAATCTATTATTTTCAAAGACTTATCTCATAAATAATAATGATTATGAAGACCCTTGATTCACACATTGGATATAATTTTAAAATGATGATCTTATTTATTGATGGTTCAAAAAAATATGACGTCTATTAATTATTGACGGTTTTTTGATATTTACAAGAACAACATTAATAATCAATTAATTATTCATTTTGAAATTGTCAAATGTAATCTTTTATTAAACATTAGGGTAAAGTTTTAGAAGATAAAGACGGTACTGACCATATACCGCCAATCCCATCCCATTACCATAGAATGAATAGACAATACGACAATTGTTAACCACTTTTCTATTCGAAAGGAAAGGAACATATTGTTCAGTCTGTTCATTGATCTCCCAAATCCTTACCTTAAAATCTATTTTTATGTTTGAATAAAACTAAAATCATTGATAAAACATACATATTACAAATTTTTTATTTTATTTTGACACAAATAATTACAAAACAGAAAATAAAATAAAATAAAAATAAAAACGGAACAAAAGCAAACAATAAGAAAGGAATAGTACTAAACACTAATGAAAGTAGTGTTGAATCACATATGTGTCAAACATGAGTTTGACTCTTTCCAGTGATGGGAATGCATATGTATGATTATGACATATGACAATAATAAAATTTTAATGGTTCATATTTTTTACTTTTTTATAAATTAATGATTTTAAAAAATTGCCCCTCTCACATTCCCAGCGGAGAGGAATCTTATTCCTCAAAACATAATATGAATGAGATATATATACGTTAACACTAAATAGATGTAGGAACAATGTTAAACTAGCATAAGAATGACATTGCATATGGTACCAAATAACAGCAAATAAATGAAAGGAAAAAGTGTTCTGGATGAGAACAGTGGTGTCCAATCCAATATTCATCTTCTCCAACCAACCATGGCTCCATGGGGAGCTGCTCACGCTATGGCAATGGTGTAGGGGCTGTCCAAATCTGTGTGGGCAGTAACAAGAACCACACCACCATTGACCCGCACTGGTTGGCCAAGACACCATGGACAGAAGCACAATGAGGGAAGTCGGTACAGGTTGCACTGGCGGCACAGAGAAACTGACGGGACACCTCAGTATAATAACACAGCGAGGAACAACACTATTAGGTGCAGACATCCCTTCACCATCGCATCCCAACCTTGAGGATGGCTCCAATCGCGTCGTGAGAGAAAATGTAAGGTAATGAATGGTAGACGAGGAAGATGAAATGTGAATGGAAGGGGTTGTTGTGTTTGTGCTTTTTTTGTTCAAGGGCTACTGAATTGTTAGGTTTTGAGGGGCTGCTAAATTATGTGTAAGGATAGGCTTGTTGTTAACTAGTACATACTCGTGCACTCACATGGGTGATAATGTATTTTACATAAATTTAATTAAAGAATGATAAAATAATTTGTTAATAAAAATATTATAGAGGGTTATCTTGTAAAAAATTTGTTGTTGACTTAGAGTTGTTAATTAATGAGATGGTGTTGAACTTGTTATTTTAAATAAATAATTGTTGAAGAAAAGTTTGGAACAAATGTAAAATAAGTTGTAGAATATTCTTAGAGAATTTGGAAAACATATTTATAAACCATATTTGTTGTTGATTTTAGTCGTCGACCATCCTTTATAAACCACATAATCTTTTATATTGGTCTAAATTTCTTAATAACATTATTGGAGTTCCACCTTTCAACTTGATCTTATCATTGAGGAGACTAAAGGTTGTGCGTGAGTTTAAAAATTCAGGAATTAGTATGTCGAATGTTTCACTTTCATTAATATCAGACATATCAATTGAATCTAAACTCATGTACTCATTTTCCCCACCTATAGTCATACATTAGAATATATATTAGTATTAAGTTTAATAAATCTATTATATCAAACATAATAAAAATTTAAAGATAACTAAAAAGTTCAGTTGAAATTTTATTCAGGACATATTCATTGATTTGCTCAATAATCTATCTCAATTGTTGATGCAAATATTGTTCTAGATTGTAGAAATTGATTGTCCTTGTTGTGGTGATATATGTTTGATCAACAATTTGAAGTAATAAAATTGAATGAGATAAATAATATTGTTGAAATATGCAACTAATATTTGATATTTATTAACTTGTTTACACTAAAATTGCAAGATGTAAAAATGGAAGTTTAAAGAATCACCAAGTTACCAGATATATTTAAATATTTAGATTGACAATAAAATTATATGAGAAATATGACCTTATTTTATCTCAATCCACTTTTCCCTATAACATAGGGTTATAGGTGGTCTATTTCATAGATAGAATGAGCTTAACCTTCTCCATAGCATAAGATATCTATCACTCTTGAGTCTTTACTACAACAATGGGTTAGTAAACCGTACAATAGGATGACATTCCTACCAGTCCATGTTCTATTTTAAACATAAACACTTACGACTTGAACATAGATAACTGAGATCAATAATCAAAAACTAACTTGATACTAACATGAGATTGAGAGGAAGAAAAAAAATTATCTTGTAATTCATTTCAATATTCTCACTAAATCATAAATAACTACATAAACATGAAAATATCAAACTTGACCACCACAAAAAATTAAAAAGAAAATCATAATCTCATAATGGCATAACATTTTCAATCTAATGTAGTTTTTTATGAAGTTTAATGCTAATTTTAATGTCTCAATGTAAAAACTTATCATTTGAACACACTCTAAATTAGTATGAATACATTTTTTTTACTTTATTAACCATTCTTACATTCTTCCTATCTTATTTTCACAATTGTGTCTAAAATTAATTTCTTTTGTGACATCAGAAATCATTCAATTCCTACATCTCCTAATACATTGAGACTAACTCCCAAATTTGTTGATAATACCTCACTCATAAATCACTTGAATATCACATGAACATTAAACTAAACATCAACATAAATAAATAAAAAAGCAAAATAATATCATCCTATTCAACAAAAATAAAAATGTATAATTTTTAAAAAATGAGATGATACTTTAGGTACCACAAATAGAGTAAGACTCCTCTCTAGTAATGAAATGGCATTTGCATTTTATAGTGTATTTTTAAGGCTACAATTGTAAATTCAATATAAATTAAAGGTCATAAATGTCATTGTTTTTTTAAGTTTTTAATACATTTTCCCATAATTATCCTCTACACTAATGTAGAAGAGTCTAGCTCCACAAAAGAATACTTTGTAGGTGAGACAAAATGATATAACTTATATGTTAAGTATAATGAAAAATGTTATATTAGACACAATAATACTTTCTGTGTAGTAAATAATGCTAGATTAGGCTAAGTAACCAAATAGGTTGTACAATAGTCCAATGATGAAACAAACTTAGATATGGTTGTAGAATATTTGTACTAAGTATACAATTTATATAATTTTAAATAAAATAGAGTGTATGATACTTTAAAATCAATCCAGTGAGTTATTTGTTATAATGCTAAACTCATATGCAATAATAAAATCTACATATCTACATCCACTTATGCTTATTTTTTAACTGAGAGAATTGATTTTAAAGTTAGACATTATCAATGAACATATGCATAGACTTTCATGTTATGAGTGAAATGAAAAGACATAATTTAAAAATAAAATCACATATAAGATACATTCATATATAGCAAACATCTAAAAACTCTTATATTACAAAATGACAGACTCTTAAAAATGCAGGTATGATTTACTTAACTAATGATCATGTTTTTGGAGGAAAAAAGATATATGAGTATCAAGATGAAGAAAGAAGAGAAAAATAAATTTGAGTCTCATAAAAGAGAGACACGTGGGTTTAATTACTTGTTAGGGAAAGAAAATGAAAAGTTATTATTTAAAGAGATGTAGTAATTACATGTGTAAAAATACAAATCATCATTTTAGTTTTACCAAATTATCTTTGCAAAAACTTAACACCACCTATGTTACCAATCCATTTTAGTAATATTACTGAACTTACTAAAAAATGAATTTGTAGACAACATTATCTTATTGATTACATTATTATCTAATGACTAAATTATTCCCACCACAAGTAAAGATATAAGTTATATATTTTTCAGTTATATACAATATATAATTTCATTTTATATTTTTTAAATAAATAAAACATGTTATTACAAATATACCCTTTAAATGAGATCCAAGTGTCAATCAAATCAAATAACTTCACAACCCCTCCAATTTACATTAAAGAAGACAATAGATATGATTATTTTCTCAATGCTATGAAGAAGGCATATGACCCGCAAGAAAACCAAAAAATGTTATTTAAATATATGGTTAAATAAATATTTTTTGAATAAAGTAATATATAAAAAGAAGATATGCAAGAAATGGAAGGTTGAGTGTGTAAGTAGGTAAAACATTATGTAGAGGAAGTATTATGTTAGAGTTTAAGTGTTGTTCCATATACAATAGTGTTTCTAATTGAATTCATTGTACGACTTTTTTGCGAAGATGTGATCATTCATATGAAAATAAGAGTTTAAAATCTGTGCATTGACCGTATAAAGTTTTTTACACTGTCAGCATATCATCCACCATTGATTTATATTACTTTTGTTTGAGAGTCAATGATTGTTAACAAATCAATGATAGATGATTTTCTGACAGTGTAAAAAACACTTACACTGTCGGTGTATACATATTAAATCCTAAAAATAATACATATATTAGAAAAAGAGAGAAGTGAAAAAGTCGCAATCTGTCACATGCTGAAATTTTAAAAAAGTTGGCGGCAAAGAATGCAAGATGTTTGCATCAATCTGTCTCAATATGTCACTTACATTTTTCAATTGATTTATGATCTTTGCATGAATATGTTAACTGTTTACTTTGACAAAAGATGTTTCCTTTCCTAACACAAAGTAAAAGCTTTTCAACTAAGAACCACATGCAATAACTTGCATTCTCTAATTTGTAGTCAAATCATTAACCTTAAAGCAAATATTCTAGCTCCACATGGTACAAAGATTTAGCTTTTATATATATATATATATTATATATATAATACTCCCTTTTGGTGTTGTCCTTGTTGAGCTTTTCTTGGTTTTAACATCAATCTAGTTACATCAATTTTATTACATATTTATTTCCTTTTCATAGTTTTTGTCATCCACCTTATCACTTGTGCACAGATCACAATAGTTCTTAGTTACTTCCAGCTGTGTAGTGAGGACTACCTTTGATGGTGGGAGGTGATTTTTGACTTCATGTTCCTCTACATTCTACATTTTCCTATATGCCACTTTTTACTTCTTCACCAAGCTTGATTACATGCAAACTTCTTTCATATGCATTCTTTATTTTCGATAATTGTTACCAATTTGTAAGTTAGTATGGAGTTCATGTTCACTATTTAAGCACAAATTTCTAGTCTTGTCGAAGTAGGTTGTTTTAGATTTCTGGTTTTTTCTGTACAAATATGTTTCCCAAGGGTCATTCATACTCTGTACTCTCAATATCATTATTTTTTAGTATCATTGGTATTCTTCATCTCCCCTTTGTATCCATGAATTTTTCTTATGGTTCTGTTTAGCACATTCAATTTACATGCTTCATGGTTCTACTTGGAACATTCCTGAGAACTATTATGTAATGACCTTGCGATTCACTTTTATAATGAATTGAAAATCTTAAATAACAATAAAATAAAAAATAAAAATATATACTAAAAAATACACTCTTAAATCAATATACAAATTTTTACACATCACAAAATAACTGTAAACACAATAAAAATGACATATCACAAAATATATACTTTAAAGTTATGGGTTGATTTTATAAGAGATAAATCATTTTTCTAAAATGACATCAAAATAACGAACTTGAATGTTATCACAAAATATATACTTGCATTACATTGTAAACATTGGGTAAAATTAACGCATGTTTTACTGTGCGTTCTACTATATATATTGAAGCATTCAAGCATATATGCTTCTATATAGTAATAAAATGGGGTTAGAATTGAATATTGTTAGAGTCACAATCATTCCTAGGTGTGGACATGCTTGGTAATACAACACCCGTGATTTTGTATTTTTGCATAGTGGATCCCACTTAACCGAATTTAGATTAGGTGTGAGTCATGAGAAACCTTTTGAAGACTAATGATAAAGTGTTCATAGAGTCAATCATGCAAATAAGTTTTTTGTAACCTCTGCTCAAACAGATTTGTAACCCATAATAAAGAGCTTTGAGTTCACTCTTCCATCTGAGTCTTTAATACCACCAAATCCAATAGGATCGGGATTTACTAAGGAACTACCGTCACTATTAAGAGCTACAAAATTTTATGGTGGGAAACTCCAATGAACTAACAGAGGACTCGATGACAATACCAGTGATGGTAGCTTTGGTGTGTGGCATAAAAATGTAATCTTGTTTCACCCAAAAAAATGTAAACTTGTCCGCTAAAAATATTATTGTGTGAGTAAAGTTTGAACTAAAAAAACAAAGAAAATATAGAATCCACTATTAGTAAACATTGAACTAAACATTAATATAAGAACATGAAAAAAACATACCTTTAAGAATGAGATGTTAGAAGGAATGTCATAACTCTTCATCTATTCAAACACAAATTATTAGAACCTATAAGATTTAATGAGAAAGAAGTTGTAAGGAAAAATCATACATGTGAAGAAGTTGATTTCACGGGTGAAGAAGTTGCACTTAGGATGAAGAAAGAAATATGCGAAAGAAAAAATGCAAAAGGTTCAATGAGTCTCAAATTCAAAAATGGAGAGTGTGGAAATATAGAAAGAGAAAGAGATACTTTGGAGAAAGAGATATTCAGAATAGAGAAAAAGAAAGATTGAAAGGTTATTTCAACTTCTCTCCCAAGCATATATTTATTGTATCCATAATTATGAAATGATTACATTATCCTCACCAACACTAAAGGCATAAGTTAAATCCTATATACTTTTGTGTAATATATACTTCAGGGAAACATGTGGCAATAAATGCAACATGTGCACTCTTTCAAATTATTTTATGTTTTTTTTTATGAAATAAAAAATGCTATTACAAATATACCCTTTGAAAATCCAAGTGTCAATAAAAGGATATGTCTATTTTTGTAATACCACCAACCTTTTGCATTAATATATAGTTAGTAGAAGCTTCCAGCCTTTTTTAAAAAGTTGTTGCTGAGTTGGGTTTATGGATAAGCGATTGGATTTTGTGTGTGTTAGGATAAGATTTTGATTAGGTGTGCTAAGTGGGGCTTTATATAGCCCCTTAGTTTAAGGTTAGGGTTATGGGTAGTCATATGTAATTAGTGTTTAGTCCTTTGATTATTTTAAATCACGACCCAGACCTTGAACTTCCTTAAAGTTTTAAAAAATAACCCGGACGAAATTGGGTGTTAAAACACATGCTATTTTTAGTTTTTAAAATTTTAATTCTTAGTAAATTTTATACAGAATTGTATCCTCTCCCCTAATTGCTAATACATTAGGGGATATATATTGTTTATCTCAACAAGTATTGTTCCAAAGATTTGGATTATTAGCGTTTTGATTTAGAGAATAAAATATCTCTTTATATTAAGAGATAATTTATCTCATCTCACCAATAAAAGTATGACATTTGTACTATTTTTTTCGTTTTAAAAAATATTCTTGTGGAAAATGATTAAATAGATCATGTCATGATTTTAGTGACTAGATGAGATAACTTATTTACTTATACTAAGAGATATTTTATACTCTTTGAATTATTTAAAATATAGTGAGGTCTTACCCCACTAAACTTAACACATTGTTTGTTAATACCGAATAATCTTTTAAAAATATTAAATAATTATCTAGAGGATTGGTCCAAATTTACAAAGATAGTACAGTTTGACCAAAAATTTACTATAGTAGTGTAACTTTTGTACTTATTACAAAACTGGTGCAGTTTTATGTAAATCGGCAACCCCATGGTCGTTTCCCCTTATTTTTTTCTCTTGGACCCACATAAATCGGCAACTCAGCAGGAAGTTTGTTATTTTATACTATTTTCCCAAAATCGTTTCTCTCATTGGAGTTTTTACTTTTTTTTCCTCACACCCTCTCTCCAAAATCGTCTCCCATATAGGAGTTTTGCCCAGATATGTTAATCGACAACAATATATGAGTTTTTGTATAATTTTGTGTCTATATTTTTTTGTCCAACACTAGCACACATATTGGTGATATTTTTTTTATCAAAACTAATATTATTAAAAAAATATTACAATATTAAAATCCCAAAAAATTGTTAGGTATCAGTGACAGAATACACCTAGAGGGGGTTGAATGGGTGTCGTGGTTTCCACTTACTGCTATTTATACCAAAGCCCTATTCTGGAAAATTACCCAGTTAATCGATTAAAGCTATGACTTAATCGATTAAGTCGCACAGAATTAGCAGTTGCTGACTGACTCAATTACACAGCCAATTTCAGATTATACAGAAATGATATAATAGATATATTTAAACACAAATGATCTTTATTTGGCAGTAATATTATATTCAAAATACCAGCTACAATGGGCAATTGAAAGATACTAAAAACAGTAAAGAGATGTGGGAAAGAAACAACCTGCAACAAGGTTTTTATACTGGTTCGTTTTGCGGTCCACTATAAAACTACATTCAGTCCCATCCTGGAGATTTTCTTCACTAAAATTGAAGCCAATGTATCTTACATACACACTTCCAATTACAAGACCTTGAACGCTGCCTTCTTGAGTTCCCAGAACCTCTGCCTTGGTTTGACCTTACCCAATCGCCTAGGAAAACCTTTCCTACGATCCAGACCCAGCCAAGAGTATGCTCTAAACTCAAGACCTCCAAATCTTGGTGAAGACTCTCTGATCTCTTTGGTGGTACGACACCAAGAGATGATTTTCCTTGTTACACAAGCAACACAAAAAACAGAGTAATGTGAAGCACTAAAATAGCTCAAATATTACAAGAAAGAACAAGCTATAAATCCTATACAAATCTCACAATTATTATGAACATGTATAAGATCAAAATCATGAAGAACATGTAATTTCTATCTTTAAGAAATCTCTAAACAATAATGACAGAATCATGCAAGAACAAGATAGGATGATGAACACATTTGATAATATGCAATGGATGACATGTTAATCCCTAAGCATAATACTATCTCACTTTAATCTCACATGCAATTCTCCCTACCTATATGACATAAATTGAACATGAAAATACGCAACTTAGCAATTCTAATATGAATGTATGAATGTATTAAATCGTATATGAAATATGTTGAAAAAACAGTTTATATAGAAAATATGTTTTTCACTCAGTTAAACGATTATGTTGCCTGTTAATCGATTAACGGGATGTTAGAGAGTAACTGAAATCTGTTTTTCAGTTATTTGTTGAAACTGTTAAAATTTGTTTCCACGTTACTGACATATTTTCAGTTAAGATGTTAATTGGTAAACTACCTATATGTTATGCTTATCAACTATACAGATTTACCTTTATGTTATGCGTAAAATGCACAAATAACATATATGAACATATAATAAACTAGATGGCATGTCACATGTAAATGATATGATAGTTTTTAGACCTTGTGAGATTTGCATCTAGGTTTACCTAACCTAGACTCAATAACTAAGACACATCTAAGATTCTAGTCTAGACATGAAACTCTTGAATCTTTGGCATGTTGATTTGTTGAGTTGTCTTTAAGCTTTCACTAAATTCTATGTCTTCATCAAAACATAGGCAAACTTAAGTGCTCTCTTGACACATTGCACATTCAAAAATTTAATGATGTCTATGTGATGAAGTGCCACATGGAGGTGATTTTCTCCTTCTTGGCGGTTGAACTCTTAATTGTTGGTCAGTCCGCTGTGAGATTCTCCTTTTTGGCCAATGTCATTTCTTTTGCGGCCCAAGCCTTTCTATATGTCACCGTATAACCAAAACGACTAACAACCTCCTTAACTAGTGCCTAAATTGGTATATTCGGATTCGCAAATACCAAATTAACAACAACGTCTGAAATAAATGATGAATTTAATTTGCTGTGATATTGGGAAACCAACATAGATACACAACTGTGTGTTCCATTAATTTTCTTAATCTTCCATATGTCACACTTAATGTTAAAAGAAGCGCAAATTCGTCACTTACATCCAGCACCAAAATGTATTCATTTGTCACCATATCTATCTGGTCTAGACTCATTAACAACATAATCAAATGAATTTTGAATATGAAATTCTCTAATAGCATTTATTGTGGCTTCTTTAGATTCAAATTGCATCCCAACAAATAAATCATTGTTATTATTATTCATTAAATGAGTTATATGACCAAAATCACGACCAACTTCAAAATTTGTGTTACGAAAAGATGATGATGGAGTACTATATCCTAGAAGATGAACCAACATCGACCTCCTCCTCATCACTACATATTTCAATGTCTTCTTCATTACTAAAATCGCTAACAATATCTCTTAAAATAACCATCTACATTAAACAAAATAATAATATTATAAAAAATTAACAACTAAATATACTACAGTTGATAAAATATAATAGCTCTACTAACCTCTAGTCAAGTAGCAATTTGTATGAGAAGAAAAGTTCCAAATGAGACAAGTGTAAAAGAGTGTTGGGAAGAAGTTTAAGAACAAATGTATTTAGGAGAAGAAGTTTGAGAACATATAAGTTTTTAGGAAAAGAAGATGGAAGTGTTGGATGATTATATAGGAGTAGGATACTGGCGTAAAAAATAATAAAGAAAAAACTCCTAACGGATTAACAATTTATGTCACTAATTATAAAAAAAATACACGGAAAACTCCTACTCCAATGACGATTTAGGTTAGGGCAAGCTAAAAAAAGTGAAAAACTCCTATAGTATGGACGATTTTGGTCACGACAAAAATAAACTATATATGTAAAACTCCTAATCTACTGCCGATTTATGAGAGAAGAAAAAAAAGTTAAAAACTCCTACCTAAGTGACGATTTTGGAGAGAGGGTGTGAGGAAAAAAGAGTAAAAACTCCCATGAGGGAGACGATTTTCAGCAAATAGTATAAAATAAGAAACCTCCTGTTGAGTTGCCGATTTATGTGGGTCCAAGAGAAAAAATAATGGAAAACAACCATGAGGTTACCGATTTACATAAAATTGCACCACTTTTGTAATAAGTACAAAAGTTACACTACTATGGTAAATTTTTGGTCAAACTGCACTATCTTAGTAAACTAGCAAGTTACTCGTGCATTTGCACGAGACGACATTTTTTTACCGCATGATTAAGAACACATATTACATGTGCATTTATGATTAAGAATATGTATGTTGCTCGTGCATTCGTATGGTTAAAAACATATATGTTATCAGTACATTCATATTGTTAATTATATAAAATCATACGGTTTAACTGTTTAGATCGGATAAACTTAATACAGAACCTCTTGTGGTTTAACACTTTAACATCTTGCTCGACTTTCCCAACATTGTTTTTTTCACATACATAACATGATATAGTTAGTAGTATCCTATTAATCAAAAAAACCATCAATAAATTTATAATTTCATTATTATTTGATTCTAAACTAAGATTAGTATAAAAATAAATATTACTATTTGACTCTAAAATAACTACAAATAATATGTTATGATTCATATTATTATTATTTTAATATTGCTATAGTAACATTATATTTTAATATTGCATAGATACTAATATTCCTTTTATTTTTAAATAAATCACATACATTATAGAGTTAATTTGTTGTATCATCATCTTATTATATTTGATCGTTTAACTTAATTGATTAATTGTGTATATTGTCATTTTTGTAATTGATCCTTAAAATTTGAGTACTTATATTTATTTATGACATTAAAAATATAATTAATTATTTATCAATACAATTATAATTGTGCATTAAGTTTCTAATGTTAAATAATTGTGTAATATGCTCAATTAATCATGCACGTTATGCAATTCAATAAATAAGAATAAGTTATCGATTAATGAATCCAAATATACACAAATTATTGAAAATGATGTAAAACATTAATGAGTAGATATTACTCAATTAATATTCCATAAATTCATTAATTATAATACTGTAAATTTATATTTCATTTTTGTAACTGATCCATAAATTCAAACAACAAGTTGAATATAATTGAATTATATATTAATATTTCAAATATTTATTACTTACGATTCGGAAAATTTATATTAATAATATAATACTGCAAATTTATATTTCATTTTTGTAACTGATCCATAAATTCAAACAACAAGTTGAATATAATTGAATTATATATTAATATTTCAAATATTTATTACTTACGATTCGGAAAATTTATATTAATAATAAACATTGCTTAAAATTAGGGAATTATAAATACTTTAATCAAATTATAAATCAAACAAATTAATTATCACAATCAAATCAAATTGCTTTAATATTTTGATTGTCACATCCTATTAAAGATTAAATAGAATTTAATCCAAAAATGCAATGAAAAATCAAATCGCAAAACTAATTATGAGAACAATTATTTAATTTTTAGATAATGGAATAAAAGATATTCAAAGACAATCATTGCTAATAATTATGGCTTCTAAAATGTAACTAACAATTGATTAATTGTGTACAATATCATTTTTGTAACTAACTGAAAAATATTGAACTTTTATGTTTCTTTATGACATTATTATTTAATTATTTATTTATCAGTATAATTATAAATATGCATTAAATTTCCAATGTTAAACTAATCATGTAATATGCTCAATTAATCACGTTTGTCATGGAGTTCAATGAATCTTGACAAATTACATCTAAATATAAATTGATCCATAAATTCAAATTTTGTAATTGATCCATAAATTTATACAAAATAGAATATAAATGAAATTGAATATAAATATATGTCGTAAATTTATTATTTACAATCATGCTAATTTATATTCATAATGAGCAATGCTTAAAATTAGCGAATCATAAATAATTTAATCAAAATATAAATCAAATCAATTAATTATCATAATCAAATGAAATTTCTTTAATATTTTCATTATTACATCATATTAAAGAGAAATTAAAAAAACACAATAAAAAATCAAATAACAAAAACAATTATGGAGGACGATTATTTAGTTTTAGATAATAGAGCAAAATACATTCAAAGACAATCATGCCTAATAATTTCAGTTTCTAAAGTATAACTACCAATTAATATTACTCAATTATTACATTCAATGACATTAATGAATAATTATTACTGAATTAGCATTCCACAAATTTATTAGCTATAATTATACAAATTTATATTATATTTTTGTAACTCATTCATAAATTCAAACACAATAGAATATAAATGAAATTAAATTATCTTCCGTGGTTATGGCTGATATGATGATGACATTTACTATGATTAATTAGATAAAATATATATATTCAATAATTAAACATTTCAAATTATTTATGATGAAAATAATTTTTTTTAAAGATTATCCTTACTAATATAAGATTGACACATTCAGATAGTGAAAAAAAATTATTTCGAATGAAAAAGAACAAACACATAATAAAATTAAAGAACTATTATTCTACAATAATGAATATAACCTCTAATTATTATATTATAGGATGTGATGTTTATTTTCTGCAAATGTCGAAACAAAGAATATGGTCAATTCGTATTTCCTGCTTTAGAAAAATAACCACACAGGAAAAAATATTTTAACAAATATCATGTGAGAAAAAATAAACAAATTCATTCGTTGTGCAAATGAGAATAAAATTGAAGATTTTAGTAAGATAGGGACATGTAGACATAACACTAACTGTAGATATGCTTTAAGGGAGAGTCAAACTGCAAATGAAGAGATAAGATAATAAAAGCGAGATCAAATGAGAAGATAAATAAATTCAAAACAACAAACAAACAAATACAATATTTTAACTTTTAACTAAATGTGTGTATATGTATAAATGGAGATCAGGTACATAACATAGTTATTGAGGATTTGGTCATTGTTAAGGATGAAATCCTTGTAAATCATATACTAAGGAAGATGATTATTGAAAGAACAAATCTACAAAATAATGAAATCAATCGTATCATATATACAATATAAACAAATCAAAGAAAAAATAAGAATACACATACATAATAAACAAAAAATCAATTAAAATATCTAGAAAATAAGAACATATATATAAAAATAAGAACATATCTAAAAGTAAACAAATGAATGAAAAAATTAATAAAAATGCACTTTAAACAACATATTTACAAAAGAAGAACAAATCTACAATGATGACGATTGAGCAGTGGGATACAGAAGCCATCATATTAGGTTAATGAATGAAAAAATCAATAAAAATACACTTTAAACAACATATTTATAAAATAAGAACAAATCTACAATGATGAAGATTTAGTAGCGGGATACAGAAGTCATCATATTAAGTTTAAACGAAATGAAGATTGACGAATGAAACATTGGATTGTAGACATGTGAGAGAAGAAGAGAGAAATATGTATTGAAAGGGGAGAAGAATATGGAGATATGAAATGATAATGGTGGAGAAGTAATTCACATGTGAAAAGGGATTCAATCTCCTTTATTGTGAGATGTAATTTCTTCATAGAATAAAAAACAAATGGGCCCATTAATCATTAGAATTAAATTGTACAATGATCAAAAAAGGAAGATTGACATGTTTTAGAGGGAAAGTTTTGATTGAGAGATTGACACATATCATGAGGGACATTTAATTTTGATGAGAGGTTGACCCATGCCATGAAGACATGAGAGATTGACACATGTCAAGAGAGACCTTTTTTTTTGTTATATAGGTAATAGATTTGTCGTGGAATTGCGGTTTCATCAAGATGTATATATTATTGGATACATTTTGAAGTAGTCATGAGCTTTCAATGTTTCATGTTTTCTCCAAATCAAACTTACACTTTTTTGGTTGGCCGAAAAAATATGTGGAAAGAAAACTTAAGGAATAAAAGTTGAAGGAAAGAAAAATAGTAGAAAGTAGAATGATTTTTTAGTTGTTTGGTATGAAAGAGGAAAAGAAAATATATGATTAGACAAAATTACATAATTATTCACAATTAAAGAGATACAAACATTAACATACATAAATTCACTTTTATTTTAAAATTAAATATTTTTAAACAATATATTTATATTAAAATTAATTAACTAAAATATTATTATAATAAATTTCAAGGTCACTTCATCTATTATGTTTGTGTACTCCACTCCATAATACTTCATCCATGCCTTTTTATGGATAAAATTGTAATTCTATTTTGATGGTTGATTTCTCATCACTTTCTCTTCAAAATTCGGTGGAAATGTTTTTTTTCTGGGATCCACATAATTTTTTTCTTTTCATCGTAGTTCTTTTTGCTAACCGAATGAGTTCTTTTTGCTAACCAAATTAGAGAATACATATAAATTCATTCAGCTTCTCGTCTATCATTTTCTTCCCTTCCATTTTCAACATAATCAAAGAGAGTGCTAGTGGTCAACTTCGTAGCAAAATTTGAGGTAAACAAGTCTAAATACATATAGTTTTGGATGTCTTATTCATGTGAGCTATAAACGATGTTACATTTAAACTGAAGGGTGTATATTATTATCGAGTCCACATTTAGCTACATGATGTTTACTTTAACACCATAAGCGACAAAAGGAAAAGGGTATTTTATTCATAGTGGCTAGTCTAATTTGTTTTGCTTTTTTTAGCTCTTTTAATTTAAACTCATAAAATAATTATTCTTGACAAATGGTTATTTTTTATTAATCCTTCCTTATTATAGAATAACAATATTAGTGAACTAAATTTTCTCATTAAAGATGAGTTATAGCTAAAATTTTGTTGTCATTTTTGTAATAAAAAATTAATCTAACTCATTCAATTTATAGAAATTGTGAAGTTTTATTTTTAGCAACATTAGAGGTTGACCTAAGTATATGTGATTAGGTTTTGATAGTTAGGAAAACTACTAGCTAGCAAGTAAATAGGACTTAGCCTTGCATGGAACTAAGGTATATGAAGGTAAACTTTTTTGATACGGGTATTTCCTTACCTTATGAATATATGAAGGTAGACTGAGACATTTTAATAAACCCCAAACAACTATAATATCCTCCTCCTCGTTACCTATTGAGTAACACATGTTAGGTGTCAAATCATACAAACTAAACAAAACTCTTCCCATGACTCAATTAAGCTTCCTCGGGAAACTTGTGCACCAAAAGTTTGAATTGAGATACTCTCTTTCATAGTTTCTCATTGAATGAATTAAGATTATAACATATAACATAACTAAATTTGTAATATACATGATTCAAATCATTTTTCATACAAAGTTAAAATTAATAAAATTTAATTTCTTCACATATTTCAGTATGCAAGAGACAGCGCATCTTCTATCCTAAGAAATATGTCACTTCATGTCTCACTTGTTATGATTAATTGAATCAAATGTATTTAAGTTAAAAGTTTAATAATTAACTATTTTTATAACAAATCATAAGTAAAGACACATGGAGTAATATATTTTGTAGAACAAAAATTGTAGACGGTAGACTCCAAAAGGTAATGAGAAGAGTTATCACCTTTGTGCTGCTTTTGTTGTTTTGTTTTAGCACTTTTCACATGTTAGCTTGCACTAACAAAGATATAGCAATTGTTTCATTCACTTGGATGGAGAGCGATCCAAAACTAGTCGTGAATCAACAAATGGTGAAATTGCATGCGTTTGATTCCAAGCCACCAATGTCAATTTGGATTTGAAAATTCAACTATCAATTCTATGATTTTATAAGCAAACTTATTTAACTAACTTTACCCATATTAAGGAAATCAGTTAAAGAACATTTAATTATTTTTATTTAATAAAAAACATAAAAGTTTTTACAATTATTTTTAATATATGAGAAAATTTTCCTATAAAAGTAATATTGTAAAAACCGTAGATATATTTCAATTTACTTATACTTAAGACAAAAAAATCATTAATATATTAATTATTATTTATTCTTGAGTAATAGTAATCCAAACGAATGGTAAATGATAAATTGAACCTGTAAACAACTTTACAATATAATGTATAGATATTAAATACACTAGCGTGTTGACAGACACTCTCGTGCATGTCAACCCGCTTTCCTATTGTTTGTAACGTGTAGTTTGTATATTATATTTATGAAGTATAGTATTTTTGTATTAAATAAGAGTATTTCACAATTGTGTTTATTCGAGTGTTGTAATTGAATACATTTTTTTAAAATTGAACATTCAAATAGTTTAGTAACCCACGTTTATTTTTATAGGTAAATTGTATGATTAAGACATAACTCTACAGTCTGAATTAAGTGGTGATATTAATTTAAGGTGAGATATAACCCGCTTTTCTAAAGTAAAACCATATAATCATA
>NC_032020.1:11170181-11233845 GCF_001865875.1 Lupinus angustifolius
GCATTGCAGTTGACATGTTGCTCTAAATATGTGCTAATGGATGTTTGTTTATTGTTTTTTGCATTATCCGAGCGATCCATGATTCTGGTTTCTATTGATGCTGCTGAGATGGTATATTGATTGATGATCAATGAGGTGATGTTGTGAGGCTATGTGATTTGTTTATCTCATGGGTTTTTGGAGTTTCCTATTATTTTCAATTTTTAATGAAGTTGAATATTTCTTCTATGGTAGAAACAATAGANCATGCAATATCCTATTCTCTTCCCATATGGAACGTACGGGTGGGATACAAACACAACAACCCATAACGGTAGACGTATTACATGTCGAGAGTATTATAGTTACATGCTACAGGTACTTTCCATTAATAATATGTATACCATATTTCAATGATATATTATTTCAATTTTGGGATGTAACAAATAAAAATAGAAGTTTATTTGTGTTGCAACTTAATGGTTATTACGATATTTAGATTTTAAATTGGTTATAGAATAGAGAAAAATAGAAGACAAAACAGGATGGTATGAGAAATACTTAAGAGTTGGAAGAAATTATTTTGTGAAGCCAATAAATTATTATTTCTAATGAAACAAATTCCAAGTCAATGTGAGTAGTAGTAGTAGCATGTTCTTGAATAAACAACATAATAAAAGTAGAAGTTCTGGTGAGTTATTGGTTATTAAGAGATCTTAAATTTGTTATAGTAGAGAGAAAAATGAAAAAAGAAATAGAGAAAGGATGAGAAGGTAGTAATAAGTCAAGGTGTTGCCACGTTTTCTTGAAAAATGCCCTTGAATATTGCCATGATATAGAAAATGGCAGTTTTGTAACTGTTGAAAACCTTCTTCATTAACTGGTGTAAATAATGGCAGTTTTGTAACTTGGTGGTATTGGTGTTCTGTTTTTTTAACTGGCATAAAATGTGGCATTATCTTTGCTAAGTTTTTACCCATGATGATGATGATTTTGCCATGATCTGTTTACCCAGTTGGTTTTTATTGTTTAAAATCTGCATTGCAGTTGACATGTTGCTCTAAATATGTGTTTATGGATGTTTGTTTATTGTTTTTTGTATTATCAGAGTGATCCATGATTTTGGTTTCTCTTGATGCTGCTGAGATGGTATATTGATTGATGATCAATGAGGCTATGTTGCTGAGATGGTTTTTGGAGTTTCCTATTATTTTCAATTTTTAATGAAGTTTGATATTTCTTCTATGGTAGAAACAATAGAATAAACTTTTGCTAGAAATTAAAAAATAGTGAGGGGTAAAATAGGGATTCATAAGTTACACCATAGTGTGGTGGTTATACTATGTATTTTATATTTTATTATCTTAGCATATCAGTTTTGTTTTGCAGTTTAAAATTTGGGTAGAATATGGAAGTTACTTTAATAATAGAGCAAATGCTAAAATTGGAATATTAAAATTACTCAATCTATGATAGCTAACAATTGTTTTGCCTTTATATATACTAGCGTGTTGACAGACACTAAAATTAGAATTTAGTAGTATAAGTATATATAAAGATGAAAGTATAACTTATACAATAAAATTAGAAGTTATAAAATATGAAATAGGAAAACCCAAAATAACTTCATGAAAGTTAGGTTAGGTTTTTCCTTTATTAAGTAGTATAGATATGCAACTTATAGTTAATATATTTGAGGTGGTTATATAGGATTATATGATTTTTAAATTAAATTTTTGAAGGGTAAAATAGGAATATATAAATTATACCATGGTGGTGGTTACACCATGTTTTGGCTTTATATATAGTATATATAGATATAGATATATAGATGTATAGATAATAGATATAATTTAACTTTATCATAAATATAAGTAGCAATTAATAATTAATATAAATATGTCAATATCACATCAATTTTGTGATTATTGATTAGTTATGTTTAACACGTGTCCTAATAAAAAATATTAATGTTAAAAATGCATGCATACATTAAGGTTTACACACATGTTTGATTTAAGTGTTCATAATTGGACACGATTTCGTATATTATGTTAGCTTAAAAATGTATTATTATCACATCATGTTCAATTAGTTTTGGATAATTGAATTTAAAATAATTTAGTAAAACATGGTTATTTTCATAAGCTTTGCTGTAGCATCTCACATCAAGACTGTATTGGGCAAAATAAAAAACAATACAGAATTAAAAAAAGTTGGCCGCAAATTTTTATGTATCTAGGAATCTAATCTATTTCCCATTCACGAACTAACTAAACCAAACAATTTGATTTATCTATATCATATTACTCTCTCATATAAATTGATGAACAATATTGTCCCTAGTCATCCTCAACATATATTCAAATTTATGCTCCAATACATATATAGTTCTTATTAGAGAATGAGATTAGTGGACCTCACACAACAATAAGATTGATACATAAAGAAGTTATAAATAGTGAAATAAGTCTATTCAATTGTATATCTATATCTATACTTCTATACTATATATCTATATCTATACTTCTATACTATATATCTATATCTATACTTCTATACTATATATAAAGCCAAAACATTTTATAACTACTTAATATGATGTAATTTCTTATTGCCTATTTTACCCTTCTAATTAACTATTCTTACAATGTTTTTATACATAATAAAAAATATTAATAGGAGTTAGAGAAAGTTACATACTTAAAAATATCATATTATCAATGTAGTTTTTTAAAAGAATTACAATTCAGTTTCATATTTCTTTTATCACAAAAATATAATACATTTCTCTTAAATATTTAATACTAGGAAATAAGAATGCCGTACATGTTGATACGTTAGTATATATACTCATATTACTTGATGCATATATATTTTCATTTGCTTAGCTTCTCTCTACTTTTATCGAATTAAATTATTTAACAGTAAATCTTTTTTAACCAAAAGTAAACACAAATTTAATATCATAAATAAACTATTTAATAATTAAAAGGTCCCAATTTATGAGGAAATGGAGAAAATCCAAGGTGCTTCAAATCTTATATTTTTTATCATTTGAATGAAACTATTTTTCACTTTACTTTATCTACACTTTTTTTATAAAAAAAATACTAAAATAGTAAGTTGGATCCAATGCTTACTAAATAGGCAAACATCACATGAGTCACATCCCATTATTTTTTAGTACAATTAATAGTATCCCTTACCTTATTGATAAAGAATTAATTCATTTTATGGTGCATGATTATCCATCACAACAAATATCACTTATAAAAATCAAATCATTGACATTTTATTCCTTTTAAGATCCAACATAATCTTATATTCATAGACCAACTTTTTGTTGGTCATCACATTATTATTTGATTGTATAAACAACTTTACCATAACAATGCTTTAACATCAAACTAAAAAAGGAGAAGAAAACATAGCTATCTAGAAAATATAAGAAACGAAAAAGACTATTGGCTTAGGAATTTGACTTCTTCTCAGATATGAATATTCTATTCTATTCCCAATACTCCCTCAATGGTGATCCATGAAATATGCACTAACTCAGGGATTATAATGCAATAAATATAACAGAACAAGTACTAAACAATAAATAACAATAACAATGAGGCAACAACAACAACATACATGGGTTTTGAAAAAACGTAGGTTGTGGAGGTTATTGTTTCTGGGACGCTTACGTAACGGAGATACCGTTGCCCCCTAAGCCTCTCCACCCTCTTCCTCCATTTTCTCCATTATCATCTTCATCCATTAAACCTTAATAATCATTCACAACAATACCAACAAGTTTAATCTCACTTTTCACGATAAAAAATAAGCAACAAACAATATCTACATCAACCCTTCTTCTTTATCTTACGTACCATGGTTTTTTAGCCATACCCTTTTCTTTATAAGGTGCCAAGAAGGTATATATATATGTAAAAATTTACCCTTTATTTGTTTATAATATGTGTTCATTGTATATGACTTTGTTGGTTTTAATATGCATGTTGTTGAATCAATGGCTCAAAGGTCAAGCTATATTGATTGAGTTGGACATCTTGGCCCTGCAGTTTCAATCATTTTTATGCTTTTTGAATTGTGGTGATAGATGGGGATATCTAAAGACAATGTTACTGGGCTTATTCTGGCTCTATCTTCTAGCATTTTCATTGGTTCTAGCTTTATAATTAAAAAAATGGGGCTTAAGAAAGCTGGCAATACAGGAAAAAGTGCAGGTTCATCTCTTTTCCTTTTATTTCCCCCTCTTTTCTATTTTTTGTTATTGTGTTTTGTTTTTCCTGCTTTAATTGCATCTGGGTTGTTGAAAAGCCTTGAACTTTCAATGCATTGAATTGTTATTTGTTTAATCATCTAATTGATTTTCTTTGATTTGATAAGCCTCTGGAGGACATGCTTACCTATATGAACCTTGGTGGTGGATTGGAATGATCTCAAGTAAGTGTTTGAGTTTTTTTTTTATTTGCTCCCTCTGCTGAATTTTAAATATATTATGTAGCATTATTTCTGCATATGGACCCTTTTGACAAGGTTAATCATATGATTCCTTGTTACTGAAGAGGTTAAATTTGTCAAATATTGAATCTTATTTGACCTAATTCATTGTTAAGCAAGAGGTTAATTTTGTTCCATGTTGGAGGATATCTGATATTCCACTTTTGTATTTTGTGCTTGCTTTTAATATGAAAAGTGCTACTAACATATTACTTCCACCAACATTTCACTCATATATGCCCATATTGCAGAATCAGAGTGTAGGTATATAGAAATCGAGACGGGGCTAGTTAAAATCAGATTGTGAAAACCACATAGTTGTGAAATGATGTGTGTTAGTATGTAACGTTTTAATATGTTCAAACACTAAAGTAATGGTGTGTGAAACTTCCCCACTTTACTCTCAAAAGCTAGGGGAAAGGGGGGGTCAAAGTAATGCACTTTTAATCTTTGCAAACTTTAAATTAATCATACGTGACACTTCCCTAGTTTACTCTCAAAAGGAAAAGGGGTAAAGTTTAATTGTCAAAAGTTTAAATGTTACAAAAGAATCAGGAACCTTTTTTGAAGTGATAATCACTGTCAGAATACCCTGCACGGATCCATCCTCTGCTATTTTATAGGCATTTCTTAGACAATGTTTTCAATTATTACTCTTAGTATATCTTCTTTGATTCTTTTCTAACTAATCCTAGGAGAACCTCATCAACTAATTTTATGTACTTAAATCTTGTAGTGATTGTTGGTGAAATAGCCAATTTTGCAGCATATGCATTTGCTCCTGCGCTACTTGTAACTCCTTTAGGAGCTTTAAGTATCATTTTCAGGTAAGAAAAGTGTTATTCTGTTAGTCTTCACAATACAAATTCTTAGGATGCTTCTGTTTTTCCATCCACTTTAATATGGATACCTGCATGCAAGAAACACTTTCAAACTCACATCATGATGCAGTGCAGTGCTAGCTCACTTTATCTTGCAAGAGAAATTACACATATTCGGTGTGCTTGGATGTGCTCTCTGTATGGTGGGATCTACAACTATTGTTTTGCACGCGCCACATGAAAGAGATATCCATTCTGTTAAGGAAGTGTGGCAGCTTGCTACAGAACTAGGTCTGTCTAATCCTTGATTGCTTAGGTCTCAACATTCTGGTGATAGTGAATTCAAGGCCTTCGTTTATGGTTAATTTAGCTAACATTGAAAGTTTCCCATTCATCATCAGGGTTTATTCTCTACACTGTTGCAGTGGTGATTCTAGTTACTGTCCTCATTTTCTATTATGTCCCACGCATTGGGCAGACCCATCTGTTCATATATGTTGCAATATGTTCTCTCACCGGCTCACTTACGGTACTAGTTATATTCCCGGAGTTAATATTTTCCATGGTTGACCTTAAACCTGCCTCCTATAAAGATATTAATGCCGATCCTTGTGGTTGCCTAGGTTATGGCTGTGAAAGCGGTGGGAATAGCTTTGAAGCTTACATTTGAAGGCTCAAATCAATTCAAATACTTTCAGACATGGTTCTTTACATTGGTTGTGATAGGATGTTGTCTCTTGCAGATTAACTACTTAAACAAGGTAAGCTTTTGCATCATACCTATTTGGGCATGTATTGTTGCAGTGTCTTTTTGAGTATAAATTAACATGATTATGCCATATCACATATACATACACACATATTAAGGTTTTGCTGGCGGTAATTAGTAACGGTTAAATTTTTAACTACGCTTTCCTATCATCGGCTAAATGATCATGTTTTCATTGCATAATCTAGTATTGTTTTTTCTCAATTAGCATTGAACTGTTTCACACCCTTCCGGTTTCAGTTAAGGATGAAATATGAATGAAGCTTAACATGCACTATTCTAGGAATGGCATGACATTTTTTTATGCTAAGGGTTTCTAAAGGACTTACAATTGAAATTTACTTCATTTATGCACTTGTTAGAATCCTGAAACTAACTATCAACCAAGTAAAGTAGTGCTAGAATCCTGAAAATAACTAATCTGTGTTGAGTTAGCAGTTCAGATTTCTTACCTTACTAATTTTGTTTAGTGCTATTTATTTAATTTGGAAACATGTTTGCAGGCTTTGGACACCTTTAACACTGCAGTCGTATCACCAGTTTACTACGTCATGTTTACATCACTGACCATCTTCGCCAGCATAATCATGTTCAAGGTGACAAATTTCCTTCTGTGGCTCTGTATAGACTATCTTAACATTTCTAGCTTTTGCTTGATTGATATGTATTATGTAATGCTACTAAATAATCTGGATATATGGTGTTTATGGAAATAAAATGTCTCCTTCCTCACAATGCATGGCAAAGTAAAACTGAATGAGAAACATAGTTAATTATCGGGTCAATCATAATTATAATTTCATTTATTTTTTAATTGCACACTATCAGGTTCTAGCATTACTTTTGTTTACAAGTTCTCTAAAGAACTATTAAAGAAAGGTTTGCTAGAAAGGAAAAGTCACTGTATAATAACTTTGATGTTACAATATATAGGCAAGCAAAGTACTACATAATAACCAACAAAACATTGGTCTAGTTGTGTAAGATCCACTAGATCCCCAAATATACCATAAGGATTAGTTCATTACCCACAGGGTGAGAGGATAGATACCCTTGGTTAAACCAAAAGTACTGCACAATAGAAGGCAAGTACTGCTGCAACAGATTATAAAATTGAAATTACAAAGGATAAAGATAAGGTTAGATCTAGATAACAGATTACAAATAGAAAACCAAAGATTGACTTGATCAACTTGAATGGATGATGCTTATCTATTAAGCATGATCTGCTCCAAGACCCAAGTGTTTTTTGCCTACAGTGCAATTGATCTTTGATTAGTTGTTGTTCAAAGAATATAACCCCTAAATGTCTTCTTTGTATGATTCTGTATTTTATTCTAAAACTAGGCTTATTTTGTTTGTTGAGAGCTAAAGGTTCTAAACATATTAAATTATTGAGTAATTATTCTGTTTTGTTGTTTTAAGGCTTTTTAATAGAGACAAGCAAAATGACATTTTATCTGCACAATATGTATTTGCATTTTATAGCATATTCAGTAGTCACAATCACTTTCAAATCCTTAAATCTTGGTAGAACAATATCACTTCATCTGGAAATGCATAAAGGATAGTAAGAGAAGGAAAGAGCCCATTTCAGATGTTTCATAGATAAGATTTTTTTGTTTCTCCTTGTTTTTGGTTAGAATTAGACCATGAAGATAATAAAACTACCCGAGTATGAATAAAGTTGAAGGAAAATAGAACTTTCTTGTCATTAATTGTATATGGCTTCTTGATGATTTTTTGTTTTTACCAACTAGAGCAACGACATTTCTAGACTTCGGATTGATTAAGGTTCCACACTATGTTAAGTGAAAGCTCATGATTAGATACAACACTCGTCATACAAATCCTTTTTAGAAGAGATTTTTAATTTGCATTTCAAAGATCAAGGATATGCATTCAATCTGGGAAAATTGAAGTTCTTTTAAAAGACATCAGGAGGAGAAAAGATGTATATAATAGTAAACAATTCTTGTGAGGCAAAATGGACTCAGTAATTATGACAAGAGAGCTTAGTTAAAAGATGTTTTAGTATGGTTATTACAATAATGATCTCAAGCTTTGAGGGAGGATTTTGAAATTAGAGAAGTAACTGCATTACATTCTAGAGAACCGCAAGAAAAAAAGCGCTATAAGATCATTACATTAATCATAAATGTTTCTATATTGCCTTGTTAAGCTTATCTGCATTAATCTTAAAACAATACCTTCATTGGAAATTTCAGAATAGATTATAAGTCTTATCTAAGATGGTGTTTTCTTTATTTGCTGCAGGACTGGGACACACAAAATGCATCACAAATCGCGACCGAGCTGTGCGGCTTTGTCACAATTTTATCCGGGACCTTTCTCCTACACAAAACTAAGGATATGGGAAATAGACCTGAAGAAACTCCTGTTTTTACAACTCCAGTCCATTCTGATCATAACTCACAAACTTTATAGCCATGGATTTTTGCGTCATAGCAGAACATCATTGGTCTTTCACCTAGAAATCTAATGAAGGTTATGCTATGGTGTTTCGAATAGAAGAAAGCCAGTGAAGGAGAGGGTATTTATTCTTTGGTTCTAGCAAAGCTTGTAATGTTGAAAAAGGAAAAGGCCAAAACATATGATGTTAATATGGAAGATTACATGAAGCATTTCTGACAAATTTAGAGACCTACAACAATATGGTTTCATGCAGTCTTTCTCTTTTGATTTTCCCCCTCCAATATTTTATGAACAGATGGTTATTGTTTGAATAGCTGAAAACTGAAACCTGAGATTAAACCTTGAATTTCATTCTTTATCACCATGAGATTGTGATTCTCTCAACATATTTATAATTGCTATTTTGGTCTTCACATACTTCACTATTATCCTTAAGTAAATAGGGAACTTGAAATTGACTGAGTGTATATCTAAAAGGGTGAAACTATACGAGGCTTCTTCTACTTAGTGAGATCTGATAAAGGTAAAAATATATGCAACTTTACTCTCATTTAATCGAGTGTACATCTAAAAGGGCAATTTTGTACGAGGCTTATACTTAATAGGATTTGAGGATGATAAATGTATACAACATTACGCTTATTTAGCAGTGTATGTGTGTAGATCAATGAATATGTATCAACTCAATTTCTTCATCCTTTTTTTCTACTAAGCTTTTCTTTTATTCAGTATTAAGCTTGAGAGTTGGGACGAATATTCTTGATGTGCTCCACTTTAATGGGTAGCAATAAGTGCTCACAAATTTCTAACACAATTCTTGAAATCACTAGATAACTGAGAATTGAGAACTTCACTGCAGTGTCAAAATTTTACACCTACCAATAATTGTATACCATTCCTTTTCGCTTTGTATTTATTTCGTTTTCTGTGGCTCATTTGGGTCTTCATACTTTTAATTCCCTACACTTTTTTTATATTAAAAAATATTTTGAAAATAATTAAGATATCAAATATCTATCCAAATTATTAGACATAAGATACTGAACCAAGTCCAAACAAAAAGGAAGTATCTAGATTCAATGATGCTAAAATGGTATTATTTATTAAGCTATCCGATCTATGGCTACTAATAACAAAATTGAAGTACTACTACTAACCATATAGAACATGCAAGATAAGTCAGTAGCAAATCAACCACTAAAAGCAAATATTATTTGACACACTGTGACTTGTGTTCAATTCTCACATTTTTCAACGATCCAAAAATACTTAAATTCCATTACAATTCCTTTTTTTTTTTTTATAGATTAGTGGTCTTTGTACATGTGGTGATATACAGTTCGTTATACCAAAAAAGAAAGAGAAGTTTTTTTAGGTGGATTCCTATGAGATCTTTTCCATTAGACTATTGGTAAAGAATGAGAAGTATATAATTAAGGAATTAATATCTGTACTTATATTATAAATATTCACTCTCAAACAAAAACAAAATAATATAAACTATGATAAATAATATATTAATAGTGTTTTATATTAACAGTGTGTATAGATTTTAAACTCTATAATTAAATCATTGTGTTGTGTGCCCTTTCTATGGCTGACGTTTATATTTAATCATTATTTCATCTACTGTAATTACTTCTGTAATATATTTTTATTCGAGGAAAACTATTAGCATGAAAAATAAAAAAAAAATGGCTATGGAAATTTCAGTCTGTGCTGTAGAATAGCACAGTTTGAGATTACACTATTGTCAGGAAAATTTTACTTTCCGAAACCCTAACAGGTAAGTAGATTTCATCTCTTCTTTTCTCGATTGTTTAGATTTTCGTAGAAAATCGTTTAATCAAAAGCTCGATTGAATTAAAAAAAATTATATCTAGTTGCACGATTTTTGTGCTCTCGATGCAATCAGAACCGTTACCGAACAACGTTTTGGTACTCGAGGAGGAAGAAGCGAAATCCGCCTTCAACGCCGCCGTCACCACCGCCGTTACCTTCACCGTCGGTAGTGGTTCCCAATGATTCCTCCTCGGAGGAAGAAATGGACAGAGGCAGAGGAGAAAACCCTGATTGACAAGTACGGTGATATGGTTGCGGATGGTTCTCTCGCGAAGATGAGAACTCGCGAGAAGAAGTTCAGACCCGTGGCGTGTCACGTGAACTCGCTCCATAACCTTCACGATCCCGTTGCTTACCCTTGGCACTGGACATGGAAAGATGTTTCCACGAAAGTGCAGAATATGAGGCACCAGTACCTCCTCGTGAAGCAGAAGATCAAAAAACCTGATTGTGGTGATGGTGATGGGAGTGATGAGTTTGATTGGGTTGAGGGTTTGAGTCATTGGTCTAATTTTCTTAGGTATAAGGATGTGTTTGGCGATGTTGCACTTGGTGTTTGCGGGAACGGTGGTAATGATTTATTAGCGATGAATGGTGGGGATCGTGATGGTGGGGATGGGGATGGGTTTCTCGATGGTGGTGGTGGAATGGATATGGTTGAGTTTGGGCAGATGGGTAATTCAGGTGACGGGGATGGGGATTTTGGGGTTGTGAATGAGGGTGTGATGGGGTTGGGGTTTGAGTATGATGGTGAAGATGGGGAGGTGAATTATAATGGAAAAATGAGGGAAGATGGTGACATGGCGGTGGCGGAGAGTGGTTATGTGTATGAGGAAGGGGAAGTGATGGGGTCGAATTTAATGAAGAAGAAGAGGAAGGTGGGTAAGGGAATGGAGAAGAAGGCTTGGAAGGTGATTGTTAACCAGATGGGGCAGTTGCGGGAAATGGAAGCACGGTTCGAGCAAAGGGAGATGGATAGAGAGCGTGAGAGGCAGAGGAGGGAGAGTTTACGAGCGGAGCTTGATAAGCAGTGGGAAAAGAAAATGGAGGAAAGGGAAAAGGAGAGGGAGGAGCTCAGAAGGCAGAGAATGTCAGAGTTGGAAGCTTTGGAGAAGGAGAGTGAAGAAATGGAAAGGAAAAGGAGAGAGGAAGAGTTGATTCGCGAGAGAGAATGGGAGGAGAGAATGAATTGCAAGAGATTAGAATGGAAGAAGAGGGTCGATGAGATGCTGAATCAGCACCGAGCGGAAATGGGGCAGATGCAAACTCGTATTCTTCACGAGCAACAGAATCTTAATAGCCAGTTACTCGGTATATTTTCACATTGGACTGCCCAACCTGCTGGCCTATCTGATCACACCAGTGCTAGCAACCATTATCTTTCACATATGATGCAAAACTTGCATCATGTAAATGGTATTGTTCATGGCGACACTAGAGTCGAGGGGGATAATCAAGAAGATCAATTCATTGTTGATGGATGATGTATCTGTGCCATCTTATGGACATTTCGGTTACTACATGTGGTTTAAGTGCACATAACTGCTGAATGTATTCTTAACTGTACTCTTGTTGGTTAGGTATGATTGTATACTGTGTCTGAGCAATCATATATTCAATGTAACTACTATATATAAATAATGCATCTTGTTCCTTGTTTTCATTTGTACTGAACTTTGAAAATGTGAATGTAGAGGTACATTTTTTGTCCAATTCATCTTTTAAATGCTTCTATTCAGACTACTATCTATTATGTGAGTCCTTAACGAATACATTTGAGGAGGATTTTTGTGTCGGATATATACTGTGCAACCCAACTCATTCTTACCCTAATGCAACAGTAGATGACATTCTGGACGCTAGTGTACTACATTCATCCTTCGTTATTGTTTCCTGCAATTTATGTAAGTTCATATTCTATAATATTACCATGTATTCAGTATAAGTTAATTCTTTGCTTGTTTTCAGCAGTATGCACATGTCATATATGTTAATGTATTTGCTTGGCACAAATGAAAATTTGAAGGTGAAACATGGAGCAAAGAAATTTGAGAGATGCACTTCTTGATTTTGTTTATTCCTTACATTTTTCACTCTAACCAAGTTCACCTTTACTCTTGCATATGATGTTTGATTCATGATACTAAGCTTATGGCAGAGATGACCTCTCAAAGTATGCTCTGAGAAGACTTGGTTCATCCATGTTTAATGTCTTCTGAATTCCGAATTACAAAATGCTGCTGATTGGTCTAATTAATTAGCCTTTGCAAATGATAGTTATTGACACACTCTAAAACAGATTAGGACAGTGTGCAACCATGGAGAAAGGACATGTCCTAACAAAGATAGTAAGCAACTTCTTTCTAGCTTGGAGAGGCTAGATTGGATCAAATAACACAGTTTATAGTATAAATCTCAGCAGTGACTAGAGACTGGATATAGCAATTGCTATGTGCAAGCTACTCCTTCCATACTCTATTACTTTTTTTGCTTAATTGCATGGCTATTTTATGCATATGTTTTATTCTGAGCATGCAGGCAGTATACTTTGTTTTCTTGTTTTCAATTTGCTTTGTCATAAGCTTGCTTATTACTTGCTAATATGAGTAACTTTTGCTGAAAATTGCATTTCAAGTATTCACAGTTCAACAGTAATTTTCAAGTTCTCTGTTTCTCACATGAGAAATACTTCCAACAACACTCGTGGACACACATATTTGGTGGATTTCATGTAGGATCTGATCTTCTAAATAATATGGGTTCACTCTAAATTTAGGGAGTCACGCATGAAATCTACCAAATTATAGTGTTTTGAAGTGAGTGTGTTAAAAGTTTGTTGCCAGCATTGCTCATGATGCTGGTTTAAGTTTGTTAATCTTTTTTACTAGCATTGCTCACAATATAGATAGTATGTTTAGACCTCATGTAATGTGAACTTTTGTATAAAGTGATTAAGTAGGATTGTAGTAGTGTATCCTTCATTTATTTTAAATTTATTAAGTAGGAGTATATCCATCATTGATCTAATCTAAAATGTATAAAAAACTTAACAGATTAATGGTTGAGGCATTGTTACTACACAAACTCATTTTAGAGAATCCATGGTCATGTTGTACATTGTGTGGTTCATGTGCCAGACCAGAGGAGAGTATCAGTTAGTCACTGAATGAGAAAGCTTGAACTTATAAGGATTAATGTGCAACTCGGTTCACTACTAGTAGCTCTTATCTTGGATGATTAAAAGGAAATTTTGATATTGTCTTTAAATATCTAATTTCTTTTTAGTGATGATTTAGGATTTTAACCTTTGATCTCATAAGTAAAGATCAATGAGGGGCATATTCCATTCCATTTTCTCTAACAATGGTGGCCATTAATGTTTCTCCTTTTTTTTGTCTTAGAAAAGCTCATAAGAAACCTTACTAGGAGATGATAGATATTATTAGAAGAAATAGAAAAAGATTGGAACATGCTTCCATTTTTTTTTTACTTATACACATGATTCATGCCTTTTTTTTGGTATTATTAAATGTATTCTTTCACTCTATGGGTTAAGAACTACTCTTTTTTGGGTGTGCGGTTGTCCCTCTGAACAAATGTTGTTTACATGAATCAAACTATTGATCTTTTTTGGTATGACTCATGTCTTTTAGCTTAATTAAGCTGAATTCAAGAGACGTGCTAATGAAAGTTTAGTTACTGTAGGGGTTGGTTGGTTTTTAATTCCTTTTATTGTTTTATTCCTTCTCATTCTTCCCTCTTGTTAGAGTGCACTGGATCTTGCCATGAAAAGAAAAAATCTCAATGGATGTAAACCAAAATAAAAAGTAACTCTTGACTCATAGTTAAAAATACATTTTTTGGTTGGTAAGGGAGAAAGTGTCGAGTCTACAAAGTAATGCTGAGGTAGGTTCTTTCAACGAACTTACCAAAACTCCAATTATTTAAGAAATTTTGAGCAGCCAACAAATAGAATATTTCTTGAGCAGACGCCAATTTTGGTCAGTCAAGAAGCATGTGAATGTAATATCCATCTACCCACTATCTTTCAACTATATATTTACACTCTTTCATACCATTTTTTCTCACACCCCACCCCACTTCATAACTTATAAGCTTTTCTTTACTTGCTAATAACCTTAGCTTTTCTTAGTTTGATATCTTTGTAGTAAGAAAGTTTATTAAGTGAAGAAGAAAATGGTGAGTGTGGAAGAGATACGCAAGGCACAGCGTGCTGATGGTCCAGCCACTGTCATGGCAATTGGCACAGCAACTCCTTCAAACTGTGTGGAACAGAGTACATACCCTGACTATTACTTCCGTATTACAAACAGTGAGCACAAGACCGAGCTCAAAGAAAAATTCAAGCGCATGTGTAAGTTATCTCATAAAATTTGATTAATTTTTTTTTATATTACCAAAAGTATTGTCTCATCCTTTTGGGCTAAGAACTAATCTTTCTTTTTGAGGTTTGTAGTTGTTCATCTCAATATCAATTGACCAACATTTTGTTGTTATATATCATTTGATTATGTTTATGCGCTCCTATGTTGTTTTAGCATTCAATATCATCAAAAGTGTGATTGAATTTGCTTATCTTGTTTTCAAACAACTTATAATAACAAAACAAAAATAGTTTTGAAAGAGTTTTAGAACATACTATTATTTCTCACAAAGCAATCAAAATACTGATCTATTTCAGGTGAAAAGTCAATGATTAAGAAGCGATACATGTACTTGAATGAGGAAATATTGAAAGAGAATCCCACTGTTTGTGAATACATGGCATCATCATTGGATGCAAGGCAAGACATGGTTGTTGTGGAGGTACCAAAGCTAGGAAAAGAGGCAGCAACAAAGGCCATAAAAGAATGGGGTCAACCCAAGTCCAAGATCACCCACCTAATCTTTTGCACCACAAGTGGTGTTGACATGCCTGGTGCAGATTACCAACTCACAAAGCTCTTAGGCCTTCGTCCATATGTGAAGCGTTACATGATGTACCAACAAGGTTGTTTTGCTGGTGGCACGGTGCTACGTTTAGCCAAAGATGTAGCTGAAAACAATAAAGGTGCACGTGTGCTTGTGGTTTGTTCTGAGATCACTGCAGTCACATTCCGTGGCCCAAGTGACACACATCTTGATAGCCTTGTGGGCCAAGCTTTGTTTGGAGATGGTGCTGCTGCAGTCATTGTTGGATCAGACCCATTACCCATTGAAAAGCCTTTGTTTGAGTTAGTGTGGACTGCACAAACAATCCTTCCAGATAGTGAAGGAGCTATTGATGGTCATCTAAGAGAAGTTGGACTAACATTCCATCTTTTAAAGGATGTTCCTGGGCTCATTTCAAAGAACATTGAGAAAGCCTTGGTTGAAGCCTTTCAACCATTGGGGATATCTGATTACAACTCAATCTTTTGGATAGCACACCCTGGTGGGCCTGCAATTCTTGACCAGGTTGAAGCCAAATTGGGCTTGAAGCCTGAAAAAATGAAGGCCACTAGACATGTATTGAGTGAGTATGGGAACATGTCTAGTGCATGTGTGTTATTCATATTAGATGAGATGAGAAAGAAGTCAATAGAAAGTGGACTTAACACAACTGGAGAGGGACTTGAATGGGGTGTTCTTTTTGGTTTTGGACCTGGTCTCACTGTTGAGACTGTTGTGCTCCGTAGCGTGTCTGTTTAAGTGCACATACTTTGTTATGGACACAAATAGTTCCTTTCACATTTTATATTTCAGGTGTGTATTTTGAGTTATTGAGATAAACTTCTTTACATGTATTCTATTTGAGTGTGCCCTTAATAACAATGTGACATATTATTAAACTATATATTACCATTTTATTACTTGAATGTTAACTTTGTTTACTTTTTTCCATGTAATATATATTCAACTGAACTCTTTTCTCTCGTGTTGTCATGATAACACTCAAGTAGACTTATCACTTACGCTTTGAGGTAATTTGATACAACATCAAAACATTAAAACTGTTCCAGTGAATTATGATTCAAGTTTAATTACTATAGGTCTGATAATTGAATTTTCACGGCACTACTTCCATATGTATCAAGAGTGTAATATCTATATATCGATAGTATAAAAATTTATATACAATCAATATATTATTCATTATTCATTTGTTTTATTTTTATTTAAAAGTAAATGATAATTAAAAAGAGTTTAAAATTTATACACTGATAGTGTAAAGTTTTTATACTGTCGTCACATCATTCACCATTAATTTGTATTACTTTTGTTTGACAGTCAATGATGATAAACAAATCAATGACGAATGATTTGCTAATAGTGTAAAAAACTCTTACACTGTTAGTGTATACATATTAAATTGAATTAAAAATACATGATAAATAATGTGTAAAAACTTTTACATTGTTAATGTATATATCATTTTCTCGAATATTAATGAGATACAAATTAGTGACCAACAAAATTAAATGAATAATCATGCTAACAATTGAATCAATAATATATAAACTCAATAAAAATATAAAGATCAATTATTCATTACATAAAGGGCTCTTGAAGCAATACATTTATAAAAGGGTTCATCACCCTCAAAAGAAGAAAATGATGATAAATTCTCTAATCTTTATTGCCCTTGAGAATGTAAAATCATAAGCTATTATATGAAATCTAATAACTTAAATTAATGTTGATTATTGGAAACATATTTTAATATAGATATGTTACATTTAGTTTCAAGCTCATGAAAGAATAAAATTAGATTCTAAAATATGTTTTGAGAATGTGGTTATCATTGATTGTGCATAATGAATTCCAATAATAAAAGTTCAATTCTTTTCTTCTCTTTTGCTCTTTCAATTCCCTTCTTTTTCTTTAAACTAAGATGGTATTAGAGCAAAATTATGTATCCCGCAACATTTTTATCTTTCTTGTTCATGTTATGTATGACAAGAAGAAGTTCTTCATCTTCACATTCAATTTGCTCCATGACTTCAAATTCTCAAAGGGAAGATAAGAAATTTCTTATACCACTTTCACAACTTAGCAAGATATTTCATCGAGCAATGCAAACACAAATAATGATGGTAAAAAGAGTGAATGAGTCAAGTAACGTTTCCTCAGTCACAGATGCATGGAGACAAAGAAAACAATGTTGTTTCTTTTCCAGTGCAATATTGGTTTTTGTGGTGATCTTTTTAAAGTAGAAACTAGTGGAATTTGTTGGGGTCTTAAATCTGTTTGATTCATTTTGGTTTGAGCTTATCTTTTTTAAAGAAAAAAAAATCAACCTCAATATGCTCAATTTCTCTATCACTTTCTTCTACAATCTTGATATTATTTAGTTCTCTAAATTCTTCTATATCTTTGAGTAAATTCTGTTAATATTTCTCTTAATTCTTCTCAATATTCTCGAGGCAAATATTGCCCATATTATTATTCTCTTGTTATTCTTGAGCAAAGTTGTTCATACTTCATCTCACTTTTCTCTTGTTATTCTTGAGCAAAATCGCTCATATTTCATCATGTCAAGAAACCAAGATGGTATTCTACTTGAGCATTATTCTTAAAGAAAAGAAACAATCATTCTTTCAACACTTTGGTGGTTCTTCCAAACTTCAGATCGACTTTTCACGTTTGCTACCTTATACCCAAACTGAGAGTTAATGGTATTCAATCTCCAACTTGAGGGATGTTAAAGATGAAGATGACCCATTCTTATATAGTTTTCAGTTATGTTAGTTAGGATTAGTTTTACTTTAAATGGTAGCTTGAATTTCAAACAAGTACCAATTTTCCTATTGTATAAATTCTTTGCACTTTGCCTTTGTGCATAATGAATTCCAATAATAAAAGTTCAATTTTAAATTCCCTTCTTTTTCTTTCTTGCATGGTTGCTAAGAAACTAAGAATAAGTGACATGACTATGCCATAGATCACATTGGATCTTCACGTTTTTGGATTCTGAAAAACACTATTGTGTTTCCCTCTTTGCATTTACATTATAAACACACTAATAGGAGACCCGTGCATTCGCACGGGTAATAATATATATTGCATGAATTTAATTAAATAGTGATTATGTAACTTATTAAGTGAAATGTTATCGAGGAATACCTACTAAAACATGTTTTGTGGTATCCATTGCTAATATAAAGATGGTGGTACAATGAAATGGTATTGAACGTGTAATGTTAAAAAAGGAAACATGTTAGAAAAAAAGTTGAATGAATTTAGATAGAAAATTACATGATGTTTTTTTAACATGAGAATGTGACTAAAGATTAACTAATAAACTTTGCTTTGTATATATTTGATTGTTGATGTAAAGCTGTTGTACAATGATATGATATTAAATCTGTTGCATGTCTTAAATTGAAGATAATTGTGGAACACATTGAAATTATGCATGACATATGTATTATTTTCAATCAAATGATCCTTCCATTGATTGAATTCTTCTTTTTTAAGAGAAACTTAGATCTTGTCTCCCTAAAAACAGATATGGTTAATAATTGAAATTGTAACAAATAAATGTTTTTATGTAATATTACATTTCAGTCCATCAATATCATTTTTAGATGTCCGAGTTTAGATAGAAGTTGAACATACCAAATTTATGTAATTCTAACAGTTATCTTCCATAAGTGTTTTGAGTCATTCAAATCCCTTACTAGCTCGAACATGTGTGATATTGACATTAATACAACAAATACTAACTTATGAAAACATTAAGCCACTAGAAACGAAAATATTAAGCCACACAAAAACTAACAACAACATTTAAGTAAAACAAATTGAAAACATGACTCTGAATTCATGAAAGAATGATAATCTAGTAAGATAAAAATTGTTAAGGTCATTTTTTACGGAGGTGAGCTAATAAGTAGGCTACCACATATTATGCAGACTTTATTTGTTATTGAAGATATGACTCTCAGCATAAGACTCAACTGTTTATAAACTGGAAATTCAAGAAGCAAAAATTTAAAACAATATTGAGGTAGGTTCAATTGATTTTTAACTAGTACTTTAGACAATGTATAATAAAACAGAGATGATAGTAATAATAACAGCCCAGAAGAGTCAATTATTTACAATCTGGAAATTCAAGAAGCAATAATTGAAGACATTACTCAATTATTGTCTTCAATTATATTATCTAATACTTTAGACAATGTCTATTAGGCATAGACATTGCATTTAAAAAAAAAATGCTCGACAAAAATTTAGCTGTTAAAGTGAGAGTAATAATAATTCTTTAAATAAAAGAACCACAATTAACAATTACTATAAATTGTTATATTAACTTAGAATAAGCATCATAATGTTAATCTTCAAATAATGATCACCAACCAACAATGGACATGCCGAAGTCAACTTCGTCAATTTACTACAATATACGTGATAGATATAAGGTAGTCACATTAGAGAAATGACCAAAAGTTTTTGAAAATATAATATAGTAAAAGTGACAATTGATAATAAGTCATTACTAATGCATTTTATAATATTAGAAACAGTTTCATAGAGGTGAGTTACAAATTCATGTAACAAATTCAACAACTTTATAAGTAGGTCATTAGAAATTTGCATAAAAGATATCATACTAGTCAATAAAAATTCAACAACTTTGAAAGTACATCACTTCTAGACAAGGAAGAAGATAACAAAATTCTTCAAACAATGACCTTCGAAGATCAATGCATGTAATAAATATAAATTCAATATCTCATCTTTAAAGAAATAAATATGAGGAACAATTACAAAAAATCATCAAATAATGACCTTCAGAAAAACATATAAAAAGGAAGAAACAAATATATATTTAATCACTTCTAGAAAAGGAAGAAACAAATATATGTATTCAAGATCACATTTTTAAGACCCAAAAATGTGAAAGTAGACTAGATCTCAAAAAACTAAGATGTTGATTCAAAAAAGCCAGAAAGGATAAACTTTCAACAAAATAAATATGATGAATAATGACAAAAGGTAAGAAACAAATATTCAACATCACATTTTAAGACAAAAAAGTAAGAAACAAATAAAGTAAGATAACGATCTACAAAATAAACGCATGTTAAAAAAACTCAGTTAACATTTTAAACAAAAAAATGTGAATTTAGAGTGGATCTGAAAACGTAAGATGACGATCCACAAAAAGTAAGAAAGGAAGAACTTTTAAACGCATGTTCATCATAGATCAAAGATCAAACTTTTGGAAATAAAACCTTGGTGTTTCATATGTCAAAGTTTTGGATGCAAAAATTCAGTGAACATAGTTCAAAGGTAAAACTTTTGCATCTTCAACAAAATAAATATGACGAACAACCACAAAAAGCAAGAAACAAATATTCAAGATCACATTTTTAAGACAAAAAATGTGAATATAGATCGGATCTGTAAAAAGTAAGATAACGATTCATAAAAATAAAAAAAAGGAAGAATTTTTAAACGCATGTTCACAAAAACTTAATTAGCATCGATCAAAGGTAAAACCTTTACAAACACAACCTTCATGTTTCAAAGGTAAAACGTTTGAAATAAAAAATCTAAATATGAAAGTATAAAGGTAAAATAAAATACACAATTACATTAAGTAGAAGATTGAAGATGTATATGAATGTGTATAGCAGTTAAGACGTATATGAGTTAAGACATGTGGGGTTTGGAGAATAAGAAGAAACAAATAGCAGTAATTGTGAGTTAGAAGTAATAAGACTGGTGAGAGAAGAAGAAGAAATGAATGGTCATGACACTGGATTGGAACAAAAGAACAAAACTTGGCATGCATGATTAATGACACTACAAAACTTGAAACGTGTTGAAGTTTCACACAAAATTCAAAAATCTGCTTTTAATGTATGTTATTATTATTATTATTATATTACAGGAAAAGAAATGAAATATGCAAAAAAGACTTGAAAGGTGTTTAAATCTTCTTTATAAGATAGTAGATTGGATAGTACCTTTCCATTCTTAATAAGATAGTATATTAGATAATATTTTCCTTGACTATCTTGGCCACTAGAGATGTTTCATTATGAATAACTTATGAAACTCATTTTGCAAACAGAGTCTCCATAAGTTAAGATATCAATAATTAAATTTTGTCTAACCAATTATAACTTATCCAACAAATATGTTCCCTCAGTCTTAAGTATGACTTCTCTTCCCATCTCTCGAGTTTCTTCTTAACTCTACCGTGAACATATTAAAACTAATTGGGTCTTAGACCAACCAATGATTGTTGATAGACCAATATATTGTGTATAAGGCTGACAATAAATCTAACAAACTCAGCATTCGTTCAAAATCCCGCTCATTATTTAATTCAATAAACTTATTTCATGAAACAAATGAGATGAAAATTATATTCATTATGACATTTTATAAAAAAAACGTGTAGCTTTTTATTGTTTTTATTTTCAAGGGGTTATATATTTTTTTTCCAAGGGGTTATATCAGTGTTATTAAACTCGGACCGGTTAATGACTCGGTAATGGTACTGAGTCAATGAGTCACTAGTTCAACCAGTAGGTCAATCGTTGGACCGGTTAACTTGGTTTGCATTAAAAATTCTAAAAAATTCATAATATTACATAACAATATTTAATAATGGTATACTCAAAATTTAAAAACATTATCATGTCTAATTAAACAACAACAAAAAGAACATTTTACTAGGATAAAATGACACAAGTTGATAACATCATCAAACAACATATTAACTATGTTTTAACTACAACACAAGCTTATAATAAGTTTAAAATTTAATTAAACAATGAAAATTTTGTTATAATGTAAACTAACAAATGACAAACATGACTACAAATAAGTTAAAAATACTTGTTTTTCACTGAAAAAACGACATCAATTTGATTGTATTTAAAAAAAATATTTTTTTGATTGACTCGGCCGGTTCAACCGGTCCGACACCTCAGTCACTGGTTTTAGGCTTAAATTGACTGAGTCTACCTGATTTGATGCAAAACCGATTAGATAAGAGACTCGGATCAGTTAGATGTCCAGTTCACGGTTAAACCGGTGGGACCAAGGCGAGTTTTATAACACCTGGTCATATATTGTTTTTATTTTCAAGGGGTTATATATTGTTTTTTTCTTCCCAAAGGGGTTATAGTGTGAATCAACTTGGTCAGTTTTGCTGGATAGCGCGTGTACTGTGAAACTGTTAAAGATATAGTGAGTGTAATAACTGTATCAACAATTTAAAAGTATTGAAACATTTTTCTACCCCAAAAAACAAACATAGTCACCTTCCTACACTCATTTCCATTTCCTCTTCTCTTCACACAGAGGTAACCAGCTAACATCTAAACCCTAAATCTAAACGTGAAAATCGTGTAATGTTCTCATCAAAATCATTGATTCTACTTTTACTTAAATCCATTCTGTTCAATTGGTATTCAGTCTCACGTGTGTTCTTAATACCTTTGCAATTTGTGGTCTGGTATTACCTCAATGCTTAGTTGGTTGACCATAATCTGTTTGATTAAATGCCAGTGTTTTAGTTTGCTATCTTAGCTTACTTGGTTGCTCGTAAACTGTTTCAATTCATTGTAATTTTGTTTTGTTGGTACAGTTTCACGAGATGGGAGAGCTGGCTATTGACAATCATGTTCGATATATAGTATCAATTGAAAAGGTTTGTTTTTTTATACATTTTTCTTTCTTTTCACCTGAAAAAGTAAAAATTTAAGAAGAGACGATCTTGATGCGTATAATGAAATTAAGTGTTCTATGTTTTTATCATCGGGTCCACCTTTTATTGGAATCACAATGTTCACTTTTTAATCTTCATGTTACCTTCTGTTCTATTTATGAAATGCGTGAAATCATATTATGTTTTGTCCCACTCTAATACATCATCAAGAGCTACTTTCTTTTGTGCTTAAGAGCGTTTTTGGGTAAACTACTTAATTTAACACTTATTCAATAAGTTTATTTTTTTTGAAATAAGCTAAAAAGAACTTATTTTCGTAAAGCTTCTATAAGTCTATTGAAATAAGCTGAAAAGAGATTATATCTAATCATAAAATATTTTTATAAGCTACTTTCGTAAGTTTATTTTCATAAATTATACTAATAAGCCCAAGCTGGGTGTCCTTTTTTGAGTTTCCAGAGGAAAGATGATTTTGAATCTGTGGTAATGGAGCATCTAAGAATGAATGGGGCATACTGGGGACTGACTGCTCTGGATCTGATGGGAAAGCTTGACAGTGTGGATGTTGACGAGGTTGTTTCATGGGTGCTGAGTTGTCAGCATGAGTCAGGTTTTCTGAATGTTTTATTTGTTCCTTTACTATTACAAATAGAATTTTGTCAGATATTTTTGACAATTTGACATTGATAATTTCTTATCTTATGAGATATTTGTTGTCACTCAGGGGGATTTGGTGGAAATATTGGACATGACCCTCACCTCCTGTATACACTAAGTGCCGTGCAGGTGTTGGCTCTCTTTGACAAACTGGATGTTATAGATGTAGATAAGGTGACAAATTGTATCCTTTGACATATATTTTCGATGGCTTTGGAGGTTCTGCATTAACAAGTGTTTTGTGATACAAGAGATGCTAATCATGCTTTAGTTTTACTTTTTTGCAAAATAAAAAATATATTGTAACCACTATACATCTGTTTGGTTACCAGGATGCATAGCTCTAGTTGTCTAAATGTCTATCATGCCTACTTTGATGTTTCGCTTAAAAGGCCCAATATGTTCTTAAAAAAGATCAATAATTTTTTTTTTATTAAGAATTTTGATACAGTTTGATAGATTAGTTGCTAAAATTATAATAGTGAAATTTAAATATTAAACCACAAGGTATACTGGATTTTGTGTTGCTTAATATTTATCAGATATTGTTAGCCTTCAAAATGAAGATGGATCTTTTTCAGGTGATATATGGGGTGAAATTGATACCCGGTATTTTTCCTAAGATCCTTTTTTATTATTGAGTGTGTATGAGCTTACTTTCTTTTTGACTAAATCCACTGAATGATCTGTTTCAGGTTCTCTTATATTGCTATTTGTTGTATATCAATATTACATCACTTGGATCAAATCAATGTGGATAAGGCCGTGAAGTATATTCTAAGTTGCAAAAATATGGATGGTGGTTTTGGTTGCACACCTGGTGGGGAATCTCATGCTGGGCAAAGTACGTTATATGTTATTCATGATCTTTGCTAAAATATTACTTCCTTGATGTTACTCAATGTGTGAACTTCTATTCCCCTCGAAGTTTGTATTTTTTATTTCTTTTCTACATGCATGGATACAAGAAGCTATTCTCTCCCATGCAGCACTTTAAAAGAGGGGTAAAAACAATACTACCTCTAGTCCTTTATATAAGACCCTTTTGATGTTTTAGTTGCCGTCCTTTTTATAGGATCCATTTCAATTTTTTATATACATTAATTATTATTTTTACCTAAATACCCGAACATTAGTTGATTGGAAAGAGAACATCATTCAAAAAAGATGAATGAGTTTATTAATGAAGGACACTTTTGAAAAACTAAATCTATTTTTAGACAAATTTAATGATACTAACACATTCCTTAATTCTTGCGAAACTACCTAAAAAGATCTTATAAAAATGACTAGAGGTAGTATTATCATTAACTGATCTTTTATTTTGGTTTTAATCTTGATATTAGGGCATACTGGAGATAGCTATCATATCTAAAAGTCATCTTACTTTTAGTTAATATTTCCCTTGTTAATAAATACCTAACCCTTAAGTCTTTAACCTCTAAGGCTCTGCGTGAAGAGCTTATTTTCAGTTTATTCGGCATTATTTACTACAATGAACTTAGGTAGTGAATAACATGTGATAGTGGAGGGTTGCAAGTTTTCGGCTGCTCCCCGCGACGCCATGGTGGATAGCAGCATAGATGGCCGTAGCGCCCGTCGCAGGTCAAATAGCAGTGAAATTGCGGGTCATGACCTGCTCCGTGTTTTGCTGCGAGTGGAACCTTAAATTTAGAGGGGGAAGCCTTTAACCATTGAATGATTTGACCAGTGTTTTGATACATTGTACTTTATTCACTATTAACTCAAGGACCTCATATAAAACACATATTTTAACCAGTGAATGATTTGGCTTTGATATTTCTTCTCTTAATTTCAAATGATAAATGAAATGTATTGGACTTGAAGCCTCCTTGTAAGATATTTCTTTTCTTATTGTCAGTTTTCTGTTGTGTGGGAGCCCTTGCTATAACGGGGTCACTAGATCTTGTTGACAAGGACCTACTTGGCTGGTGGTTATGTGAGCGACAGGTTAATTCTGGAGGTCTGAATGGGCGTCCTGAGAAACTTCCTGATGTGAGTGATTCTTTTCAAATTTAGATTTATTGCTTTAAATGCTCCTGTTATTTCTGAGTTCTCTAACTAACTTTTAGATCATCACAGGTCTGCTACTCATGGTGGGTTCTTTCTAGCTTGATCATGATTGATAGGGTTCATTGGATCAGTAAGGAGAAACTTATAAGGTTTATCTTAGACTGCCAGGTTAGTTTACCTGAATGTCTTTTCTGTGTTAAAAACCAGCACTTTCTTGTTTCTTCTTTTGGAGTGTTAATTGCTGTTAGGTTAGTATATCTGAAATATTATGTGTTGACACTGTTAGGACACGGAAAATGGTGGAATTTCAGACAGGCCAGATGATGCTGTAGATGTCTTTCATACATACTTCGGGGTGGCAGGTAGTTTACCTCCATTTTTATGCCCTTCCCCATTCTACTTGTTCTTGATTTAATATTTATCAGATATTGTGCTAAAATTAAAATCTTTTCATCTCGGGTCTCTGTGGTTGGTTTTGGAAACTCCCCCTCCCCCTTTCTTAAGAATTGTGATTACCCTTATCTGGGAATGGCAGTGACCACTAATTTCATTCACTCAACCTGTTCCAGAAGAGAGACAAAAATACATTATTCTTAATGAAATGCTAGTGAATTTACATTGCGGTGATGTGTTCAGATAAATAAATGCTATTAGTTCAACATGCTTCTGATGATACATAGAACTGGAGATGTAACATGTTATTCTATTTTTATTATAATTGTTTGGAAGGTTTGAAGTGAGCATATATGTGAATCATAAGACTTGCTGTTGTTCTAAATCTTTCCTGCTTATCCCCCCTTCCATTCTTTGCCTCTCTCACTTTTCCCCCTTTTAGTGTTGGTCACGTAACTCTGTCAAGTCCCAAGTTCACTGCAAACCTAGAATGGGATGTAACTTAGGAAGACATCCTTATTTATTCTTTCTTGATGGCATGGTTGCCTTTATGTTGTATTTCATATTCCTTTTATTCAATAAGCATATGATGCTGAAGTCTTTATTTTTTATTTTTGCAGGACTTTCACTTCTTGAATATCCTGGAGTTAAACCAATAGATCCAGCTTATGCTTTACCTGTTGATGTTGTAAATAAGATTTTCTTTAGTAAATAAGGACTCCAAGTTCAATGACAATTGTCTGGTAATGACAGAATCTTAAGTTTAGACTCACTATTAGTCTAATAAATCATAAGATTTGTAATTCTCCTTTGTGGTGTATGTTCATTTTTTGTGTGAATATAACGTTTCGAGTGAGCATCTTCAAGTAAAATCACAGGACATCTAAATGGCCAACCATCCAATTTTCCCAATGTTGGAATATGATTCCCTTTGTTGATATACTAGTCATTTTTTCCTTTGTTGATATAGTAGTCATTTCCTTGTCTTGGTGATTTTGTTCTTAATAAACACTAGTGCTTTTAGAAAAATAAACCAAGATTTTATCCAGTGCATAAAATTAAAGCCACCCTTTTAGCCGAGTTTCATCAATCTGGATAGCATTATTTATGGTATGCTTGTATTAGGGTTGTTTTTCATACATCTTAATTTAGTATTGCAGATAATGTTTTATCAAGGCAGTGGAAAATTCAAGCTGGACATAGGTATATGTAAGGTTTCATCTCGGGAGAGAAGCTTCTAGTGTTGTGCTTCTACGGGTCATATACTCATACTTAGCTTGCTATGGTGCTTAATAATATGTGCATAATAGTCACTAGTCAGCAATTCACTACTTGCTGAGTTGCTGGTAATTGAATGCTGCAAACATGTGTTTTATTTACCCCTTGGAGATACTTTGTACATTTATTACAGAGAAAAATGATTCTGGAACTAATGGGAACATTATGAAGGTGACAAATGATATATCCTCTTCCTCAACTTAATCATATTGACAAAAGTAAAGACTAAAGATAAGGGAGCTAACTTCACATAACAAATTGTAGCGAACATTACAAAGAAAATGTAGCTAACGAAGGAAACATATGATAGTAGATATGTTGTTTGTAACTGGTCATTTTCTTTGGGCCACTAAATTTCTATCAAGTGAGTGAGTCTGGGTGCAATGATAAGGTTGTTTGCCTTGTGACTTTGAAGTCATATATTCAAATTTTAGAAATGACATTCTCACTTCAAAGATAAGGTTGCATACATTACTTTCATCATACTCCACTAAGTAGGAGCTTCGTGCATTGAACCGTATATTTTATCTTAATTTCCACCAACTATTCGTCTTTGACTTGCTGTTGCACTACCAAGAGAGATGCTCTTATCCCGAAATCTGTTGAAGCAAGCAAATCACCAATTACACCTAGCTCAGAAAACTCACTCCAATCACTAAGTCCGTGTATCTGAGGGGAGCTTATCCCATGTCTTCTCCCAACTATGAAAAAATCATGCCCATCTACTATATCACGAAGAAAAGCTGACAACTCTTGTCCATCATTTGCTATGATTTGTCTATAACTCACATTTTCTAAACTAGAGTGTGCTTGCTGAATATCTTCAAGTGTGTCCTTATCTATCACATCCTCTATGTCTGGCATGTATTCCTTATGAACAATGTGATACACAACTAGGCTGATCCTAGGGTTCCTCATTGCTCTTTTGGCTAAGCAAAAAGCCTCTCTGTCGTCTTTTCCGCCCAAAAAAACCATGGCTAATCGAACTTGTGAGCCACTTTGAAAGGTAGCACGGCTTACAAGGATTCCTACCGAGCATGGAGCTATTTCTAGGACCTTACAATTTAAGGACCTTATGTTCTTGTCATCAAATTCAATCTCACCATCAGCGGACAATTTTTGATGGAATGGAAGGATTATAATGGATGCAACTTTGTCCAATGCAAGTTGACAAACATCATCATGCATCAAGTTGGCTTGAGATATGGATGTGTAAGCCTGTGCTGTTACTGCACCTGGGTTGTCAAGTGCATAAAAGTCGAAAGTAAGGATAATCTCGTCTGAGTAAGACTTGTGCGAAAATGTTTCTGATGTCGTTCTTTGAAGACGATGGGAGATGAAAATGGGAGTGCACCTTCCAACAAGCTCAATTAGATGCAATACATCCACAATGATTGGCTGTTCTGTTGTTGGACAACAAAGATCAAGGACGTCTATTATGCTAGATATATGGCATTGTTTATGTATGCAAGCAATCACTTTCAGCTCCGAGTCTGCCGTTAAACTCATGATGTTTCTTGTTTGGTAGCCAGCATATTTTCTCGACGGATCATACAAATACTTCACAGACCATTTCACTATACATGCTGCAATCATTATGCTGAGCATCATAATTCCATAAGTTTCTACAGTAATAACCTGCATACATGTATATAAATGAAATGAAATTCAATAGTGCATTTTATATTTAGAAGACTTGCTCAAGCATATAGAAGACTATGATTTTATCAAAAGGCATTTTAAGGAGGAGTTTCATATAGCACCTTTGCATCATATAATCCATTATATAAGCCCACTTCCACTATGCCTTTAGCATTCAAAATAAGGGCAAGAGCCAAAGCATCTTTGAAGGGCATCTTGCAATAGAGTGCAACTACAGTGCATGCTGTTATTTTGAGAAGGTGGGTAACAATAACCAAGACAATAATAACTACAGATGATACTGCTGATAAATACTTAAAGGAAAGATCTGTCTTCATCACACTGCAAGTCACAAATATTGGCAAAAGGAGACATGTACAAAACACATTCAGCTTCTTAACTAATGCAGACCCTAATGGAGGTCCTTCAGGGACAGCCAACCCAAAAATAAAGGGTCCTAGGATGAAATCTTGTTCAATTTGAACTACAACCCAACCTGAAACAAGTACCATTGAAATGATAAGATAGATATAACCATCCTTCACTGCTCTTCCTTCTGGAGTTTGTTTGATGATCCAAAACATTGCTGGCCTACACACAAATAGAATGAAGATGCATAATGCCACCAAAGCTACCAGATTTACTACCAGATGTTTTACTTCATTACTTTCTGTTAAGGCAGTGGTGAAACTTGTTATAGTTGTAGTCACTAGATCACTCACCAATACCGAGGACAACGCCAATCTACCAAGTTCCGAGTTTGTGATTTTAAGTTCATTGAGAAGGGAAGCAATGACTGCAGTTGAAAGTACAGTTTGGGATAGTAATACAATATGAAGATCTTTGACTGCATATCCCATGAGACCATGAAATTGTGTATGAAAGATGAGGAATGTTGGAATACAAAAAACTAAAGGTGCAGCCAATCCAATCATTGCAATGGCCCATGGCTTGCATCCTGTTCTGGTAATCATGCTGAAATCCATTTGTACAGTTGTTAAGAACATGAAAAATGCATAACCAATTGATGTTATTGATGTAAGTACTTCTTGACTTCCATAAGGGAATAACATCAACTTGTATTTGACCACTGTCTCTTGCTGAATTGAAGAACCTAGAATTAGGCCAGCCTGCAAGTGCATAACACAGATTAAAGGTTTTGAAAACCCCTTCAGTTTTTTAAAATTTAGTAATGCTTTGGCTCAAACATAAAAACATATAGGTGAAAATTTAACAAGTACTATATTTTTTATTTGGACATATAGATTCATATAATCTCTCAGTCATTTGATTTTAGTCTCCTAAATACCCATACCACAGTTGGAAACTACAGGACCATTTGTTATGAAGAATATGTTCTACCAGTAATGTTGGGAGCATTTGTTTCCAGGTATGAAATTATATTTTCAGGAATGACATTATCAAGAAATATTAATTGTTTGGTATTCTAAAAAACATATGTGGTTAACATTAAAAAATTAGAGAATCTTTTTTGAAATTATTGGGAATGACTTTAAAGCCGTTTAGTTTTATATATTCCCAACAGTTATCCATTATGATTATCAAAATACCCTTATCATATTAAATGATATTTATTCACCCAAAAATGATGTTTAACTATATTTTTTAACACATTATGTATGACCAATACCTTAACATTAGTGATCAAGATGCAAATAAAAAAGAACTAGAGACTAATATCCAAAAAAACTTCAAAAAAAGAACCAATCCAAATTTGAAAAAACTCTAGGGACTGATTATTTATTTTAAACAAATATGTAAAAGGAGAGTACTTACCAACATTTGTGAAATAAATACAGGGAAGTTCAAGTGCTTGAGGAAATATTGGCAGATAAAGGTGACAGCATAGATTACAATGACCTGCAAATCAAACAAGGGAAGGAAAGATTTCAATGGAGTCCTTCCACTAATTTGGCCACCCCATATGCCATCTGAAGTAGTAGGGGTTGGAATAGCAATGCAAACTTTATACATAGTTGCATTGACTTCAGAAATTTGTGTGTATAAAGTCTCATTTACATTGAGATTCATTTCTATTCACTATGCCTAGTTCCTATAGAAATGAATGAAGGTAAATATGAGAACAAAAACTCAATGGAAACAAAGTTGTTGGAAGGATTATGACTCAATAAAAATACAGGTAGTATAACTTTTTTATGTTCATTTGCTGTCACCAAATTTTGATTTGACATGAGCATTGTATCAATGTATGCTTAGATTTTGATGTATCAAATAAGGGATTAACTAATGAACTAAATTCTAAGCTGGGACATGTAGAACACAACAATATCTAATCAGATGGTGTAGGTTATTTCAATGTTCACTTGTGACAGAACATTCTTATCAGAAGTTGAGACCATAACAGCAAATGTGTACATAATTGGAATCAGTTTTTAACCGTATACTATAATTAGACATTTTATTTTAGCTCCCTTTTTATGACTTTAGAAAAAGAGGGTCATGAAGTTTGTGTAAAATTAGTCATGTTACAAAATAAATCTTTATGCTACATTCCCTTGTACTTTTTAAAACAATTTCTCAAATGTTGCCACCTTGTACACAATTTTTCAATCTTCTAATTATATAACAGCCTTTACATGTAACTTTAAGTTTTCTTTGTATGTTTTATTTATAAAACTCCATTTTTCATCATTTTAAAAATATTTTTTTTAGAAAACCAACGATCTTATTTATTTAATCTTCTCCTTATATTGTTATTTTGAAAATAAATAAATATAAAATCCTAAAATAGTCTAGTTTAAATTAAAAATATATAAACAGAATTATAAAAAATGATGTTTTCATTTGAAATCAAGAAAATAATAATTTAATATATATAAAAGAGAAAAAGATATATATAAGAGAAAAAGATGTGTGCAATAACAATTTAAGAGTTTTTTATATTTTTACTACATCATCCACCATTCATATTTAGTCATCATTGATTCTTAAATAAAAATAATACATAGTTCCGTTACAGCTTTCCAAATATGTGCATGAGAATATAGTATCATAACTTCTAAGGGTTAGTTTGGGAGTTAGATTTTGGAGGGGAATGAAAGGAAAGGAAAACCTTGGGAGCCATGAAATACACTTGTGAGATGACTCCCAAACCTTCCCTTTCATTCCTTCCCCTTCAAAATCTAACTCCCAAACTAAACCTACGCAGCTTTAAAATATTCATTTGCAAGACTGGGTTATGGGAGTGAGCAAAAGAATTTTCGTTTCACCTTACATATAAAGGCATCCATTCTACAATGAGACTGAGCAATGAGCACTTATTTCTGTATATTGGCAGACTCAAAGTCACATTATCTTGATTTTCAACTCTAAAATCAGGACTAACCCTGCCCACGAGTAGGAATATAAAAGATGGTATTTGAAGACATAAACATCAATATAAATGAAAATTACCTCTATGAGCTAAGTCTGTTTAAACAAAAAAGCAGCGACATGATGCATGTTTTCAGATTTCTCTTCATTATACTGTACTACACTCTACAAAATTTGTTCTTCACCGGTGTTCAATATAACAATAACATAAATCATGGTTTCAAGGGCCAAGAATGTAGAAGTTAAGGTTGGATTACACCTGCAAGAGTACAATTTACACCAAGTTGGTAATTCAAATCTAAAACATCAATCAAATAAACTGCTTCAGAAACTCTGTAGCCACGAGCCTTCCCCTTGTGTTTACTGACATTTTGAGTTCACTTATTTCTTTATCAATATCCTGTAATTTGAAAGCCATGATTAGAATACTAAACTACAAACAAATCTTCCAAAATTAAAATGGGGGGCACAGTTAATATTGGCAATTTCCCATGTAAAGGAACTACAACAGAACAATATCGCACTGTAAAATAACTATACACCGGGTAGATCATGAGGTTAGACACCTAATAGCCTGAGAAAATCATTTTCATGTTAACTATAAGAAACCAAATAGCCTGAGAAAATCATTTTCTAAATAACCTTCTGCTCATGTTTTCTATGTTGTATAAGTCCTAAATAATTACCTAGTTATTTATAGAATCCAGGTAAATGAAATTTCCAAGTTTCAATAGTCACTTCACTTTATAAATACCACATATTTAGATAATATCACTATAGGCAACAAACTGAAATGCAAATCAAAGTAATAGGCTCAACAGAATTCTTGCCTCCATAAATTGCACTATAAAATCTATGAGTTTTTGCTTCTGCATCTGCTCACAGTGGTAATTTGTTATGAGGAAGCTAATGTCATATCCCTGCCAAGAGAAGCAACAAAAAGAAGATACTAATGTATATTAAGCAATCATCAAGAAAAATAGAAGTATAAAGACCTATTAACAGCATCTACAGAATAAAGTGCATTTGCATTCCTGTGACTCAGTAATAATCAACCAACACGAGGATCTAAACATTGTTTGGAAGGCAAAAAGTTAGTAATGCAGCATGATAAATAAAAAAACAAAAAAAAACAGTTACAATAAACCATAACCATTGCAGTATATTCTATATATAAACGGTTGGTAGACTAGAGGCGAAATGGAATTAAATGCTAGGATTATTTACAAATCTTCATTCTGTCAGTCACCTGAATTGTGTGTTAATCCGAGTTTTCTTTCCCCTTTTCAACAAAGCTTTACTTTGGAAAAGAACAATAAAGTCTAGGGTGCTTGTTCCATTCCATGCCTTTTGCCCCCCTTTTGAAATATATCTTTTTTATTTGTAAAAACCCACCATTTGAAATATTGTGAAGGCATCAACCCAAACATAGCCTTGGAAACATGCAATGAACAATATCTTCTAAGCAACCTCAACAAATATATATACAACAACCAAACTTTTATCTTACTCGGTGGGGTCAACTACATGGACTGAACGACACCATAATGCTCTATTATAAATATAAATATAAATATATATATATATATATATATAATAAAAACATTCAATGAATATTCAAATAAACTTATCCTTGTTTCTTGCAATCTTTCTACCTGTCCCCACTAATGCCCATTAATGATGAATGATCATGACCATCTAAATAGGAATACAAAAATTATCACCACACACCATTGCAGAGTTAAGAAACCTTAAATTAGTTGGCTAATAGATCTCAACCTGCACAGGCTTTCTCCTCAGTACTTGGAAAGCCTCAGCTCTCATTGACAAAAATCTTAGAAATTTCTTGGTCAATATGTTTTCAAGTTCATCCGTCTGCCTCACCTGCACAAAATGGAAAAAAAAAAGGAACTAGGGACAGATTATAATGAACAATGGTATATAATTATATATCATATGTGAATCTGATGCTCAAAAACATATTTCCATTCAGAGGTTAGTTTGATAACCCGCTAATAAAATTAAATTGTGAAATTAACTTATTAACCACCACTCAATTATGTTAGAATGTCAAATTATAAGACATGTTGCCGACTTGGAGATACTCTGATTGGACCACAATTCAACCCTAGTATGGTCAGTTGGTCATTGAACCGTTAACTACTCCCCTTTCCATTAAACGAACAAGTCGATGAACATTTAACAGTCTTATCATCAAATCCTCATGAATTATTTAGCTAAATGTCATAATTTAATATACTTCAACACTTCCAAGGCTCCAACTACTCTCACAAGGAATTTGGAAAACGGATCTTACAAAATGACACTTATTTCCTATTTCTCATAATATTATCGTAGGGATGATCACTCAATTCGGAAAATAATTAAAAAAATGAAAAGTCAAGGGCTCAGTCTAACTTTTTCATAGAATGAAGAAAGCGTGTTTTAGCAAAACCCTACAGTGCTCATTTGAATTGCTCATCATAAAAGGGCACATATTGATATTACTAAGTACTAACCTTATCAGGCCAAAACCTAAAGTTAAAGGTTTCATTATTCTTTGATAGTTTTAGACTGGTGCCAGTTACACACAATTGATATGTACAATTGTCAAGTGCCTGCATACGTGCATCTCAGTTCCAGTGGTCTCAACTCTCAACTGAAACTTTTAATTTTAAATTCTGATTCAGTTACCAGATCAGTTATCCATCTAAGCATTGAGCGGCAATTTTTTGTCTTAACTTTGCTACATTTCTACTCACCCTCTTCCAATCCATTGTCTGGGTAGTTATTCCAAAGCATTAGGTTGAACATGAGATGTTTAAATACATACAGACTTCATAGTGCAGAAATCTGAAGTTTTACATAGAGGTGCCTATAACTAAGAGAACTAATCATATCACACCATATCATCATGATCATAAACTTGCATGGGCTTACTAGTTTCAACAAAACACCAAATAGAAAAACAGTTCATTTAGAAAAGTTTACCTTAAGACTTATCCGCAATGAATTGATAGATGTCTCTATTAAGCATTTCTCTGCCTCGTTTCGACAGATCAAAACCTGTAACAACAATCACACATTTTTCCTCTGAAGCAGTCATGAAAAAGCAGTAATTAAGTATACATCAATTAGGAAATTAGATAATAGAAGAAGCTGTTAAGACACAGTTGCCACCTATAAGAGGCTTACTCCTAATGAAGACATGCAGAAATTATTAGACTATTATAATATTTCAGTTAATTAGTTGTAACTGTTTGTGTATGCCAAAGCTGTGAGCTGACACTTTAAGCCTTTAGTTTCAGCTACTATATAAGTAGCACGTTTCTCTCTTGTTAAGATCAATTTTGATTAATAACAAATTCTTAAGTTTCAATTACTCTCTCTCTCTAATCTTCTCTCTTCTTTTTTAGCATTATGTTTTTCTCCTCTTACATGGTATCATGCCATGGCTGCCACCACAAACACAGGGACCTATCCTTCCTCTCCTCCGTTCTCTCCCTCCGCTGCGTCACCGATTCAGGCGGTTTCTTCACCTCTTGTTCTTCCGATTCCTTCGATGAAACTATCAGAGAAAAACTATCTGGTTTGGAGGCATTTCATGCTTGCAACCCTAACATCAAAACGCACAAATCAGTTTGTGTTAGGTACTGAAATTCCGCATCGTTTTCTGAATGACGATGATCGTCTCATCAACAGAGTGAATCCTGCCTATCTTCGTTGGGAAGAAGTTGATGAAACTGTTTTTTCATGGATTCTGAACTCACTTTCGGAGAGTTTGCAACCTCGTGTGGTAGGTCGTATACATTCGTGGCAGTTGTGGGAGGAGCTTGACTCCTATTGCAATTCTCAAACCAAGGCTCGAAGCAGACAATTACGCTTTCAACTTCGCTCTATCTCGCAAGGTTCGTGTTCTATTTCTGAGTATTTCACTAAGATCAAAGGATTAGTTGATGCATTGATCTTCATTGGAACACCTATTTGTAGTTCTGAACACATTGATTATGTCCTTGATGGTTTAAATGAAGAATATCAGCCAGTCATCACCTCCATTGAGAGTCAAGTTGATCCTCCATCGATTCACAATCTTGAGTCCTTTCTATTGACCTATGAATCAAGACTGGAGAAGAATAAGCATAAAGCTCTATCTGATGCTTTATCGATGAATCTTGCTTCGGAATCATCACCGATTTCATCCAAACCAGTAACCTCTCAAGCTCGACCTTAACCAATGGCTCCTTCATCATATTACTCTCCTAGGTCTGATTTTCAAGCTCCTCCTTCATTTGCTGGTTTTGGTAATTCCGGCAACTATCGAGGAGGAAATCGTGGTCGTCGTGATGGTTTTAATGGTTGCCACCGTGGTGGAAGAACTTTTGGCCGTTCTCCATCGTTTTGCATCTATTGTAATCGGAGTGATCATGACGTCAGCACTTGCTATTATGCGCCTCTGAACTTTGGAGGGCCTCTAACATACGCTGGAGCCTCTGGCCAGCTCATACATTTAGTGCCCTCCAGCTATGTGCCACGTCAGCCACCTCATTCACTACAATTCCATCAATTCCACCTTTGGGCCTTCATGTTATCCGGCCCATTTTTATCCAGAATATCCTATGGATTTTAATACAGGACGCCCTGGACACTTTTCTGCTCATCCAACTGGGGACTCTCTTCTTGGGTCTGGCCCACACTCTGGACACAAATACACTCATCAACCATATGTTATGACTGCTCAAGTTGCAAATCGTGAAGCTCCTCCTCCTCGAGACTCAAGACGTATAACTTGGTATCCAGACTATGGGGCCACAAATCATCTAACTGCTGATGCTTCCTTGGTGCATGAACCGATTGAATCACTTGGTCATGATCAGATTTACATGGGTAATGGCACCGGAATTCCAATCAAATCTGTTGGGAACTCCTCCTTTACCTCTAACCTCAATTCTAATATTACTCTTTCTCTACATAATCTTTTGGTTCCTTCCATTACAAATAATCTTTTAAGTGTTTCACAGTTTGCTAGAGAAAATTCATGTTACTTTGAATTCCACTTTAATGCTTGTTTTGTGAAATCACAGGTTACTAACGAAATTTTGCTTCATGGTTCTCTCACCAAGGAAGGACTCTATGCCTTTCATGGTCTTGTTCCAAGCTCAGAGACACATTGTTCTCCTTCTACCTTTACTCACACTGTTGGGCACGCTGGTTTGCCTATTTCTACACTCTCCAATTGTAATAAATCTAGTTTAGGACAATGTAATTCAATTACTACAATTTCTACTTTTTTTCCTGTGACATTCTCGATTAGGTCATCCTCATGAGGCAATTGTAAAGAATGTTTTGACTCAGTGTAAGATTCCTCATGTAAATAAAACATTACTTGATTTTTGTTCTTCATGTTGTATGGGCAAGGCTCATAAACTTCATGCTCCCAGTTCCACTACAGTTTATCATTCTCCTTTTGCTTTAGTCTATGTGGACTTATGGGGCCCTGCACCTGTTTACTCAGTTTCAGGGTTCCGTTATTACCTATCCATTGTTGATGCCTTCAGCAAGCACACATGGATTTTCCTGTTGAAACTGAAATCTGAAACATTAACTGTGTTTCAATATTTTCTCAACTATGTTCATAGTCAGTTTAATCAATCTATAAAAGCGGTTCAGAGTGATTTTGGAGTAGAATCTAGACCTTTTAGTGCCTACTTAAAATCTCTAGGAATTGTGCATAGGCTATCATGCCCTCACACACATCATTAGCAGGGTACTGTGGAACGCAAACATAGGCATATAGTTGAAACCGATCTCACATTATTGAGTCATGCTCACCTGCCTATGTCATTTTGGGATAATGCCTTTGTTACATCAGTTTTTCTCATCAACATACCTCCTTCCAATACCCTCAAATTCAAGTCCCCTCATCAAATTCTGTTTGGTCATCTACCTGATTATACCTTTCTAAAAGTTTTTGGATGTGCTTGTTATCCTTTGCTTAGGCCTTTCAACAAACATAAACTCAGTCCTAGAAGCTCAGAGTGCATCTTTCTTGGGTACTCCCTAAGTCATAAGGGTTACAAGTGTCTTTCTCAAGATGGCAAAATCTTTATTTCAAAAGATGTTCTCTTCAATGAACATGCTTTTCCCTATACAAGTGAGTTCTCTAGACCAGTTACCACTCCTCTCACTGATTCTTCTATGTCTGCATCATTTCATCCTACTCCTTGTATGGCTTCTTGTCCTGATGCATCTATTCCCAGACCTTCTTCTCCTTGTGTTCATCCTTTGTCCTCTATCCCTCCTTCCATGTCATCCCCTTCTTCTCCTGTTTTTGAAAATCTGTCAACACCTTCTCCTGATTTGTCTATCCCACTATCCCATGTTCCTATTCCTTCGGGTTCTGAATATTCTCCCTCTACCCCTTCAACCAGGGATTCAACTTCTCCTACTGTGGTTCCTCTTTCTTCTCATCCAATGCAAACTAGGTCAAAGTCTGACATTTTTCAAAACATTGTTCCCAAGGTTCATTTAACCAACTGTGAACCTGTCAGTGCCAAGGTTGCCCTTGCTGAACCAGTATGGCAGCAAGCCATGCAAGTGGAATATGATGCTCTCATGGCTCTAGGAACCTCGACCTTGGTTCCCCTTCCACCCCATAAACAAGTCGTTGGTTGTAAATGGGTGTTTACAATTAAAGAGAATCCTGATGGCACTATCAACAAGTACAAAGCTAGACTTGTTGCCAAAGGTTTTCATCAAAAGCATGGAGTAGACTACAATGAAACTTTTTCACCTGTGGTAAAACCAGTTACCATCAGAGTTTTACTAACTCTAGTTGTCTCTCATCATTGGTTGATAGAACAACTAGACATCAACAATGCATTCCTCAATGGAATCCTAAATAAAGAAGTGTATATGACTCAACCAATTAGTTTTCAACAAGGAGACAAGACTCTAGTCTGCAAGTTGCATAAGGCCATCTATGGTTTAAAACAAGCACCAAGACAATGGTTTGAAAGGTTGAAGGGCTCTCTTCTCAAACTTGGTTTTCAAATCAGCAAGTGTGATAACTCTCTGTTTATCCATATCTCGAACACTCATCAGCTCTACATCTTAGTCTATGTGGATAATATAATAGTAACTGGTTCTTCTCCTTCTCTTGTCAAACAAGTGATTAAGGATCTTAGTTGCACATTTGGTCTAAAACAGTTGGGGGCCTTAGACTATTTCTTGGATATTGAAGTCAAACATCAGAAAAATGGATCTCCTTTCTTGTCTCAGTCCAAGTATATTAGAGACCTTCTTGACAAGGCAAATCTGTCCACTTCTAAAGCTAGCATAACTCCTATGGCTACCAATAGCAACAAAGCATGGTTCAGATGACTTTGAGGATCGTACCTTTTATAGGTCAATTGTAGGAGCATTACAATATGCCACTGTTACTAGACCTGACATTACATATTCTGTCAATAAGGTTTGTCAGTTCATAGCTAAACCTCTGAATTCTCATTGGACTGTTGTTAAGAGAATTCTTCGGCATCTTCAAGGAACCAAACACTTAGGCCTAACTATCACTTCTGCTAATATTAATTTTGATCTTTCTCTTATTGCCTACTGTGATGTTGATTGGGCCTCTGATATAGATGACAAAAAATCAACTTCTGGTGTTTTTCATTATCTTGGTCCAAATTTAGTCACCTGTTGGTCAAAGAAGCATCAAACTATATCCAGATCTAGCATAGAAGCAGAATACAGAAGTTTGGCCTTGGCATCTCAGGAATTAATGTGGCTTGAATCTCTTCTCAAAGAGCTCCATTTCTCTTATCAAACTCCAACAATTTTCTGTGACAATTTAAGCACCATTGCTATGTCACATAATCCAGTCTTACATAATAGGACTAAACATATAGAACTGGATCTTTAGTTTGTTCGAGACAAAATTCAGAATAAAACTCTTACAGTGAAGCATGTAACATCAAAGTTTCAAACGGCAGATATCCTCACAAAACCTCTCCTAAACAATCAGTTTGTTATTCTGAGAAATCAACTACAAGTGCTTGAAATCAATTCAGCTACCTAATTGTTCTGGAAGCTCTCACAATAGCTCCCTCCAATTCAGGGGGGTATATTAGAGTATTATAATATTTCAGTTAATTAGTTGTAACTGTTTGTGTATGCCAAAGCTATGAGCTGGCACTTTAAGCCTTTAGTTTCAGCTACTATATAAGTAGCATGTTTCTCTCTTGTTAAGATCAGTTTTGATTAATAACAAATTCTTAAGTTTCAGTTACTTTCTCTCTAATCTTCTCTCTTCTTTACCATTCTGTTTTTCTCCTCTTACAGAAATAAAAGCAATTTCCCATTTATGACGTGGATGAGCAAAATAACGAGAGCCACTGACAGAAGAACATAGATCCAAAAAATCTTGATATGTAGTGCACCAACATTAAATGTTTTCATACTCCTACTTTCCTACAAATAAGTATCTGTTTCCCAAAAGGTTTAATTACTCCATTGGTCTCGAACTTTTTCGGAAAATTCAAATAGTTCCTAACAGGATAAAACAAGAACCACTAACAGAAGAGCATGGATTCAGGAAATTTTGATATGTAGTGCAGCAATAACAAAATCTTCATGCTCCTCCTTTTTCTGTTGGTAAATATTTGGTTTCCAAAAGGTTTTAATTACTCCATTCGTCCCTAATTTTCTTTTGAAGAAATTCATATAGGTCCTTGTTCTAATTGGACCCCTAACTTATGAATTGACTCCCTGATACACATCTTTATTGGGGTTCCAAAAGTATGGGTACCAATTGAATTTTTCCGAAAAGTTAACACATCCACAATGCACTAGTGAATGGAACGAAACTTAACAGATCCCTAACGAAGAAAATGAGTATGAAGGAGTCAGTTACAGTTTTTCGACTTTAAGGAACATATTACAAACTTGTTTCTTACAAGGAATTTCCAGAAAAAGCTCAAACCAACCAACCGAGTAATTAAACCTTTCCAAAATGTAAACCCACTAGCTAAGATGTGATATCCATACTTTTATGATGATCTCTCTCTCAGAGTTAGTGAGATAAACAATATTCTCAGCCACTAGAATTAACATGTAAAATTTTAAAGCAGGAATGAATCTAAAACATATTAAAATGAAGAAAAAAATAGATCTTTCTTACGGGATTGAGCAGGAGTTCAGGGCTAGTCCTGCACACACATGTATAAATTTCAATTTACTAAAATATTCTAAAAATTGAATAATATGGAATGGACTTATAAAGAGGGAAAAATATTTACTAACTTGAGTTCAACCTCAGGTTTGTTATGCCTTTCAACTTCTTGACAAGGGAAATTCTGTGTACCACAAGATCAATTCATAGGTTAATGAAACAAATTAAATGGAAAATAATGTTGATAATGTTAAATTACCTGAAGACACATTGCAGCTTCGAGTGTATTGCGAATGCAGGTCAAGTATAACCGTAATGTATTCGACGACTGCAATAATAGTAATAATATTTTCACTATTTAATTGATTGAAAAATTGCGTTAACACTAACTAATTAACACGCACTGAGAACCAAAACATGAAATCGTGTACTTACCATGAGTGAGTTATGTTCTCTATGAATCAGTGAATTGATCTAAGAGTAGTGAGAAGTATAGTGTAAGCAAAGATTGTTGATTATGATGAAAAGCAGAATAATGGGTAAAGCAATAATAACTCACGGTTTTTGACCTAAAATAGATTTCATAAATTGCTTTAAATCGTGTCCTTGTTTGTTTGGTTCTTATTATTTAAGGGAAAATAGTTGTTTTTGACGGGTTGGCTTTTGAAGAGTTAAGGAAAAGTTGCAGTCTCAAGCTTTCTCTTTTTTATTTATTTCATCTCTAAAAATTAACTCGCAAATAATAAGTTTATAAGAGAGAAAAATGTGAGTTGCTTAATTAAGCTAAATTGCACTTAAAGTAATCAGCAGCCCTTCCATAGTGTAGACTGTGTTACACCTTACAAGTAGAGTAAATAATTGTGAGATATTTATTGATCTTTTGAAAAATGTTTAGGCGATAAATTGATTTTGAAATTATGGTGCTTTAAATGTTAGTACTCATATATAAGTGATCTTTTATGGAATTTAATAAACTCACATTTCGTTAATATGGTAGGGAATGTTAAATTATATTTCAAGAATTATGTCTTATACAACTTTCACAAATATGTTTACTATTATTTAAATATGTCCTCCAGATAGGCACCACATCGAGCTTGCATAAAATGTTCTATGTGAAGTAAAATCGATTTGTGGATATTCTCAAAATCAACAACAACAAAACAACCACTGATATATTGCAAGGCACATAATAGAATTGGAGGATCAATAAAGGATTAAAGGGAAGAAATGCAATAATCAAAACTAGGACTACGGTGGGATAAACGAATGGTGGTGAATAACAGTAAAGACAATAATCATCATTAGGAGATGAAATTATGGCACTTGTGTTTCATTATTCTTGGTTTCAGACTTATCCGAGAGACTTACTTTGTTATTAATGTCCAGCTTCATTAGTTGTGCCCAGACACATCACATTAAGTTTGTCTCTATCCAAGTCTTATTATAACAGACATGGTATGAGAAAAGGGGACTTCTTTATGCATCCCACTTTTATTGGTTTCACAAATATTTTTGGATAGGCCATTTTAAATTCCAACATTCTTAGCTTATTCTGTGAATGCAAAACCTAAAACTTTGGATGTAAACAAAATTTCCCATGAGAAAAAGGGTATCGGGTATAGCTTCACTAAGGCTCCAAATCCGTTTTTTCTTTTGTCCCTTTTATTCAGAAGTACAAAATGCAATCCCTGCAATAATGCATCTGAGACATTATGTTCTTTAGGAGAACAATATTTTCAACAGCAATTATACTTCTGAAAGAATACCAAATTCATTATTGAAAGTTTGCCTCAATTTTGATAACCATGTTACATGGGAAGGTGCACACAAAAAACTGCACCCGTGTAAGAATTACAAAAATCAATTTACAAAAACTTACAACTGAGGTAAAATACTAGATCAAGTTGTCAATAAAAGCTGAAGACTGGATAATCCTTGAAAGCTCCCTCAAATTAGCCAATACATGGCGTGGTCCCAAACTCTTGGCACCAATGAAATTCAAAAGCTGCTCTAAATCCTACAATCAGAAAAACAGGAAGGAAAGGAGTACTAAGTTTAGAACAGATACATACGAACAGTATAATCAATAAGAAATCCAACTCAGACAGCCACACTTTAAGGGGGGAAAGCCACTACCAAAGCATGGGGAACAAGACAATCCCACATATTTCAGATGATACAAACACAAGTTTAAGCCAATACTGCCTGACAACAGCAATGCAATCCACCAGGCACCAGCCTTTAAATATTACTCTCATTCGTGACAAATATTTTGTAGGAGGTTGGAATAAAACTAGATGAATTCTTAAGAAAATATTTCTTAGAAAACAAGCATAGCATGTAAGCATAACTAGTAACAAAACTTCATATTTTATGCCATAAAAGTATGAAATAAACAATGGGTTAGGAGGAAAAGAAAAGAAGAAAAAGTTAATTCTGGAAGAGGAACCCTCCACAGTTCCAGTTAGCTTAATACAGCTTTTTTACTCAGTCAACTTGGAGATCTGCCAACGTCCAACGGAAATATGCACTGACTTGGATCCTTTGGAATTCTGATGGAACCATTGATCAAGAGGGAGACTAACACTATTTATTTATACCAAAATCCAGCCAACGAACTAAATTCATAAAAAAAGGGCAGCCCAGTGCATGGGGCTACCACCTAGTTAGTGGATGCATGAGAAATTGAGAATTGCTACTGAGCAAATATTAAATGAAATGACATACCTTATTTAACAAGAATACAGCATAAGCTGCTCTTGTTGTGTCTTGACCTTCTAAAAAAAGGGGAAATTCCATATGCTTGGCATTTGTAAAAGACAATGCACTTGATGAAACATCAGAAGATGTCGATTCTATTGAAGGTGCTTTGTCAATAATATATGAATGAGAGCCACCCAGCCTTAAAGGATAACGCAAAGGAACTTGCAAGTACGAGGCCATAAGTGAAACCGCCTGCAAGAAAATCAATCTAGTCAAGTACATTTCAACAATTATTGGGTGAACAATCATCCACATAAACAAACATAACTGCTTCATTTTAAACAAAAAATTGAAATATGATAAGAGCAAGAAATGAAAATCAATTAACATTCCATAAATAAGACATGTCAGAATATGTGTTCGACTATTCAGACACTTCACATGATTAGTAGATAGGTCATAAAAACCACAAGATAGAAAGTACGGTATCAAAAGATCAGTTATGAGGGCAAAAAAACATCAGGGAGGAACAAAACTTACATGTGCAACATATCCTAAGGCAGTAGCGGATCTCTGAAATTCCTTTTTATCAGTGAAAAAGCTCACTTTCCTAAAAGATAGCATTGTCAAATGCAGACCTTGAATTGTCAAGGATCCTTGATTAATTGGTTTAAGTCCAGCAGAAGTCCCTGCATATTGAAATAAAGGCAACTTTTAACAATAAAATTCAGGAAAAAGAAGCATCATTTATATACACCAACAACCAAGTCTTTATCCCACTAGGTGGGTTTGGCTACAAGGATCGAACGACACCATAATGCTCTATCATAAAGTAGTTTAGCTGACCAAAGTTCTATTCAAATTGAGCAATGCTCAAATTGTTCTTAAGTCAAGACAACTTGAGCAATGTTCAAATTGTTCTCAAGTCATACAAATTATAAAGTAGTTTAGCTGACCAAAGTTCTATTCAAAACTACATTTAAAGTTCACCCCAACAATTATTTTCTCCACCTTTTTTGTGGCAATCTAAATTAGCACAAGAGAAACTAGACTTAATATCCAGTGGATTGCTATGGTCTTCTAGTGCATCCATGCCACTTTGTGAAATATGTCCCGAAACTCTCTTACATCATTAAGAAAAGTAATAAGATATGACAATATTACTAATTAAATGGATGAATGTTCAAAGGGCTTGTGAATTATCTTTGAGTATAAAGGTTTACAAAATAAATATGAGATTTCATTGTTAGAATAAACAATGAAATGCCATCGTGACAGAGCCTCAGTGACCTAAAGATTCACACAGATCCATATTACCATATAGCAAAAATGATGTGGTCCACAAGTTAAAATGCTATGCCAAAAGAATATTGCTTTTGTTGTATGGAATAGGACAGCAGAAAGTATCAGATAAACATATGCTATGTATTAAGCAGATGCAATTGTAATTTCCGTTTGAGTTTAATAATGGGTGCGAACTGTCAGAACATTATCCATCAGTCATGGATATGGCTTTTATTTAAAAGTAGCTTAAGGTGGTTGACATGAAACAAAACCCATGCAGAAGCATCAAAGAAAAAGAAAATTATGGTGAGGCTCATGGGGTAGATGAAGCACAGAATGTGAGACATCCTTCTTCAACAAAACAGCCTGATATAGGGGAAAACTAAATCCGAGGTGCCAATAAAAAACCAAGAGAGAGTGACTAAACCATCCAGCATCTAATTTCACAGTTTAGTTCAAATTGCAAGTTTCTTTTCTTGTATAAGCTCTGTCATTTATCATCTTAGGGATACTACTATCCACATAGAAAAAGACTTATTACTGAACTAGCTTACCTGCTACACTACCTGCAGGATATGCTTCAAGCTCCTGCTCTTGTGCAGGCCCAACCAAGATCTTTACAGGATATAACATTGAAATTTGAGATGCCATATATTGTTGCCTCACCCGTAGCATCTTTTGCAAGTTTCTCAAGCGAACATAACCTTCTTCTTCAGACAGTAATCTACTTGATTCCTATAATAATAGCATTACCGGCTTTCTTACTACACTATAAGCAGTAAAATATGATGCTACTTTTTTCCCAGAAAATAAATAAATGGGCGGAAAAAAAGATAATTATAACTTATTAGGATTCAACTGAATAACTTCATACATGCTATTTCTTACTGGGAAAGACATAAAAGGTATTTAAAAAATGAGGGCATATTAAAGATATCTAAGGTAATTTCTTAAGGACCGGCACAAGAAAACCCGAGAAAGGTATGCCAACACCAAAAAACGGTATAGTCAAAAGCAAAAAAGAAAAATACTCTGGATGTCAATTGTAAACATGTGCATACATACTTCTTCAACATCAATAAAATTGATCATTTTTAAGCAAGGCAAAAAGCATTTCACTTAGTAACTCGCCTGAAGATTTTTGTTAGCTACAGATAGAGCACCCCCCGCCACCAAAAGTGATTGGACTGCACCACTAAGCTGCTCCTCCTGCTTGCTCACATCCTCCTTTACTAGCCTAGAACGTATAGCCATACTCTCCATCATCATTTTCTTCATTTCCAATTTCTGATGCATCTCCTCCAGTTCATTCAACCGACCCAATGATTCAGAATTGGCCTGCTCAAGAAATCAGTGCATACAGTGGCTCATTAATAACACATCAGAAACTTAAAATTTGCTTTTGTCAACTAAAACCAATAAACGCAACTCAAAATGTAAACAAAAACTAAACCATTCAATGAAACAGACGAGACTGAATTGGTGTAAAAAATGCAACCTATTCTGAGTTATAATTTGGAAAACAAGTGCACTTCCTTTTGTTCACATATATCAGAACTGTTCATCCTGGGCACTTCTATTCAGTTAAGTACCAGGATAACTAGAAAATAGTAAACACACTGCAATATATCTACTCAGACCCAACAACAACAACAACCAAGTCTTTAACCTACTAGGTGAGTAGGCTACATGGATTTAAGGACACCATAATGTTCTATCATAAATCATGTTGTAATCCAACACAGAATTTTCATTGCTGCTATATTGAGATTATTCTCTTTTTAACATTTTACCACTCAACATTCAGTCTCATATAACATTGTAGGACTTATAGCTTTGCGGTCAAAAATTTCCCTTAAGCTTGAGTGGCACCTTTCTACCACTTACGAAACCTGAAGCACAATGTCATTTCATCCACCCCGCTTGAATCTTATAGTTTACATCTCCCTCAATTTATCCATCATGTTATATGATTGCCCCAAAATACTTAAATCAAGTCACTTGTAATATAGCATGATCTCCAATTTTTCCTCTAAATAGGGTTTAACTGGTTTGTATGCCTCTGCTAAACTTACAGTCCATATGATATGGACCAGTGATGTACTGATGTGAAACGGTTCTTCCCCTTTTGGCAGGTTGTGGGCAAGGAGAGATTCAAACCCTAACACTATGGTTCGTGGCCACATGCTTCAATCCTATGAACTACAAGTCCATCTCATCTCCACTAGATCTGTTCCTGTAATAGTCCAAAGAAGGGAACCTTCCCCATCCATTTCTTCTTGAGATGTGAAAGTACTTCTCTCCTGGCCCTTTCCAAAGACCTTTGTATTGACTACCCATGGGGAGAAAAAATAAAATCTAAAAATATAATCACCCACTAGACGAATTGTATAATTGATCCAAGATATGATAGACTCAACAAAGTCTTATGTTAGCCTGCTGAAAGTCAAACACAACTCCTTTATATGTGCTGGGACTGGTTATATAAAGATTGGGAAACAAACACAACATAGAACAGCCAAAGCATGTCCTCGGTTCCCACAAGAGCTTTAAGCAAAATGATTAGGCAGTTATATGAAGGGTGACGAATGTCCAAAATGGAACTAAAGCATACAAAATTAAGCAGAAATGTCAAAATAGATTTGTCTAAAAAACCAAATAGGTCAAATCACTTTAATTTTAGTAGATTGTTATACTCATTTATTAATGTTTTTTATTTTATTCAATGTTATATCATACCAATGCTCCCATTGCTTATAATTAATGAAACTAACTAATTAAACAGAAATGAAGTTGGCGAAGTTACAATCCCCTAGTTAGGCAATATGTAAACCCTTTTGAAAAATAGACCTCAAGGAAGTAACAAATTGGAAGAAAAAATACTTTCCTTTTAATATTATGATAAATGCAATCACATTTAAATCACAAAAAATTGCACAATTTCTATCTTCCTCAAATATATTCCCTAATCAATACTTTAAAGTTTATATCAAATACAGAACACTACTTCATTCCCCGACTGAAACTCTGCCTCAGTTTACATTCTCTATGAAACCAAATCTACTTCCACTTTAATTCACAGTTTAACTCATAGACACACTTAACACATGTGCAATTTCCGAATTAACATTTCATACCGAAGAATCTATAAAACCCTACCTGAATGAGAGACTCGAGCTTGTCCTGAAGAATTTTCTTCTTGTTCTTAGATTCGTTGAGTGCGGAAGAGAGACTCGATAACCTAGCAAGATCGTGCTCGAAGTCCTCCCACTGAATGAGTTTGATATGTTGTAGATCGGTCGAAAGATTCTTATGGTTTGGTTCCATCAGGGATCGACCTCATCATCGTCTTGTAATGGTTGAGATCAATCACTGTTGGAAACTCATCGATGCTTCTTCTTGTTCTTCGCTTGCTCTTGAATTTCTCGGGAAAGTTACTTTGATTTTCTCGGGAGAAGGGAAAGGGAAGATGCGTGTGAAGGATTTTGGAATTTTGCGGTTTTCTTTATTTTGTTCTGGTGGAGTGAATCGCATCAGACTGGACACGTGGTGAAATTGTGTATTACTTTAAAGTTACCCAGCTTGTTAATAAAAAAATTGTATTTTTTAGTTTTAAGTTTGACAAGAAAAATTATATATATTTTTGTTTAATATGCTCTTCAACTTATTTAATAGTTTATCTATACTATTAATATCTATATCTATATCTATGTTATTAATCTATATCTATATCTATATTTTATATTATTAATAAAGTCAAAACAAATAATAATTCCTATGTATGATATAATTTTTAAATTTTATTTTTATCCTTTTTAACCTTTCTCCTTAATAAATGGAAATTTTTATATTTTGATTTCATTTTTTCATTAATATATTATTACTCATCCACACATTCCTTTTTATCATCTCTCTTTCTCAACCCAAAAATAAAACAATAGCACATGAAAAAAAATATATCCAACAACTCAAATAATGATTATTAGATGCACGAGAAATTTATAAAAAAATTGTGTATATCATATCAATTATTACATCTTATATTCTTAAATTTACATTTTCTATTAAAATTATATGTTTCATTTTTTATACTTATGCACCTATACCAGCTCGTAGTACCGATCAACATGCTAATATAAATAAGAGTCCATAATCATTAATCTATAATTAATATGGGGATAATATATTTTTGTCCGGAGTATTCTTCTGTATGGTCTATGTATGGTGTATACTTTTTTAAGTGTGATCAGGCCAGGAATACTATGCCAGCCCAAAGTTTTTTGAAAGAGCCCAAACCTTTTATTTATTGCACTCTAGTTAACAAGGGTGAATACCCTCTTTCAAAGATATATACCGTTGAAATCTATTTTTTCCTATATATAAGGGGGGAAATTTCTTCATTACACATAACTTTCTCTACCAAAATTTTCCCTCCAAAATATGTTTATGTTATTGTATCTTCCTACATTACATCTTCCATTTTTATATATTGTATATTTTAATAATTTTATGCTAATAATTGATTGGTCATTTATTTTTAAATTATATCTCACACTAAATGAGATTTGAATCATCTTTCACGTATCATTACTTCTCTATATTCAGTTTTGTTTCATCTTCCTTTTCTTCTATCCTTTATTCCATTTTTAAATTTAGGAACATTGCTCAGGGACGTTGGTTTTATAAAGTTATTATTACACAATATCTATTATCTATTTACCTATATAATAAAAATCATTTATGACAGGTGTCAATCTTCGATCAAAATTTTCCCTCCAAAATATGTTCATATTAATTATATGTACATTCTAACATTGAATATTCCATTTTATACATTGTATATTTTAATATTAATAATTGATGGACCCATTTGTTTTTTATCTATTAACTATATAATAAAAAACGGTAATCTCACATTATCTATTGCCACGTGTCAGTTTCTCATTCATTTTTTCATCCAAAATGGTTCTATCTCCATCATGTGTACATTCTCGCACATTTTCATTTTATACAACTTTTAATATTTACTTTAAAAAATCACATTATATCATGTTTCAATTTTCTATTTTCATTAGAAAATTTAAATTCAAAATTATCATTTATTTTCCTTATGTGTCTGATGAGACAAATACATGAGTAACACATGTGTTCTTAACAATACAAATGTACAGATAACATATAACATGTTTGTTTTAGTTATGCAAATGTATGAGTAACATGTGTTTTTAACCATGTAAATGCATGAGTGACATGTAAGTTCTTAACAATATGAATGCACATGTAACATACGTGTTTTTAACCATGCGAATGCAAAAGTAATAGGTATATTCTTAATCATATGAATGCACATATAATATGTGTTTTTAATCATGTGACAAAAAATTACCACCTTGTGCATACATATATGTGTTTCTCATGACACATGTTAATTTCTCGACCAAAATTTTTCCTTCAAAACATGTCTATGTTATTCCTATGCACCTTTGCATCTACCATTTTTATATATTGTATGTTTTAATCATTTAATACTAATAATTATTTGGTTCATTTGTTTTTAAATTATATCTCACATTAAATGTAATTTGAATCCCTTTCACATGCCATTTACTTCTCTCTCCATTTTTGTTTCATATTCATTTTCTTCTATCCCTAATTTTAAAGTTAGAAAAGTTGACTTTAATAAGTTAGGGGCATTGATTTTATAAAGTTATTACACTACATATATATATATATGTTTAATAAGATTAATATGTATATGATTTTAAACCTAAGACAAAATCAATCTCATACAAATGTACGGGTAATCTGTTCTTAATCATGCGGAAAAAAACTTAGTTAATGAAAAAAAATACATCCTTACCTTCTCATTTCACTTTTTTGTTTATTTTTTCTGTTTTCTATTGGTGGAAATCAAGATAGAAAAGTAATCTAAAAAATCCTTAATAAGCCAATGATATTGTCCTGTCTATGAAACATACTGTTTACAAAGGGAGCAATTAAATTTGAGCCCTATAAATCAAGAATCTCATAATTAAAGGCCTTGCTACTCTATACAATTAAAACAGAAGCCATAAGAGGTAGTTGCACATAGCAAGGTTATAAACATCAAAAGGCTCTTTAACTTGTGACAAAATTGAGAGGCTCCTACCCTCCAAGATCATACACATAAGGGCTAAGAGATAAGGGTCATAATAATGAGGATAAAGGAAAATAAAACTAGAAGCCATGTGGCTATTGCTTCTGTGGGTGCTCTAGAATTGTTATCAGACACTACAGGAGATAGGCCACCAAAGAGTGGTGCTGCCATGGTTGGTGATGGCATATTTGGGTTGTTCATTCCAGGAGGTGTTATGATTGGTGTAGTGGATCCTCCAGCAGTGCTGAAAATCACGAGAAATCCAACTAAAAGTTAGTCATCACAAAGTATTGAGTATAATTCAATCAGTGAACAATGTAAAAAATCATAGTTATTACTTTATATTGTAGTAAACTTAACATCTATATTGTGATAACCATGTGGGTGTGATCCCTCAACAAAATTAAGACACAACATTTATATTGTGATAAGCATGTCAAATAAATCCATGGTTTGTTATTACTTTAAGTTATTACTTAGTACCTAACTGTAATTATCCATCAAATAAATCCCTTTCATGCAAGTCACCCTACAACCAAATCCCTTACATCTAGTACCCTCCTCTACCTTATATCTTCTATTTTCCTCGAATGGTTAATGCTACCTATTATAGGTACATCACTTAACATTGGAAGTTGGTACACTTTTTACTCTTACATAACGTTTGATACATTTACATGTAATGTGCATCAAACTTTATCCTATTGTTAATCAATCACTAACTCCAGGTAGCCTCTTGCAATGGATTAATGACTATTCAATATAATGCTGGTATTTTTCAAGTAAATTTTGATAACCTCCACTAACTGAAGAATATAAAGTGCCTATAATTAACAATACGAGATGCTATATGTAGTAAAAGTTGATCGAAGTATTTTCCTTCCAACTTTATCTTGGTGTTATATGAAGGATGAGACAAATTCAGGGTTGAGACAGAACCACAGACCATTTATTAATGATGACATCAACATCCATTACCACATCCTTGAATCAGATATTGTCGTTGTTTTTGCTCGATGCTCAGTCACTTTACCATTATTGGTTACACAACACAATAAGCACAAGCAAATTGTGAAACTCAAATAAGCCCAAGCAAATTGTGAAACTCAATACCCTTAACTCTACTAAGAGCAACCATGGTGGTTGTTCTTAACCGAATAAGAACATTCTTATTTTATTATTCAATGTATTATTTTTATTCCTTGTATTCTATTTTTAAATAAGAACAAAAGTTGATAAATAAGAACGGTCCTTTAAGGAGAGGAGTGCAATGAAAATACACAAGAAAAGAATAAATACACACACAAACATATATAGAAAATCAAAATATTCACAAACATTAAAAAAATTCTAAAATCATTACAAGAAATAATTTTTTTTTTTTGCAGAAACGAAAATTAAAAATAATAATCAACAAAATTTTATTTTTTATTTATAATTGATTTCTAATCTTTATAATAAATTATAACAACTTTTAATTTATTAATAAATAAATAAGTAATTACGCTAATATTTTGTTATATTTATTATAAAATATAAAAGTGTGGATAGATTATGAGTCTCAAATAAGAATAAGAATGATATATGTCATTGTGGGAAAAAAGTAAATGTTCTTCTTATTTCATGGGAAGTTATAATAAATTATAAAATAATATATGAGACCAGAATAAAAACAAAAATGTTGTTCTACACTATGGATAAAGTGTCTTAGATTCCATTATGTCCGAGGAGTAAGACTCCTCTCCATTAATGGAAAGACAAGTTATACTTTGTAGTGTATTTTTAAGGCCAAAATTGTAATTTCAATAAAAAGTAAAGGTCATAAATGTCATTGCCTATTGAATTTTTAGTGTATTTTCTCCTAACTTACCTCTCCATTAATAGAGAGGAGTCTAACTCATGTCAGAACCTCATGCTCTATCTTCTCATTTTTATTGGCTTACGAACTTTACATGCAAAGAGACACGTGTTAAAATCCCACCCAACCTCAGGCTCAAACCCAAGAAACTCCTTCCACATTCCCACAGACTCACGTCAAAACAACTCTCCCCATCTCTTTCAACATGTCATCTGTATCGTATTTGGTAAGCCATTAGGATCAGACAGATGAAAAGGTACCAAAGAGAAAGCAAAATATATATAATAAAATAGAGTCCAGTGAATGAGAATCCATTTTCTTCATGATCAAGGAACAGAATCGTTTCACCAAATCTATAAACTACACACCTTTTTTCAAAATGAAGCTCTTTATTATACTGTACTATATTATATAATATATATAATTATATAAAATGTTGCTCATGTCATACCTTGCAGAAGATGGGTACACACAAGATCCATAACCTGCACACAACAAACCAAACGCAGGAAAAAAAGAAAAACATAAGATCAAATTAATCCTCTACATAAATCAACCATGTAAAAATAGAAACACTTATCACACAAGTCATTTTTCTCTTACATTTCTTAAATCAATATGGTGCTAAAGTTAAAGTGTAAAGGTGCACCAAAATTACTTAAATATACCACTAATGTATGTATAATGAACATTGGTCTAATATTCCAAATATGGCAAGTTTTCATAGAAGAACTAAAAATTCATCCATGATAAATGTTCCACTCTCCTTCTAAACTTGGCTATTCTCAAATCATAAACCAATGCCAATGGCTACACACACACACACATATATATATATATATATAAAAGAATGAAAGGAAGAGGAGATGGGATCATACTTGGGTCACTTTGGGCAATGGTGGCAGTGCCAGCAAAATCACATGATCCAGGGGCTCTACCCTTTCTCTGGTAGAAACTATTGAAGGCATAGGAAGCATGAGCTTCAATGGTATTTGGAAGAAAGCATAAACCATTAGGCTGAAGAACACTACAATCAGCTCCAGCACTACATGCATAGTCCAAAGCTGTCTGCAATGCTTGGAAGCTTGCATCAGTTCTAACCAGACACCAACTTTCACCTACAACACTTCCTCCTCCAACAACAACTTGAGCAGCCACATTCATCTTATTGGTCCCTATTAGTATTACAATGGTTAATAAGAAGAGTAGAGAAATCTTCAGCTTTGTTGCTGCCATTAAAGAAAGAAGTTATATTATGGATGTTTGTTTGTTTTGCTTTGATAAAGGAAGAGAGAGAGAGAGAGAGGGTGGGTTCAGAGGGAAAAGAGAATAAATATATACTGTGGTGAATGTGGAGATGTAATAGAAGGCACTTTCTTTCACTTTCTTTTGTGTGCTCTTTAATTTTATCTTTTTCTTTATCAGAATTAATGTATGTAATAAACTTCACATGTAACAAAATTACAGTGATATAGGAGGGTCTCAGTTTTTTTTTCCAAAAGTTCTAAAGTTAGTGTTTAATGTATATTTGAAAATCAGGTTCACTGACTTGTAAAACACAAGTCCCATAGCTTGTCCTTTTGCCCTTTTGCTGAGAAAGAAAGAATATAGTGCCAAATTCTGTTTGGGATACTAATTACCACCATGTCTTACATTTGATAGTAATTGATACCCTTTCTATTAATTGAGAAATTCTTGTTTTTATACTTGCCAATAAAGGTTATCAAAATTAAATAATAATCATAATACTAATTCTTATCTTGATCACATTATTAACGATGTTGTAAGTGATTTGCCTAGAAATAATATGCTTAACACCAATACAAAAATGATCAAGCAAAGCATGGCCAGAATCAATGATAATGCTATGTTAGTCAGGACCAATGATGATGTGTCCAACCTCAAAGATAATGTGTAAGCCGACAGCAGCCAGGCCTAGAATCAATGTGCATAGGTTATCCATGATCAAAGTCAATAACAAAACTGATGGGAAAATTGATGTACCAAGTTTGGCCCATACCTTGTTCTTGACTGAGTGAGATTGCTTGCATCAGGACAAGACTATGCATCAGCATTAGATGCATCAGCATGGGCATAAGGACAAGGCTAAACAAGGCACGCCCACACATCAGGCCACTGAAGCCATGCATCAGGGCAAGGCCACACAGGCCACATAGCAAGTCAAGGTCCAGGCCAAGCATTAGCCAAACACTATGGTCAAAATTCAAGGCTTAGGATCAATAATTGCCAAAATCCACGAATTAGTACACATTTATTGCCAAAATTGATAAATAATAAACATTTATCAAAGTTTATGCACAATCATCACGTTTTCTAACTTTAGAATTAAAGGCTATGAATTAAAAAGCTAGAAATAGAATTTTCGCTTGTAGGTAAATCTAGATACGTTTATCTTATTCATAATCAATTAGATTTGAGGTTAATTTTTTTTATAGAAATAATTGTTTGAGTTTGAAACTTTGAATTTAAAAAAATATATCAACTCAAATTTTAATAAGTTTAAAAGTAATTGTTTTTAAAAATGAATTCAATCTATAGAATGAGAGACATCAGGCTGAAAACCTTATTATGTATATATTTTTTGAACCTAATTAATAAATTATCTAATTTCATTAATTTGCGCAACAACAATATTACGGACTTCTGATGTAGTCAGTAATTTAAACAATGGTTAGTATAGACAATTTCGTCTCTGTTAACCACAAAGTTGTTGTTTTAATTAAAGAGTCATGAAAGCACTTATCTGAACGGAGAAATAGGAAAAATGAGTTAAAAATCGCTCCAAGTTTAAGAATGAATTTATTCATCATAGTGTAGGAATAATGAAATGCTCAAAGAAATGTAGTGTCTTATAATAGAGATCTATGTGAGTCAAGAAATAACAAATTCTTCATTGTAGTTACCAACTTATTACAGTCCAATATGTAAGAGATATGTTTTAGACAAGTGTGGAGAAGAAATCTCACACTATGTAAAGAAGTGGACAAGTTAAAGATAATATAATTATTCATACATTTAATGCCTTAAGCTTCAAACTCGCTTATATTTATTTAGCTTAGCCCTTGGAATTAATAGTATCTTCCAAAAGAACAGAATTAGTTTACAACATTGAGAAATAGGATGATGACAAAAATATAGTTTAGAGCTTCTTACCCATTCTTTCAGGTAATAATGAAGGAATTGCTACCTATACAAATATTTTTATACTAGAATATAATTTCAAATACAAATCATCTTATCATTTCTCATAAATACATTTTGTATATAAGGTGCTGAAAATGTTGATCCTGGGCAATCTGAAATTAGTAGAACATCCCAATGGACCAAATTTTCATTAGAGTCCCACGTAACTAACAACAAACCAATAAAGATCATATGTTCAAAAAAATATATATATCTAGTCAATCAAATTCCAACATATAACATAAAAATATTAGTTTATAATTTTGTAATTTTTATTTTTAGTAAAGTATTATTTTTTAATTAGATTGAGATAAGTAATGAGTGAGGTGGATCTCCATTACAAAACGGGTGCAAAGGTAGCAGCAGTGTTTTGTTCAACCTGTCATGCAAAATAAAACAGACATCTAAATCACAAACCAACCCATATTCCTCTTTGCTCTTTGCACAGTACTTCATTGATGGGAGGTGAGAAATTTGTTATAATAATCACCTATGAATAGTTCATTACGAGCAGTCAATATCAAAGTCGATATGTCCGAGTGGTTAAGGAGACAGACTTGAAATCTGTTGGGCTTCGCCCGCGCAGGTTCGAACCCTGCTGTCGACGTTTTATTATTCATTTTTTGGCCCCATCGTGTTCTTCCACCATTATCAACATATTTTATATCTCTATGAACCACATTCATATGAATTCTTGACAATGTAACCACGGTAACAGTATGGTTACCAATAATTACTTATTTACTCAAATTTCTTGTGGGAGTCTTTTGTGTCTAATATGGATAATTTTCATAACAAGTTTTAATAGACGTGTCAAAAATATGCACGAGTTTACTAGATAAACTCACGTAATCCATTTGTTAATTATTAATTAATAATATCAATCCAATCTCGGAATTTAGTCTCATTTTATAGTGGTTTCATATATAATTCCTATTTAATAAAATGTTTAGGCAAATTTGCTTAATTAAGCTTATATCGGAGTATGTTGTTCCAACAAAAATGACTTTTGGATGGGCCAAGTCATTTTGTTTCAATATGATTATCTAACTGATATCGTCAATTATTTTCTTGTATGAAAAAAATATGTGTTCAACTATTAAAGCTTTGTGACTTTGTTCCATTGTTTTGTTCTATGCATGTTAGTATTAGTTTATTTAATATACGACGAAAAAAGAAAAGAAAACAAGTCCAACAAATTTATGCTGATTTGAAGGCTTACTTTGCAAGAGAGGATACGGCAACTTTGGTGGAAATGAGAATTATTCTATGCATAAGTACATATTGGAAGAGAAGAACACCTGAGATACCAATATTATGAAAGTGAGGAAGAGAGTGAAGATGGGAAATTAAAATAATAAATTTTAATTACATGTAATTAAGTAATTAATTATAGGATGAAGCTATTGACACTCTCAACTCAATTAGGAATATAGATAAACAAAATGTATTGATAGTTATAAGGTGATCAAATGCTAAGGGTAGAGAGCTTAGAGAGGGAAATAATAAGTAGATCGAGTGTTTAATTCTCATGCACCTTAAAAAATATTTACAAACTAATATTTGCCTAATCAAAATGTGTTGATAATGTACAAAGATAATGCAGCTTCTCTAGTTTACAGCTTATGCATTAGAATTTAATGAGTAATGGAGAAATTTTGATATATTTAATTTAGACAATACACATGTTATTTGGCTGTCTCACTCTCTACCCCGGAACAATATGATATTACCATATAAATAAAAAACTTTTAAAAATAACAACTAACATTTTTATATTATTTGTTAAAATTTAATTAGTTTGGAATATAAAATGAGATAACTTTGAAGATATGTGAACTTCATCCTTGAGATCAATACGCAATCATACTATTAGTTAATGCTTAAAAAACCCATAAATACTGAAGTGGAATTTCAGATAAATACTCACAACAAATTATTCGCATAAAATATTTGTTATTATTTATAATAAGAGTACAAAGCCATCATAATCTAACAAATGTAACTCTTATAACTTACATACATTTAAGACTAAGACAACAACGACATTGACATCAAGTACTGTTTAGCCTAGTTTTCACACATTATTGGAGGCTTCGTGATTGTTGTATTTTCTTCTCCAAAGGCTCCTTCAGCATTAAGGAACGTTACAATTAAGAGGGGTAAAATATATCAATATATTTATATAAGAAAAAATATGTGTATATAAATTTTATACAATCATTTTGCATTATCTATTATTTATAATTTAATCACATTCACTATTAAAAAATATTAATCATGTCGCGCCCTGATTTTCGGTCGAACATCGGTCACATGACTGATTTGGAGTCGCCACCACGTTTTTGCGGTCAAAACGTAGAAAACCCTTTCGACGCCCAAATATTGGAAAGACTTGGTCTTTGAACTAGATCTCTGGACTCGAGAATCGGTTACGAATCGGGGAAGGTATTAGCACCCCATCCGCCCGTTATCAAACGGTACCCGCAATAAAGTTTTTGTTAAATCAATTAATTATTTACAAAAAAGTTTTTGTTTTTATTTTTTGTCTGACAAGAGTTCATCCTGCTCCTACGTATCCCCAGGTGCAATAGGGAAATCAAGATTTACGTAGTTCTTAAATAGAAAATATTCGTGTGTTGATTGATTTTAGTTAATAAAGAATGGTTGGACTTATATCATCTTATCCATATTAGTGAGAAAGAAGAGGTAGTACGACAACCACTCACTGCTTTCTTACTAACATGATAATAAAAAACGGACTCAATTTGTCAGTTGATAAGGTTAAGAAGGAAGATACAACTTTGTCCTACATCACTTTACCAATTTTAAATAAAAGAAGAGGCAGTACGACAACCGCTCACCGCTTTTTATTAAATAGGATAATGTGATAAGGACTTGATATATATTGTCTCATCCTTATTAGAGAGAAAGAAGAGGCAGTACGACAACCGCTTACCGCTTTCCTACTAACATGGTAATAACATAATACTCAAGTTGACACTCTTTCTCTAACCTTAGCACTTAAAAATATTTTTCTCTTATTTGATTAATTTTATAAATTTTTTATTATTTCAAAGGTTTACATCATAAAATACTAATGATTTTGGCTCTTGATTATTTCAAAGTTTCATGTCATAAAATATTGATGATTGTGACTCTTAATTCAAATACTAAATATAATTTCAAAAAAAAAGGTATCTTTATTTAATGATGGTTCAAATAAATATGACATATTAATTATTGACGACTTTTTTATATTTACAAGAACGTCATTAATGAATAATTGATTATTTTATTTTGAAATTTGTCAACAAATGAATCTTTTATTAAAAGTTAGGGTAAGCAAGAAGATCCAACTCTGGACTATACCGCCTTACTCTTATTCGAGAGAAAGAAGATGCAGTTCAAGACCGCGTACCACTTTTCAACTTGAATAAGGCAGGAAGATAAGACTCAGGTCGGGTACCGCTTACTTAAACCATGGAATTATAAAAAATTTAAGTTCTAAAACATATAATTATCAAAATTAGATAATGATTAGTTTGAACAGTTTTTAAATCCTCAAATCTCTTAAAGAACTTGTATCATTTACATTTTTATAGAATAATACTCATATAACGTTAAGTAACTACTGTGTAAATGGCAAGTAATAAAAATAAATACCTATAATACATAACTAAACGAGTTTGCCAATGTATACATATATAAGAAATAATGAATAGATAAAATGAATAAATAAAAAGGAGACAAAAACAAAAATGAAATGAAATAAAAGAATACAATAAAAAAATAAAAAAAAGGAATGGAATGTAGAGGTGGGTTACGGACAGAGGAGTTCTCATCTTCCTCAAATGAAATCCCAACTTAAATGAAACTCAAATACATCACAATACCAAAAAGACAAAACGAAACAGCCACGACGAACAATATAAAAAAACAAAAATGCATGAAAATATTCAACTCAAGTAAAGGATATGAACCTGTGTAATTGTTCTAAATTTGGATAAAGGGAAAGATGCTTATTTCTCTTGTTGAGGTTGCCTGGAATGTGTGGGTACTACTTGATGAAGATATGGGAATTGAGTGAAGAAGAAAATGGTACTCCTCTCTTTTGTTACTTGCCTTTTTTTCTTACGTATTCTCTCCCTCTCCCTTTTAGTATGAAAGCTACTCCAATTAGGATAGGGTATCTCTCCGTGTGCTTATGGTGGCTGATTGTGTTTTTTATAAATGAGATAAAGCTCCCCTAGTTTAGTGCTAAGTGGGGCTATTTATAGACGCACTTAGGTTTAGGGTTAAGGTTAATGAAAAGTCATAGGGTAATTACTACTTAGTCCTATGAGTGTTTTTAATTGTAATCCAGTCCTTGGACTTCCTTAAAGTTTTTTAAAAAAAAAGACCCCGGACGAAATTGGGTATTCACAAATCAAAATAAAAGATGAATGATATATGTATACAAGTCATACTAATTAAAAAAATTAAACATTTATTATTTTTATGTTTTCATTATAATTAATGTGTGATAGACTTTTAGACAATAAATGGTAGTTATTCAATTAGTCTCTTGTAAAAGTATACAATGTAAAATTATAACCATTCAAATGTTTAAAATAAATTAAAATGTAAATGTAATGCTAAAAAACATGGTCAGAATTTTCATTTAGTGGATATGTGAATAGTATATGTCTTACACCTACAAATCTCACACTTCTAAGAGGAGAAGCAACTCTATCATTGCATCATAGAAAACCTTAAATATAATATTAATCCTCTAAAAAATATATGCATTAGTGTAAGAGTTTTAACATTTATGTAAAATGATATTAAAAACCATACCTTATAGAAGCTTATGGGTATGTACAACCTGGATAACCTATAAACATCAAAACGAAACCAAATGACATTACTTAGAACATAATACTATAATATAATGAGATTTTTTCTTTAAACTAAAGAGTTTATTGAATTCTAAAAGAGTATTTCTATTATGTCTTTGAAATACAAGCTTATAATTAGAATGATACTTATTTATTTATATATATATATATATAAAATTATTACTTTTTTTTCAAAAAGTGATTAACTCATATATTTCTTTTATTCCTCCATGAGGACCAATTGAAAAACATAGAAAAAAAATAAGGGACATACTAGGATTCGTGATAGTAAGCAAGCTTGCGCCATCGAAGTTGCATGAACCCTTACGCTTATAAAAGCTATTGAAAGCATAGGAAGCATGATTTATGATTGAGTCTGGTTTAAAACATCCTCCACCAGGTTTAATAGGGGCACAATTAGCTCCATTCTTACATGCATAGTCCAACTGTGTCTTAAGTACACTCGGTGGAGCAAGAAACTTGGCTATGCACCATGTTGTTCTTGCATCCACTTTCATCATATTATTGGATCCTACTATCATACATGCAACAATGGTTAATAGCAGAAAATAACTCAGATTTGGTGCTGCCATTGAAGAAAATTATGCTAATCAAGACGAGGTTTTGTTTTACTTTAGAGGAGATTTCACTCTACTTTATGTCTTCTATTCTACTCTTTTTGTTGGTTTAAATAGAAAACTTTCTCCTCACAGGCTCTCAATTACCTTACCTTATGCATTTATTTTAGGTGTTCCATATAGTATAATATTATCAAATTAATATCAATTATATCAATATATTTACATTTTAATATAAAGTTTGTCAAAAATGATTTTGATATAATAACTATGAAAATAAAAATTTAATATTTATGTATGAGTAATTTTTTACATTGTAATTATACCAAGGATCATTCATATTTATTAGTTTGATACAAGAGTTAAGTGTAGTTATATTGTAATTGTGAAACCTTTCTTTCCCAAACTCATTCTGAGTGAAATTTGGAGTATATGTCATGGGAGTTATAATGTGTGAATATTCTTTATGTACATGATACTACATCAAATATATTTCATTTAATAATTTTATTATATTCCTCTTATATGGGTGGTGTTTTTGGTAATTTCGAATGGTTGTTTGCATTAGGTATAATATATACTATTTAGACTCACCCTACTCACTTATTTTTAGATCCAGATTGGACCCACGTAGATACTCAACTAACAGATCGAATGATACCTATAAATTTAGAAAATATAAAAATAATTGTGAGTAATCATTCATATTTATTAGTTTGATACAAGAGTTAAATGTAGTTATATTGTAAAACCTTTCTTTCCCAAACTGATTTTGATTGAAATTTGGAGTACATGTCATGAGAGTTATATTGTGTGAATATTCTTTATGTACTTCATACTACATCAAATATATTTCATTTAATAATTTTATTATATTCCTCTTGTATGGGTGATGTTTTTGGTAATTTCAAATGGATATGCAATTTTGTTTGTTTTTTATAATCTTATATGTTATTTAGACAATTACAAAAAGAGCAAAAATAATAATCACAATTTAAATTATTTATTAAACACATCTCATTTTATTCAAATAAACATAAAACAATACAAAGTGTCATTAGTTCAGCATATGATGAAAATCGTATTACATAGTAAGAACTATTTAATAAACATAATATTATTTTTTATTTATAAATTAACAACTCACATCATTGATTATTTAACAACATAACATCACATATATGAATTACATCTAGTATCCTCCTCTACCTTATATCTTCTATTTTCGTGGGATGGTTAATGCTACCTATACACATTAATAGGTACATCACTTAACATTGGTACACTTTTTACTCTTATATAATGTTTGATACATGTAATGTGCATCAAAATTTATCCTTTTGTTAATCAATCACTAACTCTAGCCTCTTACAATGGATTAATGACTTTTCAACATAATGCTGGTATTTTTAAAATAATTTTTGATAACCTCCTCTATCTAAAGAATATAAAAT
>NC_032020.1:11233945-11234165 GCF_001865875.1 Lupinus angustifolius
CTTCCTATCCTTATCCTCTTCCTCATCCTCATCCTCGTCCACATCCTATCCGCATCATCATCATCATCCTCATCCTCATCCTAATCCTCATCCTAATCTACATCCTCATCCTCATCCTATCCTCATCCTCGTCCTCATCCTATCCTCATCCTCATTCTCGTACTCATCCTATCCTCATCCTCGTTCTCGTCCTCATCCTATCCTCATCCTCATCCTCCTC
>NC_032020.1:11234265-11235585 GCF_001865875.1 Lupinus angustifolius
CATCCTTATCCTATCCTCATCCTCATCCTCCTCGTACCCTCTTCCTTATCCTCATCCACTTCCTCATCCTCGTCCTCATCCTATCCTCATCCTCATCCTCATCCTATCCTCATTCTCATCCTATCCTCGTCCTTGTCCTCATCCTCTTCCAATCCTCATTCTCATTCTCGTCCTCTTCCTCTCCTCCTCCTTTTCCTCATTCTAATCCTCATCCTATACTCATCCTATCCTCATCCTCGTCCTCATCCTCGTCCTAATCCTCATCCTCATCCTATTCTCATCCCCATCCTCATTCTTTTCCTCATCCTATCCTCATCCTCATCCTCATCTTATCCTCATTTGCTATCCTCTCTCTCGTCCTCATCCTATCATCATCCTCTTCCTCATCCTCATCCTCGAGCTCATCATCATCCCCATCCTCATCCCCATCCTCATCCTAATCCTCAAACTCGTCCCCATCCTCATTCTCGTCCTCATCCTATCCTCTTCCTCATCCTCATCCTCGTCCTCATCCTAACCTCATCCTCATTCTCGTCCTCATCCTATCCTCTTCCTCATCCTCATCCTCGTCCTCATCCTAACCTCATCCTCATTCTCGTCCTCATCCTATCCTCTTCCTCATCCTCATCCTCGTCCTCATCCTAACCTCATCCTCATTCTCGTCCTCATCCTATCCTCTTCCTCATCCTCATCCTCGTCCTCATCCTAACCTCATCCTCATTCTCGTCCTCATCCTATCCTCTTCCTCATCCTCATCCTCGTCCTCATCCTAACCTCATCCTCATTCTCGTCCTCATCCTATCCTCTTCCTCATCCTCATCCTTGTCCTCATCCTATCCTCATCATCATCCCCATCCTCATCCGCATCCTCATCTTCATCCTAATCCGCTCCCTCATCCTCATCATATTCTTATCCTCATCCTCCTCCTCATCCTATCCTCATACTCATTCTCGTCTTCATCCTATCCTTATCCTCTTCCTCATCCTCATCCTATCCTCATCCTATCCTCTTCCTCTTCCTCTTCCTCATCCTCATCCTCATCCTATCCTCATCCTCATCATCATCCTATCCTCGTCCTCATCCTCTTCCAATCCTCATTATCCTTCTCGTCCTGATCCGGTCCTCCTCCTTATCGTCATTCGCATCCTCATCCTATCCTCATCCTCGTCCTCATCCTCGTCCTCATCATCATCCTCATCCTACCCTCATCCTCATTCTCGTACTCATATAATCCTCTACCTCATCCTCATCCTATCCTCATCCTCATCCTCATCCTAATCCTATCCTCATCCTCTTCCTCCTCCTCATCCTATCCTCAT
>NC_032020.1:11235685-11235963 GCF_001865875.1 Lupinus angustifolius
TGAGGACGAGAATGAGGATGAGGATAAAATGAGGAGGAGGATGAGCATGAGGATGCGGATGAGGATGAGGATGAGGATAGGATGCGGGCGTGAATGAGGATCAGGATGAGGAAGAGGATGAGGATGAGGATGAGGATGAGGAAGATGATGAAGTTAGGATGAGGATGAGGATAGAATTAGGACGAGAATGACGATGAGGATAGGATGTGGATTAGGACGAGGATGAGGATAAGATGAGGACGAGAATGAGGATGAGGATAGGATGAGGAGTAGAATGA
>NC_032020.1:11236063-11237550 GCF_001865875.1 Lupinus angustifolius
ATGAGGATGAGGATGAGGACGAGGAAGAGGATGAGGATGAGGTTGAGGATAGGATGAGGACGAGAATGAGGATAGGGTGATGAGGAGGATCAGGATGAGGAAGAGGAAGAGGATAAGGACGAGGACGAGCATGAGGATGAGGATATGATGAGGAGGAGGATGAAGATGAGGAGGAGGAGGAGGATAGGATGAGGACGTGAATGAGGATGAGGAAGAGGATGAGGTTAGGATGAGGATGAGGAAAGGATTACGATGAGAATGAGGATGAGGATAGGATGTAGAATGGGATGAGGATGAGGATAGTATGAGGACGAGAACGAGGATGAGGATAGGATGAGGAGTAGAATGAGGATGACGAAGAGGATGAAGATGAGGATAGGATGAGGATGAGAATGTGAATGATGATAAGGATAGGATGAGGAGGAGGATGAGGATGAGGAAGAGGATGAGCATGAGGATGAGGATGGGGATGAGGACGAGGTTAGGATGAGGATGAGGATGAGGATGAGGATGATGATAGGATATGGATGAGGATGAGGATGAGGAAGAGGATGAGGATAAGGAGGAGGATAGGATGAGGACGAGAATGAGAATGAGGATAGGATGAGGATGAGGATGGGGATAGGATGAGGAGAAGAATGAGGATGAGGAGGAGGATGAGGATAGGATGAGGACGAAAGGATGATGATAGGGATAGGATGAGGAGGAGGAAGAGGATGAGGATGAGGATGAGGATGAGGACGAGGTTAGCATGAGGATGAGGATGAGGATGAGGATGAGGTCGAGGATAGGAGCAGGATGAGAATGAGGATAGGATTAAGAGGAGGACAAGGAGGAGGATGAGGAGGAGGAAGAGGAAAGGATGAGGACGAGAATGAGAATGAGGATAGGATGAGGATGAGGAGGAGGATAGGATGAGGATGTGAATGAGGATGAGGATGAGGATACGATGAGGATGAGAATGTGGAGGAGGATGAGGATGAGGATAAGGATAGGATGAGGAAGAGGTAGAGGAAGAGGATGAGGAAGAGAATGAGAATGAGGACGAGGATGAGGAAGAGGATGAGGATGAGGATAGGATGAGGATGAGGACGAGGATGAGGATAGGATTAGCACGAGAATGAGGATGATGATAGGATGTGGATGAGGATGAGGATGAGGAAGTGGATGAGAATAAGGAGCAGGATAGGATGAGGATAAGGATAAGGAGGAAGATAGGATGAGGACGACAATGAGAATTAGGATAGGATGAGGTCTGACGAGGATAGGATNTAGGATAAGGATAAGGATGAGGATGAGGAAGAGGATTAGGATAAGGAGGAAGACAGGATGAGGACGAGAATGAGAATTAGGATAGGATGAGGATGACGACGAGGATAGGATGAGGAGTAGATTGAGGTAGAGGATGAGGGTAAGAAGAGCATGAGGATGATGATAAGGAAAGGATGAGGAGGAGAGGAAGAGGATGAGGATGAAGGCGAGGATGA
>NC_032020.1:11237650-11260116 GCF_001865875.1 Lupinus angustifolius
CAATTGAAAAACATAGAAAAGAATAAGGGACATACTAGGATTCGTGATAGTAAGCAAGCTTGCGCCATCGAAGTTGCATGAACCCTTACGCTTATAAAAGCTATTGAAAGCATAGGAAGCATGATTTATGATTGAGTCTGGTTTAAAACATCCTCCACCAGGTTTAATAGGGGCACAATTAGCTCCATTCTTACATGCATAGTCCAACTGTGTCTTAAGTACACTCGGTGGAGCAAGAAACTTGGCTATGCACCATGTTGTTCTTGCATCCACTTTCATCATATTATTGGATCCTACTATCATACATGCAACAATGGTTAATAGCAGAAAATAACTCAGATTTGGTGCTGCCATTGAAGAAAATTATGCTAATCAAGACGAGGTTTTGTTTTACTTTAGAGGAGATTTCACTCTACTTTATGTCTTCTATTCTACTCTTTTTGTTGGTTTAAATAGAAAACTTTCTCCTCACAGGCTCTCAATTACCTTACCTTATGCATTTATTTTAGCTGCTCCATATAGTATAATATTATCAAATTAATATCAATTATATCAATATATTTACTCTTATATAATGTTTGAAAAGTGTATCAATGTTAAGTGATGTACCTATTAATGTGAATAGGTAGCATTAACCATCCCAGGAAAATAGAAGATATAAGGAAGAGGAAGGTACTAGGTGTAATTCATACATGTAATGTTGTTAAGTAATCAATGATGTGATGTTGTTAATATGTAAATACAAAATAATATTATGTTTATTAAATAGTTCTTACTACGTAATAAGATTTTCATCATATGGTGAACTAATGACACTTTGTTTTGTTTTATGTTTATTTGAATAAAATGAGATATGTTTAATAAATAATTTAAATTGTGATTATTATTTTTGCTTTTTTTAATTGTCTAAATAACATATAAGATTATAAAAAACAAACACACAACTGCATAATCATTTGAAGTTACCAAAAACATCACTAACTCCAGTTAGCCTCTTACAATGGATTAATGACTCTTCAACATAATGATGGTATTTTTAAAGTAAATTTTGATAACCTCCTCTATCTAAAGAATATAAAATGCTTATAATTAACAATACCATATGCTATATATATATATATATATATATATATATATTCCAGCTTCATCTTCAGTGTTGAATTCAGGGTTGAGACAGAACAACTGGTCAACCTTGACATGGCATTATTCACAGACCAGTTATTAATGATGATATTAGCATCAATTATCCTATTCTTGAATCTGATATTGTCACTGTTTTTTATCAATGTTCAGTCACTTTACCACTATTGGTTACTCAACACAATGTGTGAAACTCAAATAGGCATAAACAAATTATGAAACCTAATAAGCTCAATTCTAGATATAGTCTCTCCCCTAAAACTGCATACATTAATCCTTCCCAATCAAATTCTTTTAAGAGGAAACCTCATGCACTATGTTCTCATTTTTATATTTGTTTATGAACCTTACATGCTAAGAGACACATGTTAAAAGCCCACCCAATTTCAGAGGCTCAAAACCAAGAAACTCACTCACTCCATATTCACACGGTATTTGGTACGCCATTAGGACTAGACAGATAAAAAGGGGACCGAAGAGAAATCAAAAAAATAAATAGAGTCCAGTCAATGAGAATCCATTTCCTTCATTATCAAGGAACAAAATCGTTTCACCAAATCTATAAACCACACACCTTTTAAAATGAAGCTCTTTATTATATAATATAATTATATATCATGTTGCTCATGTGTCAACCCTTTCTTCTTGTTCATAGTTTCCAAGCTTCAGATTTGCTTCCACAAGTGTGTCAACTGGATTGCATTGGAGTAGATCAAACATTTCTAATACTTCTAGAATGTACCTTCTCTGATGCATTAAGATACCCTCATTGTTTTGCACAAATTCAATACCTAGGAAGTATGACAACTTACATAGATCAGTCATTTCAAACGCATTGCTCAAACGTTCCTTCACAGTTGTCATCTCTATCTTGCTGCTACCACTGATGAGCAAATCATCCAGATAAAGGCATATGAGTATTATCTCATTTAACCAGATTGCCTTATGTACACACCATGTTCAATAGAGCACTTAGTAAATCCAATTTTGATTAAGAAGGTGTCAATCCTTTTATTCGAGGCTCTAGGTGCTTGTTTCAAGCCATATCTTGAGCTTAAACACCTTATCTTTATTCTCACTCCCTTTAAGCTTAAAACCAGGAGGTTGAGTGATGTATACTTTCTCCTCTAGTGGGCCATTTAAAAAATGCAGACTTCACATCAAGCTGCCATAATTCCCATCTTTTTCTAGCTAGCCAAGGCTACTACAAACCTTATTGTTTCTAGCCTTGCAACAGGGCAAAGACTTCTGAATAATCCAGCCCTTCCTTCTGCATGAAACCTCTAACAACAAGTCCGACTTTATGTCTTGAGATAGACCCATCAAGATTGAGTTTTACTTTGTACACCCACTTAACTAAAACATGTGTTTTGCTTTATGGATGTTTTACCAATTCATAGGTTCCATTCTTCTCAATTAAGATCAATTCTTTTTTCATTGATTTTCTCCAAGTCTCATCAATTATGGATTCTTCAAAACTAATTGGGTCAACATCAACAAGTAGTGCCATGTGAATTATTTCACCATTATTCTCAATCTCAGAGTCCTAAATAATTCACAAATCACAATCATTTAGTCTGGATGGTGTTGCTCTTCTTCTGGATGGCCTTTTATTCTGAGGTGCAATTGATTCCTCAGTTGTTGGTACTTCTGCAGTACCTAAATCAGATGTATTCTGATCAAGATCCAGGTCAACTTTAGTCGCTGCTGACACCTTTGGATTTTCACATTTCCATACACTTTGTTCTTCAAACAATACATCTCTACTGAACTCCACCTTCTTGGTTCTTGGATTATACAACTTGTATACAACAGTAGAATTATAGCCTAAGAAAATCATAGACTCACTCTTATCATCTGATTTTCTTCTTAAGGAATATGCTTACGACATAAGCAGCCAAAAACTCTGAGATGTTAAACTAAAGGCTTCTATCCTGATCAAATCTCCTCAGGTACATGTGAGCCAAACTTCTTTGTAGGACATAGATTTAGCACATATGCAGTTGTCATCACTGCTTCACCCCAAAAGGTGTGAGGAAGATTATTCTCCTTTAGCATACTTCTCACCATATTAAGTATGGTTCTATTCCTCCTCTCAACCATTACATTATGTTGTGGTGTGTAGGGAGCTGTGATTTCATGCACTATCCCATTGGCCATACATAAATTTTTCATCTCCTTTGAGCAGAACTTACCACCTCCTTCAGTTCTTAGCACCTTGATATAAATTCCAGATTGTTTTTCAGCCCTAGTTTTGAACATTTTAAACACCTCAGAAACTTCACTCTTGGCCTTAAGCAAATAAACCCACATCTTTCTACTATACTCATCAACAAATGACACAAAATACTTATTTCCTTCCATTGAGGCAGTATCAATTGGACCACATACATCTTAGTATATTACATTTAATATAACATTTGATCTAGATGCAGTATAAGAACTAAAAGAGATTCTAGATTGCTTGTCAAACAGTTTTCACATACCTTTGTGGGAAGCTGTATTTGAGTTAAGCCAAACACCATTCCTTTTGAGTTTAGAAGACTTAGGTCCTTGAAATTTTAATGACCAAATCTCTGATGCCATAACCAAGAGTTGTCTTTATCCACTTCAGCTGATAAGCAATGTGAGTCTATGACATTCACATTGGCTTGAAAAGTTCTATTTCTTGTGAGAGGAACTTTCAAGATCATCTTATGATAAATGTCATAGATCTCAATGTGACCATATATTATATGTAAAGTGAAGCCTTTTTCCAACAACTGACCCATGCTAATCAGATTACTTTTCAAATCATGAACATATAATACCTCAGTTATCACAGCATTCCTCCCATCTTCCTTTTTGACCTTAACATCACCAATTCCTTCTGCTGAAATGTATATGCCATCAGCAAATCTAACTCCACTCTCATTGCTTTAATCAAGATTGACAAGCCACTCTTTATGGCCAGTCATATGATTCGAGCAAACTGAGTCAATGTACCAAATCCCTGGGCTATTGTCTCCATCCTTTGCCACCATCAAAAGTGTGACTAGTTCATCATCTCATACATGATTTTCTTTGACAAGATTTGCTTCAGTGCTAGGTGTCTTACATTCTGCTAAGAAATGTCCCATCTTGTTGTAATTGAAGCATCTAATGGACCTTTTATCAAACCTTCTTTTATCTCCTCTCCAATTCTGTGAACCTCATTTTCTCGTGAATGGTTCTGAATGATCACTTCCTTCATACTTCTAAGGTTTTTGCCCCAAATTCACAAAAGTGCTTTTGGAATCTCTAGACTTTCCTCTTCCTCGATTTCCCCTTTTACCAGAGAGGAAAGTCTAGAGATTCTTCAAAAGTGCTTCTTGAAGGACCTGATCCTGAGGTCTTTCACTCGATCTTTCTAGCATACGTTTCTCATGTGCCTCTAAAGACCTTTGCAATTCTTCCACTTTCAGAATGAATAGGTCCTTTCATTTCTCTATAGCCACAACAATATGATCAAAATTTGGAGCTAAAGTACGCAAAATCTTCTCCACAATTATTTGATTTGTTATCACTTCACCTGAGACTTTCATCAAATTTGTGAGAGGAATTACACGATTGAAGCATTCTGCTATCCTCTCATTCACTTCCATCTACATCAACTCATATTGACGCCTTAACGTTTGTAAATGAACATTCTTCAACTGATTTACACCTTCGTTACATTTCTCAAGAACCTGCCATGCCTCTTGTGAGGTTGTCACCAATGCAATCTTCTCAAAATACGCATTGTCGACGCATTGATGAAGAAAGGACATGGCATTATTGTCCTTCTTCTTGTTTTTCTTGTGCACAGCCCTAAGTGCATCTATGGCACCATCTGTGAGTTCAGGATAGCCTTCTTCCACCACTTCTCGGACTTCTTGATATGCAAATATCACCTTCATCTAGGCATTCTGCTTGTTCCAGTTCTTGCCGTCGAGAATGGGGAGGTTTGTAGGAAAACTACCATTAGTTGGACCCATTTTTTTCTAGAAACAAACAAAGCTCTTGATACGAGTTTTGTTGGAGAAAGAAACATAGAAAGAAGAGAATTGAGAGTACTAGTGTATATGTATTGAAATTCAGTATGCCTTTTGTGTATTGAATACGTGTAATACAAAAAATCACATATAGTAACACACTAACTACCTTCATTCAACTAACTTCAACTAATAGTAAGTCAGTCAACTAACTCTAACAAAATTTTGAATTACTTTCTGTATTTAACAATACCTTGAAGAAGATGGGTACACGCAAGATCCATAACCTACACACAACAAAGCAAACCCAGGAAAAATAATGAAACCATAAGATCAAATGAATCATCTACATAAATCAACCATGTAAAAATAGAAATACTCATCATACATGTCATTTTTCTCTCAAAATTCTCAAATCAATATGGTGCTAAAATTAAAGTGTAAAGGTGCAAAGAAATTACATAAATATACCACTAATGTATGTAACCATGTATAATGAACACTGGTCTAAATAATATTCCAAAAATGGCAAGTTTTCATAGAAGAACTAAAACTTCATCCATGATAAATGTTCCACTCTCCTTATAAACTAGGTTATTATAAAATCCTGAACCTATATATATATATATATATATATATAAAAGAGTGAAAGGAAGAGGAGATGGAATCATACTTGGGTCAACTTGGGCAATGGTTGCAGTGCCAGCAAAATAACATGAGCCAAAGGCTCTACCCTTTCTCTGATAGAAACTATTGAAGGCATATGAAGCGTGAGCTTGAATGGTATTTGGAAGAAAGCATAAACCATTAGGCTAAAGAACACTACAATCAGCTCCAGCACTACATGCATAGTCCACAGCTGTCTCCAATGCTTGGAAGCTTGCATCAGTTCTAACCACACACCAACTTTCACCTACAACACTTCCTCCCCCTTCAACAACAACTTGAACAGCCACATTCATATTATTCGTCCCTAATATTATAATGGTTAATAAGAAGAGTAGAGAAATCTTCAACTTTGTTGTTCCCATTGAAGGAAGAAGTTATATTATGGATGTTTGTTTGTTTTGCAGTTTTGCAGTTTTGCTTTGATAAAGGAAGAGAGAGAGAAAAGAGAGATAAAGATAGGGAAGGTGGGTTCAGAAGAAAAATGGAGCAAACATATATTTTGGTGAATGTGGAGATGTAATAGAAGACACTTTCTTTTCGGAAAATTTACGTGGGTAATGTAGTTTGACTATACTATCCCACGTTTGGGGTACCTTTTGAATTAATTACGGGAATGGGAAATTTTTTTGTGGATGGCATCCACGATTTTAGCAAAGTCATGGATGGGAAATGTGATTTCCTACCAATGTCGTGGACCACACCCACGATTTTCTTACACAGTGTTAGCCTTTTATAAGTCGTGCATCAGAGACACGAGTTTCATGGCAATCTCGTGGACCCTGTACACGAGTTCCATGCTATTCTCGTGGACCCAGGACACGAGATCCAAGTCGTGTCTTTAATCCACGACATCCAAACAACATATAAACCCTCGTCCCGACTCAAACCACACCGAAGGAAGAAAACATATGAGATATATTTATGGTAATTTATAATTGAAGAACTATGATTATTGAAGGTAACTAAAAATTCTTTATATTTTTCAGTTCATTTACTTGTGTTAATTTTTTAATGTTACTATATGGTTAAATGTAAATATCGTATGGTCATATTTTGCTTTATGTTTATATGTAGATGAAAATTATTAGAGATATTGTTAGTGATTTTAGTGATGAGGAAGACATTGAGCTATGTGATGATGATGATGATATTTAGATTACCACTAGTGAACCGGTTAGCATAATATATGATATTCCTTCATCTTTTTTCGTTAGCATTGATTATCAGTCTGGACAAGATTTTCCATATAGAAGTACTCACATAACTACTGATGTGGATAATGATCTCTTTGTTGGTAGACAATTTGAATCAAAGGAAGCAACAATAAATGTTGTAAAACAATTTCATATTAGGAATTATGTTGATTACCATGTGGATGAGTCTAGGCGAGATATATATGTTGTAAAATGTAAATATTATGGTGCTAGGTATGAATGGAGACTTCGGGCATCAAAAAGTGTGAAGCGTGATATTTGGGAGATTAGAAAAATTAGAAGACACACTTGTGTATCCACTAATATTTCTCAAGATCACTCGAAATTGAACTAATCTTTCATCGCAAACTGCATTGTTCAACTAGTATCAGAAGATCATGGTATACCAATTAAAGCATTAGTTAAAGAAGTGGTCACTCAATTTAGTTATACAATGACATATAGGAAGGCTTAGACTGCTAAACAAATAGCAATGTCCCAAATTTATGGTGATTTAGACGGATCGTAAAAGGAATTACCTCGGTTGAATGCTATCCAATATTATGCACCAGGTACAATTGTGAGATATTCAACATCTAACCATGAAGAACATAATACTTTATTCTTGATAGGGTATTTTGGGCTTTCAAGCCACACATTGAAGGATTTGGTTTTTGCAAACCAATCCTTCAAGTGGATGTCACATTTTTATTGGAAAATATACTAGAACATTGCTAATACCTAGTTCGCAAGATGGTAATAGACGTATATTTCCAGTGGCATTTGCCATTATGGAAGGAGAGACCAAAGAAGCATGTGAATGGTTTTTCAACAATCTTCGGACAAATGTTACCCCACAATCGAATATTTGTATAATGTCAGATAGGGGTACAGGTTTGTTGGGTGCACTTCGTACTGAGCTCCCACAATGGTGTCATGCTCAATCTTTATATTGCATTCGTCATGTTGCTAGCAATTTCAACAAGGAGTTCCAAGATAATGATATGAAAGAAAAAGTCATTGAAAGAGGTATGTATTGAAATTTATGTGATTTATGTTAAATTGTTTGTTTTTGTGATTTGTGTTAAATTGTTTGTTTATGTGATTTATGTTAATAATAATAAACTTATTGTAGGGTATGAATTGATGTGGCCTCGATTCGAGCAAATGTTTGCTCTATTGCGTCAAAAGAACTCGAGGGCAACAACTTGGTTAGATAAGATCCCAAAAGAAAAATGGACACAATCATACGATGATGGGAGACGGTATGACCATATGACGACGAACTTGGCATAATGTGTTAATATCGTTATGAAAGGAGCAAGAGTCTTGCCAATTACTGCAATTGTTAGAGCAATATATCATAGATTGAACTCATGGTTTGTACACCATAGAAATGAAGCAACTAAAATGATAAGGGTAGGTCATGTCTATTGCGAAGAATTGACTAAGGTGATTAATGAAAATAACTGAAAAGCTACATGTCAAATAGTACAGAGTTTTTCACGGGATCGGGAGTCTCAGAGGTTGAAGTTGCTGGTACGGTGGTAGTCGACACTCAAGAGTATACACAGTGAGACTAATCGAAAATTGGTGTGATTGTGGGGAATTTCAATCACTTAAATTGCCATGTTCTCATGTTATTGCTACTTGTGCATCATTGAACTTAGATTGTGGGCAGTTTATCTCACCAATTTATAGGTTAGATAATTTGTAGAAGGTTTATGGACATGAGTTTCAACCCATTGGAAATGAAGAATATTTTCCTCCTTATTTAGGTCCAAACTTCATTCATAAACCCTTATGCGTAGGAATCGTACCGGAAGACCAAAAACTACACACATACACAATGAAATGGATGATTCTCAATTCCAACAAATTAAAAAATGTGGGTGGTATAAGAGTGAATGACACAATAAGAAGAAATGTTCATTTAGAAGTATCGAAGTCGGTCAAAGTTCCAGGCAAAACTAACTTATGTAATGTTACAATTGATGTAATATATTGAAATCCTTATTTGTGTAACATTAACTAGTGTAATACATTCAAATTTAAATTAATTATACTCATTGAAACCAAAATAATTATAATCATTAAAACCTAAATAATTGCACTCATTAAATAATTACACTCATTAAAACCTAAATATTATACTCATTACAACCTAAATAATTACACTCATCAAAACTTAAATAATTACACTCATTAAAAACTAAATAATTACACTCATTAAAACCTAATTAACTACACTCATTAAAACTAAATAATCACATTCATCACTTACCTTTAAAATTTTCGGTTACCAAAAAAAATATACTCTTTAAAACCAAAATTTAATACACATTTTACATATTCAAAATATATGTATACCAATAAAATTCAATGAAACTCGTGGACGACACCCACGAGATTCACCAGAATTTAAAGAAAGTCATGGACTTCATCCATGACTTTGGTGCATAATTAAGGTTTTAATTAATCTCGTGGACCTGACACACGAGATTTGTGTAGGCTTTTGAATACAAATCGTGGGATGTGCCCACGACTTTAATGAAAGTCGTGGATGACAACCACGACTTTGGCCCAGGCTAGGGTTAGGACTAAAAAATCATACGCGGCTAGGGCACAACTACCACGATCAGGTAGGAACTTGTGGACCCTATCCATGACTTCCCCCAAATCGTGGACCTCATCCACGACTTTCAAACCCTATAAATTGGAACAATCTCGTCTTCATTCTCACACCAAATCAAAATCATTCTTCCCTTCCGAATTACTTCCATATATTTCTCGATATCTTTAGTCCAAAAAATGGAACATATTGGTCCAGGTCCTATTAAACCTTCCCTTCAAAACCAATATATGGAATAATGAAGATGTTACGTTTCGAGCAAGATACAATTAGTGGCAACAATTACCATCTGTATCGGTGTTAATAGTTATTTGTAACACCACATTTGGGCAAATTTTGGATATTGGTACAATCGAAATCAACAATCGCCTTATTACAGCATTAGTTGAGAGATGGAGGCTGGAGACTCATACCTTCCATCTACCTATTGGCGAGTGCACTGTAACCCTTGAAGATGTCGCATACCAGCTTGGGTTACTCGTTAATGGAGCTGCTGTTACTAGAATTATAAGCGCAAATTGGGAAATCATTTGTCACAACTTGTTGGGTGCAATCCCAACTGATAAACATATTATGGGCCAAAGGATCCAAATGAGTTGGCTAGACTCAACCTTTGTCGTGCTCCCAGAAGGTGCTGATGATGTTGTTAGTGAACAACATGCAAGAGCCTTCATATTATGCATAATTGGAGGCTTCCTCATGCCAGATACATCAGGGTCACGAGTCCACCTGATGTATCTCCCATTGTCGGAGGACTTGTCACATACATACCAATATAGTTGGGGTTCAGCTGTATTGGCATGTCTATATCGCGGATTATGTCGTGCGACGCTCAGTAGTCACCAGATTGAAATTGGAGAATGCTTACATCTGCTACAGTCATGGGCATATGATCGCATCTCAATGCTAGCTCCAAGACTACACAACGATAATTTACAAATATTCCCTTTAGCCCAAAGGTAAATCATTTTTCCAATTTTTTTCAAATTATAATAGTTTATATTTCAAACTATTTATATAATACTAACTTCACTTAACATTACATTTTAGGTGGTCACAACATCTAATCACCACCAACATTCTTGGTCATGCAACCCACATAATAAATCAATGTTGGATCGCTTGCGCATTGATCAGGTAATTTATGTAATTTGTTATTATTAATTTTTTTATTATTATTTCTAATTTTTTTATACTAATTTTTTTTATATATTAGTTTGTCTGGACCCCATATAGGAACATTACCTATGTGGGCCCCATACCTGATATAGCCCGAGCATGTGCACCACTCATCTACTTTGCACTTCTTGAGTGGCATGCTGCTGATCGCGTGATGAGCCAGTTTGGTCTACAACAACCCATCCCATAAGAGCCAATTAATTTGGAGAAACAACATAAGATGGATCTACGTGGGAAAAATGACCAGAACTGGCCACAAAAGCATAACTAATGGATTCAAATTTGGAATAACCGGGAAAGCTATGTGGTAAATGGTTTTCCCGATGACCACCCTTTGTATCAGTACTTGCAGTATATGCAGTGGTACTTACAAATGAAAAGGAAATAATAACAAAATTTCTATTTCTATTTTATTTTAAATTGTATTGACATATTCTAACATTCTAATTTTTTTCATTTTTTCAGTACAATTTTATTAAAATGATTCGGGATAGTGTGCTCCTACAAATGTGTTTCCAAATCTTTTGTAATCAGTGAATGACGTCTACCTAAACTACAATGAGATAATGGAAGCGTTTGCTCAACTACTTCCATCTGCCTTATCCTCAGGTACTTCTCAAGCTCCTCCTACACAATAGTTTCAAATGCCTATTGCACCTGACTTTTAGCAACATTATAAGAGTCAAACTCAGATGGATACTTATCCACATGCATACTCTCAAACTCAGACGGATACTTATCCACATGCATACTCTCAAACTCATGCTCCTCAACAATAATAACAACAACAACCCTTTGGGTTTGAAGGTTTCAGAGCAATGGGTGACTACTCTTTCTCTCACTTAGCATCTTCTTCATAATATCAATGAATGTGATAATTGTTTGGCACTACTTTAAATACTTCATTGTTGGCATTCAACTCTCAACAATATTATCAACCGACAATGCCTTTACAACCAAATGAAGATGATGAAGATGGTGACGATGATGAAGATGAAGATGAGGAGCAACCACAACTAGTTAGAGGTGGAAGACAACATCAATCACAACAACAACAACAACAACTAAGAGTCCAACCACCTCGAAAGAGGAAGGCACCTGGATGTGGAACATCATCTCATAGACGCCATTAGGAATTTCTATTCTTATTTTGTTTTCTTAAATGTAATCATTTTCAAATTCCTAATACAATTATCAATATTATTTCTATGAAATTGTCTTATTATTTCAATTTATGCATTTAAAATAAGTGTTAAAAATATCAAAAACTTTAACCAAATTCCATAAAACTAACACTTTACTAAAATTACCATATTCAACTAAATTTTACAATTTTAATTTTAATATTTTAATTTAAATATATTATTTTTATACACTAAAAATCATAAAACAAACTCCTAAAACAATAAATAACATATTTGTGTAAAAGGAAATTCAAAAATCATCGCATCCCATCCAATATAGTGTATGGGGTACACGACTATAGAAGTCGTGCATTCCATACACGACTTCTCTTCACGAAAGAGAGTCTGTAGGAAAATAGTGGCTATGGTCCACGACATTGGTGGGAAATCGCATTTCTCATCCACGATTTTGTTGAAATCGTGGATATCATCTACAAGATCCACAAAATACCTCATTCCCATAATTAATTCAAAAGGTACCCCAAATGTGGGATAGTATAGTCAAACTACACTACCCACGTAAATTTTCCCTTTCTTTTCTTTTGTGGATGAAGAACCAAGTTGGTGTCCTCAACTGTGTCTCACCCAAAAGGATAGTGTTATGGAGTTAGACTCCTCTCTAGTATTGGAGAGTCAAGTTATAGGAAAAGAGTTTAAAATCTATGTAATGGCAGTATAATTTTTTTTACATTGTCAGTATATCATTCATCGTTGATTTGTAATACTTTTGTTTCAAATTGAATGTTAGTTAGCATATCAATATCAATGGTAGAGATTTGCCGATAGTGTAAAAATACTTACATTGTCAGTGTATACATATAAGTCCATGAAAAAATGCACTAAAAAATTAAAAGATAATAACATTTATAACCTTTAATTTTTATTGAAGTTACAATTTTGGTCTTAAAGGTATATTATAAAATATAACTTGTTTTTCCAGTAATGAAAAGGAGTATTAGTGTTATGGATGACACCAATTAATTTTCATCCTTCTTTTGTGCGCTCTTTAATTTTATCTTTTTTCCTTTATCGGAATTAATTAATATAATTAACATGTTACAAAATTACAGAGATATAAAAGTGTCTCATTTTTTCTCTCCCAAAAGTTCTAACGTTAGTGTCTCAGTTTTTCTCTTCCATAACTTGTCCTTTAGCTGAGAAAGAAAGAATAAAGGCTTTATTTGGTTTCATAAAAAAAAAGAGAAAGACAAAAAAAAAAAGAGGAGAAATATAGTAGATTTTGGTATAAGAGATTAATGAGAGAAAATGAATAGAACATTATGTTTTATTCTCTTTTGTTTGGTTGGATAGAAGATGATAAAAGAAGTGATGTTATGATTCAAATGAAAAAATGTCCATAAAATAAAGAAATAAGGGAGGAAAATGTTGTTTTATTATTAATTAAAAATAAAAATTATAATGTTAAATGATATGTTTTATTATAATTTCAATTATCATTTTTAATTCATATATTTTTCTATATTTTAAAGAGAATTATTTATATCAATAATATTTAAAACTAAAAATAAATAAAAAATTGAAGAACGTTAATGTCATTGCATGCAAAATTTTCATCTCCTCTTACATTTTCATTGAAGGAGGAGAGAATTTTTTTTATGTGAGTCTCACATACTTTTATCATCTCCTCTAATTCTCTCTTCTCAACCAAACAAGAGAAATTTGCATTTTTTATTCAATCTCTCTCGTCATCTTCTCTCCCATCTATCTCTCTTCTACCAAAGGGAGGTATAATGTCAAATTCTATTTAGGATACTAACAAGGGAATAGGAGCCCAAAATTATATTGTCCCCGTGTTCCTAGCCAATCAGCATATTCTAAATAATATAAAAATATTAATTTGTGGTTTTAAAATTTTCCGTCTTAATTAAGTGGCATTTTTCATTGGACTGAGATAGAAATTGAGATATGTGATCTCTATCTACTAATTATCATGATGACGATCACTTGTCCACAGTATCGTCTCACTTGATGTCTTCATCTAATTAAAAAATCTAATTTAATTAAAAAGAAATATTGTAACAACAAAAATTAATATTTTTACATTATTCTATGAAGTTTGATTGGTTAGATACATAAAAGACAAGATTATCTTGGGACAGATGATCATTGTCTCTAATTACTATCCTATCTTACATTTGATACTAATGAGTATATGCTTTAGCAAGTTATTTTTTTCAAAAAGTATTATATTATTATATTTAAATGATAAAAATGTTAAATTCTTATTTATTTTATTGTTTGTATGTACTTATTATTACCTTCATATATTCCATGAATTAGTACACATTTATTAGCAAAATTGCTAAATAATACACATTTACAAAGCTTGGACACAATGATCACGTTTCCTAACTTTTCAATTAAAAACTATGAGTTAAAATATTAGAAATATCATATCCGCTAGTAATTAAGACTATATATATCTATTTTATTTGTAACCAATTAGGTTTGAGGTTAATTTTTTTTAGAAATAATTGTTTGAGTTCGAAACTTTGAATTTTATAACATATACGGCCTCAAATTTTAATAAGTTTAAAAACAGTTGTTTTAAAAGGAAAATTTTAAGTTAGAATGAAACACATCATATCATACTGAAAACCTTATTCTTATTATTATTATTATTATTATTATTATTATATATATTATATATCTCAATATATACATTGAACTTAATTAATAAATTAGCTAATTCCATTGATTTGTACAACACTAATATTGTGGTCACACTTGTGCTGTGAACCACAATATAATCGTTAGCATAGACAATTACATTCCTATTAACTGCAAAGATATTGTTCTAAAGGGTCAGGGGAACATTGATCTCAATGGCAAAATAGGAAAAAGGAGTTGAAAGTCACTCCAAGAGTCCAAGCATAAGAATAGATCTATCCATCATAGTATTGGAAAATGAAATGCTCTCCTAGATAAGGAAGATCCATAAGAGTCAAGAGACAACAAAAGTCTTCATTGTAGTTACCAATTTACTAGCATCCAGTATGCATGAGATATGCTTTAGGCAATAAGTTATGAGAAAATAAAGTAAATTAAATATATGATCAAGAGTTGATGTGCATTCCAAATATGGAGAGAAAGTTTTGTATTGGGTAGAAGTGGATAAATTGAAAATAAAATAAGTATTCATACACCTAATATCTTAAACTTCAAATTCTCTTGTATTTCTTTCACTTAGTCCTATTGATGATCTCCCAATAATAATGTAATAATAATATTACCTTCCAAAATAATGGAATTAGTTTACAATATGAAAAATGGGATAAGGATAAAAAATAGTTTGGAGCTTCTTACTCATTCTTTGAGCATAATGAAGGAATTGTTGCATATACAACCATATTTCATACTAGAATGTGATTTCAAATACAAATCATCATATCTGGTTACATTCTAATTGTTGCATAGGTGCTAAAAATATTGACACTATGCAATCTAAACCTAGTAGAACATTCTAATGGGTCACATTCTTATTAAAGTCTTATGTAACTAACAAGAAAGCAATAAAGATTACATGTTCAAAAAAAATAATATCTGATCAATCAAATTTCAACATGTGATATAAAAATATTAGTTTATATTTTATAAATTTTATTTTTAATAAAGTGTCAAATTTCTCTTTGCTCTTTGCACAGTAATTTTTTTATGGGGGTGGGGAATTTGTTATGATAATCTAGTATTAATAACTTATTACGAGCAGTCAATATCAAAGTCGATATGTCCGAGTGGTTAAGGAGACAGACTTGAAATCTGTTGGGCTTCGCCCGCGCAGGTTCGAACCCTGCTGTCGACGTTTTCAGTAAAAATTTTTGGCACCATCATGTTCTTACGTTCTTGCAATTTGCTTTATTATTAAGTTTATATCGGAGTATGTTGTTCCAACAAAATGACATTTGGATGGGCCAAGTCATTTTGTTTCAATATGATTTTCGAACTGATATAGTCAATCATTTTCTTATATAAAAAAATATTTGTTCAACTATTATAGGTTTGTGTCTTTGTTCCATTGTTTTGTTCTATGCGTGTTAGTATTAGTTTATCTATTATTTATATAACAAAAAAAATATCGGTATTGACATATGTCATCATCTCCTTAACTTAAGCTCTTTGTCATGTTATTATTGACACATGTCACCATTTCCTTAATTTTTCCCCTTCAAAATGCTCACATATTCTTATAATGAACTCTCACACACTATATCATTCTTCTACTATCTTAATATAAATATATATAAGAATAGATTGTCCAAAGAATAGTTTATTTTTGTCAAATTAATCTTTTATCTCTCTACTCTTATTTTGTTTTAATTTACTTCTTAGTTTTCTTCTCTATTCTTATTTCAATTTACTTCTTAATTTTCTCTTCTTTTGAAACTCACAAATTACTTCTCCTCCATTTTTATTATACAGGTCTAATCTTTCCATCATCAAACGAGGTATCTTTCCATCATCAAACGATGTATGATTTTCATCAAATTAATCTTTTATTTCTCTACTCTTATTTCATTTCAATTTACTTCTTAATTTTCTTCTCTATTCTTATTTCAATTTACTTCTTAATCTTCTCTTCTTTTGAAACTCACAAACTACTTCTCCTACATTTTTTTATTTTGATTTGACAGATCTAATCTCTTCCATCATCAAACAATGTATGATTTTATAGTCATTTCACTTTTTTATTACTTCATCATTCATGAATTATCTACCGAGATATTCATTGACAGATATAATTTTATTTCATATTTTACCAATCAAAGAGATAAAAGCCTTAAAAGATAAAAAACTGATATAATTTTAAACAAATTTTGATTCTTACAACTATGATTCGGGTTTATCCACACTTACTAAAGTTCTAGATCCAATCCAAAACATGTTTTTTCAAGTAGATGGGGGTTTTAGTGTTGAATCCATTTTCATCATCAGGGATCCTGATAAGTCATTTTATCATTTTTTGTTATGACTTTCTTCTATATTATTAGGAAGTTTCAAATTATATAATTTTCATATTATGCATATTCAATTTCATATTATGTATAATTGATTATAATAATTAATTGATTTGATTTATATTTTGATTAAATTATTTATGATTCGCTAATTTTAAGCAATGCTCATTATGGATATAAATTTGCATAACTGTAAATAATAAATTTGCGAAAACTTAATAATGAAGCCACAAATATATGGTCGAAATTGTCTTCCCCTTTTCAATTAGTCATATAATGAGTTATGATATTACAATTAATAAAGAAATAGTTGATATTCTAACTCCCTTAAAAAATTACTGACAATAAATTTATTTCAAAATAATGATTTTAATACTAATTATTAAAAAAGATCCTAAAATGTTTGCAATTAATATTATTTAATTATTTTTAAAACTAAAATTGTAGTAATTCAATTTTATTAAAACATTCTCAATTACTATCATATAATTATTTTTAAATTTTAAAACGCTAAATAGGATATATAGTAATTGCACATTTAAATAGTAAATCTTAAAACACTCTCAATTAATATTATTTAATCATTTTTAATACTTAAATAAGTGGAATCCATTGTTACTATTAATATAATGAGTTATGGTATTACAATTATTAAGGAAAAATATATTATATTCTACCTCGCTTAAAAAATAATAGACACTGAATTTAATTCAAAATAATCATTTGTAATACTAATTATTTAAATAGATCTTAAAACGTTTTCAATTAATACTATTTAATTATTTTTAAAACTCGAATAATAGGAATTTAATCTTATTAAAACATTCTCAATTAATATCATCTAATTATTTGTTAAATTTTAAAACGTTAAATAAACTATGTCGTAATTGCACATTTAGATAGTAGATCTTAAAACCTTCTCAATTAATATCATTTAATCATTTTTTAAAACATAAGTAGGAGAAATCTTTTGTTACTATTAATAGAATGAGTTATGATATTACAATTAATAAGTAAACTTGTTGATATTATTTCAAAATAATCATTTTTAATACTAATTATTTAAAAAGATCTTAAAACATTTTCAATTAATATTATTTAATTATTTTTAAAACTGAAATAGTAGGAATTCAATCTTATCAAAACATTCTCGATTAATATCATCTAATCATTTTTTAAATTTTAAAACACTAAATAGGATATGTAATAAATATACATTTAAATAATAGACAGCGAATTTATTTCAAAATAATAATTTTAATACTAATTATTTAGATATATTTTAAAACGTTCTCAAATAATATTTTTAATTATTTTTATAACTTAAATAGTATGAATTCAATCTTATTAAAACATTCTCACTAAGTATCATCTAATTATTTTTTAAATTTTAAAATGGTATATAGAATAAGTAGGAATTACGCATTTAAATGGTAGATGTTAAAACTTTCCCAATTAATAGAATTTAATTATTTTTAAAACTTAAATAGTAGGAATCCATTATTATTATTAATAGAATGAGCTATGATATTACAATTAATAAAGAATTTTTTTGGTATTCTATTTCACTTAAAAAATAATAGTTTAATAATAATAATTTAAATAGATCTTAAAGTTTTCTCAATTAATATTAATTACTTATTTTTAAAACTTAAATAGTAGGAATTCAATCTTATTAAATTATTCTCAATTAATATCATCTATCTTTTTTTAAATTTTGAAATTTGTTAAATATAACACATTTAATTAGTTGATCTTAAAACATTCTCAAATAACATCTTTTTAAAACTTAAGTAGTAAGAATTCATTGTTATTATTAATAGAATGAGATATGATATCACTATTAATAATAAATTCTATTGATATTCTACATTGCTGCTTGAAAAATGATAAACAATAAATTTATTTCAAAAGAATCATTTGTAATACTGATAATTATTTAAAGGGAATAGAATAATCTCCTTATATAAGGAGATAAGTTATCTCCTCCTGCCAGTGAAATCATGACATGTGTCATGTTTCATCATTTTCTATAAAAATATTTTAAAAAATAAACAAAATAGCACACATGTCACATTTTTACTGGCTAGAGAAGATAAATTATCTCCTGATATGAGGAGATACATTATTCTCTTATTTAAATATATATTGAACGAAACGATGTCATAATATTTCATCAAAGATCATGTTCATTAATAAAACATGATTTCTCAGTCTTTTTTTTAATTATTTTTAAAACTTAAATAGTAGGAATTCAATCCTACTACTAATAAATGAGCTATGATGTTACAATTTATAAAGAAATATGTTGATATTCTATCTGACTTAAAAATAAAATTATTGAATAGAGCTAAAAATAATAATATTATATTCATTATATGATTATTTTTTATTATTATTGCAACTATGTATATTAATATTTTTTTATATTTTTATTTATGAATTTGTTCATATCACAAAGAAAATGGAGAATTGCCGAAATGAGTAATATTTTTTAGAATTAATTTTATTGTGATAATAAAAGAGTTACATTTGTCTAAAATTTATTTATGGCTTAAAAATAATATATTTGATTCGATTTGATTTGATTATGATAATGAATGAATTTATTTTATATTTATTTCTTAATTTATTTTGGATTACTTAATTTCATGTCATACTCATTATGGATATAAATTTGAGACAATGCTCATCGTGTATATATTTTTTGGTAATGAATTGTGTTTAATTTCTTTCAAAGCAAGTTGAAAAGTTCACTAAAATATAACATAATAATAGAGGTTGACAATATTCTTGAGACTTATATATTTTTATTTTCTCATTTCGGTTTGTTTCAAAATGTTATCTTTTATTTTGTTTGAGAAATATAATTAATATCGTTCATTGAAGTTCAATACTTTTATTGATAAAAATGTAATCATTTTATAAAATTGGACTTGCATTAGTAATATGGGTGAAACATGTGATCTTAATAATGCGAATGTACGAGTAATATGTGTGTTTTAACTATACAAATGTGTGATTAATATATGTATTCTTAGCAATGTGAATGTACGGGTAACATATGTGTTTGAACCATTAAAATGTATGAGTCACATGTTTGTTCTTAACAATATAAATGCACATGTAACATGTATGTTCTTAATCATGTGAATGCACATATAAATGTACATTCTTAACCATGCGGCAAAAATTAGGGTTCGTGTAAATGCACGGGTAACTTGCTAGTTTAATATATTACGCAAAATGAAGAGAAAAGAAGTCCAACAAATTTATGTGTTGATTTGAAGAATACCTGAGATACGAATATTATGAAAGTGAGGAAGAGAATGAAGATGGGAAATTAAAATAATAAATTTTAATTACATCTAATTAATCATAGTATGAAGTTATTGACACTCTCAACTCAATTAAACAAAAGGTATTTGGAGTCATAAGATGATCAAGTGATATGGATAGAGAGATTTAAAGATTAGAATGATAAGGAGAATGAGAGTTCAATCCACAACCATCATAAAATTACTAATATTCTAATATTCATCTATAAAAAAGATAAACAAAATGTGTTGATAATGTAGAAAAAGAAAGAAACTTAATTTAATTGAGTATTGCGAAAATTTGATATATTTAATTTAGACGGGACAATACACCTGTTAGGGTATTTTATTCCCCAACCAATACAATAAATAAAAAAACTTTTAAAAGCAAAAAAATATCATTTTTATATTGTTTATTAAAATTTGATTAATTGGGGATATAAAATAAAAAATTTCTGGAATACAGATGAACTCTATCTTTAAGATCAATGCACAATCATACTATTATTAATGCTTAATACTGAAGATAAATACTCACAACAAATTATTTGCATAAAATATCTGTTATTATTTATAAAAGAGTATAGCCATCATAATGTAACAAATGTAACTCTGATAAGTTTTAACTTAAATACATTTAAGACTAAGACAACAACAACGACATTGACAACCAGTACTGTCTAGCCTAGTTTTCACACATTATTGGAGGCTTCATGATTGTTGTATTTTCTTCTCCAAGGCTCCTTCAACATTAAGGAACATTACAATTAAGAGGGGTAAAATATATCAATATATTTATATAAGAAAAATATGTATATATTGATAGTATATAAATTTTATATATTGTTTTGCATTATCTATTATTCATAATTTAATTATTATTGACTATTTAAAAATATTAATCAAAATAAATGATGAATGATTGTGTACAAATCATGTTAATTAAAAAAATTAAATATTCATTATTTTTATGTTTTTAGTTCATTATAATTAATGTGTGATAGACTTTTAGACAATAAATCATAGTTATTCAATTAGTCTATTGTAAAAGTATACAATGAAAAATTATAACCATTCAAATGTTTAAAATAAGTTAAAATGTAAATGTAATGCTAAAAAAACATGGTCAAAATTTTCATTTAGTGGATATGTGAATAGTATATGTCTTACACCTACAAACATCACGGAAAATTACAAACTACACTATCCCAGTTTTGGGGTACGTTTTGAATTAATTACGGGATTGGGGTAGAATTTAGTGGATCTCGTGGAACCCATCCACGACTTTGGCAAAATCGTGGACCCCATCCACGATTTCTCTGAAAAGTCGTGGACCCCATCCACGATTTCCCTGCTATATGTCAGGTCCCTGTAAGTCGTGGACCACATGCACGACTTTCATGGCAATGTCGTGGATAAGGTCCACGAGATCCATGCAATGTCGTGGACTCCGTGCACGATTTCCAAGCTCTATATATATCTCCAACCCCGAGTGTAAAACCACACTGGAGGAAGAATTGAACTGTATAAAAAAATTGCATCATACTAGAATTAAAGAACTCTGAATATTTAAGGTAATTTCAAATTGTTAAAATTTTGTTATATCTTTTATTTTATAAATAATTTTACGTGGGTGGTGTAGGAGTGAAGGACACAATAGGAAGAAATGCCCTTTTAGAAGTACCGAAGTTGGACAAAGTACAAGGCAAAACTAAGTGATGTAATATCCCACTTTTGTGTAATTATTTGTAATTTTTGTACATATTTATAATTATTTGTAATTATTTGTAATTTTTGTAATTATTTGTAATATCCCACTTTTGTGTAATTATTTGTAAGTGGTGTAATTTTTGTACATATTATAATATCCCACTTTTGTATAATTATTTGTAAGTGGTGTAAATATTTTAATATACACTTTCTCAAAACTTCAAAATTAAAAAATATTTAATATACAACACATAAATACACCATTAACACATCAATTTTAATACACCAATAACACATCAATTTTAATATACACTTTCTAAATATTTTAATATACACTTTCTCAATATTTGAAAAATATTTAAATATTTTAGTATACACTTTCTCAATTTTAATATACACTTTCTCAAAACTTCAAAATTAAAAGATATTTAATATACAACACATAAATACACCATCAACACATCAATTTTAATA
>NC_032020.1:11260216-11260986 GCF_001865875.1 Lupinus angustifolius
ATTTAAAAATTCAAAAAAATTTAAATTCGGATTCAAAATTCAAAATTCAAAAAAAACACAACACATAAATACACCAATAAATACGAATTCAAAAAAAATGGAAAATCAGAAAATTCAATGAAAGTCGTGGATGATATCCACGACTTTGGTGCAGATAACTAGGGTTTCAGAAACTCGTGGATGCCACCCACGAGTTCTGTGTAAGTGAATTAAGGAGAGTCGTGGATGTCAGCCACGACTTCAATGAAAGTCGTGGACTGCACCCACGACTTTGGCCCAGGCTAGGTCTAGGCATGGAATCTGAGGCGTGGCTAGGGCACAAGTACCATGGGCAGGTACGAACTCGTGGACCCTATCCACGAGTTTCAGGAAGTCGTGGACCCCATCCACGACTTCCAACCCTATAAATTGATCCCCACCCCACATTCATTTTCACACCTCACACCAAGTATCCGAAATTCCTAAATTCCTAGTTTCTCTTTTTTCCCGAATATTCTTCTCAAAAAATGGAACATATTGGTCCAGGTCCTATTAACCCCTCCCTTCTCACCCTACAAAAAGATCATGTATCCACCAACATTTGGAATGGTGGAGAAGTGACTTTTCGAGCAAGGTACAATTTTTGGCAAAAGTTACCTTCTGCACCCGTGTTAGAAGTTATTCGTAACACGGCATTTGGGCATATACTAGATATCGGAACTATCGAAATCAACAACCACCTCATTACGGCATTAGTTGAGAGATGGAGGCCGGAGACTCACACCTTCCAT
>NC_032020.1:11261086-11261366 GCF_001865875.1 Lupinus angustifolius
TTTTCACATATTCTAACAAATTCAATTTTTCCATTTATTCAGTACAATTTTATCAAAATGATTCGGGATAGATGTGCTCCTACAAATGTGTTTCCAAATCCGTTGCAGTCATTGAATGACGTCTATCACAACTGCAATGAGATGATGCAAGCATTTGCTCAACTAATTCCAACCGCCTTCTCCTCAACTACTTCTGAAGCTCCTCCTCCACAACACTTCCAAATGCTTTTTGCACCTGAATATCAACAATATGAGAGTCAAACTCAGACTGATACTTTTC
>NC_032020.1:11261466-11274716 GCF_001865875.1 Lupinus angustifolius
TAACCCATGCAAACTCGTGTATGGGGTCCACGACACTGGAAGTCGTGTACCCCATCCACGATTTCAGTGAGGAGAGAGAATATTAAAGGGAAATCGTGGGTCTGGTCCACGACTTTCCCTTGGAGTCGTGCCTGTCATCCACGACTTTGCCAAAGTCGTGGACCCCATCCACGACTTTCAAAAAAGTACCCCAATCCCGTAATTATTTGAAAAAGTACCCCAAAGCTGGGATAGTGTAGTTAGTGTAGTCAAACTACACTATCCCGGTAATTTTTCCCAAACATCACACTTGTAAGAGGAGAAGCAACTCTATCATTGCATCATAGTAAACCTTAAATATAATATCAATCCACTAACAAATATATGCACTAGTGTAAGAGTTTTAACATTTACGCAAACTTATATTAAAAACCATACCTTATATAAGCTTATTGGTACTTGCAACCTGGATAACCTATGCACATCAAAACGAAACCAAATTACATCACTTAGAGCATAATACTAAAAAAAATATAAAACATAATTCAAATACAATTACACAACTTTAAGTTATTAATTAAACACAATTTTTTTCCTCAAACAAATAATATCTCAAAAGGAAACTTGAGACAAGAAAACATATCAAACATATAAGATTTTTGCATTAACATCACTTAGACTAATAATTCTTGCAAAACATAAACATTCAATTTAAAGATCTAACAATAATATTATGACAAACTTTATAAACAAGAACTTTAAATTTACTAACATCATCAATATCAATACTATCTAGTAATGTATTTGTAATAAAATCGAAATCTATTTTTAATTTGGAAGATCTTGAAAAAGCAGAATAATATATTAAAATGTGATGTTATGATTTATTATCACTATACATAAATAATTAAATTTAAAAGTTTTTTTATTATATATAGATAGGGATTTATAATTTGCTATTTCGGATATCCGCCAATTTGGTATGACAAATCTCATCCTCCCCAATCATATGTTAGTTCAAAATCTCAAACCCGACTCATATTTGGTATTACTAATAGGTATCTATAAGTCTAGTTACACATTGTTTCAATTTAAGAAAAGTTTGCAAATAAAGAACTTACAAAAGTTTGAGAATAAAAAATAAATTACACCAATACGCCTTGAGTTTTAGTAAAATTATATAAATAATTCATTCCTTTTTTACGTACATAGATTACTCATAATTATATACATGCAGATACATTAACTACTCATGTATGAAGATAAGTGTAATCTCTAAAACAAAAAAAATGATAAATGTAATTAAGTTAAACAAAATATGATATTTTGTAAAGACAAATTCAAATAGTATAAGAGTGAATACTTCTTCATTATTTTTGGTTTGTTACAATATAGTATAACAGTTATTTAAATATCTCCTAGAATTATTGATACAGTTTGTAACGAACAAAAAATAATGAATAGATATTGACTCTTATACTATTTGGATTTGTCTTCATAATATACCATATTTTATTTAACTTAATTAAACTCATCAAACAAAATATGATATAGTATAAAGACAAGTTCAAAAAATATAAAAATCAATGTCTACTCATTATTTTTGGCTCGTTACAAACTTATCAATAATTCTAATGAGTTGTTTAAATCACTCTTACACTATATTGTAACTAACTAAAATAATGAATAAATATTGACTCTTATAATATTTGTATTTGTCTTCACAATATATCATATTTTGTTAAACTTAATTATATTTGTCATCATTTTTTGTTTAAGAAATTACACTTAGTTCTCCTACACGAGTAATCATTGTAATGTATGTATATAACTATAGTGATTTATGTAAGTTTAAAAAATAGATGGGTGATTTGTATAATTTAACTAAAACTTAAAGAATATTAATATGTTATATTCACTCCCATATTTACTAATACATGATATTTCCTTCCTTTACATTTTAGATAATTATAATTGACCAATATAATATAAACTCATTAAATATGAGTTATATTGTATAAATTTATTGTTTGGCATTTGTATTCAGAAAAATCATTTTCCCAATCTCATATGGTATTGCATTCACTAAATTGTCTTCTCCTAATATTAGTTTTGGTTTATTATTATCTACCTCATTATCTATCCATATTCTTATATTAAAAACATCCCTTTTATTTAATTACACTATTGCTAAAGTTTTTCTTCTTTCTTCCTCTATTTGAGAACTTTCACTTTTTATCCTAATTTAGCACCAACTATATATAACATAAATCACATTGTTTAGTAATTATATATATATATATATATATATATATATATATTCCAACTTCATCTTCAATGTTATATAAAGGATGAGTCAAATTCAGGGTTGAGACATAACTGATCAACCTTAACATGACATTATTCACAGACCATTTATTATTAATGATATCAACATCAATTACCCTATTCTTTAATCTGATATTGTCAATGTTTTTTATCAATGTTCAATCACTTTACCACTATTGGTTACACAACACAATGTGTGAAACTCAAATAGATATAAACAAATTATGAAATCTAATAAGCTCAATTCTAGATATAGTCTCTCCCCTAAAACTAAAACTGCATACATTAATCCTTCCCAATCAAATTCTTTTAAGAGGAAGCCTCATGCACTATGTTCTCATTTTTATATTAGTTTATGGACCTTACATGTTAAAAGCCCATCCAACTTCAGAGGCTCAAAGCCAAGAAACTCACTCACTCCATATTCACACAGTATTTGGTAAGCCATTAGGACCAGACAGATAAAAAGGGGACCAAAGAGAAAGCAAAAAAATAAATAGAGTCCAAAGAGAAAGCAAAAAAATAAATAGAGTCCAGTCAATGAGAATTAATTTCCTTCATGATCAAGGAACATAATTGTTTCACCAAATCTATAAACCACACACCTTTTAAAATGAAGCTCTTTATTATATTGTAATATATTATATAATATATATAATTATATATCATGTTGCTCATGTGTTAACCCTTTCCTCTTGTTCACAGTTTCCAAGCTTCAGATTTGCTTCCACTAGTGTGTCAACTAGATTGCATTGGAGTACATCAAACATTTCCAATACTTCTAGAATATACCTTCTCTGATGCATTAAGATACTCTCATTGTTTTGCACAAATTCGATACCTAGGAAGTATGACAACTTACATAGATCAGTCATTTCAAACTCATTCCTCAAACGTTCCTTCACAGTTTCCATCTTTGTCTTGCTGCTACTAGTGATGAGCAAATCATCCACATAAACGTATATGAGTATTATCTCATTTGAACCAGATTGTCTTATGTACACGCTATGTTCAATAGAGCACTTAGTAAATCCAATTTTGGTTAAGAAGGTGTCAATCCTTTTATTCGAGGCTCTAGATGCTTGTTTCAAGCCATATAGGGCTTTCTTGAGCTTAAACACCTTATCTTTATTCTCACTCCCTTTAAGCTCAAAACCAGGGGGTTGAGTGATGTATACTTCCTCCTCTAGTGGGCCATTTAAAAATACAGACTTCACATCAAGCTGCCATAATTTCCATCCTTTCCAGCTAGCCAAGGCTACTACTAACCTTATTATTTCTAGCCTTGCAACATGGCAAAGACTTCTGAATAATCTAGTCATTCCTTCTGCATGAAACCTCTAACAACAAGTCCGGCTTTGTGTCTTGAGATGGACCCATCAGAATTGAGTTTTACTTTGTTCACCCACTTAACTAAAATAGGTGTTTTGCTTGATGGAAGTTTTACCAATTCATAGGTTCCATTCTTCTCAATTAAGGTCAATTCTTCTTCCATTGCATTTCTCCAAGTCTCATCAATTATGACTTCTTCAAAACTAATTGGGTCAACATCAACAAGTAGTGCCATATGAATTATTTCACCATCATTCTCAATCTCAGAATCCTAAACAATTCACAAATCACAATCAATCAGTTTGGATGGTGTTGCTCTTGTTCTGATTGGCCTTTTACTCTGAAGTGCAATTGATTCCTCAGTTGTTAGTACTTTTGCAGTATCTAAATCAGATACATTTTGATCTAGATCCAAGTCAACTTTAGTCACTGCTTGCACATTTGCATTTTTACATTTCCATACACTTTGTTCTTCAAACAATACATCCCTACTGAACTCCACCTTCTTGATTCTTGGATTATACAACTTGTATGCAACAGTAGGATTGTAGCCTATGAAAATCATATACTCACTCTTGTAATCTAATTTTCTTCTTCTTTGATCAGGAATATGCTTATGACATAAGCAACCAAAAACTCTGAGATGTTAAACTAAAGGCTTCTGTCCTGACCAAAAACTTTGTAGGACATAGATTTAGCATATATGCAGTTGTCATGACTGCTTCACCCCAAAAGGTGTGAGGAATATTCTTCTCCTTTAGCATACTTCTCGCCATATTAAGTATGGTTTTATTCCTCATATCAACCATTCCATTATGTTGTGGAGTGTAGGGAGCTGCGATTTCATGCACTATCTCATTGGCCATGCAGAAATTTTTCATCTCCTTTGAGCAGAACTCACCACCTCCATCAGTTCTTAGCACCTTGATATAAATTCCAGATTGTTTTTCAGCCATAGTTTTGAACATTTTAAACACCTAAGAAACTTCACTCTTGGCCTTAAGCAAATAAACCAACATCTTTCTATTATACTCATCAACAAATAACACAAAATACTTATTTCCTCCCACTGAGGCAGTATCAATTGGACCACATACATCTGAGTGTATTACATCTACTATAACATTTGATCTAGATGCAGTATAAGAACTAAAAGAAGTTCTAGATTGCTTGTCAAACAGTTTTCACATACCTTTGCCGGAAGCTTTATTTGAGTTAAGCCAAACACCATTCCTTTTGAGTTTAGAAGGCTTAGGTCCTTGAAATTTAAATTACCAAATCTCTGATGCCATAACCAAGAGTTGTCTTTATCCACTTCAGTTGATAAGCAATGTGAGTCTATGGCATTCACATCGACTTGAAAAGTTCTATTTCTTGTGAGAGGAACTTTCAAGATCATCTTATGATAAATGTCATAGATCTCAAGGTGGCCAGATATCATATGAAAAGTGAAGCCTTTTTCCAACAACTTACCCATGCTAATAAAATTACTTTTCAAACCAGGAACATACAATACCTCAGTTATCACAGCATTCCTCCCATCTTCCTTTTTGACCTTAACATCACCAATTCCTTCTGCTTAAATGTATATGTCATCAGCAAATCTAACTCCACTCTTCTTGCTTTGATCAAGATTAATAAGCCACTCTTTATGGTCAGTCATATGATTCGAGTAACCTAAGTCAATGTACCAAATCCTTGGGCTATTGTCTCCATCCTTTGCCACCATCAAAAGTGTGACTGGTTCATCATCTGATACATGATTTTCTTTGACAAGATTTTCTTCAGTGCTAGGTGTCTTACATTCGGCTGAGAAATGTCCTATCTTGTTGCAATTTAAGTATCTCATGGACCTTTTATCAAATCTTCTTTTTCCTCCTCTCCGATTCTGTGAAGCTCCTTTTTTTGTGAATGGTTATGAATGATCACGTCGTTCATACTTCTGAGGTTGTTGCCCCAAATTCACAAAAGTGCTTCTGGAATCTCTAAACTTTCCTCTTCCTCGATTTCCCCTTTTTACTAGAGAGGAAAATCTAGAGATTCTTCAAAAGTGCTTCTTAAATGACCTGATCATGAGGTCTTTCACTCGATCTTTTTAGCATACGTTTCTCATGTGCCTTAAAAGACCCTTGCAATTCTTCCACTTTCAGAATGACTAGGTTCTTTGATTCCTCTATATCCACAACAACAAGATCAAATTTTGGAGCTAAAGTATGTTGAATCTTCTCCACAATTATTTAATCTGTGATCAATTCACTTGAGGATTTCATGAAATTTGTGAGAGCAATTACACGATTGAAGCATTATGTTATCTTCTCATTCACTTCCATTTAAATCAACTCATATTGTCACCTTAAGGTTTTTAAACGAACCTTCTTCATTTGATTGGCACCTTCGTTACATTTCTCAAGAATCTGTCATGCCTCTCGTGAGGTTGCCACCGATGCAATCTTCTCAAAATGTGCATTGTCGACGCATTGATGAAGAAAGAACATAGCATTGTTGTCCTTATTCTTGTTTTCCTTGTGCACAACCCTTAGTGCATCTGTGGCACCATCTGCGAGTTCAAGATAGCCTTCTTCCACCACTTCTCAGACTTCTTGATATGTAAATATCACCTTCATCTGGGCACTCTACTTGTTCCAGTTCTTGCTGTCGCCCCCCAATTTTCGGTTACGCGACATCTTAGAGTCGCCACTACATTTTATGGTTAAAAATGCAGAAAAATCTTTAAAGCCCAATCACATTGGGCTTTTGGATTTTTGATATCCAGGTTCGGGAGTCTATTACGAATTGGGGAAGGTATTAGCATCCCATTCGCCCGTAATAAAACGGTACCCTAACTAATTGCATACATTGAATACCCTTAATTTATTTAAATTAAATTGCTTAAACAAAATATTTTTTTATATTTTTATTTGTGTCTGACAAGTTCATATTGCTGCAGTACAAGTGACCGCGACCGGTTCTCGGCTCGAAGCGAAGAGAAAGATACAATACGAGTTGTAACCTCGCTATTGGATCCTAAAACAATTAAAACTTGTTATTATTTTTATAAAGTAAAGCTTAGAAATTTGTTTGAATTTAATTGAAATGGAATTAATAGACGAAGAATCAACATTGATTGCTTACCCTCTTTCCATTTCGATAGATAGCAGAAGCAGTACAAGTGACCGCTACCGATTCTCGACTCGAAGTGAGAAGAAAGATACAATACGAGTTTCAACCCCTCTATTAAATCCCAAAAAAAATACTTAAGACCCCTTTTGTTTTTTACTTTTAAATGACTTACATATTTTTAAAGATAGAGAATTAATAAACGAAGAGTCGACATGGGTCATTAACCATCTTCTCACTTTGATAAATAATAGGAGCAGTACAAATGACCACAACTGATACTTGGTTCAAAATAAGAAGTAAGATATGACACGAGTCGTAACCTCATTATTACCTTCTCATGAAAATACTTTTATTTATTAAAAAGGACAAAACTTTTAGTTTAAAGTATATTGTTATTAAATTCATTGATACTACATATATATGATTAATAAGCAAACATTATCTTAAGTTGAGGTAATATCATTTCATTAATATAATAAAACAAACAATAATCAAAATATAACAAATAAAAGTAAATGAGTATAAAGAATAAATATAAATATTATTATTATTATTATTATTATTATAAGAAGGTGAATGAATAAAATAGGGTTAAGGGGGGTAAAACACGATTACCCCCATCCTCTATTAACAAAAATTGGATGAAAAGGGATTTGGGGAATCCCTAACTGAGTTGCTCCCATTTTCTTTTTCCAGTGACGGCGAACATAAATAAAGGATGAGTGCGGCGGTGCGAATGGCGGAAGGCACAACAATCATTCACGGTGGCGTTACGGGTTCGTAAGTTTGGGGTGGTCTAACCGCCTCGACGTCGTTTAGTTATGGTGGCGCCGCCGTTCATAGCTCTAGCAGCGGGAACGTAGTACATCTTCATCGGAACGCGATTTAGCAGAGGAAGAAGAATCTCCAAGGTTCCAACAGTAAGATGAAAAAGGGTCCTTCTTCTTTAAATCCCTCGGTCCATTATCTTCTTCTCTTATTCTCGTGGGTATTAATGAATGCAAAGGGTGCTTCTTGGTTTATGCGGATTCCTTCGGGGTTACAGTGGCTCAAAAATTCTTTTAGAATGTTATGAATATTTGCTAATGATGATTCTGTTAAAATGATGTTGTTTAATTCAGTTTATGTTGTTTTTGTTTGTTCATTAGAGAGAAAGTAAGTGTTCATGAGTTTTTTAGTGTTATAACATATAAATCAATGGCATAAGAGTGTATATGAACGTGTTTCTGTTTATGACCGTTACTGGAATTAGTGAGGTGAAAGTTTGATAAGGGTTTGAAACATAAATTTTGGTTATAGATCGAGGATTCAAGAGGATTTGGTAAAAAAATAGTCACTAGTTAACAATGGTGTTCATGTGTTTAATTTATATTGTTTTGTTATTGATGAAGGGGGACTAAAAATGGTACATAAAATGATTTGAAATTGGTTAAAAGCTTAATATAAACTGTTTTACTTCATAACATAATTAAAACTGAAAGTATATATATATACATATATCACGAAAAGTATTGTCATGGACGTACACTAAAGACTTAATGATATGCATTATGTTAAAGGCTAAAAGAAATGCCAATTATACACCTGATTACTAACCTCTTTTAGATTTCCCTTTTGTATCATGGTTCCTCTGCTTTTGCCTTTACTTGATTTCAATTCGTGTCCATTTTTTTCAGTTTCTTTTTCTTCTCCCCTTTTCAGCGTGCCATTCCCTTTTACTTAAAGCCAAGAACCACAAAACTTCTCTTCCTAAAAGTTGGGTAACCACCCCCACTTCCACTAAATGGTTCCCCCCATTTAGGCATTATCTCCCATTCAAATTAATTTATTGTTTGAATGTAAACTTTTTTTATTTTTATTTTCGGATTAAATATATATATAAATAGTTATAATAGAACTCAGTTTCTGGGTATTTATAAAAATAATAACTCTTATTACAAAAAAATAAAAAACAAACCTACAATATTAATATATGTACATGAATGGTGTGAAAACTAAGATAATGATGAGTTGATAATTAAACTTAAATGCCAAAATTCTTCACAAAAATAACTCTAATAAATATACATTGGAGTCTATTTTAAATGTTGAACACTGGACCGGACAAAAAGTGAGTATTCACATTGCCGTCGAGAATGGGGAGGTTTGTAGGGAAACTACCATTAGTTGGACCAATTTTTTCTAGAAATAAACAAAGCTCTTGATATCAGTTTTATTGAAGAAAGAAACATAGAAAGAAGAGAATTGAGAGTACTAGTGTATATGTATTGAAATTGAGTATATCTTTTGTGTATTGAATATATGTAATACAAAAAATCACAACCTTCTATTTATAGTAATACACTAACTACCTTTATTCAACTAACTTCTACTAATAGTAAGTCAGTCAACTAACTCTAACAAACTTTTGAATTACTTTCTGTATTTAACAATACCTTGTAGAAGATGGGTACACACAAGATCCATAACCTACACATAACAAAGCAAACCCAGGAAAAAAAAGAAAAAACATAAGATCAAATTAATCATCTACATAAATCAACCATGTAAAAATAGAAATACTCATCATATATGTCATTTTTCTCTCACAATTCTCAAATCCATATGGTGCTAAAATTAAAGTGTAAAGGTGCAAAAACATTACATAAATATACCACTAATGTATGTAACTATGTATAATGAACACTAGTATAAATAATATTCCAAAAATGACAAGTTTTCATAGAAGAACTAAAATTTCATCCATGATAAATGTTCCACTCTCCTTATAAACTAGGTTATTATCAACTCCTGAACCAATGCCAATAGCTACACAATATATATACAAAAAAGTGAAAGGAAGAGGAGATGGAATCATACTTAGGTCACCTTGGGCAATGGTTGCAGTGCCAGCAAAATCACATGAGCCAAGGGCTCTACCCTTTTTCTGATAGAAACTATTGAAGACATGAGAAGCATGAGCTTGAATGCTATTTGGAAGAAAGCATAAACCAATAGGCTGAAGAACACTGCAATCAGCTCCAGCACTACATGCATAGTCCAAAGCTGTCTGCAATGCTTGGAAGCTTGCATCAGTTCTAACCACACACCAACTTTCACTTACAACACTTCCTCCTCCTTCAACAACAACTTGAGCAGCCACATTCATATTATTGGTCCCTAATATTACAATGGTTAATAAGAAGAGTGGATAAATCTTCAACTTTGTTGCTGCCATTGAAGGAAGAAGTTATATTATGGATGTTTGTTTGTTTTGCACTTTTGATTTGATAAAGGAAGAGAGAGAGAAAAGAGAGAGAGAGAGAGAGGAGAGAGAGAGAGAGGAGAGAGAGAGAGAGGTATAATGCCAAATTCTATTTGGGATACTAATTAGGGACTGGGAGCCCAAAATTATATTGTCTCCATGTTCCTAGCGAATTAGCATTCTCCAAATAATATAAAAATATTAATTTGTGTTTTTAAAAATTTCATTCTTAATTAAGTGGCATTTTTCATTGGATTGAGATAGAAATTGAGATATGTAATCTCTATCTACTAATTACCAGGATGACGATCACTTGTCCATATTATTGTCTCACTTGATGTCCTCATCCAATTAAAAAATATAATTTAATTAAAAAGAAATATTGTAATAACAAAAATTAATATTTTTACATTATTCTATGGAGTTTGATTGATTAGGTACATGAAGACAAAATTATCTTGGGACAGATGATTATTGTCTCTAATTACTATCCTATCTTACATTTGATACTAATGAGTATATGCTTTAGCAAGTTATTTTTTTAAATAATAAAAGTGTTATATAATTATATTTAAATGATAAAAATGTTAAATTCTTATTTTATATTATTTGTATGTACTTATTATTACCTTCATATATTCCATGAATTAGTACACATTTATTAGCAAAATTGCTAAATAATACACATTTATCAAAGCTTGGACACAATGATCACGTTTCCTAACTTCTAATTAAAAACTATGAGTTAAAATATTAGAATATCATATCCGGTAGTAAATAAGACTATATATATCTATTTTATTTGTAACCAATTAGGTTTGAGGTTAAAAAAAATTAGAAATAATTGTTTGAGTTTGAAACTTTGAATTTTAAAACATATATGACCTCAAATTTTAATAAGTTTAAAATAGTTGTTTTAAAAGGAAAATTTTAAATTAGAATGAAACACATCATATCATACTGAAAAACTTATTATTATAGATATATAATATATATCTCTATATATACATTGAACTTAATTAATAAATTAGCTAATTCCGTTGATTTGTATGACACTAATATTATGGTCACATTTGTGATGTGAACCACAATACAATGGTTAGCATAGACAATTCCATTCCAATCAACTGCAAAGATACTATTCTAAATAGGAATGACAACGGGGCGGGGCGGGGTCGGGTTTATGCATACCCAAACCCAAACCCGAAATTTAAAACCCGAACACTGCGGGGTTACAATTACCACTACCATCCCCGAAACCCGAAAAAAACCCGAAATAATATACAATATTGCTAAAACATTTTATATTGGATGCCTTTAAACTTCCAATAAAGCTAAAAATGAGCCTAAAATAGGGAATACAAGTCTTATAACTTTAAGTCATTAACAAGTCTAAAAATTGAGCCTAAAATAGGCAATACAATTCTAATATTCTACTTCCAAAAACAGCATAAAAATGAAATTCCAAAACCAACATTCCAACAAAAATAAAATTCCAAAACCTATAACTATAAGTCATTAACAAGTCTTCTTCAATGTCTGGATGCAGCACACAGCAACTATTAATCTTCAATATGATAACTCAAACTATTGTTCATCACTTCAGCTGTAATAAAATTTAAGCCAAAATGAAATATACTCATAAGATAAAGAATTTAAAACAAGTGGAGTTTGAAATACCTTCATCATCAGACTCCATTTCATTCAAAACAGTAGCATATTCTTGTGCGAGACTTGAGTTCAAATTTCCTAGCAATATTCAAAATAAAATAATGATAAGATAAAATATATTACATAATATAAGATATTAAATATGAATTAACAATTTATTAGCTTAAAACTTTACCAGCATTCTCAGCAGACCATAGCCAACTCCTAGCACACATCAAAGCTTCTAATGTAGTCCAATTAAGTCGACTACGATGAAGGCTTAATATTCGACCACTTGTGCTGAAGGCAGATTCAGAAGCTACAGTAGAAATAGGAATAGCTAACAAATCTTTTGCAATTGCTTGAAGTGTTGGATACATGATTCCATTTGTCTTCCACCAATTTAAAATATCAAAATCTGGTGTCCTTTTTATAACATCCTCTTCCAAGTAATGATCCAACTCAGTTTTAACACTTGAGCTTCTGGTTTCTCTCCTCCTCTCAATAAATACATCATATTCATCCAAAGGTTCATCATTAGTACTAGCTGTATTTAACAATAGAGAGCTTTCACTACGTATTTTACTTTGTTGATAATCAGACATCAAATCATAACACAACTCTCGAATTTTGCTAACTTGTGTACATGCATCATGGTCATACAACTTATCAAAATAGAATTCAAGTAATGCCATTTTATATCTAGGATCCAAAACAGTAGCAACTCCCATAATATCATGTATCACACTCCAATACCTTTCAAATTTAGCCATCATCTTCTCTGCCATCCTTTTAATGAATTCATTAGAGGAGTTCATCCATTGATGTATTGCCAACTTAATCTGACAAATCTTTGGAAAATATATGTTGGCAGTTGGATATTTAGTACCAGAAATCATTTCAGTTATGGAATTAAACAATTTCAGTCGCTCACAAACATCCTCTGCAAATTGTCATTGTGAATTACTTGGCAAACATGTGTATTGAGTGTCACGCTGCCTTAACCGATTAAACACATCCTTATATAATATGGCAATCTCAAGCATTTTGTATGTTGAATTCCATCTAGTTGGACAATCTAAAATTAGCTTTCTAGTGTGAGGAACTCGCAATTGTTTGGCAGTCTCCTCAAACTTTTCATTCCTTTTTGGTGTAGCATTCCAATATGCTACACTATCTCGAATTTTTTCTATCCCATCTTTCACAACTTCTAACCCATCTTTAACTATTAAATTTAGGATATGTGCACAACATCGCATATGAAGTAAAGACCCATCCCTTAACAAATTTCCCAATCGCAACTTATCCTTGATTTTTGGAATCATAGCATCATTTGTACTACAATTATCTAGAGTAATAGTTGATATTTTTGTGTCAATGTTCCAATCCATAAAGCACTCAACCAATGCATGAGAAAGTATATCACTAGTGTGAGGGGCAGGAACATAAATGAACCTAAAATAACAATACTCACATTCAATGGCAAAGTTCAAGAGATTATAAAATATTTGCAATATAACACAACATTGAGTTATAAAATATAATTACCTCAATACTCGACTTTGTAAAGTCCAAGAGAAATCAATATAGTGAGTTG
>NC_032020.1:11274816-11293365 GCF_001865875.1 Lupinus angustifolius
AAGTTGAATTTGAATACTATAAATACTATTTTTATTTTATTTACTCTAAAAGGAATCTCTAGCTAGCTTTATATGTTGACTCCAGTATGCAACAAATTACAAATGTATGCAAAAATATGCTAAAGCCTTCGAACTGTGTTGTTTATATAGTTACTAATATAGTTACTCCTTATACTTCTATTTATCCCATAGATTGTTTAAAAATGTTAACCTTGTAAGTTTTTGGAGTACTCCTTATACTTCTATTTAATAGATCTGAAGCTTTAAAAAAGTAGATTATTTATATGAAATCCAAATATGCTATGAATAAATAAATCAATCAAAAAGCTTTAAAAAATCTACTTATAAGCTATGATATGTTACCAATGGAGAAGAGGAAGATGAATGAAGAAGATAAAGATGATTGTTCCTTTGCCTTTGGAGAAGATGAAGACGAAAACCAATGGAGAAGATGAAGAGAAACACGACTACACAAGATGGAGAAGATGAAGAGAAACACGACTACACAAGATGGAGAAGATGAAGAGAAACACGACTACACTGATTGTTCCTTGTGTTGTTGTGCAGTTGTGCGTGTCAGCATGTGGGAGAAGCAGTGAAGCACTGCTTCTGCAGTTTTGGTCTTGTGGAGTTGATTTGTTTCTAACTTTGGGGGAAAATAGGCACAACACAAAACTAGGGTTAAGTTAAAACATATAATTAAAATATTAATTTATTAATTGTAACGGGTTTGGGGCGGGTTCGGGGTAGGGTATCACACATACCGAACCCGAAAATTAACATCGGGTAAAACCCGAACCCGAACCCAATAACAACGGGTTTAACCCGTTAAATTCAGATCGGGTTCGGGCGGGTACCCACGGGTTTGGTTTTCATTGCCATCCCTAATTCTAAAGGGTCATGGGAACATTGATCCCAATGGCAAAATAGGAAAAAGGAGTTAAAAGTCACTCCAAGAGTCCAAGTATAAGAATAGATCTATCCATCATAGTATTGGAAAATGAAATGCTCTCATAGATAATGAAGATCCATAAGAGTCAAGAGACAACAAAGTCTTCATTGTAGATACCAATTTACTACCATCCAATATGCAAGAGATATGCTTTAGGCAACAAGTTATGAGAAAATAAAGTAAATTAAATATTTATATAATCAAGAGTTGATGTGCATTCTAAATATGGAGAAAAAGTTTTGTATTGGGTAGAAGGGGATAAATTGAAAGTAAAATAAGTATTCATACACCTAATATCTTCAACTTCAAATTCCCTTGTATTTTTTTCACCGAGTCCTCAGAAGAAAAACAATTGAGCCTATTGATAATCTCCCAACAATAATGTAATAATAATATTACCCTCCAAAATAATGGAATTAGTTTACAATATTAAAATGGGGTAAGGATAAAAAATAGTTTGGAGCTTCTTACTCATTCTTTGAGCTAATAATGAAGGAATTGTTGCATATACAACCATATTTCATACTAGAATGTGATTTCAAATACAAATCATCATATCATTTCTCATAAATACATTTTGTTTATAGGTGCTGAAAATATTGATACTAGGCAATCTAAAATTAATAGAAAATTCTAATGGGCCACATTCTCATAAAAGTCTCAACTAATAACAAAGCAAAAAAGATCATATGTTCAAAAAACACATGTGTTTAGTCAATCAAATTTTAACATATATATAAAAATATTAGTTTATATTTTTATAAATTTTATTTTTAATAAAGTGTCACTTTTTAATTGAATTAAGACATTTAATATGACATGTGATGTTCATTTCACAACATAGATACATGCATATCATTGATAACAAAAAAGTGCACACTGCAAAAGACCCATTGGTGCAAAGGTAGCAGCAGTGTTTTGTACAAACTGTCATGCAAAATAAAAGAGACATCTAAATCACAAACCAACCCATATTCCTCTTTGCTCTTTGCACAGTACTTCTTTGATTGGTGAGATATTTATTATACACAGTAAATATTAATACGGCGTTACGAGACATAGTCGATATGTCCGAGTGGTTAAGGAGACAGACTTGAAATCTGTTGGGCTTCGCCCGCGCAGGTTCGAACCCTGCTGTCGACGTTTTCAGTAATAATTTTTTGGCACCATCGTGTTCTTACGTTCTTGCAATTTGCTTTATTATTAAGCTTATATCGGAGTATGTTGTTCCAACAAAATGACATTTGGATGGGCCAAGTTATTTTGATTCAATATGATTTTCGAACTGATATAGTCAATCATTCTCTTATATAAAAAAATATTTATGTATGTTGATTTGAATAATACGTGAGATACAAATATTATGAAAGTGAGGAAGAGAATGAAAGATGGAAATTAAAATAATAAATTTTAATTACATCTAATTAATCATAGTATGAAGTTATTGACACTCTCAACTCAATTAGGAATATAGATAAACAAAATGTATTTGGAGTCATAAGAAGATCAAGGAGAATGAGGGTTCAACCCACACCCATCATAAAAATTACTAATATTCTAATATTTATCTATAAAAAAAGATAAACAAAATGTGTTGATAATGTAGAAAAAGAAAGAAGCTTAATTTAATTTAGTATTGCAAAATTTTGATATATATTTAATTTAGACGGGAGAATACACCTGTTAAGGGTATTTTATTCACCATTTTGACCAATACAATAAATAAAAAACTTTTAAAAGCAAAAAATAATATTTTTATATTATTAATTAAAATTTGATTGGTTTGGGACATAAAATAAGATTTTTCTAGAGAACATATGAACTCTATCTTTGAGATCAATGTACATTCATACTATTAGTTAATGCTTAAAAAACCCATAAATACTGAAGTGCAATTTCAGATAAATAATCACAACAAATTATTCGCATAAAATATCGTGTTATTATTTATAATAAGTATACATAGCCTTCATAATGTAACAAATGTAAATCTTATAACTTAAATACATTTAAGACTAAGACAGCAACAACGACATTGACAACCAGTACTGTCTAGCCTAGTTTTCACACATTATTGGAGGCTTCGTGATTGTTGTATTTTCTTCTCCAAGGCTCCTTCAGCATCAAGGAACATTACAATTAAGAGGGGTAAAATATATCAATATATTTATATAAGAAAAATATGTATATATTGACAGTATATAAATTTTATACATTGTTTTGCATTATCTATTATTCATAATTTAAGCATTATTGACTATTTAAAAATATTAATTAAAATAAATGATGAATGATTGTGTACAAATCATGCTAATTAAAAAAATTAAATATCCATTATTTTTATGTTTTTAGTTCATTATAATTAACGTGGGATAGACTTTTAGACAATAAATCATAGTTATTCAATTAGTCTCTTTAAAAAGTATACAATGAAAAATTATAACCATTCAAATGTATAAAATAAATTAAAATGTAAATATAATGCTAAAAAACATGTTCATAAATTTCATTTAGTGGATATGTGAATATCACATGTCTTACACCTACAAACATCACACTTGTAAGAGGAGAAGCAACTCTATCATTGCATCATGCCTTAAATATAATATTAATCCACTAACAAATATATGCACCAGTGTAAGAGTTTTAACATTTACCCAAACTTATATTAAAAACCATACCTTATATAAGCTTATTGGTACTTGCAACCTGGATAACCTATGCACATCAAAACGAAACAAATTACATCACTTAGAGCATAATACTATAATATAATGAGATTTTTTCTTTAATTAAAGAGTTTGTTGAATTCTAAAAGAGTATTTCTATTATGTCTTTGAAATACAAGCTTATAATTAGAATTATACTTTTATATATATATATATATATATATATATAAGTGAATTATTACTTTTTTTTTTCAAAAAGTGATTAACTCGTATATTTCTTTTATTCCTCCATGAGGACCAATTGGAAAACATAGAAAAGAATAAGGGACATACTAGGATTCGTGATAGTAAGCACGCTTGCGCCATCGAAGTTGCATGAACCCTTATGCTTATAAAAGCTGTTGAAAGCATAGGAAGCATGATTTATGATTGAGTCTGGTTTAAAACATCCTCCGCCAGGTTTAATAGGGGCACAATTAGCTCCATTCTTACATGCATAGTCCATCTGTGTCTTAAGTACACTCGGTGGAGCAAGAAACTTGGCTATGCACCATGTTGTTCTTGCATCCACTTTCATCATATTATTGGACCCTACTATCATACCTGCAACAATGGTTAATAGCAGAAAATAACTCAGGTTTGGTGCTGCCATTGAAGAAAATTATGCTAATCAAGACGAGGTTTTGTTTTACTTAAGAGAAGATTTCACTCTACTTTTTGTCTTCTATTCCACTCTTTTTGTTGGTTTAAATAGAAAACTTTCTCCTCACAGGCTCTCAATTACCTTACCTTATGCATTTATTTTAGCTGCTCCATATAGTATAATATTATCAAATTAATATCAATTATATCAATATATTTACATTTAATATAAACGTATGCATAATTTTTACGTATGCATAATATAATATTTACTTATGCATAATTTTTTACATTGTAATTATATCAGGATTATTCCTATTTATTACTTTGATATGAGAGTTAAGTGTAGTTATATTGTAAAACCTTTCTTTTCCCACATGATTCTTAGTGAAAGTTGGACTACATGTCATGGAAGTTATATTGTGTGAATATTCTTCATACTACATTTTGAAAGCCCAGTCAAGCATCCATCAAATATATTTCATTTAATAATTTTATTATAAGGGGGATATTTTTTGGTAATTTCAAATGGTTGTTTACATTAGGTATAATACACTAGACTCACCCTACTCACTTAATTCTTTGTCTTTTGAGCTCTAAATTAATCATTGTTTTTTGTAACTATTCAGTCATGATGTTACTATTTTTTGTCTTAGATGTTACTAATTTTACACAAAGAAATAAATCACAGGCACAGTATTTTCATTCGGTTATTGTATTGAATTTCATAATGTTATTAATAGTTTGATTTAGTTGGTCTCATTTGACTCAAATGAAAACATGCTTATCTATTATCTATATAACAAAAAACTCATACCATCATATTATTTGTTACATGTCATATTCTCAACTCCTACTATCTTATCATTTGTTATGTGTCACATCCTCCTTCATTTCCCCCCTCATAATAAATGGTTTCATGATAATCTTATGTACTTTTCCATACTATATTTGTTCTTTCTTGATTACAGTAATTATTTAATAAATAATTATTGCATTTTTTATGACTACACCTTAAATTGCATTTGAATTGCTATTGAAGTTCATGACTTTCTCTTTCTCTTCCAACAATCTTTCTCTCCCAACAACCTTCTTTTCCTTTGGTTTCATTTCATTATATCTTTTCATTATCGTTATTTTATTTCTCTTCCAATCATCCTCTTTAAAGTGTATTTTTTTATTTGTTTTGCAGATCTATTCTTATTTTGAAAATATGATGTTTAAAGTATATTTTTCATTGATCTTATTATTAATTTTGTAGACATGTTTTTATTTTGTAGATCTGTTCTTATTTTTATCATTGATATTTTGCTTATTTCTTCATGGATTTCCTTATTTTGTAGATGTGTTCTTACTGATTTCATTATTTTGTAGATCTCTTCTTCTTACATTTCTCTTCCTTAGCTTCTAATAGGGAAGAGTATCTTCATCAAGGAAGACCAAACCTTCAAAACCTTATCATTTGTCACATGTCACATTCTATTTCATTTTTCCCCTCCTAAATGGTTTCATGATAATCATACGTATATTTCCACACTATATGTGTTCTTTCTTGATTACAGTAATAATTTAATAAATATTTTTTTGCATTTTTTATGACTACACTTTAAATTGCATTTGAATTGTTATTGAGTTTCATGTCTTCCTCTTTTTCTTCCAACGATCTTTCTCTCCCAACAATCTTTTTTTCCTTTGGTTTCATTTCATTCTTTCATTTTATTATATATCTTCATTATTGTCATTTTATTTCTCTTCTAATCATTCTCTTTAAAGTTTATTTTTTTATTTGTTTTGTATATCTATTCTTATTTTGTTCATCTCATGTTTTGTATGTCTATTCTTATTTTGTCACGTGTCACATTCTCCTTCATTTTCCTCCTAAATGGTTTCATGATAATCATATGTATATTTCAACAACATATTTGTTCTTTCTTGATTACAATAATAATTTAATAAATAATTATTGTATTTTTATGACTAAACATAAAATTGCATTTGAATTGTTATTGAGGTCATGACTTTCAACAATCTTCTTTTCATTAGTTTCATTTCATTCTTTTATTTCATTATGTATCTTCATTATCGTCATTTTCTTTCTCTTTCAATCATCCTCTTTAAAATGTATTTTTTTTATTTGTTTTGTAGATCTATACTTATTTCGTAAATCTGATGTTTAAAATACTTTTTTCCTTAATTTTTTTGTTTATTTTGTAGATCTATTCTTATTTTTATCATTGATTTTTTTGATTATTTCTTCATTGATTTCCTTATTTTGTAGATGTGTTCTCACTGATTTCATTATTTTGTAGATCTATTTTCCCAATATTTCTCTTCCTTAGCGCATGACAATGAATGTTATCTTCCTCAAGGAAGACCAAACCTTCAAAACCTTATCATTTACCATGTGTCACCTTCTCCTTATTTTTCCCTCTCCTAAATGGTTTCATAATAATCATATGTACCTTTCCATAGTATATTTGTTATTTCTTGATTAGAGTAATAATTTAAAAAATGATTATTGCATTTTTTACTACACCTTAAATTGCATTTGAATTGTTATTGAGGTCCTTGACTTTCTCTTTCCCTCCCAAAAATCTTCTTTTTCTTTGGTTTTATTTCATTATGTCTCTTCATTATCGTCATTTTCTTTCTCTTCCAATCATTCTTTTTAAAATGTATTTTTTTATTTGTTTTGTAGATCTATTCTTATTTTGTAAATCTGATGTTTAAAGTATATTTTTCATTAATCTTTTTGTTTATTTTGTAGATATTTTTTTATTTTTTAGATTTGTTCTTATTTTTATTATTGATTTTTTGGTTATTTCTTCATTGATTTCCTTGTTTTGTAGATGTGTTGTCAATGATTTCATTATTTTGTAGATTTGTTCTTCCAACATTTCTCTTCCTTGGCATCTGATAAGGAAGGGTATCTTCCTCAAGGAAGACTAAATTTTTGAAACATATGATATGTACTCAATCTCCATTTATATATACATTCACTTACAATATTACATTTATTTTTGTTATTAATATATTTATTTCATCATCTTATCTTACTTTTATCATTTTTTCCTCTTTCTTTATAGTTTGGTTTTTCCTTAAAATATTTTTCAGATTAATTTTCTCTCTATGCATCTATTATTTTACTTATACATTTTTTATTCCAAGAAAACCATTTTATTTTCTTTTTGTTTTGTATTTTTCACAAACACCTAGATTCTATCCTCTCTGAAATAAGGTAAAAATCATAGTTAGTTATTGATACCTTCATTTTTTATTTCATTGTTAGTTATTCACTCACATATGGATTTTGTATTCTATTTTCTCTATTCAATGATTTTTAATATATATGTTATTTAACACACTCATTTTGGCTCAATATTTGTGCTTTTGGAAACTTTATTTAAACATTTTTACCTTATTTTATTGTTTGCTTAGAAGTTTGTATTACTTGGGCTGTCAACAGCACAATATAATATCTTTATTCTTTGCTTCTGAATTGTTTGGCATTCTCATATGTGGAGAAGAACAATGTCTTTATTTTTATTTGATTTATATTTTATTTAAATTATTTATGGTTTCCAAATTTTAGACATTCCTCATTATGAAGATAAATTTGCATAAATATAACTATGAATTTTGATTGTGATAACCAATTGATTTGATTTATATATTATTTAAATTATTTATGATTTACAAATTTTAAGCAATGTCCATTACGAATATAAATTGGTAGAATTATAATATATGATTTAAAATTCATAAAGAAATATAATAGTTGTAATTTTTTGTATCAATTACAGAAATAATATATAAATTTGTGGATTAGTTACAAAATGGAAAAAATCAATTAACAACATAAACCAAGACTTATCAGAATGTAATTGATGAGTATATAATTATATTTTACAATTTCTATATTATAATAATAAAAATATGAAATATAATATAAACAAAATATTAATCATAGTAGACTAAAAAGATTAAAAAATAAAACAGTAAATTATCATAATAATTATCGAATATAAGGAATCTTCATAACAATTATGGAATATACAACATAATTAATGAATATTAACAAACATATAACGATGATTGTGAGTCATGAGGTGATATGATGATTCAGTTGAAAAAGTTTAAGAAATGTAACGAAGGATGTTGTGAGTTCAAGCCTAACTCATAGCAAATTTAAAAAAAAAACAAAAAAATGAGTTATAAGGTAGTTTGATGGTTAGGGTTAGAGTGAAGGAGATTGAGGGTTCGAATATCGCCCACAAAAGTACTATGATCCTAACCATTGCAGATAAAAAATGATGACTTTGTTTCTATTTAAAAAATATGTTTTAAAATTGTTACAAAACTTTGAAAAAATATTTTAAAAATAAGAAATGAAATATATAATAATTATGCATTTAAATAGATCTTAAAACATTCTCAATTAATATTATTTAATCATTTTTAAAACTTAAATAGTAGAAATCTAATCTTATTATTAATAGAAAGAATGAGCTATTATATTATAATTACCAAGGAAATTTGTTCTTATTCTGTCAGGCTAAAAAATGATACATAGTGAATTTATTTCATAAAAATAACAATGTTTTATACTAATTATTTAAATAGATCTTAAAACATTCTCATTTAACATCATTAAAATTTGTTAATATTAGGAATCTAATCGTATTATTAATATAATGAACTATGATATTACAATTAATAAGGAAATTTATGAAATTCAATTTATTTCATAAAATTAATCATTTTTAATATTAATTAAAAATAAAACTTGATAGTTCTCAAATGCTTCTTTTCCTATAATTAAGGAATTATTGGCATTAATTATGAGATAAAGATCCTATGTACCCAATGGTGTTCCAGACCAATCAAAATGTGTTATTTTATTTAGAGAAAAAATTATAAAAAATGTAAAGTAATATTTTATATTATTTGGTTATACTCTATTGGACAAGGACATTGAGACTTGGAACAGAGGATCACTATTCTTAATTGTGATGATTTAGTTTCTACTTTAAAATTATGTAAAGTTGTTGTGAAACTTTGAAAACATATTATAAATATAGTAAATGGAATATGTAGTAATTACACATTTAAATAGATTTTAAAATGCTCTAATAATTTTATGTGTCATTTATCATTCCTTGCAAATCATTAAAATATTCTTGTGTAAAATTTGTACGGATGAAAACATATAATCAAAACAATGTTACAATTTTAAAACATTATAATAAACAATTAGTTATTATACACAATCGCTTCAACAGAAAATATAATAACATTGGTCTGTATTAGTTAGATTTATATTATTTATTTTTTTCTTTATAATTCTCATAACTACATCATTCCCTATCTAATGACATATACATTTGTTAATTTTGATAATTCAGTAGATGTCATAGTTCAAAGTACTTATCCAAATCTACAATATACTAAAAATGAAAAGTTTTTGTAAACAAGAACAATATTTGAATCAACTATTGAAATTATTGATCAAACAAATGATTATGTTTTGAGTTTAATTCCAAGTAAAAATATTTATAATCCAATTCAATCAGTTGTTAAGTTGTTGATGCAAGTATTTTTAAACATAATAATATTAGTTGATGAAAAAGAACACAACAATTCTGATTCTATTAATATGTGAAATGCTAATGAGAGTCAAACATTCAACCTATTAACTCATTAATTTTTAAACTCACTTACAATTTTTAGTTTTCCAAGTCATAAAATTAAGTTCTTCCCCACTATGATATAATATATATTTAAACTTTGTCAAGTTGAACAATGAGGGACATTGAATTTTGAAGGATATATTACTTTCAAAATAAGAAAATTTTAAGTTCTTTTTATACTTAGAGAGACAATCCACATGTAATATGTATGTTCTTAATCATGCGATAAAAAATACTACCTCATGCAAATGCATGGGTAACTCGCTAGTTTTGAAAATAAAAAATAAGAGTAGTTACTCATTTCAGTCTCTAATATTTTTTAACCTTGTCAATTTTGCCTCTCAAAATTTGAAACTCCCAAAATAGTCTTTCAAAATTTCAAATGTAGGTCAAAAGTCTTTTTAAGTGACAAATTAGTTATTATCAAGTGTTGTAAACCATGCTAAAAATGACTAATTTGACCTACATTTGAAATTTTTTGTACCATTTTGGGTTTTCCAATTTTTGAGAGATCAAACTGTTAAGTTTAAAAAAATATGAGAGACTGAAATGAGTATTTACTCTGAAAATAATGTATATTTAAGTTGAAAATGAAAAACATAGGTTTAATTGAAAATAGAAACACAATCCATTTTAATATATTCATCAATTACTTTAAATTTTTTATTGTTATGCATCAATTTCAAATACTAAAAGCATATTACACCTTACATTTTGATCATTGCTTATATCTATATCTATACTATTAATCTATACTTCTATACTATTAATAAAGGGAAAACACAAATAACCATCATGGTGTAATTTGTGTTTTCCTATTTTGCCCTCAATATCTTTTTATTTATACCAAAAAACCATATAATATTTTTTTTATTTTATCCTTATTATCTTCTTATTTTAAAAGTGTATTTAAAAAATTGAATATTAGACCAATTGAATAAATTCAACCGTAAATTTAGCGTAAAAAATTATATTTGAATTTATAAAATACAAACTATACATTACAAATGATAGGAAAGCGGGTTGACAGGCACGACAGTGCATGTCAACACGCTAGTACTAATATAAATGCAATTTAATATTTAGACCAAATCTTCTCCGTTCAATTAATATATTATATTTCATTGTTCTATTTTGTAAGCAAATTTAACCAATTTCGTACAAAATAAAATAATTAATTATTTTGATTTAATAAAAAATACAAATAATTATAATTATTACGTGGGGTATATGGAGAATCAGTTTCAATTAAAAGTGATATCAGAGGTTGCAAAATTAGTTAAATTTTCAAGAAGCATATTCAATTTTTTTATTATAGTTAATATCATATGGATTATCTAACCATAAAATTAACTCACAAAAAATCATGTGATTATCACATAACCACCATTTTCTCAATCTTGCCCCTCTTCGCCCCATTCATTCAATAAATAAACGAAGAAGTCACTCTCATTCCAAAAGGTCAAATATTTAATATGCGTGAAGGACACTTCTTAGATGAGTACCAAAAAAGTTATAAGTTCTATATAGTTAATGAATTTTTCAATTTGTAATTATGTATATTTGTATATCTATAAATTATATAATATATTACATGATCCAATTCTCTGTTAAAAATCAACTTTATAAATTAGGAACAAATAGACTTGATTTCGACCTCCCAAATGATTTGAAGTTGTTACTACATTTTTGCGCTTAAAAGATAGACAACTCTCTATTATATCCAACTTGGATAAAATGATCTTTGAACCCGAGTTTTGAGTTGGTGAATTGATTACGAATCGGGAAATGAATTAACACTTTGTCCTCCGAATAAAACAGTACTCTCATAATCTCGTTAATTGCATAGATTTTTACATCCTCAAAATATTATTATTAAAAATTCAATTAATAAACCAAAATATTTATTTTATATTTTTGTATCTCACAATAGATTATATTGCTCCCACGTGTATTTTTATGTACAATAGAAAATCAAGATGATGTAGCTATGAATAAAATATTTGTCATTGATTTGATTTAAAAAGAATTATTTCAATTTAATGGAACTAATAGTGAAAAGATAGTGTTTGCTATAAACATTCTTCCTATTTTCAAAAAAGTTAGATACAACGTGAACCATCTATAAAGCTTCATTAACTTTACTTAATAATAAAATAAATAATTAATTAAAAATATAGGTTATTAATTTTTAAATAAGATTAGTAGTGAAGATATTGTATTGGTTGTTGATCTTCTTTCTATTTCTATTTTGATAGAAGTTAGAAATTACATGAACTATGAATCATAATTGGACTATAAAAATGCCATAAAAAATGTTTAATACAAATATAGGTTATTAATTTAAAATGAAATTAATAGAGAATAGATTATGTTGGTCATAATTTTTATTTTATTTTTAGAGAAGTTAGAGGGGGCGCAAACTATAATTGGACTATAAATTTTTATTAAATTCCCTTGGTAAAATATATTTTTATTAAAATAATTAATTCTTATTCATTGATTGCCAATAAGATTACAACACTAAATTATCACTGAATACTGATACATTCAAAATTATTTTATAGTCAATGAGTCTTTTAACATATTTGATTAATTATTATTAGTTAATAAATAAGTGTTAATTTCAATCATTAAGTATATAAAATAGAAAGAAAATTTGCTACAATTTTCAAGGGTTGAAAACGAGCCGAACCGAGTAGAATCTGAACCCAATTTGTGAAAGTGCAAAGTGTCAAAGATAGCACTAGCAATACTTTGCTTATGTTTTGATGAAGACAAGGTTCTATTAAAGCTTAAAGATAGCTCAACAATCAACATGTCTAATGCTCATTTGGTCATATCTAGACTAGGATATAAATTAGAGTCATAATTCTAAGTAGTCTGGAATGTGTGTCATAGTAAGTGAGTATAGGTGAGGTGAACCTAGGTGCAAGTCTCTCAAGCCATCATAATTGTCATATCATATCCATGAGACATATCATCTAGTTAATTGTATGTTCATGCATTAATCATACATGTCATATGTGCATATTAGGCATAATATAATTGCTAGAACATGTATAGAAGTTGCGCATAACATATGAGAAATTTACCTTTTGAACCATGTATGTGAATATGCCAGTTAATCGATTAGCGTGGTGACTTAATCGATTAACTCAATTGTTTTTCTGTAAAATCAGTGTTTCTGTTACAACTGTTTTCTGTTTCATTCTGTTGTGCTGGTTAATCGATTAACGGGTAGTCTTAATCGATTAATAGGTTTGTTATTTGTTATAACTGATTTCTGTTTTAACCATTTAACTGTTTGCAATGAATCCAACTATCAAAACTGCTTACTATAAATAGAGGCAACTTACAGAAAACTATAGCATTGCATTCCATTGTATAAGGCTGATTTTAGAGAGCATATTTTGTTTTATATTCTGTTTTTGCAAGAGAGTTGCATGTGTGAGAAGAGAGTTATCATGCTTAATTGATTTATGGTTTTGCATACTATTTTACACATTCTTATGCTCATTCCTATCTTGCTCACATGTTTATGCATTATTTGTAAAAATTGCTAGAGAGATACATTGATTTCTGTTTTTGATTAACTCACATGTTCTTGATGGCTTCAGTGATTAGTGAGTGGGTTAGTCTTAAGGTCTTTTACTTGTAATATTTCAAGCATTATCGTGCTTATAATACCTTGCAGTTTTAATCTGTTTTTTGTGTCTTTTGGATTGTTCTCTTGGTGTCGTACCACCATAGAGATTGGGATTTTTCACCAAGACTAGGAGGTCTTGATTTGAGGACAAGAATCTTGACTGGGGCTGTTTTGTGAGAAAGGTTTTCTCAGGCGATAGGTAGAGTCAAACCAGGGATTTGGGTGTTCTAGATTTCAAGAAAGAAACGAATTGTGAAAACAAATTGGGTGTTCTTGTAATTGAATTGGTGTGTGTAATCATACGTATCTTCAATATTGTGAAGAAGAAAATCTCCCAAGATCAGAAGGAGAGGTCTGGATGTAGTTTGCAGTGGACCGCAAACGAACCAGGATAAAAGTTCATCTTTGCATGATGTTCTCTCCCTAAATCTTCTTTACTTTTCTCGTTGTTTCAATTTGAATTTATAGCTGATATTTTCCATAGTTGTCTACTGCCATATGCTTATTAATAATGCTTAAAAATATCTATTTTATCTCTGTTCAATCAATTGTAAATAACTGTGCAATCTGCCTCTCTGATCATTCTGTTTTGTGCATGTGTTAATCGATTAAGACTAGGTGTTAATCGATTAACTAGGCTGTTTCCAGAATTGGGTTTTGGTGCAAGAAGCGGTGATTGATCACCTCTACACCTATTCAACCTCCCCCTTGTAGGTGTTCCTAGACCACTGATACCTAAAAAGTGGTATCAAAGCTAGTACGACGTGCTAGTTCAACTGTATTCGTGTGATCCTTAGGGAATTTATAAGGTTTCCACCAACCCTTTTGGCGATGATGGCGCATCCATTAACCGCCCTCCCGTATTCAGTAGCGAGGGTTACGCCTACTGGAAAGTCCGAATGAAGAACTTCATAGAGGTTATTGATTCAGATATTTGGGAATCCATAATCAGTGGCCCTTTCGTCCCACTTCACTTAGTGGATGGCGAACCGAAAGAAAAGTCCAGAAGCTTATGGACCGATGAGGGGCGCAAGAAGGTTCAGTTCAACCTTCGTGCCAAAAATATAATTACCTCGACCTTATCTTACGATGAATTCTTTCGGGTGTCTCAATATCAAAGTGCCAAGGAAATGTGGGAGACTTTAGAAGTGACACACGAGGGCACTAGCGATGTCAAGCGCGCCAACCTAAACATGCTGACACATGAGCACATATTATTTCGTACGTTACCGAGTGAATCGATTGGTGACATGCAAAAGCGATTCACTCATATTATTAATCATCTTATTGTTCTAGATAAAAAATTTACCAGAGGAGAACTCACTAATAAAGTTTTATGCGGTCTTGACAGGAGATGGCAACCTAAAGTGACGGCAATCATGGAGTCCAAGGATCTAGATTCCATGCCTTTGGCAACACTGTTCGAAAACCTTTAAGAGCATGAGATGGAGCTTGGGCGTCTGACCATGCATGAGGAGTTTGATCAAAAAAAGAAAGAAATGTCTCTTAAAGCTACAACATCACAACCCAATGAAGAGATGGAAAATGACGACTCTGACTCAGACATTGATGAAGAAACGCTAAACCTTCTTGTGCCAAAATTTGGAAAGTTCCTAAATAAGAAAGGAAGATTTAGACGATTTCAAAAGAAAAAAGCGCGAGAATCAACTAAGAAATGCAAGAACAAGGACCGCTTCACTTTCCATGAATGTGGTAAGTTGGATCACATGAAGTTTCAGTGCCCCACTTACTTGAAGAAAGTTGATTCAGAGAAGAGCACTCCCCCAGACTTCAAATCGAAAAAGGCATACATTGTTTGGGATGTACTGGAGGAAGAAATAACATCAAGCACCTCGGATGAAGAGGAGACTACAAAGCTGTGCCTAATGACCATAACGGATGAGGCTTGCGGATCAGGTAGTAAGGATGCTACAAATGAGGTATATTCTGACACATCATCCTCTTCTTCTGATTCTCCCTCATATGATGTTTTATATAATGCTTATATTGAGATGCATGAACAACTTAAGAAATTAGCAAAAATTAGTGTTGATAGAAAGAGAATAATTTTGCTAAATGATCAGAAAATAGTTCAATTACAAAAAGAATTAGATGAGCTAAAATTGGAAAATGAAACTTTGGATCTAATTTTCTCTTGTACTTCATGCGACTGCTCTAAAAATAATTTATGTCAAACAACTACTTGTGAGTCTTGCGAGGACTTGAAAAACGAGAATTTTAAACTAAATGAAAAACTCACAAAACTTACAAATAGTAAACACCAATTAGACACTCTGCTTAATAAAACGAGAAATGTTGGTGACCACGCTGAATTAGGGTATGTACCCCCATCCCATAGAAATAGACCATATAGGAGACCTTTAACTCGTCCAAATAAAAAGCATAATAAGAAAAGTAGAGTCCCTACATGTTTTTATTGTGGTACACATGACCACACTTCTCATTCCTCCTATATCAGGAGATATGGGATACCCAGTGATGTTTACGCTTGAGTAAGAAAGGGAGATAACTCCCTTGTTACTAACAGAACAGGACCCAACATAATTTGGGTACCTGAAACTAGTAGGTGATCTATTTTGCAGGTATGTCTTCGAACACATGGGCAAAACTGGTATCTTGATAGCGGCTGTTCGAGACATATGACTGGAGACAAGTCAAAATTCATAGACTTGTCATTAAAAGAAAAGGGTTTCGTCACCTATGGAGAAAACAACAAAGGAAGAATCTTAGGCACCATGAAGATTGGCAACTCAACTCACGCTATAATCGAGAACATTCTATACGTAGAACGTTTGGAACATAATCTGTTGAACATAAGCCAACTATGCGACAAAGGTAATCGTGTGTCATTTGATTCTAATTGTTGTATCATTCGTGACGTATTATCTAATAATGTAAAATTTGTCGGATATCTTGTAAATAATATATATATGGTTAATCTGGAGGATGTCACTTCCTTGTTTTCAAAATGTTTTATTTCAAAAGAAGATGACATATGACTTTGGCATAGACGTGTCGCTCACATTCATGTGAAACATTTAGAAAAATTAGCTAAAAATAATTTGGTAATTGGTCTTCAAAAACTCGATTTTAAAACTCAGGATTCTTGTGACATGTGTCAAAAGTGTAAACAAGTAAATAATTCCCTTAATAAAAAGAATGCGATATCCACTACTAGACCTTTGGAGCTACTCCATATGGACTTGTTTGGACCGTCGCAAATTATGAGTTTTAGTGGAAGTTATTACGCTTTAGTAATCATTGATGATTTTTCTAGATTCACATGGACCTTGTTTTTAGCGTCAAAGAGTGATGCTTATAAATATTTTAAATGTCTAGCCAAACAAATCCAAAACCAGTGTAACTTGAAAATTATTTACATACGATCTGACCATGGCGGAGAATTTGAAAATCATAAATTTAATAAGTTTTGTAATAAGCATGGCATCATGCATCAATTCTAAGCTCGCCGCACCCCTCAACAAAATGGAGTTGTTGAGAGGAAAAATATAGTTCTAGAGGAACTCGCGAGGACTATGCTAAATGAGAGCAAGGCTCCAAAACATTTCTAGGCTGATGCAGTTCACACGGCCTCTTATGTAATTAATCGAATACTACTTAGACCTACTTTTTCGAAAACACCTTATGAAATTCTTAAAGGTCGAAAACCGAATATTGCTCATCTTCTTGCATTCGGGTGCATATGTTTTATTTTAAATAATGGAAAAAGATCTTTAGGAAAATTTGACTCGAAGGCTGATGAGTGCATATTCTTAGGGTATTCATTACATAGTAAGGCATTCCGTGTGTTCAATAAATATACCATGCAAGTAAAAGAGTCTATTCATGTTGAAAGTGCAAAGTGTCAAGAACAACACTAGCATATCTTAGCCTATGTTTTGATGGAGACAAGGTTCTAACAAAGCTTGAAGATGGCCCAACAATCAACATGCCTTATGCTCACTTGGTCATATCTAGACTATGAGATAAATTGAGTCTATAACCTAAGTAGGCTGGGATGTGTGCCATAGTAAGTGAGTATAGGTTAGGTGAACCTATATGCTAGTCTCTTAAGCCATCATAGTTGAACTACCATATTTAAGAGATGCATCATATAGTTAATCGTACGTTCATGCATATATCATACATGTTATCTATGCATATTAGGCATAATATAAATGATAAAATATGTATACATATTGCACATAACATATGAGAAGTTTGCCTTGTGAAACATATGCATAAATGCCCCAGTTAATCGATTAACGTGGTAGCTTAATCGATTAATATAACTATTTTTCTGTTGAATATGTGTTTTCTATTTTAACTGTTTTGAATGTCATTATGTAAGTCCGTTAATCGATTAAATGGTAGTCACAATCGATTAACGTGTCTTTTTGTGTTATAACTGAAATTTGTTTCTGCTGTTGTAACTGCTTAACTGTTTAACTGTTTTTGAAACGGCCTAAACCACTTATTCTCCATGCTATAAATACGAGGCTTCACTTAGAACTCAGTAGCATTCATTCTATTTGTTTAGGGCTGTATTAGAGAGCATTTTGCATTCGTATTTTCACTGTTACTTTGCTTGAGAGTTGCATGTGTGAGAAGAGAGATTATGCTGTTTTTCTGTAACATGCTTTAAGGTTCTGCATAATTTGATATTCATTTGATATTGCTCACATGATCATGCACTAGATTCTGATTAAAAGAAACCTGTTGTATACTGTATTCTGATTAACTCACTTTCATATTGATGGCTTAATTTATTAGGATAAGAGTTAATCGTTAGTCTTTACATTGTAATATCTTAGGCTTTATGTGCTTAGAATACCTTGATTTTAACGTGTGTTGTGCAGTCTGGATTTGTCTCTTGGTGTGAAATCACCATAGAGATTGTAGTTCTTCACTAAGGCAGGGAGGTCT
>NC_032020.1:11293465-11293745 GCF_001865875.1 Lupinus angustifolius
CTTGCATTAATACACTGAATATATACTTGAGAATTTGGATATTTGTTTAATGCTATATCATTAACACTTGTATGCAATAATATCTGAAATATATATGTTTAAAGTGTATCTTATTGAAAGTGGAAATTGTTTGTTCTGTTAATCTGTTCTGTAACTGTGTTAATCGATTAAGCCCTTCTGTTAATCGATTAAGCCTTCTGTTAATCGATTAATTGGACATTTTTTCCAGTATTTGGGTTGTTTTTAAAAAGCGATAGTTTGTAACCGCCACACCTATTCA
>NC_032020.1:11293845-11294572 GCF_001865875.1 Lupinus angustifolius
ACTCACGAAGGCACAAGCGAAGTCAAGCGCGCCAGACTAAATGCGCTAACACATGAATACGAATTATTTTGTATGCTACCGAGTGAATCGATCGGCGATATGCAAAAACGATTCACTCACATTATCAACCATCTCATAGCTCTAGATAAAATGTTCACCAGAGGAGAACTTACTAATAAAGTCTTACGTTGCCTTGATAGGAGATGGCAACCTAAAGTGACTACAATCATGGAATCCAAGGATCTAGACTCCATGCCTTTGGCGACTCTCTTTGGAAAGCTTCAGGAGCATGAAATGGAGCTTGGTCGGCTGACAATGAATGAGGAGTACGATCGCAAAAATAAAGGAATATCTCTCACAGCTTCAACATCACAACCCAATGAAGAAATAAACGATGATCACTCTGATTCAGACATTGACAATGAAACGCTAAATCTCCTTGTGCGAAAATTTGGAAACTTCTTGAAAAAGAAATGAGGATTTAGACATTCGAGAAGAAAGAAGCGCGTGAATCAACCAGAAAAGGCAAGACAAAGGAGAGCTTCATTTGTCACGAATGTGGTAAACCAGGACACATGAAGTATCAGTGCCCCACTTACCTAAAAAGGATTTATTCAGAAAAGAGCACTCCCCAGGAACTCAAGCCAAAGAAAGCATACATTGTCTAGGACGTACCCGAGGAAGAAACAACATCAAGCACCTCAGATGAAGAGGAGACCGCGAAGCT
>NC_032020.1:11294672-11295712 GCF_001865875.1 Lupinus angustifolius
ACTTGAAAAATGAAAATTTTATACTGACTGAAAAACTAGGAATGTTGGTAATCATGCTGGGTTAGGCTATCTTCCCCCATCCCATAAGAAGAGACCATATAGGAGACCTCTAACTCATCAGTACAAAAATAAAAATAACAATAGAGTCCCCACTTGCCATTACTGTGGCACATATGGCCATACATCTCATACATGTTATATCAGGAGATATGGGATACCCAGTGGTGTTTACACATGGGTAAGAAAGGAAAATAGCTCCCTCGCTACTAACACAAAAGGGCCCAATATAATTTGGGTACCTGAGTCTAGCAGATGATCTATTTTATAGGTATGTCTTCGAACACACGGACAAAACTGGTAGCTTGATAGCGGCTGTTCGAGACATATGACTGGGGACAAGTCCAAATTCCTAGAATTGTCACTAGAGGAAAAGTGATTCGTCACTTATGGAGACAACAACAAAGGAAGAATCTTGGGCACTGGAAAGATTGGCAACTCAACCCACACAATAATCGACAATATTCTATACGTAGAAGGTTTGAAACATAATTTGTTGAGCATAAGCCAACTATGCGACAAAGGAAATAGCGTGTCCCTTGATTCTAACTGTTGTATCATTTGTGATGCAATATCTAATAATGTTAAGCTTGTCGGATATCGAGTAAATAATATTTACATGGTCAATCTGGAAGATGTCACTTCTCTATTTTCAAAGTGTCTTATTGCAAAAGAAGATTACATCTGGCTTTGGCATAGACGCGTCGCTCATATACATATAAAGCATTTAGAAAAAATATCGAAAAATCATTTAGTAATTGGTCTTCCAAAACTCGATTTTGAAACACAAGATTCCTGTGACATGTATCAAAAATGTAAACAAGCCAGGAATTCATTTAAGAAAAAGAATGTCATATCCACTACTAGACCATTGGAGCTTCTCCATATGGACTTATTTGGACCATCACAAATAATGAGTTTTGGTGGGAGCTATTACGCTTTAGTTATTATCGATGATTTTTCTAGATTCACTTGGACTTTAT
>NC_032020.1:11295812-11302837 GCF_001865875.1 Lupinus angustifolius
ATGCAGTTCACACAGCATGTTATGTAATGAATAGAATACTACTTCGACCTACTTCCTCAAAAACACCTTATGAAATTTTTAAAGGTCGAAAACCAAATATTGCTCATCTTCACGCCTTCGGGTGCAAATGCTTCAATTTAAATAATGGAAAAAGAACTTTGGGAAAATTTGACTCGGAAGCTGATGAGGGCATATTCTTAGGATATTCATTACATAGCAAGGCATTCTGTGTATTTAACAAATATACCATGCAAGTAGAAGAGTCTATTCATGTGTATTTTGATGAATCTTCTCCAAAAGAGAAGAGAAAGGTATTTTCTGATGATATTTCAGGAACACTTGATGAGGTGCCAAACCAGGACATGAATGGGATCCAACAAGAAGTGGAGCAAACAATAGCAGAGCAATATCAGGATATGCCTATCACGTGGAAAATAAAGAAGGATCATCCGCTCGATAAGGTGCTAGGTGATATATCTATGGGAGTGGTAACCCGTAGTTCTTTACGAAACTTCTGTAATTTTGTTGCATTTGTATCTGAAATAGAGCCAAAGACCATCGATGAAGCCATTGAGGATGTACACTGGGGTATAGCTATGCAAGAAGAGCTAAACCAGTTCGAGCGAAATAATGTGTGGGACTTGGTCCCCAAACCAAAAGATCATCCCATAATTGGCACCATATGGGTCTTTCGTAATAAGCTAGATGAATCTGGCTTAATAATTAGAAATAAGGCTCGCTTAGTGGCCAAGGGCTACAACCAGGAGGAGGGCATCGATTATGATGAGACCTACGCTCCTGTAGCCAGACTTGAGGCCATTAGGATGCTCTTGTCTTTTGCATCAATCATGAACTTTAAACTATTTCAAATGGATGTTAAAAGTGCATTTTTAAATGGATATATTCAAGAGGAGGTGTATGTTGACCAACCACTGGGGTTTGAAAACTTCAAATACCCGAACCACGTATATAAACTCAAGAAGGCCCTATATGGCCTAAAACAGGCTCCTAGAGCCTGGTACGAAAGATTGAGTTCGTTCCTACTTGAAAAAGGGTTTGAAAAAGGTTTGGTCGACACCACTCTCTTCATCTGTAGATCAAATAATCATGTTCTACTTGTACAAATATATGTTGATGATATTATCTGCGGATCTACTAATGACATCCTTTGTAAGGAGTTCTTTGAGTTGATGCAGGGGGAGTTTGAGATTTCGATGATGGGAGAGTTGACCTTCTTTCTTGGACTTCAAATAAAACAAATGGAAAGCGGCATCTTCATCCATCAGTCGAAGTATTGCAAGGAACTACTAAAGAAGTTTGACATGGAGCAATGCAATGATGCATCTACACCTATGGCATCTGCATGTTATCTGGACAAAGATGAAAAAGGAAAAGCGATTGAGGTAACCAAATATCGTGGGATAATCGGCTCCTTATTATACTTAACTGCTAGCCATCCTGATATTATGTTTAGCGTTTGTATGTGTGCTAGGTTTCAAGCTTTGCCAAAAGAATCACATTTTATTTTTGTAAAATGTATCATGAGATATCTAAAAGGATCAATAAATATGGGATTATGGTATCCTAAGGATGCCTCCTTATCCTTGGTAGGTTACTTCGATTTCGACTTCGCTGGGTGTAAGTTGGATCGTAAAAGCACTAGTGAGACTTGTCACCTATTAGGCAGCTCCCTAGTTGCATGGCACAGCAAAAAGCAAGCGTGCGTTGCTTTGTCCACTGCTGAAGCGGAATACATTGTCGCTAGCGTGTGTTGTGCTCAAATCCTTTGGATGAAGCGCGTGTGTTGCGCTCAAATCCTTTGGATGAAGCAGCAACTTAAGGACTTTGGGCTCATATTAGAAAAGATCCCAATTAAGTGTGATAACACGAGTGCCATTAACCTTTCCAAGAATCCCGTTTTGCATTCTAGAACAAAGCATATTGAGATAAGGCACCATTTCTTGCGTGATCATGTTCATAAAGGTGATTGCATATTAGAGTTTGTTGAAACTTCTAAACAACTAGCAGATATTTTCACCAAGCCCCTCTCACGAGATACTTTCTATGTTCTTCGAAGAGAACTAGGAATCCTTGATGAAAAATATCTTGATTAATTCTTCTTTTCTGATTGTCTTGCATGATCTCTTTGAATGTGTCAAACATGGTGATTAAAATGCTTATGACCTTTTGTATAAATCATGATTATGTGCCTAAAAACATTTGAAATACTTGTGATTGCTTAAAAAAAAAACCTTTTAGCCAATAAAGTTTGAAATCATTGCATGCTTAAAAACAGTCAAAATGTTGTATCTGATACAGTTAATCGATTAAGACCATGCATTAATCGATTACGTGGACAAATTCTTTAAAAACCTGTCATTTTTCTATTAGTTAATCGATTAAGTCAAGCCGTTAATCGATTCACGGAAGCTTTATATCAGAAACAACAGTTTTTTCAAAACCTCATTCATCTCTTTTCTCTCCAATCTCAGAGGAACAAGTCCAACACTATCCTAAGCTTCATCCTAGCCCCAAATCCATTCCCGCCCACTACATTTCCACTCCATTAACCGCCTTCCTCATCTTCTATTCCCAAGAAACCCACTTTCCCCAAACTGAAAACTCTAACCTAGGTTTCCCTCAATCCTTCTTGTAAGCCTTCATCATGGTTCAGTTCTAATTCCAATGGACAAAGGACGTGGAAAAAGAATCAAAACAACCGGGATACGTCCACCACGTGCTCCAAGAGTCGTGCCTTCTCAACTAGCAAGGGAGGACCGCGGGGACCCATATTTATTCACTAATTCTACAAGAAACAAGGCTGCAGAAATTTCAGGGAAGAAAACCTACGTACATTCGGTTTGCTGATGTGGATTGGCTTGTGGAACAAAACTTTGAGTTCCCGATTGGTTTGAAAGCTCAAGGGGTTGTCCCCTTCTTGGAACTGAAAGGTAACATTTACCCTGCTCTAGTTAGGGAGTTTTACTCGAATTTTAGATATAAAAATGGGAAATATTGGTAGATGATAGTTGGAAAGTTGTTTGAAATTACAGTTGTTCGAAATTAATGAAGAAGTCTTTATGAATGTGGGTGGATTAGCTGCATCTGGTGCTAGTTTGAGTAATTGTGGTTGGGCAAACAACCACTCCTTCGATGTTGTTGAAATGTATAAGTCGTGCCTGCGTAGACCACAACTCTATGTACAAGGCGAATTGACTAAAGCTGGATCTCTGTCAGTAGAAAATAGGCTCATGCACTACTTGATTGCCTACATTTTAATTCAGAGAAACACAAATCATGTACAACCTACCTTGAATGATTTGAGGTTTATGTTTGCTGTGAAAGAGACTCTAATGATAAACTGGTCTGAAGAAATTCTGAAGGTCATGTATAGCGTCTCTGCCTCTAAATAAAAACTGCTTCCTTATAGTATCTTTGTGTCCCGAGTGATTGATCATCTACATATTGACATCTCGGATACTATTGTGATGGACTGCTCAGACAAAGATCACTTGATTAGTGATAGTTTAATTCACAAAATGGGAATCTACAAGTATGGCAACACTTGGCAATATCAAGAAGACTACAACAATGTGAACCTTGACCCTTCCGGTGAAGATGATCAAGACATTAATCAAGAGCCTTTTGCTGCAGCTCAGGGGGAGCATTCAGGACACGCATCACAGGAATCCATGTTTGGACAAGCTTATATGGATGCTATGGAACAACGTTTAAATAATCAGATAGATCTTCATTTTCAGTCGCATAAGTACATTGAGGAGCGTCAGAATGAGTACATTGACAACCATTATCAATCCTTGCGGAACTTCATTCAGACTACTTCTGATTCTCAGACCAGAAGAATGTGTACTGAGCTCAACAGGTTGAGTGTCTTAATCAAGGGTGGTTGTAGCTCGTCGACTCTTGACAACCAGAATCCTCCATCTTATCCTTAGATAGGAAGCCTTAGAACCTTAGATTATCCTTTCCTAGCTAATGGACATTGTTGATCCTGTTTCCTCTTAAGAATTTTGTCTTTGCTTAGCATTGCTATTTCATTTCATTTTGGATTGTAACTAACTCTAATCTACTGATGCACTACTATTTTACATGTTAAATTTTTCGAATTATTACGTTCATGCTTGATTTTTAATTATGTTACAGATAGCACTTTACGTTGTTTGTAATGGATCTTGGTCATGATTGGTATATGTGACAATGTTAAATGATTGTGCCTACTGCAAAATACTAAAATTTATCAAATGCGTAATCATTTCATGCTTAATTTGCTTATGCATAACCCTTTCATGCCATCCAAACTATTCTGCTGCTATCTGGTGTACATTAAATCGATTAACTACACTACTTAATCGATTAAATGCAGTAAAAAATATGTGCATTCGTTCAAGCTTCTTCCAGCTGATTAATTAGTTATCTACCCAGGTTTAACTGATTACTTACAGTCTGTTAATAACCCTTATAACTCTCCTAACCTTTGACTAGAATTGAATATACTTATCTTCTAATAATGTCAATAGGGGGAGAAAGGTTGCTTGTTGCGTTATATACATTTTGCAGGTTGTATAAAGCTTTTCGCAGGTTGTTTCTATTCAGCTTTCGTACATACTTCTGCTTATGAAACAGAGAAGCAATGCCCTTTAACTTTTGGTATTCAAAAAACACCCTTTAACAACCATTCTGCAAATTCATCATCAAGCTTATCCATCAACAAATTGAAGATTTTTGATGAAGTGTTTGTCATCATCAAAAAGGGGGAGATCGAAAGTGCAAAGTGTCAAGAATAGCACTAGCATATCTTAGCCTATGTTTTGATGAAGACAAGGTTCTAACAAAGCTTGAAGATGGCTCAACAATCAACATGCCTTATGCTCATTTGGTCATATCTACACTAGGAGATAAATTGAGTTTATAACCTAAGTGGTATGGGATGTGTGCTATAGTAAATGAGTATAGGTTAGGTAAACCTAGATGCTAGTCTCTTAAGCCATCATAATTGAACTACCATATTCATGAGATAAATCATCTAGTTAATCGTATGTTCATGCATATATCATACATGTTATTTGTGCATATTAGGCATAATATAAATGGTAAAACATGTATACATATTGCACATAACATTTGAGAAGTTTGCCTTGTGAAACATATGCATAAATGCTCCAGTTAATCGATTAACATGTAAGCTTAATTGATTAACGTAACTGATTTTTTTGTTGAACATGTGGTTTCTGTTTTAACTGTTTTGGATGTCATTCTGTAAGTCCGTTAATCGATTAAATGGTAGTCTTAATCGATTAACGCGTCTGTTTTGTATTATACCTGAAATATGTTTCAGCTGTTGTAACTGCTTAACTGTTTAACTGTTTTTGCAACGACTTAAACCACTTATTCACCATGCTATAAATATGAGGCTTTACTCAAAGCTCATTAGCATTCATTCTATTTGTTTAGGGTTGTATTAGAGAGCATTTGCATTCGTATTTTCACTGTTATTTTGCATGAGAGTTGCATGTGTGAGAAGAGAGATTATGCTGTTTTTTTTCCTGTAACATGCTTTATGTTTCTGCGTAATTTCATATTCATTTGATATTGGTCACATGATCATGCATTAGATTCTGATTGAAAGAAACTTATTGTATACTGTATTCTGATTAACTCACTTTCATATTGATGGCTTAATTGATTAGGATAAGGGTTAATCGTTAGTCTTTACATTGTAATATCTTAGACTTTATGTGCTTAGAATACCTTGATTTTAACGTGTGTTGTGTAGTCTGGATTTGTCTCTTGGTGTGAAATCACCATAGAGATTGAAGTTCTTCACCAAGGCAGGGAGGTCTTGATTTGAGGATAAGATTCTTGGTTGGGGCTTGTTCGCGAGAAAGGTTTTCTCAAGAGGCGAACGGGTAGAAGTCAAACCAGGTTTCAGAGATCCTAGATTTCAAGAAGGGAGCATCCCTTGTGCTTGTAAATTGAATGGGTAACTGTATCTTAATTCAATATTGTAAAGAAAGAAAATCTCCCTAGTCCAGAAGGGGAGGCCTGGATGTAGTTTGCAGTGGATCGCAAACGAACCAGGATAAAAATCATTTTTGCACTGTTATTTCTTTCTTTATCTTTCTTTTGTTTCTTGCATTGATACACTGAATATATACTTGAGAATTTGGATACATGTTTAATGCTATGTAGTTAACACTTGTATGCAAAAATATCTGAAATATATATGTTTAAAGTGTATCTTAATTGTCGTGCAATTTGCTTGTTTTGTTAATCTGCTCTGTAACTGTGTTAATCGATTAAAACCTTCTGTTAATCGATTAACTGGTCTGTTTTTCCAGTAGTTGGGTTGTTGTTAAAAAGCGGTAATTTTTAACCGCTACACTTATTCAACCCCCTCGCCCCCCTTCTAGGTGTTCCTAGACCACTGATACCTAACAGTTGTTTCAGTGAGAATGGGTTGTTGGTGATCATCCAAGTTGAGTGCTCCAAGGGTTGAGGATGTGAGAGAAACCACTTGGTTGAAGCCGCAATTGTTGAAAGTGACATGTTCTTTCTTTACAAGTTTGGAAGAGACGCAACAATGTTGGGAGGGCGAAGCGTTGGTGTTAATGAATTAAATGATGGCATTGTAAATGAAAATTGTGATCATGACTTGGAAATTCAATTAATAATACATTTTGTTGAAAGGGACAAGAAAAGTTATCCGGTTTGCAAAATGTAAGAATGATATGTTTGATGAAATGCCAAGCAGAAGAATGTGCTTTCTGGATCTTTGAAGATTTTGGTCTTTGGAGCTTGTTGTAACTCTGGTAGATAATCTTCATTCTTACTCCTTGTAGTAAGATGAGACGGAAGTTCTTTATATAAGTATAAACGAAAACTATCAAAAGAATAATTATGCTATGATACCATATTAAGAATCAAAAGGAGAAAGAAAATATGAATTTCATTATTGAATGACTAAATTTGAGTATTGAATGATTAAATTTGAGTATACATGGAAA
>NC_032020.1:11302937-11307434 GCF_001865875.1 Lupinus angustifolius
TCATATCAACTTAAATTATTTAATAAATATATACTCCAAATTTAAAAGCATTATCATACCTAATTAAATAATTAACAAAGAAGATTCACTACTATAAAATGTTATAAATAAGTTGAGAACATCGTCAAACAATATATGGGTCATGCTTTAATTGTAACAAAAACAACATAATAGGTTTAAAACTTAATTAAAAATGAAGGTTTTGCTATAACATAAGTTAACAAATGACGAACATAACTACAAAGAAGTAGTTAAAAACATTTGATTTTTTTTCATCTCAAAACAATATTATTTGATTGTTTTTTAAAAATATTTTTTGATTGACTAGGTTGGTCCAAACAGTCCGGCCATTCTAGTCATAGATTTTCGGCTTAAATTGACCGATTGATCGAATTTTGATACAAACCAGTTAGATGAGAGGTTCAAACTCGTCAAATATCTGTTCATGGTTGAACCGATCAGACTAATTGGTCCGAGCCAAATTTTATAACACTTATTTCAAATACTATACTAGAATTGAAAAACAATATCACTTCAAATTATCTTTTAACCATGGTTTTAGGATGACATCTATGCTAGTGCATTAGTATGTAGAGTTAGGTTCAATAGTTTTTCAAAATACAGTAGAAAATGAATATTGAACAACATTCACTCAAGCAAATACTATAGAATATGATGCTTTCCATAATGTTTATTATAGCAATGATTGTTGAAGCTAAACAACGCACATATGCATACCAACAATATATGCATGTTCAAAATTATTATATTAATTATACATCAATGTAATATTAAATACATTGTCCTTTTACAATCCAATGTTATAAAAAATATTATGTATTTTTTAATTAATTAAATTTAATATTATGTATTAATATAAAATTTATAGTAAGCAACAGCGATAAATTTAAATTAAGAGAAGCAACATGTTGTAAATTAAAAATATAAATTATAAGTCAGCGTAAAGTGTGACAAAGCTAATTTAAACATTCTAATTACCAATTATATTATTTAAAAAATTGAATATTAGACCAATTGAATAAATTCAACCGTAAATTTAGCGCAAAAAATTATATTTGAATTTATAACATACAAATTATACATTACAAACGACAGGAACGCGGGTTGACAGGCACGACAGTGCATGTCAACACGCTAGTAATGATAATGATAAATTTAATTATAGTTTAATAATATGAAATAAGTTAAAAATACAAATATAAAATGTGGAGATATAATATTTATGAAATGTGTTAGAGATGTATATACATAATTGAAAATATAAGTAAATATAAAAATAATAGTGATAAAATAGAAATATTTGTAAATTACGCCCAGCAACTTTTTCTTCTATCTAGTAAATATAATTTGAAATCAATATCAAAAAGAAAAATTATGTCCCTAGAAGATTTTCTTTTATGTATTGAATTGTTTGGGATTTGCGATTATAAGATGTTATTTATCTTTGTCCAATTAGACCCTTACAAATATTATACATTTGCAAGATGCATCCTAATATTCCAATTATCTTTTAAAATTAGATACAATTTTATCACTCTTAATAATGTTTACATTTTCTATATCTAAAATTGTAGCCTATCTAAAATTTATTATAGATTTATTAATTTTAATAATGAATTTATTGATACAAATAAATATTAAAGGGATGACAATATCTGTATAAACATAGTGTGTGTATATATTATTAACATAAGAAATTATCAGTAATACGACATAGTTTAACTTATTCATTTTCTCATACTAATAAACTGTGTTTTCAATTTATATTCTAGTATCTCTAAAACTAAATCTATAATTATGATTCATCGGTCATAATAAATTTACATTTTTATTTTTCAATTGCAGTATATATAAATTTTATATATGAAAGTAATAATCTGTACTATTAAATTCACTGATTTAAAAAGGCGGATAGACCAAGCATGGATTTCAGTAGAAATTTTAGTAATAAAAAATTTAATTAGTATTTGTATAATGCACAGATAATTTTAATTCATAATAATATATGAAAATATAATTATAAAACAATATAAATATCCAATAGATGTAACATCTTAAAACTGTTCTAATTAGAAAATTAAATTTTAGATGCGTAACTGAATTATAAAATTGAAATTAGCAGAGCAGAACTATAATTAATAATATATTTCATTTTGTATATGCATGTACAATAATATCATTAATGTTATTATAAAATTAGTGTTGGTAATTTAAAATACATATCTGAAAAAAGGAAAAAATTAAATATAAAAAATAAGTAAGTACAAATGGTATTTTATTCAAATATATATATTTTAAACCTATGGAAAAAATTATGAACATTCATTCAGATTGAACAGACAAGACTAAATTATATTATGAGTTGGTAATAATACATAAACAATTATAACCGTGCTGATTTTATTATAATTATAGTTGTAATTCCTAAGTGTGTTCATATGTTTAAGATTCTAAGACTACCATATCAACATTTAACTTTAGGACTCTTAAAACTTTATACCTAGCTCATTCTTAAGACTGGTATATAATTAGTTTAATATTGTACACGAAATAAAAATATAACCAGCTAGAGACATTTAGAAATGGAATTAAAAATAATTATAGGTCTAACTAGAGTTTTAAGCACAAATTTCAATAATTATGTTTCAAGCATAAAGCGGGACCATATTACACATAAGACCTTATCCAATGATTTTCATACGTCGGGATTGACACCCTTTATATTTCAATCACCACTCTCGTTTTCTACTCACATTCTGTGAATAGCTTATGATTGAGTTACGTTTGCCTATTCATTCATCACGATGATCACATTCACAAACATCATTATGGTCATTATCACTGGTGGACCACCACTACCCGTGCCGTCATCATCATGAGTGCCACTTCAACTGTGATTTTTAATGCCATCACAACCATTACTACCACTAGCTCCACTCGCAAAAAAGAGATGTTTCACATACATGGTTTCATTAATTTAAAATAACTCATTATAACATCATTTTATACAGTAGGTAAAAACATTATGCATCTTAAATATCAATCATATAATTTATGTTGCTAAGAATTTAGATCCTAGATCAATATCCACATTTGCTTCTTAATGTTGGAATTGAAGTTGACACTTGAAGCCAACAATAAACTTTTTTCCAAACAGCAGAAGCAAATTTGTAAGATAGAAAAAGATGCTCAACAGATTCTTCGTGGTTCAAGCAAATGGCACACTTAGCTTCATCAACATTAAGAAGAATTTGTCTCTTTAATTTGCATGATGTTGTCTTGTCTTCTACCAAATGATCAAATCTCTGGAGGATGATTTGGTTTACTGTTGTTTGGTCTATTTGGATTATGTGGAATGATTTTATTTTCTCATATAAGCCTGTGAGCTATGTTCATATTATGGATTTGATTCAAGCTAGATCTTGGACCTGGTTTTTGGTAAAAGTAGCTCCTACATCATTAGTTTTTGCTAATTGGTGTAATGACCTAAAATCTTGTATTTTGTTTTCTTCTAAAAAGATGTTTTGGGTTAGCACCCCTTGTGCTGATTTTAATACATTTTGCTTAGCAAAAAAACAATAAATCAAGTGGGCAATGTTTCAACTTTGCTTTTATATTAATATTACACACTATTTTGATGTTATTTATTGTTTGAACCTTAGGATCCAATTCCATCTCCAACAGCTGAACATGTTTGGGGAAGTCTTGCACCACTTGCAACTAGGTATAAGACTTATGTTGTTGGACAAAGCTCTATTGGCACTAAATCTTTTAGCTTCGGACCTGACTTTTGTGCTAGAGCACAACCTCCTCCTAATGTAATTTGTTTAGTTTAGTTATAGGAATGAGTAAGGATATTCCCCAGTACTAAAGATACAAGTGCTACAAAAAACAATCAAAAGACAATATGATATATGTTCCTACTCAGCGAGCCAAGGACCCGCATGCTTGGTCGCCGAGGTAGGTCTCGCGTGCTTAGCCCACTAGAGTTGACCTTAGAGACATCCCCTGACATGCCATCTGTATCTCACCAACCCACCTGCCAACACGACACAGATTGCAGAACGACTACCAAATAAGCCACAGGCTAAAAGACAAGAGTAGCGCAGAGTACGGTCCTGGCAGACCGCCTGACACGGAAAAAGCAACCCCCGACAATACCCTTGGTCGGCCACGTGTTGCACTACCTGCCAAGAGTCCAAAGTCAGCTCTCCCCTCTATAAATAGGAGTCTCTACCAACAGGAAGTATCTCAATTTCTTTACTCTCTAACATTACTCACTCTATTACTCTCTACCTTCATTATTCTCATATTCCCTTACACTATTTTTATACACTGACTTGATCGTTGGAGAACCTTTTCAGGTACCTCCACCGGCGGGTCCAGCTCTTCTACATCACCTTGCTACTTCGACGTCCTTCCTCTTCTCCATCCTCAGCAACTGATATACTATTGTTCCATACCTTTGTGTTCTAG
>NC_032020.1:11307534-11308949 GCF_001865875.1 Lupinus angustifolius
CAGAGCCCAGAGGAGCCGGGTTCTTGGAGGGAGTCCTTGCAAGAAGACTCCGAGTCTGAGGATGTCATCTCCACCAAATTATGCCGCTGGGTTGTGGCATAACGAAGTGGAGGAAGAAGAGGAGGACGACGAGGTCATTGAGCTCGTAAATGTGGAGAGTTTGGTGGAGGTCATCGACCTCGTGTCTGACTCAGAAGAGGAAGAGGCTCCGAGTGAGGGGTCCAGCATTCTCGGAATCTTCTGAGTCGGCTCGTGGGCCAGTCGATGCCCCTTTTTGTTTTGATGGGGCTGTGTTATGTGGATTTTGTATATGCTTAGTGGCGATGTAGTTTCCGCCTTTGTTGACCTTATATGTATGACTAATTATGACTTAACCATTTATATGAATTGTGTTATTCAGGAAATTGTGAATCAGGTTAAGTTATCATTCGATAACGATAAGTTGATTTTCCGCATTTGAGTTACTTAAAGTGATGTCCCGGAAAAGGAAGGTTTTAAAAGGAAACAATTTTATACATCACCCTTTTCAAAAAAAAATAATTACCCATTTTTCCGCAATGTTTTTGAGAAGTATTTTTCGGGGCGTTACACCCTCAATTTCCAGATTTCCTGTAGGGCACTGATTGAGACTAAATTTATCTCCCTTAGCAACTAGAGTATCCATTGCTTTACAGTTGTACATGCCATATCTTTTAAGTACCTTTACTATATAGCTCTTTTGTGATGATCCAAGAATACCCTGATGGATGATATGATCGCCAAAAGCCTCCCCGGCGAAGATCATGTATCCATTCTGGAAAATATTTTTCAACAACTCCGCAAGTACAACATGAGGCTCAATCTAGAAAAATGTACTTTCGGAGTGGAGGCGGGCAAATTCCTTGGTTTTCTTCTGACTAGTCGAGGGATTGAGGCAAATCCATCCAAATGCCATGTGATCATCGATATGAGGATCCCCAGCACGGTCAAGGAGGTTCAACAGTTGGATGGGCGACTAGCTGCGTTGTCCAGGTTTCTCCTGTCCGCCGCCAAACATTCACTTCCCTTATTTCAATTGTTAAAGAAGAGCAAGAGGTTTGAATGGTATGAGAGTTGCGAAGCGGCGTTCAACACTTTCAAACAATATATGGCCGCCCCACCCATTCTCTCCAAGCCATTACCTGACGAGCTTCTGTATGTATATCTGGCCGTGTCCGACGGAGCAGTTGCGGCCGTGCTGATACGAGAAATGGTAGAAGGTCAAAACCCGGTCTATTTCACAAGAAAGGCCCTGCAAGGCCCAGAAACTAAGGTATCAGAAGCTGGAAAAAGTGGCTTATGCATTGTTGATAGCCACACGAAGGTTGCGCCAATACTTCCAATCTCATGCAACAATTGTCAGAACCAACTAGCCAATCAGGCAAATCTTGCATAAA
>NC_032020.1:11309049-11309908 GCF_001865875.1 Lupinus angustifolius
GAAACACAACAAGGTGGATGAGGTTAATGATTTAGTCATTAATTTGGAGATTGATAAAAGAGATGAATCAATGCTTAGGAACAGGGAGAGGCTAGCTCCATCTTCCCCTGTGGAGCCCCCTACTGAGATGCCTCCTGCTGAGGTCCCTTCTGCTGAGGTGCAACCTCTGGCATCTCCTTTTCAGTCACAGGTTCAAGGTGATGAGGCAATTGATCATGAGGATAGTGATAATGTGATTGTGCAAGACACAGAAGACTTTGATGAGGTTGCAGCCAATGATCTCAGATTGGTTGGCAAGCTTTGGGTAGATGATGAAAATTCTGAGGCTGAGGATGAGTATACAGTAAAAGGAAACTGAAAAAGAAAAGTCAAGCTGACAAGGTGTACCATACCCGAAGGGGTGGCTACCTCAACACTTCCAAATGAAGCTCATCTATTGGAATTGTAGGGGAATTGGGAATAAAAACACAAGACTCACCCTAAAGAATATGTGTTTGTCTCATAAACCTTCTTTGGTTTTCATTGCTGAACCTATGATCTCTCAATCTGCTTTAAGAGATTCTTTCTGGGCTGCTCTCAACCTTAAGTTTTTTGCTGTGAATAATAGAGGTGATCTCTATCCCTCTCTTTGGGGTCTTTGTAGTGTGGACTTGTTCCCTGTTGCTCTTGCCTCTTCTGATCAGCATTTCAGTTTCTCCCTTTGCTTGGATAATAAGACATTCAATGTTGCTGTTGTTTATGCTCACACCACCTACATTAGAAGAAGGGATCTTCGGAGTCAGGCTGCTTCTAATTTTATTTCCTTTCCTGGTCCTTGGTGCATAATTGGTGATTTTAATGCCATCACAGGGGCTCATGA
>NC_032020.1:11310008-11310337 GCF_001865875.1 Lupinus angustifolius
CTTTTTGCAATGAGGATTGGTTACTGTTATGGAACAATGTGTTTTGTTGCACTCTTCCTAGACTATCTTCTGACCATCACCCTTTGCTCTTTCAATCTGATTCTAATAGGAATTCTCATGTCTCTGCCTTTAAATTTCAGAAAATGTGGTTGGAGAATCTGGACTGCAGGAGAATTGTTTTGGAAGCTTGGCAGACTGACTTTATTGGTTGTCCTATGCTGATTCTTTCCAAAAAGCTGANAAAGTTGTTAACCCACTATTTCATCTTAAAAGACTTTGAAAAATCTAAATTCTTCTTAAAAGACTCTGACAAAAAGTTGTTAACCCAC
>NC_032020.1:11310437-11311313 GCF_001865875.1 Lupinus angustifolius
TCCGCCATGGTCGGATCGAATGTAAATAATCTTTAGGTTAGACTGATTTTGGATTTGCTTGGCTAGATATTTAAAAGATTTATAAGCATCGCTCTTTGATGCTAAAAATAAAGTCCAAGTGAATCTAGAAAAATCATCGACAATAACTAAGGCGTAATAGCTCCCACCAAAACTCATAATTTGTGATGGTCCAAACAAGTCCATATGGAGAAGCTCCAATGGTCTAGTAGTGGATATCACATTCTTTTTATTAATAGAATTCTTGACTTGTTTTCATTTCTGACACATGTCATAGGAATCTTGAGTTTTAAAAGCGAGTTTCAGAAGACCGATTACTAAATTATTTTTCGATAATTATTCTAAATGCTTCACATGTATGGGAGCCACGCGTCTATGCCAAAGCCAGATGTCATCTTCTTTTGAAATAAGACATTTTGAGAAAAGGGAAGTGACATCTCCAGATTAACCATATAAATATTATTTACCCGATGCCCGAAAAACTTAACGTTATTAGATAATTCATCACAAATGATACAATAGTCATAATCAAAAGACACAGTATTACCTTTGTCGCATAATTGGCTTATACTCAATAAATTGTGTTCTAAACCTTCTACATAGAGAACGTTCTCGATTATTGTGTAGGTTGAGTTGCCAATCTTCCAGGTGCCCAATACTTTTCCTTTGTTGTTGTCTCTATATGTGACGAATCCCTTTTCTATCAACGACAAGTCTAGGAATTTTGACTTGTCCCCAGTCATATGTCTCGAACATCCGCTATCAAGATACTAATTTTGTCCGTGTGTTTGAAGACATACCTAGAATATAGATCACCTGCTATACTCAGGTATCCAAATTATGTTGGGTCCTTTTTTG
>NC_032020.1:11311413-11311714 GCF_001865875.1 Lupinus angustifolius
TCCTTTCTTACCCCGGCGTAAACACCATTGGGTATCCCATATCTCCTGATATAACAGGAATGAGAAATATGGCCATAAGTGCCACAGTAATGGCATGTAGGAACTCTATTTTTCTTGTTTGAATTTTTATATTGACGTGTTAGAGGTCTCCTATATGGTCTATTTTTATGGGATGAGGGAACATATCCTAATCCAGTATGGTCACCAACATTTCTTGTTTTTCTAAGCAATGTGTCTAATTGGTTTTTACTATTTGTGAGTTTTTCATTCAGTTTAAAATTTTCGTTTTTCAAGTCCTCGC
>NC_032020.1:11311814-11312031 GCF_001865875.1 Lupinus angustifolius
TTAGGTATCAGTGGTCTAGGAACACCTATAAGGGGGGAGGGTTGAATAGATGTAACGGTTAACAATCACCACCTCTTGAATCAAAACCCAACTGCTGGAAAACATTTCAGTTAATTGATTAACAATAGGGTTAAATCGATTAACTATTGCACAAAACAGAATGATCAGACATACAAATTTCACAGTAATTAAAACAAAATTGAACATATATAATACA
>NC_032020.1:11312131-11327144 GCF_001865875.1 Lupinus angustifolius
AGCATATTACAGCAATTAAAACAGCATAATCTCTCTTCTCACACATGCAAATCTCTTGCAAAAACACAGTAAAATACGCATGCAAAATGCTCTCTAAACAGCCCTATACAATAGNATGTGTATACAAATGATTTCTCTCTAACAAAATCTAATGCATGAGCATGTGAGCAAGATAAGAATGGATACAAAATTATGCAAAAACAGTAAGAACATAACAACAGTTTAAGCCAGCATAATCTCTCTTCTCACGCATGTAACTCTCTTGCAAAAACACAATAAAACTCGTATGTAAAATGCTCTCTAAACATCCCTATACAATAGAATTCAATGCTTTGGGTTTCTGAATAATGCCTTGTATTTATAGCATAGAGAATAGGCATTCGTTGCAAAAATAGTTAAACAGTTAAACCATTAAAACAGTTAAAACAGATTTCAGTTATAACATATAACAGACTAGTTAATCGATTAAGGGTTATCTTTAATCGATTAACGGGGCAATAGAATGACACAAAATTCAGTTAAAACAGAAAACACATATTTAAAAGAAAGGCAGTTGAGTTAATCGATTAACTGGAACATTTACGCATATGTTTCAAATGGTAAACTTCTCATATGTTATGCACAATATATATACATGCTTTACCAATTATATTATGCCTAATATGCACATATAACATGTATGATAGATGCATGAACATACAATTAACTAGATGATGTATCTCATGAGTATGATATGACAATTAAGATGGCTTAAGAGACTAGCATCTAGGTTCACCTAACCTATACTCAATTACTATGGCACACATCCCAGACTACTTAGATTATAGACTCAATTTACATCATAGTCTAGACATGACCAAATGAGCATAAGGTCTATTGATTGTTCAGCCATCTTCAAGCTTTATTAAACCCTTGTCTTCACCAAAATATAGGAAAAGACATGGTAGTGCTATCCTTGACATTTTGCACTTTCACAAATGAGTCATTTAATCTATTTATAAATATTTCCGAGGTTTCATATTCAATGTAATCACTAAGTTCAAAGCAGTCATTCATCTATTTTTATTTTTCCTTTTTCAATCGATTAACCCATGAAAAGTTTTTTTGAGCATGATTTTACTTTGGCAACTTGATTTTATTCCAAACTAATCCCTTCATCTCTGTGGCTATAGTATACTTCCAGTTTGGTTGGAAACTTTTCCTTCTCTATTAATTACCAATTAGCCTTGATCCTTTTGCATGCTTATGTTTCACCTCCAAATTGAATTCTGAACATCACATAAATAAGGCATCCACTAAATTGAACTTTGTTCCACTTAATTTATCATTGATGGGTGTTTGATTTGGGGGTTCCTCAAGGCTATGATGAATTTACATCATACCAAGACATTTATATCTAATTATGTTTGAGGTCCTATATGTGAATAGTGATTGTGTTTGTATTTGTTTACTATATCAATAATTTGGATCCATGTTTAAAATTTGGGAATTAAAGTATAAACCTACCATCAAAGTTTAAATTTAGGAATTAATATATTTATTTAGGTGTATTATTTTATGTGTTTCAATGACACATGTTGTGACATATTGCTAAATAATATATATGAGATATTCAAATAATATATAAAGAGCATTCTAGGTACTTTAAATTTTTAGGTCAAAATATTGTTTTTTACTCATGTATGAGTATCATGATAATATTTTACGCCTTTATAAAATTATTAAGATATTTTCTAATATTCTGGAAGCAATCTTACATCAATATTTATATTTTAAACAAAATCAACCAATTACATATTTGAAATGTAAAAATAATTTTTTTTTAATTGATTGTATGCATTAATGGAAGAAATTCTATTTTATTTTCAACGTTTGTCAAATTCCTTATATAATTAGAGAGTTGAACACATGGCAAAAGACACAAAAATATAAGTAGAAGAGTTCATTTTTTTCTTCTTCTCCCCTCGTTTTTTTATGTTAAATCCATGTATGAGCTATGTTTATATATATATATATATATTATTTATTATTTTATCAATTGTTTTAATAAATAAATATTTTATTTTATGTAAATAAGTATTGCTTCATTTACTAAAATTATGTTTTATAAATAACAATATATAATTATTTTGTTTAATAAATAATGGGCATACAATTAAACAAACACACTTCTTCTCAATTAAACAACAAAATATAATAAGGATTAATAAGATGATAGTAATTAAAATCATATTTGCTATTCTTAAAGGCTTTATTTGATTGCATCGGAGAAAATAAGAAGAGAAAAAAATGTGAGAAATAAATAGGTGAGAAAGAGAAAGAGGAGAAATATAATAGAATTTTGTGATGTTTGTGTTGAAAGATTATTTTTGGGGGAAGGTTTTGGATTTCCCCTCTCAACAAATCGTCCTAGCAGTAGTGTCAATTTGTTGAAAGTGAAAATTCCCTCAATTCATGTGTTTCCTTTTTTGTTTGATTAAGTAAGTGAAATAAATTCCAACGCCGGTATAATAGTTTCAAGAATATTCTAGTTACAACTTACTTCTAATGATCATGTGAATAAGTTATTCCTTCTTTGCCCCATCTCGACTTTGTTAGAATAAATTCTAACGCCAGTACAATGGTATCGAAGCAATCCCCTATTACGTAATTATTAAGTACCTTTGAATATCATCTTGGTTTTGTGGAATAAATTCCAACACCGATTTAATGGTATTCTAATGTACAAAAGTGATGAATATTTAGTTGTTAGATACAAATAATTAAATAAAGAAAAAAAGAATAATAAATTTGAGTGATCTTTATTTATTTATTACATTTCAAGTTCCATTTATTAACAAACCAAACTTCTTCCTTAAGGAATGTTGGCATTAAAGAATAAATAAATTGCGGAATGTAAATAACAATAAATAAAATTTAGTAATTTAGCTTCATCACTTTTGTATATTAAAAGGTGTTTCAACAAATAAATTTATTGATAACACTTTACTATTTTAAAATTTACACCTCTTTCAAGATTCAATTGTAGTATAGTATAGGGTTATGTCGAACCACAAAGAATTGCCTAATAGAATGAATCATATGAACATGTCAATGCACATATAATGAGTTAAACATATTTTGGTTTTGTTGAATTGAATTGCATATAAACAATTAACAAGAAACATAAACTAAATATAAAAAAATTCTTGAGGAGACAAGATCATTTTGAATAATAGGTTGTCACACCCTAATCTTGGCTACTCTAATATTGAAGTAGTAATGAATATAAGATCTTAAGAAAAGTATGCTTAACTTGACAAATAAACTAAGTAGTACAACTACTTTTGTGTTTATTTGTTAAGTGTTCAAGACAAGTAATTTTATGACTTGAAATCAATTTTTAGGTGATCAATCTAAAAAGAGCATTTTATCAAACAAGTAAAATTAATCAAAGCACTAACTTGAGTGATTAAAATTAAAACTTTTAGAATAAGTAGAAATACATAACTATATTCAAAAGAAATTGTTAGAAGCATGAGTCATCCATACAAGGATTGGATGCTTTGAGTTCCAAATGAGATTACAAAATTGATTTTTGCATCTCATTTGCCTTCTCCTTTTCTCCTCTTGAATTATAAACTAAAATTACAAAACTTACTTAAATAAAGTTCCTAAGAACTAAGAACAAGAAGAGAGAACTTCAGGGAAGAATTTCTAGGCAAGATGTAAGTGAAAAATGTGAGAAAAAAGATGTTGTTGATTCGAATGAAATGTGCCCTATTTATAGAAGTTCCCTGGATCCGCAGAGCTGCTTGTGAGCACCGCTCAACAGCTGACCAAACCCTTCAGCATGGGGGTTTGGTCACTTGATCAAGCAACTTTGTCACTTCCTTAAGCTTGACTCACCAAAGCTAATTGTGAGCTATGGAACCAGCTATGGTTAGCTACTCTAAAAAGCCTATGGTGGGCTACTTGAAGTGATGTCATTGGTGACTTCATGGTTTTCTTGATGGCTAAGTCAAGTCTGGGTGCACACTACTTAGTACACCTGTTGCACCACTAAGCTGCTTGTTCAGCAACTTTGACATCGCTGACTGGGTCGTGGCCTGGTGCTTTCTGATCTGGGCAGGAGTCTGGTTCTCCGTTGAGCTGCTTGGTTGCATCGCTAAGCTGATTGTTGAGCAGCTTGGGCATGTGCTAAGCTCGTGTCTGACCATGTCAAGCTTGAGTTTTGACCATGTCAGGACTAGTCTGGTGCTAGGCTGAGCGGCCAAGCAGGTCCGGTCAGCTGCTTGCTTGAGCAGCTTGGTCCAGGTCAGGCTGGTGTTCAGGTTAGGTTAGCGTGGCTTGGTCCATGCTCAGCTGCCTGCTTGAGCACCTTGATTTTGACTTCTTTTTCTTTTTTATCATGAGTCTTTATTTTCTCTTCTTTTCTTCTTTCTAAATCTTACAAAATACATAAAAAAGAAATACAAACACAAACATACAAGATTGCGATATTTTATACAAAAAATATTGTTTTAAGTTGGTTTTTCTCAATTATGCTTAAGATAAGTGTCATAAAAGTGTATGAAATTTAGGTATGTTTGACACTTATTAGTTTGGTATAAGAGAAAATGAATAGAAAATGAAGAGAAAGAAATATTTTATTCTCTTACTCTTTTGTTTGGTTTGATGGAAATTGGCAAGAGAAAGATGATGTTATGATTCAAAGGACCAAAATATCCCTAAAAAAGAAGAGAGAGAGAAAATTATCGTTTTATTATTATTTAAAAAAATATGTGATAATTTTAAATTATATATTTTATTATAATCTCAATTAACTTTTGAAATTTTTATTTTTATTTATTCAAAAAAGACTCATGTATATCAATATATAAGTAGAGGAAAAGAATTTCAAGGACATTTCTGACATTTCATCCAAATTATTTATCTCTCTTTACTTTCTCACCAAAGTAGGAGGAAAATAATTTATGGTGGGTCCCACCCACTTTTTTTTCTGTTCTCTCATTTTCTCTTCCCAACTAAAGGGGAAAAACTTTCTCTTTCTCTTCAATCTATCTTTCACATATTTCTCTCCATCGTAATTCACCCTCAATCAAAGTGAGGCTTAAGTTGGGATTATCAATTTATGTTTTCAATAAATAAAGATAATAATGAATATTTTATTTTATTTTTAATAGATAGTAATTTAGGTACTAAACTTGTTTTTTAATAAATAACAATACATATTTATTTTCTTTAATAAATGAGCATACAATTAAACAAATACTCTTCTTTTTAATTAAACATCCAAATACCATAAGGACTAATGAGATAATAGTAATTAAATCATATTTGCTACCCTTTTAAGTTGGGATGCGGTATTAGATACAATGTTGTACTTTATTGATTTGAATGTATGAGCAAATAATGAGAAGTTATTAACCATCTATTTAAACTTTATAATAAAACACCTTTGAACAATGTTATTAATACCGTACCGGTCATTAACTTGGTTAGGATACTGATATAGTGGTATAACATTTCAACTGGTGGTGCACTAATAAAACCGCATAATGGCGAAATTAGATATACTTATATAATATATTAACATTAATGTTGGAAAATCAATAAAATACCAATATCTTTATATTTTCGTTTAAAAAAATAATTTTAAATAAAAACTGGCCGATATGACCAGTACGATTCAATTGAAAACCACCAGTATGATAGGTTTTCGTCAGTTTTGATCGGTATGGTTGCATAATTAGTATAACTATTATACTGTACCGGTATTACGATCGATTTACCGGTTGAACCGACCATCATTGATCGGTTTTTACAACATTGCCTTTGAGTAATGGAAAGTGGATGTAATTACTATCGTGTTTTCTCCTTCCTTAAATTGAGACACGATATAAGACAGAGGGTTGTACTTCATTCTCTTAAAGTCGAGATGACAAAATACAATTCAACATTATTTCTTCTATTCAAATCTTGAAATAAAAATCATCCAACCAACAAATATTTTTCTACCTAGAATAATGTAGTCTTGATTCCCTATAACTCGCTAGGATACAAAGGAGCAAAATTTAATCTTGTCACATACAAAAATAAAATAAATTTGTTTTCTTGTAATAAATAAATAACATAAACAAAAAACTGTGCATGCAAAACAATCCATACAATTAGTGAGGATAGCATCTAGTATGTGAAAGTACAAAGTGTCAAGGATAGCATTAGCAATGCTTTGCCTATGTTTTGATGAAGACAAGGTTTTATTAAAGCTTGAAGATGGCTCAACAATCAACATGCATAGAGCTCATTGGTCATATCTAGACTAGGATATATAAATAGAGTCATTATTCTAAGTAGTATGGGATGTGTGCCTTAATAAGTGAGTATAGGTGAGGTGAACCTAGGTGGAAGTCTCTCAAACCATTTTAATTATCACATTACATCCATGAGACATATCATCTAGTTAATTGTATGTTCATGCATTAATTGTATATATTATATGTGCATATTAGGCATAATATAATTGCTAAAACATGTATAGGAGTTAAGCATAACATATGAGAAGTTTACCTTTTGAACCACGTATTTTAATATGCTAGTTAATCGATTAACGTGGTGACTTAATCGATTAACTCAACTATTTTTCTGTTATATCAGTGTTTCCGTTACAACTGGTTTCTGTTTTGATATTGTTGCCCTTGTTAATTGATTAACGAGTTAACTTAATCGATTAACATGTCTGTTTTGTGTTATAACTGTTTTGTGTTTTAACTGCTTGACTGATTACAATGGTTTCAACTATCAAAACTGCCTTGTATAAGTTGAGGCAATTTCCAGAAAAGAGTAGCATTGCATTTCATTGTATAGGATTGATTTAGAGAGCATATTTCGTGTTTACATTCTGTTTTTTACAGAGAGAATTTCATGTGTGAGGAAGAGAGATTAACATGTCTTATTGATTCGTTGATTTGCATACTGTTTTTCATATGCTTAGTCTCATCCTTATCTTGCTCATATGTTAATGCATTATTAGTAAAGATTTTTAGAGAGATATCTTGATTACTCTGTTTTTGATTAACTCACATGTATATGATGGCTTGAGTGAATTGTGAATGGGTTAGTCTTAAGGTCTTTCATTGTAATATTTCAAGCATTATTGTGCTTATAATACATTGCTTTTGTAATATGTTTTTGTGTGTATTGGATTGATCTCTTATTGTCTTACCACCACAGAGATATGGATTCTTCACCAAGGGTTAAGTGTTCTAGATTTCAAGAAGAAGCATCCTATTTTTTATAAATGGAATTGGTGTATGTGATTATACTTGTATTCAATATAGTGCAGAAGAAAATCTCCCAAGATTAGAAGGGGAGGCCTAGATGTAGTTTCCAGTTGACCGCAAACGAACCAGGATACAAATCCATCTTTGCACATTGTTCTCTCCTTAAATATTCTTTACGTTGCTTGTTGTTTTAATACGAGTTAATAGCTGATATTTTGCATAATTGTACCCTACCATATACGTGTTAATATTGCCTAAAAATATCTGCTTTATCTTTGCTCATTTGGTTATAAATAACTGTGCAATTTGCTGCCCTGATCATTCTGTTCTGTGTGTGTGTTAATCGATTAAGACCAGTTGTTAATCAATTAAATGGGCTTTTTCCAGAATTGGGTTTTGGTGCGAGAAGCGGTGATTGTTAACCGCTACACCTATTCAACCTCCCCCTTCTAGGTGTTCCTAGGCCAGTGATACCTAACAAGTGGTATCAGAGCTATTACGACGTGCTAGCTTAATAGTATCCGCGTCATCCTTAGGGAATTTAAATGGGTTCCACCAACCCCTTTAGCGGTGATAGCGCATCCATTAACCGCCCTCCCGTATTCAGTGGTGAGGGATACGCCTACTGGAAAGTCCGAATGAAGATCTTTATAGAGGCTATTGATTCGGACATTTAGGAATCCGTAATCAATGGTCCATTCGTCCCACTTCACTTAGTAGATGACGAACCGAAAGAAAAGCCCAAATGCTTATGGATCGATGAGGAGCGCAAGAAGGTTCAGTTCAACCTTCGCACCAAAAATATAATTACCTCTGCCCTATCCTACGATGAATTCTTTCGGATGTCTCAATATCAAAGTGCCAAGGAAATGTGGGACACTTTACAAGTAACTCACGAGGGTACTAGCAAGGTCAAGCGCGCCATGATGAATGCACTGACACATGAATACGAATTATTTCGTATGTTACAGAGTGAATCAATTAGCAACATGCAAAAGCGATTCACTCATATTATTAATCATCTTATTGCTCTAGATAAAATGTTTACCAGAGGAGAACTCACTAATAAAGTTGTACGTTGTCTTAACAAGAGATGGCAACCTAAAGTGACGGCAATCATGGAGTCAAAGGATCTAGATTCCTTGCCTTTGGCAACACTGTTCGGAAAGCTTCAAGAGCATGACATGGAGCTTGGGCGTCTAACCATGAATGAGAAGTCTGATCGGAAAAAGAAAGGAATATCTCTTAAAGCTACAATATCATAACCCATTGAAGAGATAGACAATGACGACTCTGACTCAGACATTGATGAAGAAATGCTAAACCTTCTCGTGCGAAACTTCGGAAAATTTCTAAAGAAGAAAGGAGGGTTTAAGCAATTTCAAAACAAGGAGGCGAAAGAATCAATAAGAAAGGCAAGAATAAGGAGCTCTTAACTTGCCATGAATGTGGTAAGCCGGGTCACATGAAGTTCAAGTGTCCCACTTACTTGAAGAAAGTTGATTCAGAGAAGAGCACTCCTAGGGACTTCAAATCGAAAAAGACATACATTGTTTGGGATGTACCGGAGGAAGAAACAACATCAAGCACCTCAGATGAAGAGGAGACCACCAAGTTGTGCCTAATGACCATAACAGATGAGGCTTGCGGATCAGGTAGTAAAGATGCTACAAATGAGGTATATTCTGAGATATCATCCTCTTCTGATGATTCTCCCTCATATGATGTTTTATATGATGCTGATGTTAAGATGCATGGAGAGCTTAATAAATTGGCAAAAATTAGTGCTGATAGAAAAAGAATAATTTTTCTAAATGATCAGAAAATAATTCAACTACAAAAAGAATTAGATGAGCTAAAATTGGAAAATGCAACTTCAGATCTAATTTTTTCTTGTACTTCATGCGACTGCTCTAAAAATAATTTATGTCAAACAACTACTTGTGAGTCTTGCGAGGACTTTAAAAACGAGAATTTTAAACTAAATGAAAAACTTGCATAACTTACAAATAGTCAACACCAATTAGATACCTTGCTTAGTAAAATGAGAAACATTGGTGACCACACTAGATTAGGATATGTTCCCCCATCCCATAGAAATAGACCATATAGGAGACCTCTAACTCGTCCAAATAAAAAGTCTAATAAAAAAAAAGAGTTCCTACATGTTTCTATTGTGGCACACATGGCCACACCTCTTATTCCTGCTACATCAGGAAATATGTGATACCCAGTGGTGTTTATGCTTGGGTAAGAAAGGGTGATAACTCCATGTTTACTAACAGAAAAGGACCCAACATAATTTGGGTACCTGAAACTAGTAGGTGATCTATTTTGCAGGTATGTCTACGAACATATCGGCAACATTGGTATCTTGATAGTGGATGTTCGAGACATATGACTGGAGACAAGTCAAAATTCCTAGACTTATCATTAAAATAAAAAGGTTTCATCACTTATGGAGACATCAAAGGAAGAATCTTAGGCACCAGAAATATTGGCAACTCAACCCATGCTATAATCGAGAACGTTCTATACATAGAAGGTTTGGAACATAATCTGTTGAACATCAGCCAACTATGCGACAAAGGTAATCGTGTGTCATTTGATTCTGATTGTTATATAATTTGTGACGTATTATCTAATAATATAAAGTTTATCGGATATCGTGTAAATAATATTTATATGGTTAATCTGGAGGATTTTACTTCCTTACTTTCAAAATGTTTTATTTCAAAAGAAGATGACATCTGGCTTTGGCATAGACGAGTTTCTCACATTCATGTGAAGCATGTAGAAAAATTATCTAAAAATAATTTGGTTATCGGTCTACCAAAACTCGATTTTAAAACTCAGGATTCTTGTCACATGTGTCAAAGATGTAAACAAGTAATGGATTCCTTTAATAAAGAGAATGCGATATCCACCACTAGACCTTTGGAGCTTATCCATATGGACTTGTTTGGACCGTCACAAATTATGAGTTTTGGTGAAAGTTATTACGCTTTGGTAATAGTTGATGACTTTTTTAGATTCACATGGACTTTGTTTTTAGCATCAAAGAGCGATGCATATGAATCTTTTAAATGTCTAGCCAAACAAATTCAAAACCATTCCAACCTGAAAATCATTTACATACGATTCGACCATGGTAGAGAATTTGAAAATCATAAATTTAATAAGTTTTGTAATAAGCATGGCATCATGCACCAGTTCACAGCTCCCCGTACCTCTCAACAAAAGGGAGCTGTTGAGAGGAAAAATAGAGTTCTAGAGGAACTCACGAGGACCATTATAAATGAGAGCAAGGCTCCAAATTATTTCTAGGCTGATGTAGTTCACATTGCCTGTTATGTAATGAATCGAATACTACTTAGACCTACTTTTTTGAAAACACCTTATGAAATTCTTAAAGGTCGAAAACCGAATATTGCTCATCTTCATGCATTCGGGTGCAAATGTTTTATTTTAAATAATGGAAAAAGATCTTTAGGAAAATTTGACTCGAAGGTTGATGAGGGCATATTCTTAGGATATTCGTTATATAGTATGGCTTTTCGTGTGTTCAATAAATATACCATGCAAGTAGAAGAATCTATTCATGTTCACTTTGACGAATCTTCTCCAAAAGAGAAGAGAAAGATATTTTCTGATGACATTTCAGGTACACTGGAAGAAGGTCATTCAAAGGTCATGAACCAAATCCAACAAGAAGATGTTGAGCAAACAGTAGAAGAAGAACATCAAGACATGCCTATTGCGTGGAAAACCAAAAAGGACCATCCACTCGATAAGGTGTTAGGTGACATATCTACGGGGTGATAACCCGTAGTTCTTTACGTAATTTCTGTAATTTTGTTGCATTCGTATCTCAAATAGAGTCAAAGACCATCGATGAAGCCATCGAGGATGTACAATGGGGTATAACTATGGAAGAAGAGCTAAACCAGTTTGAGCGTAATAATGTGTGGGACTTGGTCCCCAAACCAAAAGAACATCCTATAATTGGCACCAGATGGGTCTTTCGTAACAAGCTAGATGAATCTGGCTTGATAATAAGAAATAAGGCTCGCTTAGTGGCCAAAGGCTACAACTAGGAGGAGGGCATCGACTATGATGAGACCTACGCTCCTGTAGCCAGACTTGAGGCCATTAGGATGCTCTTGTCCTTCACATCGATCATGAACTTTAAGCTCTTCCAAATGGACGTTAAGATCGCATTTTTAAATGGCTATATTTAAGAGGAGGTGTACGTAGAGAAACCACCAGGGTTTGAAAACTTCAAATACTCGAACCATGTGTTTAAACTCAAGAAGGCCCTCTATGGCCAAAAGCAGGCTCCTAGAGCCTGGTACGATAGATTGATTTCATTCCTACTAGAAAAAGGGTTTGAAAGAGGCTTGGTTGACACCACCCTCCTTATCTGTAGATTAGATAATCATGTTTTACTTGTTCAAATATATGTTGATGATATTATCTTTGGATCTACTAATGACATGCTTTGTAAGGAATTTTCTGAGTTGATGGAGGGCGAATTTGAGATGTCGATGATGGGTGACCTGACTTTCTTCCTTGGGCTTCAAATCAAACAAACGGAAAGTTACATCTTCATTCATCAATTGAAGTACTGCAAATAATTACTAAAGAAGTTTGATATGGAGGAATGTAAAGATGCATCCACACCTATGGCGTCCGCATGTTATCTTGATAAAGATGAAAAGGGAAAAGCTATTGAGGTAACTAAATATTGTGGGATTATCGGCTCCTTATTATATTTAACTTCTAGTCACCCCGATATTATGTTTAGCGTTTGTATGTGGGCTAGATTTCAAGCTTTTCCAAAAGAATAACATTATATTGCTGTAAAACATATCATGAGATATTTAAAAGGAACAATAAATATGGGATTATGGTATCCTAGGAATGCCTCCTTATCCTTGGTAGGTTACTCTGATTCTGACTTTCCTGGGTGTAAGTTGGATCGAAAAAACACTAGTGGTACTTGTCACCTATTAGGCAGTTCCTTAGTGGCATGACGTAGCAAAAAGCAAGCATGCTTTGATTTGTCCACCATAAAAGTGGAATACATTGCCGCTAGCGTGCGTTTGGATGAAGCAACAACTTAAGGACTTTGGGCTCATAATAGAAAAGATCCCTATTAAGTGTGATAACATAAGTGCCATTAACCTTTCCAAGAATCCCGTCTTGCATTCAAGAAACAAGCATATTGAAATAAGGCATCATTTTTTGCGTGATCATGTTCAAAAAGGTGATTGTGTGTTAGAATTTTTTGAAACATCTAAGCAATTAGCAGATATTTTCACTAAACCTCTCTTACGAGATACTTTCTATGTTCTTCGAAGAGAACTAGGAATCCTTGATGAAAAATATTGTGATTGAGCTTATGTTATTGTCTTGCATGACTTATTTTCGTTGTATGCTTCAAAATGAAAACATATTGAATGCTAAGTATTCCTTATATGATCCATGATTCTGTGTATAAAAGCTTTATGTATATATGTGATTGTTCAAAAATGATTTGTTAAATAGTTTGAAATCATTGCATGCTTTTAAAAACATCCAAAGCACTATATCTGATGCATTTAATCAATTAAAGCCATTAGTTAATCGGTTACCCGTGTGAATTTTTTAAAAACCTAGTATTTTTAACTCAGGTTAATCGATTAAGCCAAGTTGTTAATCAATTAACGACATCAGTATATCAGAAATATAAGCATTTCTAGGCATTTTTCAAAACCCCATTCTTCCATTTTCTCTCAAATCTCAGAGGAACAAGTCCAATATCATCCTTAAGCTCTAACCTAGCCCAAACCGAATAACCCCACTCCATTTCCACTCCATAAACTGGCTTCTCCATCTCTAATTTTCAAGAAATCCGTTTCCCCCAAATTAATAACCCTACTTTAGGTTTCCCTAAATCCCTTCATTAAACCTTCATCACGGTTCGGTTTCAACATCAATGGAGAGAGGAAGTGCTAAAAGAGTAAAGACAACCGCTCAACGTCCACCACGTGTCCCAAAAGTCGTGCCTTCTCATCAAGCAAGACAAGACCGTTGGGACCCTTATTATTTGCTGATTCTGCAAGAAACCCGGTTGCTCAAATTTCAGGGGAGGAAACCCACATACATAAGGTTTGCAAATCTGACTTGGTTAGTGGAACAAAACTTCGACTTTCCGCGTGGTTTGCAAGCACAAGGGGTTGTCCCCTTCTTGGAATTGAAAGGTAATATCTATCCTGCTCTAGTTAGGGAATATTATGAGAACTTTAGATATAAGGATGCAAAGAATTAGTCAATGATTGCTGGAAAACTGTTTGAGTTGAATGAGGATATTTTGATGAACGTAGGAGGTTTATCATGTAATGGTCCTAGCTTAAGTGACTATGGTTGGGCGAACAACAAATCTTTTGATGCTGCTGAAATGTATAAATCTTGTTTGCGCAAACCTCAGTTGTATGTTCAGGGTGAATTAACCAAAGTTGGGTCGTTGGTCGTAGAGAATAGGCTCCTACATTATCCGATTGCCTATATTCTGATTCAGAGGAACACAAATCATGTATAGCCTACTGTGAATGATTTGAGGTTCATGTTTGCATTAAAGGAGAATATAATGATCAACTGGCCTGAAGAGATTCTAAAGGTCATGTACAGTGTCTCCACTTCACAATCAAGGTTGCTTCCTTATAGTATCTTCATTTTGCGAATTATTGATCATCTGCATATTGATGTCTCAAATACTATAATTGTGGACTGCTCTAACAAGGATCATTTGATTGTTGAGAGTATGAGTCATAAGATGGGCATATATAAGTATGACAACACATGGCAATATCAAGAGGACTTTAACGCTGTGAATCTTGACCCCTCTAGTGAGGATGATCAAGATGATGCTCAAGAGCCACATGTTGCTACTCAGGAGGAGTCTTCTGGTCATGCATCACAAGAACCAGCTTTTGGACAAGCTAACTTGGATGCTATGGAACAACGTTTCAACAACAGGATGGATCTTTACTTTCAGTCTATGAAGGACTCATATCATATGGATCTGGAGAATTTTGAGGAACGTTAGAATGCTTATATTGATAACCATTACCAATCCTTGAGGAACTTTGTTCAGACAACTGCTGATTCACAAAGCAGAAGGTTGTGTGCTGAGTTCAACAAGCTGAGTATCCTAATCATGGGTGGTGGTGTCTCGATGATTCCTGACAACGAAAACCCTCCATCTCGTCCCTAGTTAGGATGCCTTAGAGCTTTACATTTATCCTTCCTAGTTTATGGACCTTGTTGTTCCTTGTTACCCCTTTAAATGATTTCAAATTATCCTTCTCATGCTTCAATGGTAATTATGTTGCAAATAGTATACTCTCATGTTTAATGGATCTTGATCATGTTTGGTGTATGTATCATTATTGAATGTTTATGCCTGCTGCTGACTGCTCAAACATATCAAATGCTTAATCACTCCATGCTTAATTTGAGTAAACATAGCCTTTCATGCCATTAAATCTGTTCTGGTGCTATTTGCTGTCCATTTAATAGATTACGACATGTTGTTAATCGATTAAATATTGTATAAATATGCATTTTTTCAAGCTTCTTACAGCTGGTTGATTGATTAATCGCCCAAAATTAATTGATTAATTACAGTCTATCATAATTCTAATAACTCTTCTGACTTTAGACAAGAATTGAATGAAAGTGTGCATGTCAAGAGGAACACTTTG
>NC_032020.1:11327244-11327484 GCF_001865875.1 Lupinus angustifolius
TTGTTTGCATAAATTGTCTTGCCTCTCTATGCCTACGTGTTTCATGTTTGAATGATGTATGTGACAAATGCAAAATTATATCTCTTGATTAACCTCCTTATGTGATTATAAATGTCTCGATAAATCTGTTGTAATGCATGCATGTGTCCTAAAAAGTCGAAACCACTCTACTGCCTAAAAACAAAATTTTCTCTGATTTAATCGATTATGCCAATGGTTAATCAATTACCTAGGCTTCAT
>NC_032020.1:11327584-11332492 GCF_001865875.1 Lupinus angustifolius
TCGGTTCTGCACTTTTTTCGACATTCTCGCAACCTCTCTGTGCTTTGAGTCTCTGAAACAGTAACAACACTAATCCAGGTGCAATAGGATTATGTAAACCTCATCCTAACCCTCTCAAACCTTCCGAAATCTCTATCTTTCATCCTTAATCCATCCAATTCCGAATCATCCAATCCAAACCCTAGGCTAAGCTTTGCCTCCTCTGCTCATCCATCTCAGTTTCGGGTTCCCAATGGAGCAGAGTCGTCCAAAGCGGGTCAAGACTACAGCAACGCGCATTCGAAGAAGGGAAACCGGCTCACCCTCCACTCGGGACCGCGGTGACCCCTATTATTCCCTCATTTTGCAAGAGACCCGGTTGGCAAAATTTCAAGGCCGCAAGCCTACATACATCAGGTATGCCGACTTAACCTGGTTAGCGGAACAAAACTTTAGTTTTCCGCATGACATGGAGGCTCAAGGAGCCGTTCAGTTTTTGGAATTGAAGGGACGCGTATACCCTGCTCTAGTTAGGGAATTTTACGCTAATTTTAGATACAAGGATGGCAAATATTGGTCCATGATTTCCGGTAATTTGTTTGAGATGAGTGAGGATTTATTTCTGAATGTTGGAGGTTTATCGTCGTCTGGTTTTGGAATAGGGGATTGTTCTTGGGTCAAGGACAATTTTGATCCCGTTGATGTGTACAAGTCATTCCTTCGGGGCCCTCATCTGTATATTCAGGGTCAACTGACCAAGGCAGGGTCACTTTCTGTTGAGAACAGGTTATTGCATTATGTTATTGCTTACATATTAGTGCAGCGGAACACTAATCATGCACAGCCTACTGTGAATGATTTGCGTTTCATGTATGCTGTAAAGAATAACGTGATGATCAACTGGCCTGAGGAGATTCTGAAAATCATGAACAGCGTGTCTTTGTCTCAGTCAAAGCTGCTTCCTTACAGCATTTTCATATCTCGCATTGTTGATTACTTGCGCATTGACATTTCTGATACTATATTTCTGAGTATACTGGTAAAGATCACCGGCTCACCCTCCACTCGGGACCGCGGTGACCCCTATTATTCCCTCATTTTGCAAGAGACCCGGTTGGCAAAATTTCAAGGCCGCAAGCCTACATACATCAGGTATGCCGACTTAACCTGGTTAGCGGAACAAAACTTTAGTTTTCCGCATGACATGGAGGCTCAAGGAGCCGTTCAGTTTTTGGAATTGAAGGGACGCGTATACCCTGCTCTAGTTAGGGAATTTTACGCTAATTTTAGATACAAGGATGGCAAATATTGGTCCATGATTTCCGGTAATTTGTTTGAGATGAGTGAGGATTTATTTCTGAATGTTGGAGGTTTATCGTCGTCTGGTTTTGGAATAGGGGATTGTTCTTGGGTCAAGGACAATTTTGATCCCGTTGATGTGTACAAGTCATTCCTTCGGGGCCCTCATCTGTATATTCAGGGTCAACTGACCAAGGCAGGGTCACTTTCTGTTGAGAACAGGTTATTGCATTATGTTATTGCTTACATATTAGTGCAGCGGAACACTAATCATGCACAGCCTACTGTGAATGATTTGCGTTTCATGTATGCTGTAAAGAATAACGTGATGATCAATTGGCCTGAGGAAATTCTAAAAATCATGAACAGCGTTTCATTGTCTCAGTCCAAGCTGCTCCCGTATAGCATTTTCATATCCCGCATTGTTGATTATTTGCGCATTGACATTTCTGATACCATCATTACTGAGTACACTGATAAAGATCACTTGGTGGGTGAGAGTCTCATTCATAAGATGGGAATTTACAAGTATGGTACTACATGGCAGTATCAGGAGGACTATACCACCTTTGATCTGGACTTGTCGGATAATGAGCATCAGGAGGATTTGGGTAATCAGAATGCAACTAATCAGGGGGAGTCGTCTGGAACAGCACCTCAGAGCTCTGTGTTTGGTTTAGCTCAGATGGAAGCCATGGAACAACGACTTAACAACCGCATGGATCTGCACTTCCAAGGGCTGAAGGACTCTTATTTTGCAGGTATGGAGCAATACGAGGAACGTCAGAATGCCTACACCGATAACAAAATTCAGGAGCTGAGGACTATGATTCAGTCTACCGCTGAGGCTCAGAATGCCATGTTCTGCTCAGAATTTCAGAAGCTGTCTGTGCTTATCCAGGGAAATCAGAACACTGCTGTGCCTGATGATCAGCCTGACTATCCTCCGCCTCAACCTTAGTTTAGCTGACCTTAGACCTAGGTTATCCTATCCTTAGGTTTATTTTTATCTTGTGGCACCTTCTGGATTCAGTTATTGTTGTTGCTTTTAGAACTGATTCGTATTTTGCTATTTGTCTTTTATTTGACTTTATGGCCTGTACTATTTCATGACTTTCTTTACTCTTTATGCTATGCAAATGTTTTTGTTTTTGCTATAATTATGTCAAAATAGCTTATTTGCCTTAGTGAATGGATCTTGATCATTTGAGATTTAATAATGCTTACAATGCTTAATATTTGATTAAATCTTGTATGCCATTCTAACTTCTTATTAGCTATTTTTTTTTCCAATAAAGCGCATTTGTTCAATTTACCCATAAATGAAACAGGTTAATTTGTTAAAACCCAAATTAATTCATTAACATTGTTTTATGATTAACTAATATCTCTTCCTAGCTTTTTTGACCTGGGTTATCTTTTTGATAATGTCAAAAGGGGGAGAAAGGTTGTTTTGTTGCTTCTCAATTGTGCAGGTTGATCGTTATAACAGCTTCCGATAAATGTGCGCATTATATCAACCTTGCCAACACAATCTTCAAGCTTATTCATCAAGCAATTGTTACTTTAAAATTGATGAACTTGATGTAGAGTTTGTCATCATCAAAAAGGGGGAGATTGAAAGTGTGCATGTCAAGAGGAACACTTTGGAAAGCTCTCCTTGAACGTCATGGTTTTGATGAGGACAACGTGTGCCTAAAAGTGCTTGAAGATAACCAACAATCCAACGTGCTTGAGTCTTTTATTTGGTACTAGGCTTAGACTAGTTTCTAGTTTAAGTTGAGTCGAAGGCTTAGGGCACCTAATACATGTCTCACATGCATTTATCTTTTAAATCATTTCATCCATGAGATATGTTCATTTGATAATATGTTCATGCATTACATAAATACATGTATATGTGCATTCTAGGCATAAAACTAAGTGTTAAACATGTATTATCTAAGTGCATAACGTATTTGATGTTTTCTATTTGAAAATACATTTATTTACTGTTAATTGATTAACCATACCTTTAATCGATTAACCCACCTGCTGTGAAAAGTGGTTGCCACTGGAACACGTTTTTGTAATGCAGTTAATCGATTAAAGGTTTACGTTAATCGATTAACCTAACTGATTTTTAAGTTGTTAAAACTGAAAAACTGAAAAACAGAATCAGTTATGATTTTTAGTCCCGTTAATCGATTAAGAAGGTATTTAATCGATTATCTGGGGTTCTGGACTGATTCTTTATAAACTGCGTTTTCAGAATTAATCTCATAAGTTGCATGTTGCATTTATTAGAGAGTTAGAGCATTCTACGTGTTAATTGTTGCATCTATTTGTTAAGTGCATTAGTGAGTTTAGAAATGAGAGATTCCTTGCTTTAGGATTGAGTGCATTTCATGTTATAATTTCTCATGTTTTCCCTCACATGTTCATGCATATTTTGATGCGTTTTTCATGAAGTTTATGATTCTGTAACTTCTGTTTTCATAACTAATACTTGTCATTTCACATGAGTTTGTGTTAGATGTGCATTAGAGTAAAGCCTTCTTGTTGTATTTGAGCTTAGGTATAGCTTAATTTTACTCTTGTAATTCTTGAATAAATTGTTGTAAAGGGAATCTCTTGGTGTCGTATCACCAGTAGAGATTGTGTGTTTCTTCATAGCTTAGAGTGTAAGAAAAGGAAAGAACGAGAGATTCTTTGGCTGGGGCTACGCCGAAAGAAACGTTTTCTTTATCGGTAGGAAGGGAGTCAAACCATTGGATAGTTTCTTTGATTTCTTGTCATTTGCTAAGTGTTGTAATTGGATAATGTGTTTGTAAATTACATTGATTCGATTATAGTGAAGGAAATCTCCCAAGTCAGCCGGGAGGCCTGGATGTAGTTTGCAGTGGACAGCAAACGAACCAGGATAAAAATTCGCGTTGCAGGATTTGTTTTCTCTCTCTCTCTTTACTGTTTTCAATCGATTAATTTGTATATTGAATTCAATTGATACATTCTGTTCATTTGCTGTACTGGATGCTATTCTGATATACAAATCTGTAAGCTTTGTATTCGTTCTATTATCGGTTAACTGTTCTGCATTTAATCGCTTCTGTAATTGCTTACTGTTTCTGTTTAATCGATTAATATTGTTGTGTTAATCGATTATCTTGTTTCTGTTAATCGATTAAAACTGTTTCTGTTTAAAACTGTTCTTTTTGTTAATCGATTAAGATTGTCCATATAATCGATTATCTTCCTTTGTTAATCGATTAAATAGGGTTGATTCAGCATTAAGTGTTGATTTTTGAAAAGCGGTAGTTTTAACCTCGACACCTATTCAACCCCCCCTTCTAGGTGTATTGTAACCACTGATACCTAACATTGAATACTTGTATCTTTTTTATAATGTCAAAAGGGGGATAAATGTTGCTTGTTGTGTTAAATGTATTTGTAGGTTGTAATAGCTTTTGCAGGTTGTTGTATATAGCTTCCGTAATATAATTGCTTACCTAAGGGGGAGCAAAGGCGCTTCAACATTGAAACTTTGAATAACAACCAATTAACAACCATTATGCAAACTCATCGTCAAGCTAATTCATCAAACGTTTCAAACTATTTTGATGTCGTATTTGTCATCATCAAAAAGGGGGA
>NC_032020.1:11332592-11338758 GCF_001865875.1 Lupinus angustifolius
TTTGATGAAGACAAGGTTTTGTTAAAGCTTGAAGATGACTCAACAATTAACATGCCTAGAGCTCATTGGTCATATCTAGACTAGGATATATAAATAAAGTCACTATTCTAAGTAATTTGAGATGTGTGCCTTAGTAAGTGAGTATAGGTGAGGTGAACCTAGGTGCAAGTCTCTCAATCCATTTTAATTGTCATATCATATCCATGAGACATATCATCTAGTTAATTGTATTTTCATGCATTAATCATACATTTTATATGTGCATATTAGGCATAATATAATTGCTAAAACATTTATTGAAGTTAAGCATAACATATGAGAAGTTTACCTTTTGAACCACATATTTTAATATGCTAGTTAATCGATTAATGTGGTGACTTAATCGATTAACTCAACTGGTTTTCTCTTATATCAGTGTTTCTATTACAACTGGTTTCTGTTTTGATATTGTTGCATTGGTTAATCAATTAACGGTTTACCTTAATCGATTAACAGGTCTGTTTTGTGTTATAATTGTTTTCTGTTTTAACTGCTTCACTGATTGCAACGGTTTCAACTGTCAAAACTGCCATGTATAAGTTGAGGCAATTTCCAGAAAAGTGTAGCATTGCATTTCATTGTATAGGATTGATTTAGAGAGCATATTCGTGTTTACATTCTGTTTTTTTGCAAGAGAGAATTGCATGTATGAGGAAGAGAGATTGACATACGTTATTGATTCGTTGATTTGCATACTGTTTTTTATATGCTTAGTCTCATCCTTATCTTGCTCACATGTTCATGCATTATTAGTAAATATTCTTAGAGAGATATCTTGATTACTATTTTTGATTAACTCACATGTATATCATGGCTTGAGTGAATTGTGAGTGGGTTAGTCTTAAGGTCTTTCATTGTAATATTTCAAGCATTATTGTGCTTATAATACCTTGCTTTTGTAATCTGTTTTTGTGTATTGGATTGTTCTCTTGGTGTCTTACCACCATAGAGATAAGGATTCTTCACCAAGAGTATGAGGTCTTGATTTCAGAACAAGAATCTTGGCTGGGGCTATTTCGCGAGAAAGGTTTTCTCAGGCGATAGGTAGAGTCAAACCAAGGGTTAAGTGTTCTAGATTTCAAAAAAGAAGCGTCCTATGTTTTGTAAATTGAATTGGTGTATGTGATTATACTTGTATTCAATATAGTGAAGAAGAAAATCTCCAAAGATCAGAAGGGGAGGCCTGGATGTAGTTTGTAGTGGACCACAAACGAACCAGGATAAAAATCCATTTTTGCACGCTGTTCTCTCCTTAAATCTTCTTTACATGTCTTGCTGTTTTAATACGAGTTAATAGCTGATATTTTGCATAATTGTACCTTGCCATATACTTGTTAGTATTGCCTAATAATATCTGCTTTATCTCTACTCATTTGGTTAAAAATAACTGTGCAATTTGCTGCTCTGATCATTCTGTTATGTGTGTTAATCGATAAGACCACTTGTTAATCAATTAACTAGGTTGTTTCCAGAATTAGATTTTGGTGCAAGAAGCGGTGATTGTTAACCGCTACACCTATTCAACCCCCTTCTAGGTGTTCCTAGGCCACTGATACCTAACATTTTCAATTTCAAAGAGTTGATTATCTAATGATTTCAAAATATGAAATCACGTAAAGATGAATTATAACATATATTATTTATTTGATTAAACATATTTAAATTTTGTGATCTTAACATTAATGTTTTCATCCTTCTGTGTATGATAATATTTTTAAATTTTAATTTTAATGTAGGTTGCATATCCTTCCTTTCGCTTTTAAATCTGCCACCGGAATGACAACTACCTATAGGATTCATGTTAAATCGAAACTTGCACCACAAGAAGTAACAAAAAACAGAATTATTTTTGGTCTAGATGTAAACAATCCCGAGCCACCACTTGAACCAACTCAAGCTAATTAAAAAAACATAGAATTATATAAACCAAACACTGTAATGCTCGATATTAAGTTCCAGTTATTTGCAACACTGCATAGAACTATAAATATATAACTTAATTGATATGTAGTTTAATTAATGAACCATATGTTGAATATTATATAGTACAAATATAAAACTGATATTATATTCATTGTATATTATAATTTGAATATTATAATTATCTATTGTCTCCTTATTAAGTACTAGTGGTAATAGACACTTCGTGTCTTCCAACCCAGAGTCATTTTTTACCAAGTATTCAATTTTATATATTTCATTTTGAAGAATTAATTTTTTTGTATTAAGTATACTTTATATTATATTTTTTATTGGCGATACTTTATATTATAACTTTTTGTTTTATTATAATGTTAGAAATGTGGTTAATATGTTGGTGATGATTATATGATTTTTTATAGAAATTAAATAGTTTAAGGGCAAAATAGGAAACTGAAATTATACCATAGTGATAAATATATCATGTTTTGCTTTTATATATAGTATTATTGTGTCGACAAACACTTCGTTCCTACCGACCCACGTTTTTATTTTATAAAATTAAATATTCAATTTTTATACATTTAATTTTGTATAATTAGAATGTACTTTTATATTTATTATATTTTATATTATAATTTTTTGTTGGATATATTTTAAATCCTAATTTTTTATTAGAATATCCAATTTAATGTGAGAGAGGTAGTTTCAAATTGTAATTAAAAAATGATAAGGACAAACTAGGAATATTTAAATTACACCATGGTGGTGGTTACAACATGTTTTGACTTTATATATAGTATATTATAATATAAATATAGATTATAATTTTTTATTAGAATATCCAATTTAATGTGAGAGAGGTAGTTTCAAATTATAATTAAAAAGAATAAGGGAAAAATAGGAATATGTAAATTACACCATAGTGGTGGTTACACCATGTGTTGGCTTTATATATAGTATAGAAGTATAGATGATGTATACATTGTGAAACATCAATCTTCACAATATATTTATAATTGAGAAAATATGTACAACTATTTTAAATTTTATAATTTTGGCAAATAGGAACCATAAAATTTAATTTTGTTTCAATCAAGCCTTAAACTTCTAATATTCATAAAATATATCATTCTATTACGTTTATGTTTGATTATTTAATGATTAAATATGACCTTTCAATTATTTAATATACAATATTGTTTTTAACATAAGAGGAAGACTATTCCTTTCAGAAATAAAAATATCAACTGAAATGTCATATTCAATGTACTCACCAAGTTCAAAGCGGTCATTTAATCTATTTATAAATATTTCTGAAGTATCATATTCAATGTACTCTCCAGGTTTATTGTAGTTATTAATATATTTGTTTTTATTTTTCGTTTTCCAATCAATTATTAACCCATGAAAACTTGTAGTGAACGTGGTTTTGCTTTGACAACTTGATTGTATTCCAAAGTTATCCTTTCGTATCTATGGGTATGGTATGCTTGCACTTTGGTTGGAAGCTTTTCCTTCTCTATCAATTCTCAATTAGCCTTAATCCTTTTGCATGCTTATGTTTCACCTCCAAATTCTATTCTCGACAAAACATAAATAAGGCAACCACTAAATTAAACTTTGTTCCACTTAATCTAGTGTTCGATTCAGTGGTTCCTCAAGGTTATGAAAAATTTACATGATGACAAGATATTTATATCTAATTATGTTGGAGGTCCTATATCTGAAAAAGGATTGTGTTTGTTTATAAGTATCAATAATTTGGATTCAGGTTTAAAATTTGGGAATTAAAGTATAAACCTACCATCAAAGTTTAAATTTGGGAATTAATAAATTAATTTAGGTGTATTGTCTTATGTGTTTCAATGACATCTATTCTAACATATTGTTAAATAATATATATGAGACATTCAAATTATAAATAAAGAGCATTTTGAGTACTTTGAATTTTAAGGTCGAAACATTATTTTTTTCTCATGTATGAGTTTCATGATTATATTTTACACCTTTATAAAATTATTAAAATATTTTCAGATATTATGGAAGCAATCTTACTTCAATGTTTAAATTTTTAATAAAATCAATCAATTAAATATTTGACTCAGAATGTGAAAATAAAAATATTTTAATTTATTGAGTTCATTAATGAGAGAAATTAGATTTTATTTTTAACATTTGTCAAATCACTTCTATAAATAGAGAGTAGAATACATGACAAAAGACACAGAAATTGAAAATCACATCAAAACATAAGAGTTAAATTTTTATTGCTCCTCCCCTCATTTTTATGTTAAATCCATGTATGCTCTTTCATTTTATATATATTCTATTATTTATTTATTAGTTTATCAATTTTTTTAATGAATAAATATTTTATTTTTTATAAATAACTAGTGCTTCATTTACTAAACTTATTTTTTTATAAATAATAATAAATAAATTATTTTATTTAATAAATAATGGGCATACAATTAAACAAACATTCTTCTTGTCAATTGAACTACAAAATATAATAAAGATTAATGAGATGATAATAATTAAAATCATATTTGCTACTCTTTTAAGTTGGGTCATAGGGGTAAGCATGGAAGGAGTTGAGACGAGTTAAACATGTCCTTCACCCGTCCATAAATATTGATCGAATCAATTTTTGAACCTGAACCCGTCTCTAATTAGGATGTGACGCATGAGGGACGGGTCCAAAATAAGATGGGTCACGATAGAGATGGGTCAAGGTTAGAAAATGACAAAATGACAAAAGTAAAATTTTTTTCTCAAAAGCATGCACAATCAAAATTATCACAATCTGTATATAAACTCAACTAAAACCTACATCCCACATACATTAGTATATAAACCACAAACTATAAATTGTATCCTTCAAACTAAAACCTATCACAATCATGTGATTGAAAATTGTAGAAGACATTGAAATTTTAGAACAATTTAAACTGTCAAATGTCAACATAAGATGCATTGTTCTTGTATATAATAAAAAAACACATGAGAATTGAAATGACAACAACATGCAATACTCAAAAGTTCACACAAAATGAATACAATAACTAGCTATTAACTGATAATTGAATCTTAAATTGGAGTTCATGCAAAATACATAAAAACTAAAAATTAAATGGTTTTCCATCAATCAGTATTCATGGTAGCATGCTCATCTTGATATATAACTATTCTTGATATATAACTATAAGGGACGGGTCGGGTGACCCGGGCATAGTGATAAGTGCCAAACATATCTAAATTTCATACATTTTTATGGCACTTATCTTAAGCATAATTGAGAAAACCAACTTAAAACAATACTTTTTGTATAAAATATCACAATCTTGTATATTTGTGTTTGTATTTCTTTTTTATGTGTTTTGTAGGACTTAGAAAGAAGAAGAATAGAGAAAAAAGACTCAAGGTCAAAAAGAAAAAGAAGTCAAAATCAAGGTGCTCAAGCAGGCAGCTGAGCCTGGACCAATCCATGCTAAGCTGACCTGGACACCAGCCTGACCTGGACATCAGCCTAACTTGGACCAAGCTACTCAAGCAAGCAGCTGAATGGACCTGCTTGGCCGCTCATCCTAGCACCAGACTAATCCTGACACGGTTAGAACTCAAGCTTGGCACGGTCAGACACAAGCCTGGCACACGCCCAAGCTGCTCAACAAGCAGCCCAGCGATGCAACCTTTTAGCTCAGTGGTGAACCAGACTCCTGCCTAAGTCAGCAAGCACCAGACCACGTCCCAATCAGCATAGTCAAAGCTGCTGAACAAGTAGTTTAGCGGTGCTATAGGTGTGCTAAGCGGTGTGCACCCAGACTTGACTTAGCCATCAAGCAAACCATGAAGTCACCAATGACATCATGTCAAGTAGCCCACCATAGGCTTTTCAGAGTAGCTCACCGTAGCTGGTCCCATAGCTTAAGAGGTGACAAAGTTGCTTGATCAAGTGACCAAACTCATGCTGAAGGGTTTGGTCAGCTGCTGAGCGGTGCCAACAAGCAGTTCAACGGCTCTAGGGAAACTTCTATAAATAGAGGACATTTCATTCGAATCAAGAGATATATCACATACATCATTCACCATCTTGCCTTGAAATTCTTCCCTAAGTTCTCTCTTCTTGTTCTTAGTTCATAGGAACTTTATTTAAGTAAGTTTTGTAATTTTAGTTTATAATTCAAGAGGAGAAAAGGAGAAG
>NC_032020.1:11338858-11340929 GCF_001865875.1 Lupinus angustifolius
AACACTTAACAAATAAACTAAGAAGTAGTTGTACTACTTAGTTTATTTGTCAAGTTAAGCATATTTTTCTTAAGATTTTATATTCATTACTACTTCGATATTAGAGTAGCCAAGATTAGGGTGTGACAACCTAGTCTCTTGTGGACGTAATATTGTTTAGTAATAAATATAAGTGATTATCATTCTACCATTTTAGGACATACACTAAAAGGAGGATTTTAGAACTTGGTGTTTGGAGTTAATCAAAGTAAAACATAAGAACTTGTCTAAGTAGTTCAAATTCATAAGAAGTTGAGAAATATTTTCCTTATTCAAAATGATCTTGTCTCCTCAAGAATTTGTTAATATTTAGTTTATGTTTCTTGTTAATTGTTTATATGAAATTCAATTCAACTAAACCAAAATATGTTTAACTCATTATTTGTGCATTGACATATTCATATGATTCATTCTATTAGGCAATTCCTTGTGGTTCGACATAACCCTATACTATACTACAATTAAATCTTGAAAGAGGTGTAAACTGTAAAATAGTAAAGTGTTGTCAATAAATTTATTTGTTGAAAACAACTTTTAATATACAAAAGTGATGAAGCTAACTTACTAACTTTTATTTATTGTTATTTACATTCCACCATTTATTTATTCTTTAATACCAACTGAGAGTGCAAAGTGTCAAGGATAGCACTAGCATTTCTCTGCCTATGTTTTGAAGAAGACAAGGTTCTATTAAAGCTTGAAGATGGCTCAACAATCAACATGCCTTATGCTCATTTGGTCATATCTAGACTAGGACATAATTTGAGTCTATATTCTAAGTAGTCTAGGATGTGTGTCGTAGTAAGTGAGTATAGGTTAGGTGAAACTAGGTTCTAGTCTCTTAAGCCATCTTAATTGTCACAATCATATCATGTTGTTAATTGTGTGTTCATGCATTAATCATACATGTTATACGTGCATATTAGGCATAATATAATTGCTAGAACATGTATATATATTGTGCATAACATATGAAAAGTACACCTTATGAAACATGTGCATTAATGTTCCAGTTAATCGATTAACGTGGTGACTTAATCGATTAACTCAACTGCTTTTCTGTTAAATCAGTGTTTTCTATTTGAACTGTTTTTTGTGTCATTCTGTTGCATTGTTAATCGATTAACGGGTAGTCTTAATCGATTAACTAGTCTGTTATTTGTTATAACTAAATTCCGGTTCAACCGTTTAACTGTTTGCAACGAATGTAACCGCCTAAGCACCATGCTATAAAAACGAGGCAACGTTCAGAAAACCATAGCATTGCATTATATTGTATATGGTTGTTTAGAGAGGATTTTGCATATTTGTTTTACTGATTTTGCAAGAGAGATTGCATGCATGAGAAGAGAGATATTATGTTGTTTTGATTTCTATCATTTGCTTATTGTTTTGCATAATTATATGTTCATCCATATCTGGCTCACATGCTCATGCATTAGATAGATTGTTAGAGAGATTATCTGTATACTGCTTTTGATTAACTCAAATAAATATTGATGGATTAATTGATTAGTAAGTGGGTTAGTCTTTGAGTCTTTTTCTTGTAATATTCCAAGCATTATTGTGCTTAGTATACCTTGTTGTTTAACGTGTTTTTTGTGTATTTCTGGATTAGTCTCTTGGTGTGAGATCACCATAGAGATTGAGATTCGTCATCAAGGCTAGGAGGTCTCTATTTGAGGACAAGAATCTTGATTTGTGCACTATTCTTTCTCTCTTAATCTTCTTTAAGTTTCTTGTTGTTACAAATTAAATCTGTAATTGATATTCTGGATATTTGTTTACTGCCATATGCTTAATATTTGTGCGTAAAAATATCTTCATTATATATGTTCAATTGTGTTTAAATAACTGTGCAATTTGCTTGTCTGATCATTCTGTTCTGTTCAATAGTTAATCGATTAAAGCATGTTGTTAATCGATTAACTGGGTTGTTTCCAACAGTTGGGTTATTGGTTCAAGAAACTGTGATTGATAACCGCTACACCTATTCAACCCCCCCCCCCCTAGGTGTTCCTAGGCCACTGAT
>NC_032020.1:11341029-11349740 GCF_001865875.1 Lupinus angustifolius
ACCAACCTTCCTGAAGGAAGAAGTTTGGTTTGTTAATAAAAGGAACCCGAAAGGGAGTAAATAAATAAAAGTCACTTAAATTTATTATTCTTTTGTTCTTTATTTGTTTATTTATTTGTTTCTAACAACTAACTATTCATCACTTTTGTACATTAGAATACCATTAATTTGGTGTTGCAATTTATTCCAAAAAACCGAGATGGTATTCAAAGATACTTAATAATTATGTAATAGGGGATTGCTTCGATACCATTGTACCGGCGTTGGAATTTATTCTAACAAAGCCGAGATGGGGCAAAGAAGGAATAACTTATTCACATGATTATTAAAAGTAAGTTGTAACAGGAATATTCTTGAAACCATTATACCGGCGTTGGAATTTATTTCAACAAAACCGAGATGGCGAACAAAGAATAAAACAGAGTTGACTTACTTAATCAAATAAAAAGAAAACACACCGAATTGAGGGAATTTTCGCTTTCAACAAATTGGCACTACTTCCAGGTCGATTTGTTGAGAGGGGAAAGCCAACTCTTCCCCCAAAATAACCTTTCAACAAATTGGCGCTGCTTTTGGGGTATTGCTTTAATAATAGAACATTTCATATTTATATGTCATTCATCAAATAATTGTACATAAATTTATTTTTGTTTTTGTACAAATTATTTGACTTTGTACAAAGATGTTAATTATGTTTTCGAGGATAAAGGATGGTGCAAAAATATGAATCTTGGACCAGATGGATGAAAGTGATTGAGTTCATAAATGAGTTAAACAATATCTTTACCTTAGGGTTACCATGTAAAAATTTAATTCACAAATCATTAAAAAAAAATTGTGTGTTTAGTTTTGAAGCTTTTGAAGTCGGACGACCAACCCACTCTCATGTAAAGGAAATCAAGTACGTGGCAATCTAAAGTGAGGGAGAATACATCGTGGCATAGTGGTGTCCGAATATGACACCCGGATCTCCCAAACTATCTCAAAAGTTTGGAGTTATATTTGTGTATTAAGAAACCCGTACTTAATCAAATATTTGCGTGCTTGGATTTTGTACCGATAATTTCTTAAGTTGTATGCTTAGGATAGCTTAAAATATCAATTAATATGGTAATTAACCACGAAGGAATACCACTTGAAGAATTATAATGCGTAGGGATCGAAAACTGTAGAGGCACTTGACTTGGTGGCCCAAAATGGCGAGGGAGTGGTCTTGGCCTTTGGACCACCCTCGCCTAGGCGAGCCACCCTTGTCTGGGCGAGCCACCCTTGCCTGGGCGAGCCAACCTCGCTTGATCAAGTGGTTCTCGCCTGGGCGAGGGCCAGGCAGTAAGCTTGGCCTTTTTTGGGTGGTTTTGGGCGCCTGGGCGGCCGTACCTCTCCTACGCGAGGACCAAACACATATTTCGACCAGTTATTGACGGACTTGTCGCTTAAGCGACAGTCCCTCGCTTGGGCGAGCGTCAGACAGAGAATTGAGTTTGTTTTGATGAGTTTGTCGCTTGAGCGAGAGATTTACAATATTTTTTTACTGTTTTTGATTGTTTGATTGCTTAGGCAATAGCCCTAGCTTGGGGGTGAAGTGTATTTACACTTGGGAAAGACTGTGGCTCAAATGATTGAGTTTGGTGCCAAATCGACAAACTTATACAAATACCTTCGTTCTTGCGCTCATTTAGGGCAAGGTTTCTCATTGTGATGTCGTGATTAGGGCAATGCCCAAAAAGAACTACATCATACCATGCAGCAAGGTCATCTGACCGTAAGAGGCTTGGCAATGTGGCTGTCCAAGATATTCAGTGATGGTTCGTAGTGGTAAGGATGTTATTCCTCTATTACGTGATGACGTAAGTTTGGATCCCACAAGAAGCATTCCTTTGGGAGTTGTCTTAGGTTGGGTCGATCATGTAAAAGAATCACTATGCCAGATATCGTAATAAATAGCAGCCATTCAACAACAGAATTTTGAACGACGTTGTTGAAAATGAGACGAAAGAACATCAACAACGCATAATAAAGTAGGCGCTGCCAGTAACGTTAGCGCTAACTTGAATGATTTAATTTTAACAGTGCATTTGATAGAAAGCGTTGTTGACGGGAATATATGCAGCATCACATATTTAAGGAAGCGTTGTTCAAGATTACATAGTAACCGTACTTGCTTAATTATGTGTTGTTGAATTTTTACGACCTTTTAAGCGTCCGAGAAATTAATGGTGGAGTAGTAATGTGTCTCGTCTTTTGTTGAAATATTAATGGTTGAGTGGTTATGTGTTTCTTGGTTGTTGAAATATTAATGGTTGAGTGGTTATACGTCTCTTCCTTTGTTCAAATATTCATGGTTGCTCATCTATAAATATTATGGTTCACTCAATGTTCTAATTCATCATTTAGCTTAAGCCTAAGAGTATGTGTTTCTATAAGAGTATGTTCATGAAGATAGGAGGAAGAAAATGCAAAGTAGTAAAAAAAAGAGCAATACTTCAAAGAGTGAAAAAGAGAAAAAATACCCAGATTTGTATAGAGGAGTCGAGGAAAAAATTGTGTTTCTGTTTCAGAATCATGTCAAGGAGATTTTTAACAAGTTTTGATTTCAGAAGGAAGGTGGCTATTATACAAGATTTGCGTGAGATGAAGCAATTGAAAGTAAATAAAAGGAAAAGGGGAATGAACTATTTAGCTCATTGAGCTCTTTCAATTTTTATTTATCTCTTTCAATTATTTTCCTTCATCATCTATACCAATTCCTAAATTGTGGACAAGATTATTTCCTCTTCAACCAAATCATTGAGTTCATTATATTCACATGTACCAAAACATTTAGTTCATTATAATGTATTTTGTCTTTCTGAATGATTAATAAAACAATTATTTTGGATGTTAATTTTTGTTTTTTGTTAATTATTTGGATGGTTATTCTCTTTAATATTTTTGCATTGTTCCTTATTAATAGACACAATAAATAAATTATCAATACTTAATAAATACAAAAACAAATTAACAAAATGTAATGTTTAATATTTTATCCAATTTCATATTAATAAACACAATTATATAGTAATAATCTACTTCATGGAAACTTCATGTTAATTTAAGTAAATTCATGTTGTATAAATATTTTCCAATTAAATAAAATGTTAATTTAACAGTGCATAAATACGAATACGCTGATAATTTGGAAAATGAGTTCAGTTTAACCACACATAATTACGACTGCACTGTCAATTAGATTCTATTCAACAACACATAATTCAGATAGCGTTGTCAACTAGATTCTAATCAATATCGCTACATCTAGATAGCGTTGTTGATGTGGTAATGAAAATAAGTAGTAAACAGCTAGATACACAACCACAACGCAATCATTAATATGCGATGTTGATGGGAATATATGCAACAACGCATATTTAAGGAAACGATGTTGAAGATGATATAGTAATCGCGCTTGCTTAAATGTGCGTTGTTGATGTTTTACGACTTCTTAGGCGTTGATGGTGTAGTAGTAATGCGTCTCGTCGTTTGTTGAAATATTAATGGTTGAGTGGTTATGTGTTTCTTTGTTGTTGAAATATTAATGCTTCAGTGGTTATGCGTTTCTTGGTTGTTGAAATATTAGTGGTTGAGTGGTTATGCGTCTTTTCGTTTGTTGAAATATTAATGGTTGCTCATCTATAAATATTATGGTTCACTCAATGTTCTAATTCATCAGTAAGCTAAGATCCTAAGACTATGTGTTTCTATAAGAGTGTGTTCATGAAGATAGGAGGAAGAAAATACAAAGAAGTAAAAAAAGAGCAATACTTCAAAGAGTGAAAAGGATAAAAAGCACCCAAATTTGTATAGAAGAATCTGAGGAAAAAATTATGTTTTTGTTTCAGAATCATGTTAAGTAGGTCTTTAACAACTTTTGATTTTGCAAAATGACCCAGATTTGAGAAGGAAGGTGGCTGTCTTACAAGACTTGCGTGAGATGATGAAGATTTAGTTGATTGATCTCTTTCAATTATTTTCCTTCATCATCTACAACAATTCCTAAAAGTTCATTTATTTCCTTCATTTGATTTTCTTGGCAAAAAGGACCCAGATTTTAAAAGGAAATCAATGAACTGTTATACAAGATTTGTGTAGAGGAGTCGAAGAAAAAATGATCGATGTAATAGTTTTATATTCTCTTCTAACAAATCATTTAGTTCATTATATTCGTATGTACCAAATCATTTAGTTCATTATAATGTATTTTGCCTCTCTGAATGAATAATAAAAAAATATTTTGGATGTTAATTTCTGTTTTTTTTGTTAATTATTTGGATGATTATTCTCTTCATTATATTTGCACTCATCCTTATTAATAAATAAAATAAACATATTATCAATACTTAATAAATACAAATATAAATTAACAAAATGTAATGTTTAATATTTTATCCAGTTTCGTATTAATAAACAAAATTATATATTAATAATCTACTTCATGGCAACTTCATGTTAATTTAGGTAAAATTCATGTTGAATAAATATTTTCCAGTTATGTAAAATGTTAATTTAACAGCGCATAAATACGAATACGTTGTTAATTTGGAAAATGAGTTCAGTTTAACAGCACATAATTATGACTGCGCTGTCAATTAGATTTTATTCAACAACGCATAATTCCGATAGCGCTATCAATTAGATTCTAATCAACATCGCTACATCTAGGTAGCGTTGTTGATGTGTTAATGAAAATAAGTAGTAAACATGTGGATACAAAACCACAACGCAATCCTTAATATGCGATGTTGATGGGAATATATGCAACAACGCATATTTAAGGAAGCGATGTTGAAGATAATATAGTAATCGCGCTTGCTTAAATATGCGTTGTTGATGTTTTACGACTTTTTAAGTTTTTGAGAAATTAATGGTGGAGTAGTAATGCGTCTCGTCGTTTGTTGAAATATTAATGGTTGAGAGGTTATGTGTTTCTTTGTTGTTGAAATATTAATGCTTCAGTGGTTATGCGTTTCTTGGTTGTTGAAATATTAGTGGTTGAGTGGTTATGCGTCTTTTCGTTTGTTGAAATATTAATGGTTGCTCATCTATAAATATTGTGGTTCACTCAATGTTCTAATTCATCAGTAAGCTAAGATCCTAAGACTATGTGTTTCTATGAGAGTGCGTTCATGAAGATAGGAGGAAGAAAACACAAAGAAGTAAAAAAAAAGAGCAATACTTCAAAGAGTGAAAAGGATAAAAAGCGCCCAAATTTGTATAGAAGAATCTAAGGAAAAAATTATGTTTTTGTTTCAGAATCATGTCAAGGAGGTCTTTAACAACTTTTGATTTTGCAAAATGACCCAGATTTGAGAATGAAGGTGGCTGTCATACAAGACTTGCGTGAGATGATGAAGATTTAGTTGATTGATCTCTTTCAATTATTTTCCTTCATCATCTACAACAATTCCTAAAAGTTCATTTTTTTCCTTCATTTGATTTTCATGGCAAAAAGGACCTAGATTTTAAAAGGAAATCAAAGAACTGTTATACACGATTTGTGTAGAGGAGTCGAAGAAAAAATTATCGTTGTAATAGTTATATATCCTCTTCTAACAAATCATTTAGTTCATTATAATGTATTTTGCCTCTCTGAATGGATAATAAAAAAATATTTTGGATGTTAATTTCTGTTTTTTTGTTAATTATTTGGATGATTATTCTCTTCAATACTTTTGCACTCATCCTTATTAATAAATAAAATAAACAAATTATCAATACTTAATAAATACAAAAATAAATTAACAAAATGTAATGTTTAATATTTTATCCAGTTTCGTATTAATAAACACAATTATATATTAATAATCTACTTCATGGCAACTTCATGTCAATTTAGGTAAAATTCATGTGGTATAAATATTTTCCAGTTATGTAAAATGTTAATTTAACAGCGCATATCTACGAATACACTATTAATTTTGAAAATGAGTTCAGTTTAACAGCACATAATTATGACTGCGCTGTCAATTAGATTTTATTCAACAACGCATAATTCAGATAGCGTTATCAATTAGATTCTAATCAACAGCGCTACATCTTTGTAGCGTTATTGATGTGTTAATGAAAATAAGTAGTAAACATGTGGATCCGTAACCACAACGCAATCTTTAATATGCGATGTTGAAGATGTTCATACAATAGCGCTACCATAAATATACGTTGTTGAAGAGGACAATACAACAAAATTATCGTTAATATGCGCTGTTAAATGGTTACTACAGTTTAAATATCTAAAACATGAGTCTTTTCCTCTACGCTCTCAAATTTACTCGAAAAGAAGTCCTCTCACTCCCAGAAACCCTCATACTCCCATAAACCCTCATACTCTCATAAACTGAAAAAACTTCATCAATGGATTCCCAAAGTGGCGATCATGCATCTCACAGTGGTGACGAAGCTTCACCGACTCCACAAGACCAACAAATCATTGTTCAAAAACGACATCCACGTGAAATGGCTACCATGAAGAATGTCATTCGGTCAAGAAACAAGGATGTGAAAATAGAAGTTCAATGGAACTCTAAAGACCAACCATTAAACAAGAAGGGTGGCAACAAACTGGTAAGCTACATTGGTGTTGTTGTTAAGCAAAATCTGAAGCTAACAATCAAGAAATGGAGTGATGTAGAGTATATCGTGAATGAGCATATTTGGAATGAAATAAGAGTAAGTTTATTTTTTCAGTTTTTGTGTTTTCATGCAATGCACGTATATGCGTGCAATATATAATGTATATGTATTTTTATTTCAGGCAACTTTTGATGTTGATGAGGAGCATAAGGATTATATCCTTAAATCGGCTGGCAAGTCTCTCCGACAATTTCAAACTGATGTCGGAAAATTACTCATAGATGCTGATGGCAATGTCAACCTAAAACCTCCTACTAAATATGCAAATATCGTTGATGAAGAGGATAGGAAGACTTTTGTCACCCTACGCACAGAAGACGAGTCTTTCATGGTAAAATCATATTCTTTGTATTGACTTTTGTATATATGCCTTTGTATATGATTGTTGATATTAATGTTGTTTATTGTTTCAGAAATTAAGTAAGAAAAACTACAAAAGGGCATCCAAGCCTTTATATCCATACCGAGGTTCTCAAGCGGGGTATAGAGGAATCGAGGAAAGAATTATAAGTATTGTTAATTTGTATATTATTGGTTATGTTTTGTATGCATATATATCTAATTACATTATTATTAGTTAGTTGGAGAACAAAAGCGATACACCTATGACTCCACATGAAGTAGAACTCGATGTTCTATGGGTGGATGCCCGTAAGAACAAGGATATTGTCATCGACAATGAGGAAGTTCAAGAAGCGGCAAGACGTGTTGTAAGTGCTCATATTTTTTAATTATACTTAATTTCCATATTTTTTAAGGATATTAGCATTATATTTTTTCTTGATTTGTCAGATTTCCCTAAAAGAAAAGGAGGCCAACACGGACAGTCGCGTAATACTTGACAAGGCACTAGGACTACCTATCTACCCTGGCAGTATCCGAGATGCAGGATTTGGGGTTAGCCAACGGACATTTCTACCCCATCAAAAGCGTGCAACCAAAGCCCAAATGAGGCAGGTTCAAAATCAACTAGATGGCCTCATGCAAAAGTTCAATGAATTTGAGCAACCCATGAAGGTGAAGGAAGCTGAGTGGCAACGACTAGCTAGTAATGTTGGCACCATTCCTTCAACCGTCAATGAGAGTTGCACACCTGCACCTTACAACATTCCCATTATGATTCCCATTCCTGAGGTAATTTAGTTAACTTATTTTAATTTAGTTAACTTATTTTAATTTAGTCGTTAACTAATTATATATTTTAACTTACGTACATGGAATCAGTTCTTGCAAACTTTTCCTGGATACCCCAACCAGCCGAGTAGTGGGTGTTGGGAAAGTGCATAAATTAGTCGATGTTATGCTACATAATGCATTATCCCACGCAATCATGTGAAGGTCTCGATTGACATTGCAATCGATGATAATGTGTTGCTGCCAATTCCTCTCGATGAGGATATATTCACAGTTGGAGGGGCTATAGGCACTTTTGTGTCTTGGCCAGTAGACCTTGTTGAAGTAATCCTCCTAAGGTATGATTTTTCACCTTATGCTCACTCATATTATATATGTATATTGATCTATAACTGATATGTTTTTATTGAATATTTCAGGAAAATGTACATTCCGCCCCTAGTAGCACCCAAAAGTCTAAGCCATCTTCTAGGGATGTAAGCTCAAAGCCATCTACTAGGGATGTGAGCTTCAAGAAGACTACCAACTATTGTACTCAGCTGATGGAGCATGTACAAACGATGAGAGATGATATGATAATTATATCAATTCCCAAGAAAGTATACAGGGATAATGTTGATGAATACGTTGGCATGACTGAAGTCCAGGATGTATATAAACGTGATTGTATAGGTGCAAGTGATGTATGTATATATATCAGGTAAATTATGTTTTCTTAACTTCTCATTTTTGCATGGCGATGTTGATCGAGGCCGTACCCGATACAAATAATATAACAATTAAAACTGCAGTACTAGAAAGTGACTCCTAGGTCGTTTCCCAAGGATTATCTTTCAAGCAAAGTTTCAAACACCTTATACTCACACACACACAATGGGGGTTTTGTTGTTGGATAGTATGAACATAAATCA
>NC_032020.1:11349840-11350485 GCF_001865875.1 Lupinus angustifolius
ATCCTATCCTCATCCTCATCCTCATCCTCATCCTATCCTCATGCTATCCTCGTCCTCGTCCACATCCTCATGCTCTTTCTCATCCTCAACTTCATCCTCCTCGTCATCCTCATCCTATCCTCCTCTTCATCCCAGTCCTATCCTCATCCCATCTTCGTCCTCACCCTCATCCTATCCTCATCCTCATTCTCAACCTATCCTTCGCCTCGTCCTAATCCTCATCCTAATCCTCATCCTCCTCATTCTTCATCCTCCTCCTCATCCTCATCCTCACCCTATGCTCCTCCTCATCTTAACCTCGTCCTCCTCCTCATCCTATCCTCTTCCAATCCTCGTCCTCATCCTCATCCTCATCCTATTCTGCTCCTCCTCCTCCTCATCCTCATCCTATCCTCATCCTCATCCTATCATCATCGTCATCCTCATCCTTATTCTCATCCTCCTCCTCATCCTATCCTCATCCTCATTCTATCCTCATCCTCATCTCATCCTACCCTCCTCTTCTTCCTCATCCTATCTTCGTCCTCATCCTCATCATATCCTCATCCTATCCTCTTCCTCATCCTCATCCCCATACTCATCCTACCCTCCTCTTCATCCTCATCCTCTTCCTCATCCTATCTTCGTCCTCATCCTCATCCTCAT
>NC_032020.1:11350585-11353339 GCF_001865875.1 Lupinus angustifolius
CTTAATCGATTAAATAGGGTTGATTCAGCATTAAGTGTTGATTTGCGAAAAGCGGTAATTCTAACCGCGACACCTATTCAACCCCCCCCTTCTAGGTGTATTGTAACCACTGATACCTAACAATTTAGTTAACTTATTTTAATTTAGTTGTTACCTAATTATATGTTTTAACTTACGTATAGAGAATCAGTTCTGGCAAACTTTTCCTGGATACCCCAACTAGCCGAGTAGTGGGTGTTGGGAAAGTGCACAAGTTGGTTGATGCTATGCAGCATAATGCATGTATCCTACGCCATCATGTGATGGTCTCGATTGACATTGCAATCGATGATAATGCGTTGTTGCCAATTCCTCTTGATGAGGATATCTTCGCAGTTGGAGGGGCTATAGGCACTTTTGTGACTTGGCCAGTAGACTATTCAAGTAATTCCTCCTAAGGTATGATTTTTCACCTTATGCTCACTCATATTATATATACTGATCTATAATTCATATGTTTTTATTGAATATTTCATAAAAATGTACATTCCACCCCCAGTAGCACCCAAAAGTCTAAGCCATCTTCGGGGGATGTGAGCTCAAAGCCATCTACTGAGGATGTGACCTCCAAGAAGACTACCAACTATTGTACTCAGCTGATGGAGCATGTACAAAAGATGGGAGATGATATGATAATTATATCAATTCCTAAGGAAGTCTACAGGGATAATATTGTTGAATACGTTGACATGAGTGAAGTCCGGGATGTATATAAACGTGATTGTATAGGTGCAGGTGTTGTATGTGTATATATGAGGTAAATTATGTATTCTTTACTTTTCACTTATGCATGGCAGTGTGTTACAATTAACTAACATTTGTGTTATATATATTAGGTACTTGTATGGAAATTTTATTAAGGTAAATAAGAAAAAGGTAATGTTCATATCCCCACGCCTTACCGCCTTGATGTCGCACGAAAAAAATGAGATTGGGGAAAAAACAGAACGAAATACAGATAATCTCATCCATCATAAAGAAGATGCAGATTTATTCCTTGCACCTTTTAATATCGGGTGAGGATTTTGTAATTGTCTTTTATATTTCTTTCTTTAGTATATACCTTAACATTTCCTAACCATGTACATGTGCTTTGTTAGGCAACATTGGGTTTTAGTTGCCATCAATCGGGTTAATGAAGAAATATACTACTTTGACTCATTGGCACGTGGTGATATGAATAACTACGTCGCTATGAAACATATGTTTTCTAAGTAAGTGGACTACTCATTTAAACTTTTAGTTACACTTTCACTTTCCTAGTTGTTTATTAATTAAGTACATTTTCTATTGTTTAGTGTGGTGAAAGTTTACAAATTGAATAATCGTGATAGAAACAAGTTACCAAATCCCAACAAAATCAAGTGAACTCGTATAAAGATATTGGCACAAATTGTCTCAACCAATTATATGTGTAATGGCCAACTAATGTTATGCTTATATGTTTACTTCATTTTAATTGTAGACCCCTTGCCAAATAAACCAGGTAGATTGTGGCTATTACGTGCTGAAATTCACAAAGGAGATCATTAAGCAGTGACCAACTATTGAAATCAAGTTTGTTGGAAAATCATATACAGATGACCAACTCAACCACATTAGAGAACAATGGTCAAAGTTTGTACTTAGTTTAGTATATTAGTTTGCCACAGATTGTAGCTTAGGGAATTCAATTAATGTTCAATGTAATGTATATGACTTAATCTATGTAATATATGTTTATGTAAACAGTGTAGTTAATGTTCAATATATAAATTCAGTTGAAATTCAGTTGTGTTCATATAGTTGTCATTTGGTGTTTCTGTATGCATTCATTTTGTTATTATGTTTTGTTTCAGTATGCATCAGAGTATTTTCTGTTGTGTGTGTAACTTTGTAGAATTATGAATAATGGTCTTCAATAGCGCATTTGTATTATTGCGTTGTTGTTATATCCATACAACATTGCTTTTTAACTGTGTGTTGTTGATTATGTTGAATTCAACAACGCATTCTCAAAAAAGCCTTGTTGCTTTCGTTGAATATAACAGTGCATGAACAGAAAAGCGATGTTGAATACTTATATCTCATTCATTCTCTTTTAGATATACAACAGTGCATGTTGTAAGCAGCACTATCAATATGATCAAAACTATTTCATGTACAATTAGTCGCTTAACATAGTGATTAATTGATTAATTGTTTGAATGTTATTTATTGCCATTATTAATTGTTCTATATATTTAATTAATTGTCATTAATCGAATGTCATAACGTAATTACTAATTTGAATTTCATTAAAAAAATGAATTAGTAAAACAAATTATTATATCTTCCACAGCGGTTCCTTAAGATTGCATTGTGGAACACTTACCTTCATATTTGAATGGGGAGTTTTTTCCATAGCGTTTCCTTTAGGTTGTGATGTTGATTAGGTATCATTGACAGCGACATCTTCATTATGCATTGTTGAAGATACTATCAGACCTTAAAAAATTAAAATGTTACCGCATTCTCACACATTCATCAACAATCCCAACACTCATTTACTCAGCAACGAAACACATTTACTCTCAAAACCGACCTCGAAAATCATTCAACCTCCAAATTATTCACTCATTCAACATCGAAAATCATTCACTCATTCAACACGAAAATCATTTAACACCAATTTTGAAAATTCTTCATTCGTTTAACCTCAAAATCATCATTCATGCATTCAACACCGAATTGAAA
>NC_032020.1:11353439-11364112 GCF_001865875.1 Lupinus angustifolius
TTTAGTGTGTCACGGTATTGATCAAAGTTACACATGTTGGACAAGACATGGTGAGATGAGAGACTTTATGGATTGTGATGATGAGATGCATATGAAAGACAACTACACAAATGCATATGAAGACGATCATTTCGAGGAAATGGCAAACGTTTTCGAAGAGGATCTTCAAGAGTTTCCTGAGATGTTTCAGCGGTTAATAAGTGATGCTGAGAAACCATTATATGATGGTTGTACTAAATTCACAAGATTGGCAGCGGTGTCAAGGTTGTATAAGTTGAAATCTGTTAATGGATGGATCGGTAAGAGTTTCACTGACTTGCTTGCACTTCTGATGGATATGTTGCCGGAAGATAATGTGCTCCCTTTTCGAACCTATGATGCAAAACAAGTGTTACGCTCCATAGGAATGGAGTACACTAGGATACTTGCTTGTGAAAATGATTGCATCTTATTTTTTAATGAGTATGCTTCATTAAAGTTTTGTTCAAAATGAAATGCATCACGATATAAGAAGGAAGACTCAATTCCCAAAAAGGTTATACGGTATTTTCCCATCAAATCAAGATTCAAGCGTATGTTTAGCAATGCCAAAGATGCAAAGAAGTTGACATGGCATTATGAAGAAAGGATTAAAGATGGCAAGCTTCGGCATCCTGCAGATTCTCCTCAGTGGAGAAAAATTGATCACGACTATCCTAGTTTTGGTCAAGAATCAAGAATTATATGTCTTGCATTGTCAATGGATGGAATTAAACCACATAGTGTTCAAATTCCCACAATACATGGCCAGTGATGTTGGTGATATACAACCTACCTCATTCTCTATGCATGAAGCGCAAATATGTGATGTTATCTATGTTAATTTCTGGACCTATACAACCAGGAAGTGACATAGACATATATTGGCTCCATTAATTGAAGACCTGAAGCAAATGTGGGAGACAGACATAAATGTATATGATGCATATAGGGAAGAAAGCTTCAAATTGAGGGTTTTGTTGTTCGACACAATCAACTTTCCCTACCTATGATAATCTATCCGGATATAGTACAAAAGGACATTTTCCATGTCTTGTATGTGAAGACAATATTCATTCAATGAGGTTGGAACACTATAATAAAAATTTCTTCCTTGGCTATCGTAGATTTTTGCCTTCAAATCATCACTATCGACGATGGAGAAAATTATTTGATGGAAACAATAAAGAAGGTTGTGCTCCTTTGCGTTGACCGGTGACCAATTATTTCAAAAGCTAAAGAGTTTGAATATTAACTTTGGTAAACCTTTTGCAAAAGAAATTGTCACAAAGGGGTGGAAGAAAAGGTCAATCTTCTTTGAATTGCCATATTGGAGTTCATTATATGTAAGACATTTCCTCGATGTTATGCATATTGAAAAAAATGTGTTTAAAAGTCTCCTTGGTACCTTACTCAATGTCCCTGTTAAGACCCAAGATGGCTTGAATGCAAGGTTGGACTTGGTTAGTATGGGAATAAGAAAGGAATTGGGGCCAATAATGAAGGGAAAACGTACATTTCTACCTCCAACAGCTTATACTTTGTCGAGGAAGGAGAAAATGGAATTTTGTAAATTTATTCATGGTGTTAAAGTTCCAGAAGGGTACTCCTCCAACATTCAGAACCTCGTATCAATGAAAGACCTCAAGTTAAAAGGTCTTAAGTCTCATGATTGTCATGTACTTATGGAACATTTCTTGCCTATTGGAATACGGTCAATTCTACCTAAAAAAGTTCGAAAAACCCTAACTAGGTTATGCTTCTTGTTCAAGGCAATTTGTAGCAAAATGATTAACCCTGAGAAATTACCTGCATTGCAAAGACAAATTATTTTGACTTTGTGTGACCTTGAAATGTGTTTTCCACCTTCTTTTTTTGACATAATGGTTCATCTAAGTCTTCATCTTTTTCGAGAGACACAACTATGTGGCCCTTCCTATATGAGATGGATGTACCTCTTTGAGCATTATATGAAGACATTAAAAGGGTATATGAAGAACCGATCAAGACTAGAGGGTTGTATTTTCGAGCGATATATTGTTGAAGAAGCTCTTGATTTTTTTACCGGATACCTTACCAATGGTGATTTCATGAGCATTCCAAAGCCTCAATATGCAAAAAAATAATATTTGGTGAAGGTATTACTAGGAATGAAATATTGACTATAACAAGAACCGAATTGGAGCAAGCGCACTTATATGTTTTACATAATGCCGACGAGGTTCAATCATATGTTGAAACACAGAAGGAGATGCTAAGGAAGTGTTACCCAAGTAAGAATGAAAATTGGATTTCCAAAGAGCATAATCGGTGTTTCATAAAGTGGCTCAAAAATCACATTGATGAGGAGTTGAATATAAATGCACATTCGTTTTCCGAAAGATTGAAATGGTTAGCCAATGGTCCAAGCCTTCATGTCTTATCTTACATTGGTTACTTGATTAATGAGTTCACATTTTATACGAAAAAACAAGATGATCAAAGTAAAATGCAAAATAGTGGTGTGACTCTTGTTGCTTGAACTTTATACATGTGAAGTGCAAAAGATAGAAACCCAATATATGCGAACATGACATACTTTGGAGTGATTGAACGCATATGGGAATTGGATTACACAATGTTTAAGATGCTTGTTTTTATTGTATATGGGTTGATAACAACAATGGCTTCTGAGTTGATGAGTTAGGGTTCATGCAAGTGGATCTTAATAGGCCAGGATATAAAGATGAGCCATTTTTTCTAGCATCACAAGCTCAACAAGTATTTTATGTTAGTGACCCAGCTGATATGAAATGGTGCATTGTTCTTTTAACTAACAAAATAATCGTCAATAATATTGATGACCAAGAATATGAAGATATTGATGAAGATGATCCTTTTTTTGGGACATATCAGTCGTGTGAGGGAAAACCAACTATGAATGATGATTTATATACAAGAGATGATCACGATGAAGGGCTTAGGGTAAATCAATATCCTCCTCCAGACAAGGATGACCCTAAAAGACAAAAACAATCAAAGAAAAGGAAAACATAGATGCAAGTAGCCTTTGTGTAATTTTGATTGTTTGTAATTTGTATAATTTTCTTATTTGTAATTATGTACTATGTCAAAACATAATTGACATGATATTCATTGTTTCTATTTTGTATTGTATTGATGTTTAATAAAACAAAATTCTGGCATGTATTAATGTGTATGTGTTGTTGAGAATGTCTATTTTGCTAATAAATGTATATGCAGGTATTAATTTATACAAATCAACAACGGATTCTAAGGGAAGCCATAGCATGCGTTGTTGTAAAGGATAACTACAACAACACTTTTTATAGAAAGCGTTATACAACAACGCTATGCATGTGATGTGCAGTTGTATTAAGGTGCTATTTGAGAAAATTTATGAATAATACAACAATGTTTTTCTGTTATTGCACTGCTAAATATATGAACTTCAACATCGCAGGTAGAAGTGTTGTTAATAAGACCTATAAAATGTGTTGTTTATTTAAGACTATATGACAACACTTTGTGGACGATGCGTTGTTGTATTGATCCACTATATGACATCTCTTTGTGGACGAGGCGTTGTTGTATTGATGCACTATATGACAGTGCTTTGTGGATGATGCGCTGTGATATTGATGCACTATATGACAATGCTTTTTATGTGGTGCATTGTGGTATATAATCAATACAACAACGTTTGTGAAGCGTTGTTAATGATGACCATATACTACTGCGGTCAAACAAAAAGCGCCCGAAAGCACTGTTATACATCTAAATTAAGCGATGTTGAATGACAACTCTGGCGTAGTGAATGAATAAAATATTTAATCGGCTAACCTCGGTTAGTGTACATACTCATTATGGATAATGAAGTAGTGGGGGGGGAATTTACGAGAGACAAATGAGCCCCGAGATGTTGAGAGGGACGGCGATGGCGGTGGTTCGTCAGCAAAGTCTTAAGGGAGAGTCTAGGTGAGATGATCCCTTGTATTCCTGGATGAGGTATTCTGTTGGATCGGACATTTCTCACAGCGCAAACTAGATGATCTCTGACAACCCCTCTTTGCAATCAGGATCAATGAGAGGGATGCCCAGAAAGTGTTTGATAGGACATCATCCTGAAATGGACAATTCTTTTAGAACAGATCGATCATATATCCTTGCAAGGAATAGTTTGGTGCGTTCAAATCGGCTTGTTATGGGACCTATACTCTCGGGTATTTCCGAATAGTTTATTGGGAGGATATTGGTGTAAGGATGGATGAAATAAACATCGCATTCATACATTGAGCTTGTGGACATTGATCCTCATGGTTTGAGTTATAACATCATTCATCATTTGCATTTACGTATGTGATATATATTGTTCATGTTATGTGAATCTGTCTGGATGTGATATTTTGTGTAATTCCATGTTGTCAATGAGGAATATTCATTAGATGTCTTACTCCATTTTCTTTCTGTTTGTTTTTAGTTCTCGTTTTGGTTCAGATGGATCGTTATGCGAGGATTCAGAGTTACCGCTTCTCGATGTCCTAGGAGAAGGCATGAGGATTGAGGGAGATCAGTACACCTACACATGCCATTGTGCCTTAGAGTTGGAGATGGTATGCCATGGCTCTATGATGCGCTTTCCATTCCATCATGCGGAGCTTGAGGCTTCCTTTACCTTTTTCCTGTCCGGAGGCCAGCGCCTGCTGTGCCATCGACTCAGTCTATGACTCCTCATGGAACAGATGATGCAAGGCCATCCAGGAGGTGACAAAGTTGAGACGACGTGATTAGTTCCCCACCATGGAGGAGAGCCGCTCGACGAACCATGCCAGAACCTCAGGCGGATGCAAGGGTGGTGACTATGTCGCAACATTCGTCCTATGACATAGAGGAGGAGATGGGGGTTCAGGAGGAGGAGCCAGAAGCTCAAGGGAATGATTATGTGGAGTTAATCTGCATCGAGGACTCCATTGAGGTTATAAACCTCTCCTCCGACTCCGATATGGAGGAAGACCTGAGCGAATGTTCTAGCGCACCCGCGGACACTAGAGCTAGCCGCTAGGAGCCATTTCCATTTCTATTTTTCTTTTTGAGTAGGGTATCTGTGTAGGGTACTTTTTGATGTGTTGAATGTCTCAGCCTTTTGTATAGTTTCAGTTTAGGCGAAGATTTCTTTCCGTCTTGTATTTCGTACTAATATGTTCCATTCTTTTAGTGAAGTATTATTCAAAGTTATGTTGAGTTATTTTTGGTTACCATTAGGTAACGATTTTTTATTGTCTGCAATATATGTTACTTAAAGTGATGTTCCAAAAATGAAACGAATATAAGGAAACAAATTTTATATTACATTATTCAGAAACAAATTACCCATTTTTGAGAAATATAATTGGAATGATTTTCGGGTGTTACACACTACAAGAAATTTTCCATTTACCTATGGATAGAAAGCGTCGGTAAAAGATAAAGACTGTGGGTATAGTACAAAAAACTTTTACCTACACACGTTTTTGTCTGTTGTATTTAAGTCATTATACCTACGATTTTTCACTATCACTATAGGTTTTAGTGACGATTGTCGGGAGCGTGAGTATAAAACTTGGACCTATTCCTTCATATTTTGTCCATCACTATATGTGTTTATACCTACTAATTTTGCTTGTCACTATATGGTTTAGTAATAGTAGTCAATATTGTATATATAAGGCTAAAACTTATATATTTGGTGTTTGTCCATCACTATAGATTAATATGATTTTCTAATACCTATGGTTTTATTCTATTGGTGATATTAAAAGAGTCATACCTACACCCAAGTTTCATTTTGATTTGTTTTAGTGACTGGTCATAATATGAAATCATAATATGAGTTTATAATGGAAAAATAAATGTATGAACACATCATTATATTTAAAATTAAAAAAAGTCATACAATTCAATGACGTATTTGAGTTAAATATGTGCATCTAAAAATAACATAACTACATATAGCATAGGCACAAAAATTCTTATAATCCTTAAAATTACACAATTTTGGATCAAGACCATCTAAATAGATACAAATTATATTTCAAAATAAAATAAAAATGCTTTATTTCTCAGTTTGTTGTATCAAAAATAAAATATTTGCTAACCTTCACATGCAAAGAATAAAAAAGACAACAATGAATAAATAAAATAACTCAATGAAAAAACTCTATTAATAAAGAATTGTTATACCATATTCATTTTCTTCATTACAATTTGAATTCATAGAACCAAAAGAAGTTAGGGTAGTAGAAGAACCATAAACCTATTGAAAGCTAAAGCAAAAGAATGTAAGTTAGTGAACTATTTTGGTGTGATCTATTTTGTTCTTAATCAAAATACCATATATAGTTATATATTCTCATAGTCAACTCAATTACAAATATTCAATGCATATAAATCAAAATAATCAATTATAATAATTACCCAACACATATATATCAGCATACCATAGTGTTGCTTCAAGGTATATAAATTCAAGTTACTGTATTAGACTAACTATAACCATAATAAGTCTAATGTTGGAATTAACAATGGGAACAAAAATAAACTTGAGGACCAAAGTGAGAGACAAAAATTAATGAACCAAAAGTGAAACAAACAATTAATTTGAGGACCAAAATATCAAAGTTATGGTTAAGTAGCTTATCATAAGCAATCTGATGTGATATATTGTCTCGCTCCAAAGAATAAGGTGCGAAGAAATTTGTGAACTCTTGGTTTTAGTATTGAATCCATTGACTTTTTGAAGAGATGTGAAATGAATCTAATATTTCTTAGTACTAAGTAGTTAAATGAAGAAGCCCTAACAAACCTCATGCCCCAATATAGAACACATTGTAGGCACAATATAGAACACATTTATTTCAATAATGTTCCAACTGTTGCATAATAATTGAAGTTATGCACAAGCCACACGCATCAAATGTAAAAACTTTCATGCCCCAAGGCATCTGCCAAAACTATTAGGAACATAATTTAGAGACCGCCTTAACAAACCATGAACCACAACTGGAATTATTTTCCAAAACATAGTTATGTCATCATGAAGAGTAGAGACTAAACTTGGCATTAACCTATCTAACACAAATTTGTTCTCAAACTTCAACTTCAAATAGTCAGCTCGAACTTCATAGATCCCCTAAAACTTGGAAGACAGATATTAAGTATGAATAGCTATTCGTTCCTTATAAATTTTGATGTATGTTAATTAATGAAAAGAAATAAAAAATTCAAACTAATATTTAAAGATTGTGAATGTAAATCAAAATAGTTAATAATAGAGAGTAAAATGTCAAAAAACAAAGTAGACATAAAAATGCTAAAAAATTAATTTAACCAACATTTGGTATATTTCCCGACCATTTTGGAGGCATGTTTAATAGTTCCTAAAACAAAAATTCCCGACCATTTTGCAAAACTCATTTTGGTTACTAAACTTACATTTTTACTTGTGTAGTTAGATAGTCATTTTTGGGATGTAATAAGGTGACATGTTCAATAGCTTACACGATTTTGATGACATTTATGGGAATGTGATGTCTAGGAACATTGTTAACAATGAATCAAATAAGCTTAAAATTAATTTACGGGACAATATGTTAGTTTTGATTGCGAATGCAAGGAAAGGTTGTCTGCTATAAGGTGTCATAATGCAAATGTTAAGAACTTAGTGGATCCTCCCCTTAGCATAGCAGGAGCTTTATGTTTGTGAATGAGTTTAGTCACAGGAGCTTTATGTTTGTGAGCAAAAGTAACAGTTTTTTTTTATTTGCCTCTTTGTCTCACAATATAGAATGATCTACGGGGAACTTTTGAACAAGTCCAAAATGTATCAATGTGATGGAAAAATATAAGTACACATAATGAATAATATACTAATTTTATATGCATAAATATGAAATTTATATTTTATTCTTATCTCTTAAGAAAAGTCTCAGCAGCTTCATATTAAAATATCTAATAGCAAATTATCACACTACTTCTACACAAACAATTACACTACCTCAACGCGCCACTTACACACCATCTCCTGTATATAAAAGACCACTCCCACTTAATATCAAATGTTTCAAACCAATACAATTAGCCAAGTACCAAAACCAATATTTTAAATTGTGATTAGGGCCAAAATTGTGAATATATTGTGGTTATCATAATTGCGAAAAAATTTGGTTCACTCACTCGCAATTGCAGATACCACTCGGAGACTCCAAAATTAAAATATTATGGCTGTAATTACCATTGCTTATTACAATTTAGAAGATCTGCAAAAAAAAAAAAACTCACAAGGTGCTACACAACTAGAAATTAGATTCCTACTTAGATCCTACTCATATAGTAGACAAACAACCCAAATTATTTAGTAAGTTATTTAGTGTAGAGGGACATCCTGAATTTTTAAAGAAAAACTTTATACCATCAATTCTAAAGCATAAAACATATTTTGTTTGCAAACGACATGGTGAAAAACAAATAATAATTATTATATTGAATTATTTTATACAATTGTGGATAGTCAATTTAAGGTATTTCATTATCGTATCTCCAAAATAAATACTTAGTAGGTTGTGATAGATTGGCTAGAGTCGTTGGTGGCATAAGGAAAGATGTTGTCAAAAAAAACATGTCTTGACAAAAAAATTCTCTATTTTTCAGCCATGGTGCTCTTGGCATTGATAGATCAGAGTATGTTGCAGCTTCTGTTGGAAGCCTTCTAATACCATATAACGAAAATGAATAATACACTTTATTTCTTATTGAATATGGAACCTCTCAAAGGGTATTTATATAAGATAATATGGATCTTAAGCAAGTCAAAGAAAAACCAAAGAACCTAAAAGTGAATAACAACTCACCTAACCAACTTAACTAACTATCCTAAAAAGGTAATTCAAGGAAGGTTCTAGACTTAAAAGACCAAAAATACAAAGAAAAGCTTATAGGAAAATATGCGCCCATCTTAGGACTTTGGTGCGCCCAACCTATGCCTTGGTGGGCCATGGGACACGGTCATGGCTCATGGCCACAATCAGATAGAATGTGCACCAACTAAGCCAAAAATCTTTGGTCATTTTGTACGCCTCGGTCACGGTACTATGGTCAACAATCTAGTTGTCTCAATCAACCTGCCTTGGTCCTGTCGTGGTCACGACCCATCTTGTGTCGGTCATCCTGGCCTAGCTCCTTAGTCAATTTGGTTCGGCCCTGAAACCTCGCAGTTTTTCTATGTCCCCTCCTGGTACATCGAGAATCGTTACCTCCGAAACCTCGCAGTTTGGTCCATCTGAACACGAACCGAAGACAAGCAAAAATAAAAGAGAGTAAGACATCTAATCAATATTGTTCATTGACGACATGGAATTACATAGAATATCATATCTAGATAGACACATATAATATACACAATATATTTCGCATACCTAAATGCAAATGATGAATGATATAATATCTCAAACTATGAGAATTAGTATCCATGAACTCAATGTATGAATGATATGTTTGTTAGGTACGAGTGGCGGAATACACCTAGAAGGGGGTTAACTACTTTATTAAGTCTTGTGAGACTCACACCTAGGTTTACCTAACCTAGACTCAATATCTATGGTAAGCAACTTAGACTTCTAAAAAGATAATAAAGAATTATAACCTAAGTCTAATAAGTCACCACTTCACCACTTGAGTCCTTGGCATATTGATTGTTGAGCCATCTTCAAGCTTTAACTAATTCATTGTCTTCATCAAAACATAGGCAAACATTGCTAATGCAATCCTTGACGCTTTGCACTCTCAATCTCCCCCTTTTAGATGATGACAAACACCACATCAAATAATACGTTACATTTGATGAATTAGCTTGATGATGTTGTACATTTTCATAATGGTTGTGAATATTCAAAATTGAAGCACTTTGCTCTCCCCCTTAGGTAAGGAATCATTAATAATACGGAAGCTATTATGACAACCTGCAAATAACATCAAACACAACAAACAACAACCTTTCTCCCCCTTTTGACATTATCAAAAAGATACGAATATTCAATTCTAGTCAAAAGTAAAAAGAGATATAGCAATTTATTATGAAAACTGTAATTATTAGCATAGGTAATAAACAGTTTGAGAAGCTTAAACAAATGCATTGATGTCTGACTCTATAGACAGATTTTGCATGACATATCCATTATGTAAATAGTTTAGACATGGAATGATTAAACATATATGTATGCCACTTGTTAGTACCACTTGTTAGGTGCCATTATCACCACTTATTAGCACTTCTTAGGCAATTTTCATTTTAAAGCATATTTCAATCATTCAATTATAATAAATACATAATTAAGACATGTTCAAGATTCATGCAAAAACAAATTCTATTTAACATAATTAGCAAGGTTTAACATAATTACAAAATACTAAAAGATGGTACAACCATAACCATGAGATGTACTTGACTCAAAAATATACATGTAAGCCAAAAAACAACAAGAATTAAACTTCAAAAAAACATTTTGAGCCCAGGTAATCGATTATCACAAAATTTAATCGATTAAGATGATTTATTTCAGAAAGCTTTAGCTACTGGAACTCATTTAATCGATTATCCTAAGGGTTAATCGATTAATGACAGA
>NC_032020.1:11364212-11367689 GCF_001865875.1 Lupinus angustifolius
TTGATGATATGATGTTTGAATGGTTTATTTGACATTCAAAGTGCGTTGCTCCCCCTTTCATTGTTCTTCCCTTTATCTTCTCCCCCTCAATTACTTAGAGAAGTATTATTGGTAGGTAGCTTAATACAGAAGCTCATTTAACAACCTTTCTCAATAACTTTTTTTCTTAATAGTGAATTTTCCCTTGACGCTCAAATGTCCTTTGGCACACCTACAAACACAATTTACTTGTCTCTTTCGGGTACCCAAGTTATTTTGGGTCCCTTCTTGTTAGTAACTAAGGGATCTTGCCCTTTCTTTACCCAAACATATTTTACACTTGGCACACCAAATTTTTTAAGATAGCATGTAGTGCATGTGTGACCATGTGTACCACAATAGAAACAATTAGGCATGTTATTATTTGATTTCTTATGCATATGAACTATTGGATTTCTATATGGTCTTTTCTTAGGTTCAGGTTTATATCCAATTCCAGATCGGTTACCAACGTTTCTTGTATTAGCAAGCAATGTGTTAAGGTTTTCTTGACTATATGTGAGCTTTGAAATTTTTTGTTTTAGAATAGAATTTTCAGCATTTAAATTTTTACAAGTACATTTAAATTCTCACAAGTATCACATATAGAGTGTTGACATAATTTAGAAGTAGAGAAATCACATGAGGCACATGCATAGATAAGATCAAGAGTTTCATTTTTAAATTTAAGTTCATCTAATTTCTTTTGCATTTCAATTATTTTCTTTTCATGCAAGGAGATAACTCTTTTCTATCTCTATTTATTTTAACAAATTTTCTTTAACTCCTCATGCATTTCGACATAAGCTGCATATAATTAATCGTATGAAGGAGAGTCATTAGAGCATGATGAAGTATAGGAATGTACCTCAATAGAGTCATCTTCATCACTAGATGTACACTTCTCATGCACTTGTGCTAAAAGGCATACCTTTGAGTCTATCTCCTCATTGGATGAGCTTGAAGTCGAATCTTTCTCGGAATCGTTCCAAAAAATGTATGCTTCTTTTTACTTGGACATTCGAGAGTTGCTCTTCTTGTTATCGAATTTCTTGATGTGGCTCGGGCACTGATGCTTCATGTGCCCCGATTTTCCACACTCATAGCAAGTGAAGCCTTCTTTGGGAATCTTGCTTTTCTTGGTTGAGTTCTTGGCTTCTTTCTTTAGATTCTTGATCCCTCCTTTCTTCTTGAGATATTTCTTGAATTTTTCATATAGGAGAGTCAAGTCTTCATCGGAATCAGAATTTGAACTAGAATCCTCACTTTCTTGATCCTCTTGAAATCTTGTAGCCTTGAGTGTGATTTCATTCTTGTCTAAGTCTTCATTCATTATCAGGCGCCCTAACTCCATTTCATGTTCTTGGAGTTTCCCAAATAGGGCACCTAATAGCATGTTGTCTAAGTTCTTTGACTCCATTATCGCGGTTACCTTTGGTTGCCATTTCCTATAAAGACAACGCAAATTTTTTTAGACAAATCAGCATTAGTAAAAGTTTTATCAAGGGCGGCCAAATGTCTGTGTCTATTGCCACGATATAGATTCTCATGTGAACCTTTCAACAGGCATAACATTCGCCACTGAATACGGGAGGGCGGTTAATGGATGTGCCATCACCGCCAAATGGGTTATTAGATCCCATATGTAGTCCCTCTTGGATCATGCGGGTGCAGTTGAGCTAGCACGTCGTACTAGCTATGATACCACTTGTTAGGTATCAGTGGCGGAATACACCTAGAAGGGGGGTTAAATTACTTTATTAAGTCTTGTGAGACTCACACCTAGATTTACCTAACCTAGACTCAATATCTATGGCAAGCAACTTAGACTTCTAAAAATATAATAAAGAATTATAACCTAAGTCTAATAAGTCACCACTTCACCACTTGAGTCCTTGGCATGTTGATTGTTGAGCCATCTTCAATCTTTAACTAATTCCTTATCTTCATCAAAACATATGCAAACGTTGCTAATGCAATCCTTGACTCTTTGCACTCTCGATGTTTATTTCATTCATCCTTATACCAATATCCTCCCAATAAACTATTCAGAAATAACCGAGAGTACAGGTCCCATAACAAGCCGATTTGAACGCACCTAAAAATATTCCTTCCAAGGATATATGATCGATCTATTCTGAAGAACTGTCCGCTTCAGGATGATGTCATATCAAACACTTTCTGGGCATCTCTCTCATCGATCCTGATTGCAAAGGGGGGTTGTCATAGATCGTCTAGTTTGCGCTGTGAGAACTGTCCAATCCAACAAAATACATCATCTAGGAATACAAGGGACTCGTCTCACATAGACTTGCCCTCAAGACTTTGCTGACGAATCACCGCCAACGCCGTCCCTCTCAAAATCACAGGGCTCGTTCGTCTCCCGTAAAATTCATCTCCACTACTTCATTATTCATAATGAGTATGCACACTAATCGAAGTTAGTCGATTAAATATTTTACTAAGACTTTTATATCGATCGGCCCATCCTAAGATATCTCTCAAATGAATGCTTCTTGTGGGACTCGATCCTATGTTATCACGTAATATAGGAATAACATCCCTACCACTATGAACCATCGCTGAATTATCCTGGACAGCCACATGGCCAAGCCTCTTATGGTTAGACGACCTCGCTGTGTGGTATCATGTAATCCTTTTTGGGCATCGCCTTGCTCACGACAACATCATCAGAATCCTTGCCCGAATAAGGTACAAGAACAAAGGTAACTGTATAAGTTTGTCAATTTGGGCATCAAACTCAATCATTTGAGCCACGGTCTTTCCCAAGTGTTAATTACACTTCACACCCAAGGTAGAGTTATTGTCTAAGCAATCAATCGGTAAAAAACAATCAACATTATTGTCCATCTCCCGCTCGGGCAAGATGTGAAGAAGATCTTGCTCCTGACCTTGGCACGGTTTTGAGGAAGACACCAACATCACCAAAAAGAAGAAAAGGAAGATNAAAGCAAAAATTGACAAATATGATTCATCCAGTGACGAATCAGAAAAGGATGATTAAGATGACATGAGCATGTTCGTAAAGAAATACAGTAAGTTCCTTAAAAGGAATAAAGGTGCAAGAAGTGGTCAAATAAAGAATTTCTCCAATAACAATGATGCCTCCAACTCGAATCAAATTTTTACGTGCTTTGAATGTGGGAAATCTGGCCACATGAAGATGGACTGTCCAAACTTAAAGAAAAGTTCCTTCAAAGGAAAGAACGACACTAAGACCGGATGAAGGGCATACATAGCTTGGGAAGATAACGACACCAGTTCTGCATCTGAGACAGAAAATGAAGAACAAGCTCACTTGTCACTTATGGCATCTCATCACTCAGATGATGAAGAGGTAAATGATTCTAACCTATTTTCTCCTTCCGAACTTCAAACCGCATTCAATGATTTGCATGATGAATACGTTAAATTGTCTAAAATATTTCTAAAACAGAA
>NC_032020.1:11367789-11370631 GCF_001865875.1 Lupinus angustifolius
CCTGTTGTAAAGGATGTAGTATCTTGTGATGATGATGACTTACCAAGTTCTCCTACCAAAGAAACTTCTATTGTTGACATTACAACCAATACTGAAGAATTGAGAATGAATGATGATCTATCCTCTCAAGAAGAGCATAACCACTCAGACTTGCCTAAAGAATGGAGGACCCATCGAAACCATCCTATTGATAACATCATCAGCGATATGAGTAAAGGTATAACTACACGCAGAATGCTTGATGCATGTTTAAACATGGCTTTTTTTTTCTCCAATTTAACCATCTAAGATTGATGATGCAATCGAAGATGAGCACTGGATTCTTGCTATGCAAGAAGAATTAAACCAGTTTGAAAGAAATGAGGTATGGGAACTTGTTCCTAGACCTAAGAATAGACATGTTATAGGAACCCGTTGGGTTTTTAGAAACAAATCTGATGAAAATGGTATTATTGTTAGAAACAAAGCTAGACTAGTAGCCCAAGGATACAATCAGGAAGAAGGTATTGATTTTGATGAAACATTTGCTCCTGTTGCTAGACTTGAAGCTATTAGGCTATTGCTTGCATATGCTTGTTCTCTTAATTTTCAGCTTTATCAAATGGACGTCAAGAGCGCATTTCTCAATGGCTATATTCAAGAAGAGGTATTTGTAGAGCAACCTCCTGGTTTTGAAGACTACAAACATCCCTCTCATGTTTTCAAATTAAAGAAAGCCCTCTATGGCCTAAAGCAAGCGCCTCGCGCATGGTATGATCGTCTAACGAACTTTCTAACAGAAAAAGGTTTCACAAAAGGGAAGGTCGACACTACTCTATTTATTAAGAAAATTAATCATCATACTTTATTAGTTCAAATTTACGTTGATGATATTATTTTCGGTTCTACTAATGAAAATTTGTGTAGTGATTTTAGCAAAATGATGCAAGGGGAATTTGAAATGTCCATGATGGGTAAGTTGAACTATTTTCTTGGACTTCAAATAAAACAGCTTGATAATGGCATCTTTGTGAGTCAATCCAAATATTGCAAAGACTTGTTAAAAAGATTCGATATGGATGACTGCAAGCCGATAGCTACTCCCATGGGATCAGGAACATACATCGATGTAGATGAACCCGGTAAATGTATTGAAATATCTAAATATCGAGGTATGATCGGATCTCTCTTGTACTTAACTGCTAGTAGACCTGATATAATGTTTAGTGTATGTTTGTGTGCTCGCTATCAATCTAAACCTAAAGAATCACACCTAGTTGCGGTTAAAAGAATCTTGAAATGTCTAAAAGGTACAACTGAAGTTGGATTGTAGTACCCTAAAGGAAATATATGTGAACTGGTTGGATACTCAGATTCAGATTTTTCTGGATGCAAAGAGAAAAAGTACAAGTGGTACTTGTCATATTTTAGGCAATGCTTTAGTTTCTTGGTCTTGCAAGAAACAAGCATGTGTAGCTCTAAGCACTGCTGAGGCTGAATACATAGCAGCAGGTAGTTGTTGTGCCCAAGTGTTGTGGCTTAAGCAACAATTACGAGATTATGGCTTAGACTTAGGCTGCACTCCGCTGAAATGTGATAATACTAGTGCTATTAATCTCACAAAGAATCCGATTATGCATTCTAGAACCAAACATATAGATATAAGACATCACTTTCTAAGGGATCATGTTCAAAAGAAGGATGTATCTGTCGAATTTGTTGATACTCATAATCTACTAGTAGACATTTTCACTAAACCCTTGGCAAAAGAACCTTTTTATAAAATTAGACTTGAACTAGTCATTCTTGATGAAGCTTACTTGTCCTAAAAATGCTTTTATATGATTATGTGTATGCTTCACCATGTTATCTCATGCCTACTTGAACTTAATTATGTGCATTTATGTTTATATGCTTCTATTTTTGGGTTAAAATCTTTTTCAAAGCTCTAAAATTGCATAAAAATGATTTTTCTAAGTCAGTATTTATATGCTTCTATTTTTGGGTTAAAATCGTTTTCATAGCTCTAAAATCGCATAAAAATGGTTTTTCTAGAGTCAGTAACCGATTACCCACTTTGAGTATCCGGTTACTCAAACCCGCTGTTTGTCAATTTTTAAAATTTTAAGTTAGAGTAACCGATTACTCAGAAGTGAGTAACCGATTACTCTAAGCAGGTATTTAAGGGAAAATTGCATTTTTCAGAACCTCATCTTCTTCCCTCTACTCTCTAACTCGTGGTCACCCCTTTTCCCTCTAGAATCTTCATTTCTTAACCATTTTGGGTGATTTTTGTGTCCATTCATATCACATTGTTCATTCTAAACACTTCCACACCATTGTTTTCGTGATTAGTGGCCCGAATAAAAAACCCCCAAAATCTCAAAACCCAAAAACCTAAAACCTCAAAATCACATCCATGGCTTCCTCTTCCAAGAAACAGAAAACCAATGCTTCACAAAGGAGTCAAGGAACATCTATGGAGTCTAACCCACTTGATTTAGCAAAGCTTCTTGCTAATGATGATCAACGCAAAGTTTTTGAGGAACACTTTCACTGCAGACCCATTTTCACTCCGAAATTCGGTAAGATTGAAAACTTTGAAGGATATGATTTTCTATTTCCTTTTCTTTTGCGGCAACAAAACCTTTTTGACTTTTGCTGTGAAAAAAACGACATTTATCCTGAACTCATTCGAGTTTTCTACTGCAACTTGAACTTTCGAAAAAACCGTCTCACTTCCTATGTAAAAGGAAAGGAGATTGCGGTAGATTTAAAAACTTTTAGTTCATTGTGCTGTAACATACCTCATAAATGTAACATTGTTGGTTTCGGACTTCAATGTGATTGGGATAACTATGAT
>NC_032020.1:11370731-11384658 GCF_001865875.1 Lupinus angustifolius
TTCACGGGGTGTGAAGAGAAAGGGGAATATATTCAATTCTTTCTTTCACGGGGTGTGAAGAGAAATGGAATTGATTCACTTGGAAAGGGGTTTTCCAAGGGTATAAGAATTAGGGAGTGTGTAAGGTACATAGAGATCTCGGGGTGAGATATTGTAATTACAACTCATAATTCTTAGTGGAAAAATCTCTTGTGCGGCAAGAGTACTAGATGTAACATTCAGTGGACAGGAAGGTGAACCAGTATAAAAACTCCTTGTGTACTCTCTTTTCCTTATCTCTTTCATTTTATTTCCTATTATTTTTCTGCATATTGTTCCGCTGCACTTTAACTTTGATTTTGCAGAAAAAATGGCCATTATTTTAAAACAACTAAAGCCGAAAACCGCATGGAACGATGAAGATAAAAAGAAGGTACAATATTGTGCTTCACATACTAACCTTTGCACTTGGCATTGATGAGTTTTTCAGGGTATCTAATTGCAAATCTGCAAAGGAAATGTGGGACACCCTTGAAACAATTCATGAAGGAACCGAAGAGGTAAAAAGGTCAAGACTTAATACTCTCTCCCAAGAGTATGAAATGTTTCGCATGAAACCTGGAGAGAAGATCCTTGATCTACAAAAGAGGTTCACTCATCTTACAAATCACCTTCTGGCACTCGGAAAAGTTCTATCAAACAGTGATCTAAATCTGAGAGTCTTGAGATCACTTACCAGGACTTGGCAACCAAAGGTAACTGCTATATCTGAAAAGAAAAGTCTTTCAAAAATGTCTTTGGCTGCCTTGTTTGGAAAATTGCAGGAACATGAGTTAGAACTTAGCCAATTAGACCAACATGAGGAACAAGAGAAAAAGAAGAAGAACATTTCTCTGAAAGCAAAAGTTGACAAATATGATTCATCCAGTGACGAATCAGAAAATGATGATTCAGATGACATGAGCATGTTCGTAAAGAAATTCAGCAAGTTCCTTAAAAGGAACAAAGGTGCAAGAAGTGGTCAAATAAAGAAGTTCTCCAAGAACAATGATGCCTCCAACTCAAGTCAAAATTTTACATGCTTTGAATGTGGCAAATCTGGCCACATGAAGATGGACTGTCCAAACTTAAAGAAAAGTTCCTTCAAAGGAAAGAACGACACTAAGACCGGACGAAGGGCATACATAGCTTGGGAAGATAACAACACCAGTTCATTTTATTTCCTATTATTTTTCTGCATATTGTTCTGCTGGACTTTAACTTTAATTTTGCAAAAAAAACGGCCATTATTTTAAAACAACTAATTCCCCCCCCCCCCTCTTAGTTGCACTCTGATACTTACACGAGAGACTGTCGCTCAAACGACAAATTCATCAAAACAGACTCAATTCTCTGTCGGACTCTCGCCCAAAAGAGAGATTGTTGTTCAAGTGACGAATCCACCAAAAACTGGTCAAAATCTCCATCTGATCCTCGCCCGGGCGAGGGATTGTCGCTCAGGCGCCAAAATCGCCTAGAACAGGCCAAGCATGCTGTCTAGCCCTCGCCTAGGCGTGGCTGTCTTAGTGGTCAAGCGTGTCTGGCTCGTCCAGGCGTGGCTGGTCTGGTGGCCATGACCACTCTCTCAACATTTTGGGCCACCGGATCGAATATCACCGCTATTTTCGATCCCTACGCGTTTTAGTTTCTCGAGTGGTGTTCTTTCATGGATAACTACCACAATACTTGATATTTTAAACTATCCTAAGGCATACAGCTTAAGAAGTCATCCTCACTTAATCCAGACATGCAATCATTTGGTTAAGTACAGGTTTCTAAAAAAACAAATATAACTCCCAACTTTTGAGTTAGTTGGGAGATCCGGGTGTCATATTCGGATACCACTATGTCACGAATAATTCTCCCTCACCTTGGGTTGTAGAGCGATTGCTATCCTTTAAGTGAATGGGTGGGTTGTCCGCCTTCGAACGCCTCGAAACTAAACACAAACGCCAATCAGTGATTTGCTAGTTAAATCTTTTACCTACTAACTTTAAGGTAAATACATCATGTTAATCTATTTTAAGAACATTCGAGACTTTCATCTATCCGGTCCAAGATTCATATTCTTGAACCATCCTTTATCCTCGAAAATCTCGTTCACGATTCTCATTTTGTTCATGGTCATTTCAACACCTTCTTTACAAGGGTTGATCCCATACTCAAAATGACATTTTAAATCAAAACACCATTTGATTTCATACTCATCTTATTGAAACAAAATGAACAACATGCAAATTTTTAAACACTAAAACAGCCCCATGAACAACAAGATTTCATGGTTTCAAAACATCGATTTTGTAAATTCACGAGAACCCATTTTTCGAGTTCTTGAGTATAACAAGAGTTAGGAAAATTATTAGAAAATTTTCATGGTTGAAAATGTTTGTAACATATGTACAAACATCATACTAAAATCTCATAAACACTTAACGGTTAGATTCTAAGAGATGAAGAACGAAAAAGAATGAAGGCTTACCTTGGAGTTTTTGAGAATCAAAGTGAAGAAGAAGACTGAAATGCCAAGGGTTTATCTAAGTTAGAGGGGGCTCTTTTAAAGGCAATGAGTCTGGTCTGGGGAGGGAAAAACCAAAGGTTTTCAAAGAGTAAATTGTGTAATGGGTAGATGAAGGGGTTTAAGGGGTTTTGTGTAAGAGATGAGCATTTTTGCTTGCTTTCCAAGCAAGTTTCACTAGTGAAAGTGAAGTGACCTCTTCAGTGAAACATTCGTGATTAAACCATGCCGAGTATTGTTGGCTAATACTCGGCTGGATATTAAAAATCTTCCAATTTCAGTTTACGGTTAGAACTTCAAAACACAGAATTCGGAGTGAAAAATATTTAGAAATGCGTCATGGACAAACTTGATGTCTATCTTGAATCAAAACAATATTTTGAACCCAACGGCGCAATCCGAATTCGATTTTGAGCTACGAAAATCAAAAACACATTATTGGGCCGAATTCAGGCGAATTTGGGCCCGACGACAGCTCAAAAACTTTCTGTCACGGAAAATTACGAAAGTTGACCATAAAATAGAATTTCACAAAATAGGACTAACACTCAACTACAGTTTAGCCTAAATCATTACTGATTAATTTCTAAAATTAAATCTTGTTAAAATACATAATTAATTCAACATACATCGAAAATTCACGGTGTTACATTTTATGCACATGATGATTTTTGTTGAAATAATTTAATGATGTGTGATAATCAACTTGATACTTACATCATTATTACTCATAGTAATGTTGAATTTTTTTTTGACATGAATGAATAATCTTTCAGATAAAGTTAGCAATGATTTTACTTGTTGCCTCAACGTGAGAAAGTGTCTTTTCAACTTGAAAGAGTTGATCATTGGATAAGTTTAAAATATGAATCACGTAAAGATCAATTAAAAATGATCTAATTTATCCGATTAGACATATTTAAATAGTGATCTTAACATTAATATGTTCATCATTCTATAAATAATAATATTTGTTATTTTAATTTTTAAGGTATAATGCATGTTCATCCTTGGGGTCTTAGATCTTGTTACCAAAGTGACAACTACATGTAGGATTCATGTTAAATCTAAACTTGCACCACAAGAAATAACAAAAAAAAAACAGAATTATTTTTTGTCAGGATGCAAGCAATCCTGAGCCACCACTTGAATCAATTGTAGCTAATTAAAAAAAAACAAAGAATTGTATAAACCAAACACAGTAATGCTCGATATTAAGTTCCAATTATTTGCAACACTGTATAGAAAGTCATAAAAGATAGAGAGAAAATTATAACCTAAAGTGCCAAGATTTAAGCCATAATTCTCAATAACTGCAACTCCTTTAACACATTCACTTCAATCATTCTTCATCCACTCCCTCAAAAGCCCATGCACGGGTTCTTCGAATATCCTTCTCTTCTGCAGTAGTATAATCATTCACAACTCTAAAGAAGTTCCTCACAAACTTAACGCTCTTGTCCTGAATCAAATCAGCCATTGCCTGGCACAGAAAATCAAGAACATCCTTCATGTTCAGGTAATTAGCAGCGAGGAGCAACTCCTGCAACTCTTTAAAAAAAAGGATGAGATCGTGACCGTGTATAAATCTTTATACTTACAGTTCATAGATATTACACCCTTTCTATATTAATCTCCAATGTATATATATTGACTGTAATATTTATCTACTATTTATTTGCATTATTTATATTTAAATGTCAATGATGATAAATATGAGTGATAAATGATGCAATAACAGTACAAAAAACTCTAACATTGTTAATACATATATTTTTATCATAAAATATATGAAATTTTATAAATGAATAATGAATGTGCACAAAAATTTTAATATTTTTTAAGCTGATACAATAATAATTAAAATCTTCAACTCAGTAATTGTTTGTAACACAATTAGATCATTTCAATAAATAAGTTATATGTTACAATAATAATATTTATATTCATAAATGTACTAAATTTATTATTATATATAACTTAACTAATATGTAGTTTATTAATTAATGAATCATATCTTGAATCATTGTACAACTATATCAATACAATTTTTTTTTTAAAGCAAAGGTGCCTTGCACCAATATGTATTAAAAATGGGCCTAATAGACGAGCATATAAATCTATAGGCAGGCAAATCTGCCTTGTTTTCACAAATTCAGAGCAAATTAGACTAGGCATAATATTCCACCAAGTGCTTGATCTAGTATGAATACCATGATTAGCAAGCTTATCCGCACAAGTGTTCCCTTCTCTGAATATGTGAGAGATGCTGAAATTCATATTACCCAAGAGAAGCTTGCATCTAACAAATCTGTTATGTAATTGCCAAGGAGGATTGATTGACCCTTTCAAAATACTAACCACCAATGTTGAGTCACATTCCAGCTAAAGGTTCTTCCAACCTTTGTGATGAGCTATCTCAATAGCAAGGATTGTCGTATGCAATTCAGCAAACAGAGCATTGTTGATATCCAGATAGGTTGCAAAACAAGCTATGAAATTTCCATGATGATCTCTGAAAATACCTCCTCCTCCTGCATGACCGGGGGCACCATGGGCAGAGCCATCTGTATTAACTTTAAGCACACCCCAAGTAGGCCTTTTCCAAATCACCTCAGAGTATGAAGGAGCCTTGCTATAATTAAGAGGGACATTGAAAAATTTCAATATGCTGAATTCATGCAGAGAAGAGAAGGCAATTGCATTAGAGCATGATCCATCTAGAGTAGTTCCTCTTCTAATCTTAGCAATTTCTTGGGCCATAGATATTTTCCTGCCTTCAAACCTTAACTGGTTTCTGCAGTACCAAATGGTGCTAATTGTGTGGATAATACAGGCTAAGGACACATGCTTTAGCAAAGGACTCCAGACTGTTTTGGAGAAAGCCATGATATTATCATTAATTGAGGAGCAGTCTAGGGAGTTTGAGAAAACATCCCTCAACCAAGACCATAGATAAGCAGCAAAGGGGCACTGCAAGAAGAGGTACTCTGTTGTTTCAGTATTGGCTCTGTAGAGGCTACACATGGAAACAATGTCACACCCTCTTTTCTGAATATTTTCATCAGTTGGCATACGATTCTTCCATATTCTCCAGAGGATGAAAGACTTCGAAGAGGCAATGTGTGTTGACCAGATGTGCTTTAGGCCAGAAGGAGGATCGGGATTACACACACAAGCAAAGATAAGCTTTTAGAGATAGCTTACCATCATTAGAGTTGCTCCAAACCAGCTTGTCCATGCCCTCTGAGGCTATAGTAGAAGCAATTTTCCTACTGATCATAGGGTACCTTGTGGCTAAAGTATTAGGTATGATCCAGTTAGAGTTATCTATGAAGTCAGCAACCTTAGCCTGCAAGGTAGAGTGAATATGAGGGGAAATATCCAACAGCTCCACTAGAGGGTCCCCTAGCCAGTTATCTGTCCAAAAATTGATGTTGTGCCCCTCTCCAACCAACCAGATTGAGTTCTTAAAGACCAAATTTCATTGCTCCTTGATACCAGGCCATATAGATGATTTAAAGTATCTAGTAGGTTTAGATCTGCTACAACCAAATCTGTTTTTGTAGAACTAAGCCCATTCATGATTAGAAGAAACCATTTCCCAAGCCAATTTCAACATAGCAGCTTTGTTAATCATAGATATAGACTTAATACCAAACCTCCATCAGCAAGGGGGTTGCAAACCTGATTCCAGGCCACAGTTACCAGCTTTTTGACCTCAGTGTCACCAGACCAGATGAAGTTTCTGATTTTCCTATCCAATGTCTTGAGCAATTGAGTTGGCCACTTGTAGATGTGGAAGCTATATAATAGCATGCTTTGGATCACGGATTTAACCAGCTCAACTCTGCCCATAATAGAGAGACTAGAGCCCTTCCATTTAGCTAACTTGACTAGGATCTTATCAGTTATAGGTTGAAGGTGATACTTCTTGGGCTTCCCTATGAAGATTGGGACACCATATCAATACAAAATTGATATAGTATTCATTGTACATAATAATTATCTATTTGTCTCTTTATTATATAATGTAAAACATCTATCCAATATACTTACAATTGAGAAAAATATATACAATTTTCTTAAACTTTATAACTTTTGTAGATAGGAATTTTAAACTTTAATTTCGTTTTAATCACACCTTAAACTTTTACTACTCGTAAAATACATCATTTTATTAAGTTCATGTTTTATTTTTAACGATTAAATCTCACCTTTCAATTTTTTTTATATACAATATTGATTTTTTTGATTTAAAACTATAATAAATAAATAATATAAGAGGACGACTATTTGTCTTGTTGCAAAAAGAAAATTACCAACTGAGCTATCATATTAAATGTACACTTGTCAAGTTCAAAGCCCCCATTCAATCAAAACTTTAAATGGATGATGAATGTGCACAAAAAATAATATTCTTTAAGGTGATATAATAATGGTTCAAATCTTCAACACAATAATTATTTGTAACATAGTTAGATCATTTTAATAAGTAAGTTGTCGAGCTCCGATTTTCAGCTGCACGACTTTGTTTAGAGTTGCTACTACATTTTATAGTTAAAAATGTAGAAAATTCTTTTAAGCCTAATTACCTTGGGCTTTTGGATTTTTAATATCCAGGTTCGGGAGTCAATTACAAGGTAGGGAAGGTATTAGCACCCTACCCGCTCGCCTTAAGTGGTACCCTTCATTAAAATATATGAATTTATTATTATTATTATTACTAAATTTTATGATTAATTAATCAATTATTAAGAAGAAAAAAAATAGTTTTTTATTATTCTGTTTGACAAGATTGACTTTGGTCCTACGTACCTCTATTAAGAGGATCAAGGCTTACGTAGTTCTTTAAGTAGAAAAAGGTTTGTTGGTTGAATGTATTTTAATTAAAGAAAATATATTTTTAGTCAAAAATATATATTTTGCAAGTTTTTCTTATCATTGAAAATGGTTTTTTTTATTTTGTTATTTAAAAAGTGGAACTAAATTGATTTTGAGATTTAATCGATTGAAAAGAACCAGTGTAGTGCGAAGATGATCTGAGAAGAAAGAGGCCTCCAGGGCTACCTTCTCTCCATCTTTGATTAAATCTCAAAATTAATTTATTTTTTTGAAAAGCTTATTTGTCATGTTTTATTTATACAAAAAGGTTAAAAAACAATTTATTAGTCTATCCAAGTTATTTTTAGAAAATGATGTTTATTAGAAAAGTTTGATTAATAAATAGATATATAAAAAATGATTTTTTTTATTGCTTTTGCAAATTTTTCCATGTTTAGACACATTTTATTAATTCAAATAAATTTTATCAATAATTATTTTTCCACATTTGGTCCATTATTTAATATCGATATTATTTGAAGATTTGTAAACAAAATAATGAAAACCTATTGCAATGCACAATGATGAAATTGAAAGATTTACTAAAATAATAATGATTCATTTTTTATGCATGATGTTGTTCATGTAATTATAAATTTATTTTAATAACATCCATTTTATTTAACATCCATACATTTATATTCTATTTACACAGATTAAAGAAATAAAAATTAATGCTCTGCTGAGGGTTGGATCCTGTGGGAAAACTGGAATAAAGGGGACACGTGGCAGGATCTGACTGGCTGGGATCAGAGTGATGGGCAAGCCAAGACATGTGTCAGGATGTGGCTGTCTGACCAAGAAGGGCGAATGGTGTGTAGTGTGGATCCGCATGTTGTGGATTCTTTGCTCCCAAAGAGGGCGGGATTCACTGTGGCCGGTTGTAGCAAAACCGGGCCACCTTTCGCGTTCTGATTGGCTGAAGGGAAAGTCAAACGTGAGGATGTGAAAAGTAATCAAATCCGACGGTTATGGTTTGAGGGATGAAGGGTTGCACAGCGTGAAATGTACTCGTTGTTGCACTGGATAATGACTTATGGGAAATATGAACAATGACGTATGGCAGTGTTTTTTTAGGAGGTTTTTAGTGTTCTCAGTGTTTATAGTGTTTCCAGTGTAAACTTTTCATGTTCACTATAGGCTCTATTTATAGTGAACTTTCAACCACCAAATTCTAACATTTCGGTTAACAAAATTTCGAATTCAAATAAATTTAATCTCTTAATTTTAGGGATCTTAATATACTCGTTTGACTCTATCTTTTCATATTATTTTAATAATTTTCTGTTATTCCTTTTTCAAATTTAAATTAGATTGTTATTATATTTAATTATTTAAATTGTTTCGAATTTTTTTATAAAATATGAATAAAAATTAAATTAATTATTTCCTATATATTTGATATTAAAAATTTCGAAAAATTAAAATAAATAAATAAATAACCTTTTTTTCTTTCTCTTTTTGGAAAAAGAGTATGGGTTCATAGCGACATATTCCTAATCTAAAATTTTTATTTCCTAAAATAGTTTTCTTAATTTATTTTAGTTTTGAACCTTTTTTTAACCTAACAACTTAGATTCAGGAACCCTATCAACATTAATTTATTATTATTTTGAATTTTCGGTTAACCTAATCACTTGGATTTAGGAACTTCATTTGTTTATTATTTTTCGAACTTTTAGTTAACCTACTCATTGGATTTAGGAACTTCATTTTGTTTTGTTTTGTTATATTTAAATAATTTCAAAAATAATTATAAAAGAATCATAAAAATAGTTTAATTATTTTTATTCATCAAATATTACAATTTTGGAAAATATCAAAATACATAAAATGAATTTAATTTATTTTTTGTATTTAAAAAGTTTTTTTGGGCTTTTTCTGGGCCGGACAAAATTGGGTGTTCACAGCTGCCCCTCGATACTTGTTGCTTACCGTAGAGCAAGCAAACCGAGGTTTGAGAGATATCATGGTAAGATACCAGTAAAGAAGTGAACGTTATTTTATTGAGGCTCAGAAAACGACCATTAGGAAAGGTACCGAATTTGATGAAGCAGATCGATGCTCTACTGGTGGAGCGGGGAGTTGTTGAGGTAGTTCCCGCGTTTGCTGTGTTGGACCATGGATTTGTTGAGGCAGTTCCCGCGTTTGCTGTGATGGACCAGGGATTTGTTGAGGCAGTTCCTGCGTTTGCCATGATGGACCAGGGATTTGTTGAGGCAGTTCTCGCGTTTGCCGTGATGTACCAGGGATTTGTTGAGGCAGTTCCCGCATTTGTCGTGATGGACCAGGGATTTGTTGAGGTAGTTTCCGTTGTTGCCTTGATGGACTAGGGATTTGTTGAGGCAGTTCCCACGCTTGCCTTGATGGACCAGGGATTTGTTGAGGCAGTTTTCGCGCTTGTCTTGATGGACCAGGGATTTGTTGAGGCAGTTCCCTCGCTTGCCTTGATGGACCAGGGATTTGTTGAGGTAGTTCTCGCACTTGCCGTGATGGACCAGGGATTTGTTGAGGCAGTTCACGCGCTTGCCGTGATGGACCAGGGATTTGTTGAGGCACCCATACTGCCAAAACGATTCAAGGATTTGCTGAGGCACCTATGCTGCCGAAATGATTCAGGGATTTGGTGAGGCACCCATGTTGCCAAAACGATTCAGGGATTTGCTGAGGCACCCATGTTGTCGAAATGATTCAGGGATTAGCTGAGGCACCGATGTTGCTGAAACAATTCAAGGATTTGTTGAGGCACCCATGCTGCCGAAAGGATTTAGAGATTTGCTGAGGCACCCATGATGCCAACAGGATTCAGGGATTTGCTAAGCCACCCATGCTGCCAAAACAATTCAGGGATTTGCTGAGGCACTCATGCTGCCAAAACGATTCAGGGATTTGTTGAGACACCCATGTTGCCAAAAATGATTTAGGGATTTGCTGAGGCACCAATGCTGCCATAATGGAGGTTTTGGTGTGAAGCTAGAAAATTCACTTGCGAAAAGTAATGTTCCGCACCGATTGTTAATGCACATATTATGTATGAATGTATGTTGATATGCAATTTTTGGTTTGTTTGTTTATGTTTATTAGAGGAATGATGTAGAGATATATGTTTGAACATTTGGTTATATGCAATGCAATGATTTGTTTACACTTATTGGAAGAGCAATGTAAAAGCATATGTTTGAATGCATGGTTATGTGTAATGCAATGTTTTATTTGTTTTTATTTTTGTGATTATTGGAAGAATAATGTAAAGATATATGTTTGAATGCATGATTATATGCAATAAATGGTTATGCCATGTTTTGTTTTGTGCAATAATGATTGGTATATGACTATGCATTGATAAGTATAGTTATGCTTTAATGTATGTATGTCATGTATGATATGAGTACTATGTATTTTGTTTGAATGGAATGAGGAGTAAGACTCGTGCACAAATGTTCTAATGCATTACTTATGGTTCAATTTGTTTTTTTTTATCTTGTGTATCAAATTCATCAAATTTCGTAGACTCGACTAAAGTGGTCCTTGTTGTCTTTTGTTGAGTGGCATCGCAACTTTTCACTCATCCGTATATGCCCTAGTTTACCCGAAGACACCTTTTTCTTCAAATGATCCATAAACCGCTTCAGTATGATCTTGAGGACAATGACTAAGCCCAACTATTTTGCCCGGGTGTAGGTTTGCTTAGAATTTCTCTCAAAAGTGTTGATGTTTTTTGTAACAGCAAAAATTGCCCCAATGTGATTGTTATGAACTCTTGTCTTCACCCGGGAGGCTATAACTTAGATTGTCCAAAATATTGCCCCATTTTGGGTGATTGGTGATATGCAGTAGCATGTCTTTAATTCAGGGTGTTCATTTAATTTTCCCTAATTTTTGCCCATAATACCATATGTAGGCATCTGTCGGGAATTCTCTCATTTTATAACGATCTCAAGTCACCATCATAGGTTTTCGACTTAGGACCCCTCACCTTTTTCTAGGTTGCCCATGTGGGTTTTCAACCTAACACTCTTTTTTTCTTTTTGGTTTTTTTTTCTTTTGAACACCCTTAGATGTCTTGACTCGATGGAAAGTAGAAGCCTTGAACAATGCATCGTTCTTTCTTCAAGATGTTTGATAATCGAAGATCTTTCTTGTGTCTGATTGAGAGATTTTAACTTCTTGTGATTGATTGAACTAATAAAATCATGAGAAATCACTTCTGCATTGCTCCAGTTTTGGACTCCTTTTAATTTTTCACACGAAAATAGGATCAACCCAAAAATTGCCCCATTTTTGGCTTCTTCGGACTTTCCACTAGAAAATGTGATCAGCACCCAAAATTTGCCATAGTTTGGTCTTCTTATGACTTTCCATTGCCCCAATGTAAGATAATCCAAGTCATTCTTATATCCATATTGATTTGGTAAACTTAGATTGTCAAGTTCTAGCCCATGAATCATCTTAAAACATGCCTCAGTTTGAGAAGCTTCCAATTTTTCTTTGCCTTTATTGCTCTTTATTTCATGCATAACTTTTGTCTAAAACAATGATCATGCAAATTTTGGTAAGTGTTTGGGCTATGAGTGGTGATGTGGTAGTGATGATAAAATTTGGGTTTGGATTGGGTAGGTGGTGATGATGATGATAGAATTCAATTTAGGTTTGGCTTGGGTAGACATGGTGGTGATGATGATAGAATTTAATTTGAGTTTGGCTAATAGTATAATAGTAGATGGTGAAGGTATGAAGGATAAATGGTTGATATTTAATTGTGGTTGATGATATTTAATTTGTGTTTGGGCTTGTGTTGATATGATGATGGTGATAATAAATTTTAACTTATGCATTAAAGATGAGATATTTTATCAAAACTTTACGAGACTTGTGGAGTCAGCATTTTTTTTCATGATGCACATCTTAGGCAAAAAAAGTCTTCAACAATGTCTTTTTTTTCTGAATACATGAATGGATTTTTTAGAATGATTAAGTGGATGAATAAAATTAGATGAGTGTATGATCATTGTATTTTTTTTAAATGAGGGTATGAATGAATGTATAATTTATTTTTAATTTTTTTTAAAACACATGTATGCATGAATTAAGGAATGAATAAGTAGAAGAATATATGAATAATGTATGCATAGATAATTGAATGAATGAATAAATGCATAAACTAGTTAATGAAGATTGTTATTTATTTAATGTGATGAATGAATGAATAAGTCAATCAAATTTTTTTTATTGTTGAATGTATGGTTAAATGAATGAATGAATTTTTTTTCTTTTTGATTGCAGGAATGAATGAATATGTGATTAATATACCTTTTTTATGAAGGTAAAAGTAGATGAGTATTTAAATGATGTACTTTTCTTTTTTATTTATTTTGAATGCATGAATGAGTAATGAGTTGATGAACGAATAAAAGTTTGAGTTATTTGTATATTGTTTTTACATGAATGAATGTATGAATTATTATTTTTCTGATGCATGAGTGAATTGATGAATATGTGAAATAATAAGAGAATGTATGAATGATTTAATTTTTTATTTTTTTAAAATATCTATATGTATGCATGTAAGAATGAATTATTGTCAATGATAGTTTTTTCTAGTTAGCATATGCATGGATGGAATGAAATTTTTTAATGTAAGTTTTTTTTATATATGTATTTTGATGAATGAATAAATGCATGCATAAGTAGTAGATGATGAATTTTCACACACACACACACATATATATATATATGCATGTATGAATGTACGTATAAGTCAATTAATAAAAAATTTCATTTTGAATGCATAAATCAATCAATGAAGAATTTTACTTTTGAATGCATAAGTCAATCAATAAATATTTTTATTTTTTGAAGACATAAATAAATGGATAAATGAATGAATGTTTGAGCATGTATTTTTTATTAATTCCCCTCAAGGGTACGATATTTTACATGATTTTTATTTTATACGACAAAATTCCAAACAATATACTATAATACACACATCACTGTTCTAGACACCTTATAAAGGTTCTCATATTGCATCTCTCTCAAATAGAGAAGCCAAAATATTATGATGTTAGAAACAGGAGACTAGCTCGAGCGGCTAACTCATAATAAGAAGTAACAATATGAGCGGTCCACATCACCAACACTTAGAAGCGACAAAGACTGTGACCAGTGAGACTAGTGTCCCTTATATCCAAAAAGGTATCACTAATACTCAGGTGTAGGGCATATATGTGTGCCTAAAATGTGTACATTATTTATCACATAATAACAAAAACAATACAAAAATGCACATATAATTCATATATACGCAACATATAATTACTAATTAAGTATGGAATTCATACAATTAATAATTAAGCATGCAATTTATAAAATTAATAATTAAGCATGTCATTCATACAGCTAATAATTAAGCATGTAACAAATATCTCTACATACAACTAATGATTAAGTATGTAATTCATACAACTACTAATTAAGCATGCAATTTTCATACTTATAACACATAACTAA
>NC_032020.1:11384758-11399954 GCF_001865875.1 Lupinus angustifolius
GCAATTTTCATACTTATAACACATAACTAATAATTAAGCATGCAATTTTCATATTTTTACAAACAATTAATAATTAAACATGCAATTTTCATATTTATACATATAATTAATAATTAAACATGAAATTTCATATTTTTACGTACAATTAAAATTAAGCATATAATTCATATTTATACATATAATTAATAATTAAGCATACAATATTATTGGAAATTAACTAATCAACAAAATAAAAATATAATAATAATAATGGTAAATAAATAGTCACATATTTTATTGATTATAGGTCGGACTCTCTCAAAAAAGTCCCCAGCAGAGTCACTAGCTGTCGCGCCCCAATTTTCGACTGCACGACTTTGTTTAGAGTCGCCACTACATTTTATAGTTAAAAATGTAGAAAAATATTTTAAGCCTAATTACCTTGGGCTTTTGGATTTTTGATATCCAGGTTCGGGAGTCGATTACAAGGTAGGGAAGGTATTAGCACCCTACCCGCCCGCCTTAAGCAGTACCCTTCATTACAATATATGACTTTATTATTATTATTACTAAATTTTATGATTAATGAATCAATTATTAAGAAAAAAAATAGTTTTTATTTATTATGTCTGACAAGATTGACTTTTGTTCTACGTACCCCTATTAAGAGTGTCAAGGCTTACATAGTTCTTTAAGTAGAAAAAAGGTTTGTTGGTTGAGTGTATTTTAATTGAAGAAAATATATTTTTAGTCAAAAATATATATTTTGCTAGTTTTATTTATCATTGAAAAGGTTTTTTTTATTTTTTTATTTAAAAAATGGAACTAAATTGATTTTGAGATTCAATCGATTGAAAAGAAGTGGCATAGCGCGACTTTTCGAAGATGATCTGAGAAGAAAGGCCTCAAGGGCGACCTTCTCTTCATCTTTGATTAAATCTCAAAATTAATTTATTTTTTTTGAAAAGCTTATTTGTCATGTTTTATTTATAAAAAAAGGTTAAAAACAATTTATTAGTCTATCCAAGTTATTTCTAGAAAATGATTTTTATTAGAAAAGTTTGATATATAAATAGATATATAAAAAATGATTTTTTATTGGTTTTGCAAATTTTTCCATGTTTAGATACATTTTATTAATTCAAATAAATTTTATCAATAATTATTTTTTCACATTTGGTCTATTATTTAATATCGATATTATTTGAAGATTTGTGAACAAGACAAAATAATGAAAACCAATTGCATCGCACAATGATGAAATTGAAAGATTTACTAAAATAATAATGATTCATTTTTTATGCATGATGTTGTTCATGTAATTATAAATTTATTTTAATAACATCCATACATTTATATTCTATTTACACATATTAAAGAAATATATTTTTTTACAAAACTAGTGCGAAATGGATGAACTTACCAATTAATAACGCACCTGGCAACAAAAGAAATAAAAATTAATGTTCTGCTGAGGGTTGGATCTTGTGTGGGAAAGTTGGAACAAAAGCGACACGTGGCAGGATCTGACAAGCTGGGATCAGAGTGATGGGCAAGCCAAGACACATGTCAGGATGTGGCTGGCTGACCAGGAAGGGCGCACGGTGTATAGCATGGATCCGCACGCTTCAGATTCTTTGCTCCCAAAGAGGGCGGAATTCAGTGTTGCTGGTTGTAGCGAAACCAGGCCACCTTTCGCGTTCTGATTGGCTGAAGGGAAAGTCAAACGATAGGATGTGAAGAGTGATCAAATCCGACGGCTATGGTTTGAGGGATGAAGGTCGCACAATGTGAAATGTACTCGTTGTTGCGCTGGATAATGGCTTATGGGAAATATGAATAGTGACGTATGGCAGTGTTTATTTAGGGGTTTTTCAGTGTTCTCAGTGTTTATAGTGTTTCCAGTGTAAACTTTTTATGTTCACTATAGGCTCTATTTATAGTGAACTGTCAACCACCAAATCCTAACATTTCGGTTAATAAAATTTCGAATTCAAATAAACTTAATCTCTTAATTTTAAGGATTTTAACAGACTAGTTTGACTCTATCTTTTCATATTATTTTAATAGTTTTCTATTATTCATTTTTCAAATTTAAATTAGAAGGTTAGTATATTTAATTATTTAAAATATTTCGAATTTTTTTATAAAATATGAATAAAAATTAAATTAATTATTTCCTATACATTTGATATTAAAAATTTCGAAAAATTAAAATAAATAAATAAATAACCTTTTTTTTTCTCTTTTTGGAAAAAGAGTACGGGGTCATAGCGACATATTACTAATTCAAAAATTTTATTGCTTAAAATTGTTTTCTTAATTTATTTTAGTTTTAAACCTTTGGTTAACCTAACAACTTGGACTCAGGAACCCTATCAACATTAATTTATTATTATTTTGAAATTTCGGTTAACCTAATCACTTAGATTTAGGAAATTCATTTGTTTATTATTTTTCGAACTTTTAGTTAACCTAATCATTAGATTTTGGAACTTGATTTTGTTTTGTTTTGTTATATTTAAATAATTTCGAAAATAATTATAAAAGATGCATAAAAATAGTTTAATTATTTTATTCATCAAATATTAAAATTTTGGAAAATTTCAAAATACATAAAATGAATTTAATTTATTTTTTTTATTTAAAATGCTTTTTTGGGTTTTTTCTCGGCCTGACAAAATTGGGTGTTCACATAAGTTATATATTTGAAATGACAATATTTATATTCATAAATATATTAAATTTATTATTAGATATATCTTAACTAATATATAGTTTATTTAATAAACCATTGTACCATTATATTATATCAGTATGAAATTGATATTATATTCATTGTATATTATAATCATAATATTATAATTATCAATTTGTCCCTTTATCAAGTATAATGTATACTGTTCACAATATATTTATAATTGAGAAAAAATATATACAACTTTCTTAAACTTTATAACTTTGGCAAATATGAATTATAAACATTAATTTTATTTCAATCAAGCCTTAAATTTCTACTATTTATAAATTACAAAATTCTATTAAGTTTATGTTTGATTATTTAACGATTAAATCTAACCTTTCAAATTTTTAATATACAATATTGACTTTTAGTGAAAAATATAATAAAAAACAACATAAGTGAGAGACTATTTGTCTTTTTCAGAAAGAAAATTATCAATTGAGCTGAAATATTTAATGTACTCGTCAAGTTCAAAGGGTACATTTAATCTATTTATAAATATTTTTGAAGTGTTATATTCAATCTAGTGGCCAAGTTCAAAGCTGCCATTTAATCTATTTATAAATATTACTGAGGTGTCATATTCAATGTACTCACCATGTTCAAAACAATTATTAATCTATTTTTATTTTTCCTTTTTTAACGATTAACTGGTAAAAATTTGTTGTGGACGTGGCTATGCTTGCACTTTGGTTGGAAACTTTCCCTTCTCTATTAATTCCAGAATTTAATTTATTTATTAGTCTTTGTTTTTAATAAATAAACATTTTATTTTATATAAATAAATAGTGTTTCATTTACTAAACTTATTTTTTATAAATAAAATTAAACAATTATTTTATTTAATAAATAATGGGAGTACAATTAAACAAACACTCTTCTTCTTCTTCAATTAAACAATAAAATATAATAAGGATGAATGAGATGATAGTAATTAAAATCATAGTTGCTACTCTTTTAAGTTGGGATTATCAATTTTTGTTTTCAATAAATAATAATAAGTTTTTTAATTGATTGAATGCATTAATGAAACAAAATGTCATTTTATTTTTGACATTTGTCAAATCTCTTCTTTAAATAGAGAGTTGAATACATGGCAAAAGACACAGAAATAGAAAAACACAAAAAAACCTAAGTGTTAAAGTTTTATTGCTTCTCCCCTCATTTTTATGTTAAGTGCATGTATGCACTATCTTTTTATATAAATTTTGTTTTTAATAAATAAATATTGATCCAAAATAGTGATTTTTGGCTCCACTGCTTCCTAATTAAAATAACAATCTCACTAATGTTATGTATGCAATTCACATTAGTGCCCACAAAGAAAAACAAAAACAGATGGAAATTAAAATTACTATCACACCTAAAAAACATGCAGTTGGAATTATACTTTGGAAATAAGAAAGAGATTCAACTTTGTATACCTTAAAAAACATGCAGAAAACTTTTCAAAAGAATTTAAGCAATAAACACACCACCTGTCAAGGAGATTCCATGCCTTTGCCAAAGTTGATACTTTTGCAGGTTGGACTTTGTTAGTGTGTTGTGTTGTTCTTTGTCCTTGCTTTGTTTGTATGTGGTTATACTTTGTTAGAAGGATGTATATGACAATATAATTTACTTTGGCATTTCATCCAATATAATGTAAGCGAAAAGGAAAAAATGATAACAATATCTACACACCTAACTTAACAAATGATAAGCAAAGTATAATCACATAATTGGAATAAATTCAGTGCATACATAACATTTCTTAATTTATATGGAAAACAATTGGTTGGAATTGTGGATGAGGGAGAATTGAATGGAATCGATAGTTGTAATATAAGTTATAAATAGAATGGAGGTTTTTCGTTCTATTCTTCATGCCACTTTCTCTACATTCTATCCATTTTTTCTCTCAAATGTGTGTAAAACTTCAATCTATTCATTCCATCCACGTTCTTATGCAGAATGTAAAACTGAATATATGCATTGGAAGTTACAAATGGGAGTAATGTACATTTAAAACCCTCTAAATGTAAATTAAATTGTGAAAATAAGAAATTATGAAGGGGTAAAATAGGGAATAAGAAATTAGACCATGTTGGTAAAATTGCAGTGAAATGTTAAGAGACCTTTATAAGGCTATGAGTTCCATCTAGTGATAATTGGGGCATAAAAATGGAAGACCGTGTTTCTACAATAGCCAACAAGATAGTTACAAAGTTAAATTGAGAAACTTGCCATATATTCATGCCTGATTATTGTACTATATCTCTATTTTAAGGCAACCTCTAATGGAACCACTTTTTCTCAAATTTAACTGATAACTATGTATCTCAATATCATTTATTCCTGAATTTCCATCGATTATGACAGGCAAAGATATTAGATTGAGTTGATAATCATATGAATGGCCTAAATGATGATGAAAGAATTCTATGCAAAATTAATTTGTTGTATATTTATATTATGAACGTAGAAATTGAATTACTTAATAAAGGTGACGTTGAAATTTAGAAGGAAACTTATGTTTGTTTCAGTGAAACATTTTATCAAACATATTTGGTGCACAAATTCCTTCATAAATTCTTCATTTCCATCTTACATGAATGCCTAAGAGATAATTATTAAAAATTGGGGAAACAAAACGGTATCATACTCTAACTGATGCTTACCTACGTGGAAGAAGGATGGCAATACCCACCTCGATTTTAAAAAGAAGAAGCGATAATAAGGTGTAACAAAGATGTGAAACCTTTCTGGTTGTTGCATTATCTCTGGAAAAAATGTCTATCAACAATAGAACAAAATCTAATGTGTAAAAAGTGACAGAGAACATAACAATTAAACAAAAGATCAAAGGTGTTGTCAAAGATGTTGTTGTTGGGTTGATGAAGAAGAAAATAGAAATAAGGTGGATGAGAGAATAATTATTATTTTTGAATGTTAATGTACAATTTTAAACTGCTACTCATTTGTCATGCATTTTTTTGAATAGTTATTGGGTCCAATTAAATACATGTTTCTCTTAATAAGTTGAAAAAATTATAATATTAAATTTAATTAAGGGTAAATTTGGAAAACTAAAATTACACCATTATCAAGTGATTTGGCTTTATAAGTTAGTATAGATTTATAACTTAACTGATATGTAGTTTAATTAATAAACCATATATTGAACCTTGTACCATTATATTAATACAAAACTAATATTGTCTCTTTATCAAGTATGATGTATAATGGGAATCATCAATCTTCATAGTATGTTTACAATTGAGAAAAATATATACAAGTCTCTTAACTTTATAGTATTTATAAAAAACAACATTCTATTAAGTTTATGTTTAATTATTTAATATGATTAAATCCGACTTTTCAATTTTTTAATATACAATATTAATTATTTTACTTAAAAATTTAATAAAAACAACATAAGGCGAAGACTATTTGTCTTGTTTGAGAGAGAAAAATAGCAATTGAGCTGTCATATTCATTTTACTTGTCAAGTTCAAAGTGACTATTTAATCTATTTATAATATTTTTGAGGTGTCAAATTCAATGTACTCGTCACGTTCATAGCAATCATTAATCTATTATTTTTCCTTTTCCAACTGATTAACCCATGAAAAGTTGTTGCAGACGTGGTTTTCTTTAGCAACTTTATTTTATTCCAAACTTATCCCTTCGTATATATGGCTATGGTATGCTTGCACTTAGGTAGGAAACTTTCACTTCTCTATTAATTCTCAATCAGACTTAATCCATTCACATAAATAAGGTAGCCACTAAATTGAACTTTGTTCCACATAATCTATCATTCATGGGTGTTTGATTTGATGGTTCATCAAGGTTATGACAATTTTACATCATGGCAAGACATTTATATCTAATTATATGGGAAGTCCTATATGTGAACAAGGATTGTGTTTGTTTATGGTATCAATAATTGATTGAATGCATTAATAGGAGAAATTCTATTTTATTTTCAACATTTGTCAATTCCCTTCTATAAATAGAGAGTTAAACACATGGGAAAAGATATAGAAATAGAAAAATATAAGAGTTAAATTTTTATTGCTTCCCCTCATTTTAATGTTAAATTCATGTATGCACTTTCTTTTTATATAGGCTATTATTTATTTATCAGTTTATCATTTTTTTAATAAATAAATATTTTATTTTATATAAATAAATAGTGCTTCATTTAATAAACTGATTTTTATAAATAACAATAAATAATTATTTTATTTAATAAATAATGGGCATACAATTAAACAAACACTCTTCTTCTCGATTAAACAACAAAATATATTAAGGATTAATGAGAAGATAGTAATTAAAATCATATTTACAACTCTTTTAAGTTGGGATTATCAATTTTGTTTTCAATAAATAATGATAATTGTTTTTGTAAATAAATAGTAATTCATATTCTAAACTTGTTTTTTAAATAAATAACAGTAAATAATTATTTTCTTTAATAAATGACCACAGAGTTAAACAAATACTCTTCTTTTCAATTAAACAACAAAGCATAAGAAGGGCTAATGAGATAATAGTAATTAAAATTGTATTTGCCACACTTTTAAGTTGTTATGGGACATGAAACACATGGTTGTACTTCAATGAGTTGAATGTGTTAGGTATCAGTGGCCTAGGAACACCTAGAAGGGGGTTGAATAGGTGTGGCGGAGCTCAAGTTCCACTTTTTGGGTTTTTGCACACTTACTGAAAAATGCCCAGTTAAACGATTAAGCACTGCTCATAATCGATTAACCAGTAACAGAAACAGAATGATCAGAACAACAACTTGCACATTTATTAACCAACGCACAGAAAGATATACAACGGATACTTTTATGCAAGATTAACAAGAACATAGCACAGAATAAGCATGAAAAATATTAGCTCCAAACTCGAATCAAAACATCTTGAAATATAAAAGAGAAAATGTTAGAAAAGATTGCGCAGGGATTTTATCCTGGTTTGTTTTGCTATCCACTACAAAACTATATCCAGTCCTCCCCTCTGATTTGGGAGATTTTCCTTCTTCATTATAGAACACAATGTACGTTACATACACACTTCCAATTACAAGACTCAAACGCTCCTTTCTTGGAACCCAAAGAACTTTGTCACCCTTGGTTTGTCCTTTCCCAAACCGCCTCCCAAGAAAACATTTCTTATCACCATTCGGCCCCAGCCAAGGTATCGCTCTTTATCCCAAGACCTCCAAGTTTTTTTGGAGAACACTTTACCTAACCGCAGCTAGGATTTTCCCAATCCTTGAATAACAATGCTTTGAGTTATTAATGAGTACTTAATACTCGGATATTACAATAAAGATCAAAGCCTAAAATCCTAAGCAAGAACTCACAAGATGTCCTAGTCTAATATGAATGTTCATGCATGAGGTTTCTGAAAATATGCAATCATAAAGAACTATCTCTTTTTTCTTTCCAAGAAAAACAAGAATGATGCAAGAAAGTTTTTCAAAGAATCATGTAATATATGAATATGAAAACTAAAGCCTTCGCATGATCTAATATTTCTCCTAATTCAACACTCTCTAAAATAGATTCTAATCAATCATCTCTTTTCTCTGTGTTTTTCTCTCTTAGCCATTTCTACAATTAGCCAGTATTTATACAAAACAGATTTTGCCTCTAAAAATGGGTTTTTAGTTATGCAGTTGAAAAAGCAGAAACCACTCACATTAATCGATTAATCCATGGGGTTAATCGATTAAATAATGTATTTTTAATACATGATTAAATGGTAAACTACTTATATGATATGCTTAACTCCTATACATGTTTTAGCAATTATATTATGCCTAATATGTACATATAACATGTATGATGTGCATGAACATATAATAAACTAGATGATATCTCATTTTAGTGGATTAGTTACTTTATTAAGTCTTGTGAGACTCACACCTAGGTTTACCTAACCTAGACTCAATATCTATAGCAAGCAACTTAGACTTCTAAAAAGATAATAAATAATTATAACCTAAGTCTAATAAGTCACCACTTGAGCCCTCGACATGTTGATTGTTGAGCCATCTTCAAGCTTTAACTAATTCCTTGTCTTCATCAAAACATAGACAAATGTTGCTAATGCAATTCTTGACACTTTACACTCTCAGAATGTATGAGCAAATAATGAGAAATATTTAATCATCTATTTAAACCTTATAAGAAAACACATTCGATCACTACAAGAAATTTATCATATACCTATGGATGAAAATCGTTGGTAAAAGATAAAAACTGTAAGTATAGCACGAAAAACGTTTACCGACATATATTTTTGTCCATCATATTTGAGTCTCTATACCTACGAATTTTCACTATCACTATAAGTTTTAGTGATGGCTATGGGGAGCGTGGGTATAAAACTTTGACCTAAATCTTTAGATTTTGTCTGTCACTACAGGTGTTTATACCTACTAATTTTGTCTGACGCTATAGGTTTTAGTGATGGTAGTCATTACTGCATGTATAAGGATAAAACTTAAACCTTCGGTGTTTGCCCATCACTATAGATTAATAAGATTTTCTTATACCTATGATTTTATTCTATTGGTATAAGTATTGACGATATTAAAAGAGTCATATCTATACTCACAATTCCATTTCTCAGTTTTTATACCATACTTGTAACACCGTGATTTTCTGTGCACGTTTTATTAATTATTTAATTGACAAGTGATTAATTTTAGAAATTAATAGGTATTGATTTAGGCTAAACTTCAATTGAGTTTTAGTTTTGTATTGTGATTTCGTAATTTATGATAAATGTTCATAATTTTCTGAGACGGAAAGTCTTTGGACCTCTTTCGGGCCCAAATTCACCCTAAATTCGGCCCAAATGTGATTTTTGAGTTCCTTAACTTGGAATCAAATTCCAATTTCGCCATTGACTTCGAAATATTATTTCGAGTCAAAATGGATACCAAGTTTGTCCATAACGCATCTCTAGATATTTTTCACCCCGAAATCCATGTTTCGACGTTCTAAACGTAACCATAAATTGGGAGATTTTTAATCTCCGTCCGAGTTTTAACCGAAAATTCCTGGGCATGGTTTTAATTATGATGTTTCATTGCATTAGTCACATCACCCATTCATGAGTCAAGCTTGCTTGTTGAATAAGCAAAAGTACAATCATTTACATAATCCCCTAAATCACTCATCAACTCCTTACACCACCATGATGTGGGGAACTACTTTGATCTCCCCCCAATCTGATTTCCTCCTCATTAAAAGCAACCCCTTGGCCATGAGGGAGAACACTTTTTATCCTCACTTTCTCACTTTGCATTCTAAGCACTTCTAAGAGATTTTAAGGTATTTATCTTCTTATTTTCTCAATCTCTCACACCTACACCATTAGATAGTTATCATCTTCATGAAACTATTAATTTGTGTTAAAGTTAAAAGTATAAGCTTTGTTAAAGTTTTATTTTAAAAAGGATTGTTTTCTTAAACATGACTTTCGATGATAAAGAATGGTTCAAGAATATGTAATCTTGAACCGGATGGATGAAAGTGATTGAGTCCATGATAGGTTAAAAAATGTCTTTACCTAAGGGTTATCATGCAAGAATTTTAACTTGCAAACCTACTGATATGTTCTTGTGTTTATTTCTGAAGCTTCCGAAGTTGGGCATCATAACCATTTCGCACATATCACCAAGGAAACCACTCACGCGACACTCTAAGCTGAGGGAGAATACATCGTGACACAGTGGTGTCAGGATATGACATCCAGACCTCCTAAACTACCTCAAAAGTTTGGAGCTGTCTTGAGTATTAAGAAATCCCATACTTAATCAAGTGTTTGTCTGTTAGGATTAAGTATGGATGATCTCTTAAGTCATATCATTTAAGTTATGTCTATGTGTGGCGTAATGTTGTGGTGATCCATGGATGAACATTACTCGAATAACTGTAACTAGGAAGGATCGACTATCCCTTGATATATGCGATTTTCCGTATTCTAAAACCCCCTATTTGATGGTCATAATCGATTACCATGGTTAATAATCGATTATCGATATCAAAAATCAGAATCTTGCATCTATTGTAACTATGAGTAATCGATTAACCCTTTTATATAATTGATTATCAATATCAAAAACTAGAATCTTGTAGCTACTGTAACTAGGAATAATCGATTAACATATAACATAATCGATTATCAATATTCTAAAATCTCTCTGTCCAATGGACATAATCGATTACCTGGTCTAGTAATCGATTATCGATATCAGAAGTCAAAATTCTTTTAACTACTGTAACTAGGAATAAGCGATTAACCTTTGGCATAATCGATTATGAGTGTTATAAAATCGTCTGAATGACGGAATGTATGAGAATACGAGTAATACAATATAAAATACTTTAAAAAAGACTGATGTCCCAAAGATGAAACAAATACCTATCATTAGAGCGTAAGTAAACGTTATCTACTAGTAGTATGGGCTGTAGGTGGTAACAGGATTACTTAGGACCTCTTGACAAAGTCGTCGACTATTATGTCATTAAGGGCGAGACCCAAAAGGTTATGTTTACCTTATAGCGAGATCGTCTGACCGTAAGTCGCTTGGCTATTGGTCCGTCCAGGGTGATTTAGAGATGATTCATAGTGGTAAGAATATTTCTCCTCTTTTATGTTATGACGTAAGATCAGGCCCCACAAGAAGCATTCCTTTAGGAGATGTCTTAGGCTGGGCCGATCATGTAAAAATAAATAATGATTAAAATATTTAATGGACTAACCTCGGTTAGTGTGCATACTCATTATGAACAATGAAGTGGTGAAGGGAAAAGTTTCGGGAGACGAATGAGCACTGAGATATTGAGAGGGATGGTGATAGCGATGATGCGTCAGCAAAAGCCTTGAGGGAGAGTCTAGGTGAGACGAGTTTCCTATATTCTTGGATGAGGTATTCTATTGGCTAGGACAGTTCTCACAGCACAAACTAGACAATATCTGACAAACCCTTTCTGCAATTAGGATCACTGAGAGAGATGCCTAGAAAGTGTTTGATACGATATCATCTTGAAATGGACAATTCCATTAGAACAGATCGATTATATATCCTTGCGAGGAATAAGTTGGTGCATTCAAATCGGCTTGTTATGGGACATGTACTCTCGGGTATTTCCGCATAGTTTATTGGGAGGATATTGGTGTAAGGATGGATGAAGTAAACATGACATTCATATATTGAACTCTTGGATATTGACCCCCATATCCTGAGTTACAACCATCATTCATCATCTACATTTATGTATGTGATAACATGGTCTGTATATTATGTGTGTTACGTCTGGATGTGATATTTTGTATAACTCCACATCGTCGATGAAAAATATTCATTAAATGTCTTACTCCCTTTCTTTTTGCTTGTATTTTGGTACTCATCCTTGCCCAGATGGACAAATCGGCACGGATTCAAAGCTACCGATTCTCGATGTCCTAGGAGGGGGCATATAGAATGGGTTAGGACCACCATACCTACATAGGACCTTGTGCCCTGGATATGAAGATGGTGTGCGACAACACCACTATGCGCTTTCCATCTCACCATGTAGTCATAGAGACTTCTTTCACTCTACCAGGCCAGAGGCCGATACCTACTGTGCCATCCACCCAGTCTTCGACTCCTTCTGGACCAAGTGATGCATCACCATCAATGAGGCGAAGGAGTTGGAATGATGTGACCCGTTCTACACTACCAAGGAGAGTCGTTCGGTGTACAATGCCAGAACCGCAGGCATATACTAGGATAGAGATTAGGTCACTAAGTTCTGCTTATGATACCCTGGAGGAGATGGATTCTGAAGATGACGATTGTGTGGAGTTTGTTCGCATAGAGGACTCTATCCAGGTGATAGATCTATCTTCAGACTTTGAGCTGGAGGAAGACCTGAGTGATGGTTCTAAAGCCCCCGTTAGGAGCTATTTCCTTTTCCTTTTTGCCTTTTAGGGTTAGGGTATCTGTGTAGGGTACTTTTGTAGTGCTGAGAATACAACCTATTTTGTATAACTTCAATTAGGCGATGATTAGATTCCGCCTTGTATTCTATACTGACATTTTCTTGACCAAGAAACACCTCTTTATACGTGTTGTAGGGTCAAGTCTAATTATTAATGAAGAAGTATCCAGGAAAGTATTGCATCATTTTCAGTTACCGTTAGGTAACCGTCATTGATTTCCTGCAGTTTATGTTACTAAGAATGTGATATCTTTAAAAAGAAATGAAAATAAGTAAAACAATTTTTAATAATATATTTAAAAAATTTCCCATTTTAATCATAATATTCATAAAGTAATCTTCAGGACATTACAACATGGTATTAGAGCTGTTCTTTCCTATCCGGCCTTGGGCATTTCCATATATGCTTTCTTGTGTGTTTAAGAGTTTGGTAGTAATGTTCGAGCGAAAATACAAACCATGGGTAATTTTGATAGAAGAAGTATCTCATACCCATCTGATGTTCACAGATTTACAATGCTGGATGTGGAGCTGCTAACCTCGACTTCCTAGCTGCAATGACAACAACAATTCAAAAAGTGAATGCTAATTTGCATCAACTGAATCAACAACGACAACAAACTCAAGGACCAGCTCAGTATAGAGGTTTGGATGAGTTTTTTCGTCGCCAACCGCCAAAGTTTGAAGGAGGTTTTGCACAATGCTACAAATGGCTGGATCCAGGAGTTGGAAAGAATATTCCAGGCACTGATGTGCACTGAGGAACAAAAGGTCACCTATGCAACCTATATGTTGGCAAAGGAGGCTGGAAACTGGTGGGAGTTTACCAGACGCCAAATGACACATGAACAACAAGTGATCAACTGGATAACTTTCAAGGAAAGATTTCTACAGAAATACTTTCTTGCAGACATTAGGACAAAGAAAGAGATGGAGTTCTTGCATCTGCAGCGGGGGGGGGGGGGGAGCATGATTGTTGGGGAATATGCTGCCAAATTTGAAGATTTGGTGAGATATGCCCCACACTACAATCAAGTAGGGAACGAAAAGTCCAAGTCTACCAAGTTAGAGGACGAACTCAGACAAGACTTGAAAGTGATATTCGTATATTAACATATACTAGATTTCCCAACTCTGGTAAACAAGTATCGACTCTATAAAGAGAGTGAGAAGGCAAGGAATGCGACATTGAAGAGTGTCATTCCACCCGGAAATTCCTATGGACCCCAAAGGAATTTCCGTCCAGGGCATGGAAGGGGAAAGCCCTTCAACCACAACCTGAAGCCCTATGCATCATCATCTAGGAACCAACAAAGGAACTTCAAGCCTTTCAACAATAGAGGCTACTAACCGTGAAACAACAACAACAACAACAAAATGTGTTCACCAATTGGGAACTCTAATAACAATACACCATCTTGGTGGTCAAAGTGCAAGGGGAAGCATTTCAGCATCAATTGCCTCGTATGCTATCATTGTAACCAGCCTGGACACATCAAGCCTATGTGCCCTAAGCTAGAAAGAGAAGAAGTGAATATTTTTCAAGTGGCCAAACCTAAGACCAAAGGTAGGGTGTTCACCATGAGCGGAGATGAGATTGAGGATGATGAGGACCTCATATAAGGTACGTGTTGTATTAATGAGATTTCCTTATCAGTGGTGTTTGATTCAGGAGCGACCCATTCTTTCATATCTAATTATGTTGTAAACTGATTAGAATTGCCTAGAGTGTCCTTACCCTATGACCTAATTGTATCAACACCCACCAACAAACTCGTCATGGTGTCAACTATATGCTCCCAATGTCCCATAATACTAGATTACCGAACCTTTGTAGTAGATCTGGTATGTATACCCTTATCCCAATTAGATATCATCTTCGGAATGAACTGGTTATCCAACTACCATGTTCTTTTGAATTGCTTTAATAAAACAATAATCTTTAGCGATCCTAAAAACCCCATTGAATCCTATTTGAAAGTGCGCATGTCAAGAGGAGCACTTTGGAAAGCTTTCTCACTATGTGTTTAGTTTTGATGAGGACAACTTGTGATTATAAGAGCTTGAAGATCATCAACAAATCAACGTGCTTAAGTCTCAGATTGGTATTAGACTTAGACTAGTAACTAGTTTAGGTTGAGTCTAAGGCTTAGGTAAACTCAATACATGTCTCATATGCATAAAACTTTAAATCATTTTAGTTTTGAGATATGTCATTTATAATATGTTCATGCATCACATAAATACATGTAATCTGTGCATCCTAGGCATAAACTTAGTATTGAACATGTATAAATTAAGTGCATAACGTATTTGAGTTTTGCAATTTGAAAATACACTTGGAAATAAGCACTTAATCGATTAAGATGTGTTTTAATCGATTAACATAAGTTTTTGAAAAGTTGTTGAAACATAAAACTTGGAAAAACAGAATCAGTCACGTTTTTGAAACACGTTAATCGATTAACCAATG
>NC_032020.1:11400054-11400588 GCF_001865875.1 Lupinus angustifolius
ACAAACCCGTTTGGTGGTGATGGTTCATCCATTAACCGACCACCTATATTCAGTGGTGAAGGGTATGCCTATTGGAAAGTCCGCATGGAAATTTTTATAGAAGCCATTGACTCGTTCCATAGCATCTAGTGGATGATGAACCTAACGACAAGCCTAAAAGTCTATGGATCGATGATGAGCGCAAGAGGGTCCAGCATGACCTACGCGCCAAAAATATCATCACATTGGCCCTATCATATGATGATTTCTGTAGGGTCTCGCAGTGCCAAAATGCAAAAGAAATGTGGGACACTTTACAAGTGACTCACAAAGGCACCAGCGAAGTCAAGCGCGCTAGATTAAATGCGCTGATCCATGGGTATGAGTTATTTCGCATGTTACCTAGAGAATCAATCAGTGCTATGCAAAAGCGATTTACACATATTGTGAATCATTTAGTTGCTCTAGATAAATCTTTTGCCAGAGGAGAATTAACTAATAAAGTTTTACGTTGTCTTGATAGGAAATGGAAACCAAAAGTGACTGCAATTGTGG
>NC_032020.1:11400688-11401271 GCF_001865875.1 Lupinus angustifolius
CTACATTGTTTGGCAAGCTTCAAGAGCACGAAATGGAATTGGGTCGCTTGACGATGCATGAGGATTCGGACCGGAAGAAGAATAACATCACATTGAAGGCTACGACCTCCAAAACAAAAGAAGATAAAGATGATGATGAATCTGACTCCGATCTGGATGATGAAACAATGGGTCTCCTTGTTCAAAAATTCAGTAAATTCATAAAGAGAAAAGAAGGATTCAAAAAATTTCAAAAGAAAGAAGCGAAGGAATCAACTAACAAAGGCAAGAACACCAAAGATCGCTTCACTTGCCACGAGTTCGAAAAAGTAGGACACATGCGATTTCAGTGTCCAACCTATCTGAAAAAGGTTGATTCAGAAAAGAGCACTCCCAGGGAATTCAAGTCTAAGAAAGCCTACATCGTATGGGATGTACCTGAGGAGGAAACGACATCAAGCACCTCTAGTGAGGAGGAGTCAGCAAAGCTATGTTTGATGGCTAGATCTGACAACGATGGGAATTCAAGCACACACGAAGATAATCATGAGGTATATTCTGACACCTCATCCACTTCTGATGACTCATCTCCTTATGATGTTTT
>NC_032020.1:11401371-11413051 GCF_001865875.1 Lupinus angustifolius
TCATAAATGAACAAAAAATAAGCAAACTACAAAAAGAATTAGATGAATTGAAATTAGAAAATGAAACATTAGACCTCATCTATTCTTGTAGCACATGTAACTGCTCCGAAAATAATTTATGTCAAAAACCTGTCTGTGAGACTTGCGAGACTTTGCAAGAAGACAGTTTTAAACTTAAGGAAAAACTCACACGTCTCACAAACAATCAACAACAATTAGACACTATGCTATGTCAAACAAGAAACGTTGGTGATCATACAGGACTAGTTTATACTCGCTCTACTAGGAACAAAAGACCATATAGAAAACTTGTAGCTCGTCCTAAAAATAAATATCACAAGCACACACCTACATGTTTTTACTACAATACATATGGTCATACCTCATATTCATGTTACATCAGAAAGTATGGTATACCTAGCAGCGTTTGTATGTGGATAAAGAAGGGAGATGACTCCCCGATTACTAACAAAAAAGGACCCAATATCAATTGGGTACCTGAGAAATGCAAGTGATCTTTTTAGTGGATTACTTACTTTATTAAGTCTTGTGAGACTCACACCTAGGTTTACCTAACCTAGACTCAATATCCACGGCAAGCATCTTAGACTTCTAAAAAGATAATAAAGAATTATAACCTAAGTCTAATAAGTCACCACTTGAGCCCTCGACATGTTGATTGTTGAGACATCTTCAAGCTTTAACTAACTCATTGTCTTCATCAAAACATAGGCAAAACTTTGCTAATGCCATCCTTGACACTTTGCACTTTCAAGGTGGAGAAGAGATTCAGATCCTATCCATAGTTAGGGATTCTCTAGAGTCTTTCTGGATGATATTCCTGGTTTGCCCCTAGTGCGGGAGATAGAGTTTGGTATCGAACTAGTTCCTAGAATTGGACCGATCTCTATAGCTCCCTATAGGATGGCACCGTTGGAGTTAATAGAGTTGAAGTAGCAATTGGAAGACTTACTATAGAAATAGTTCGTTAGACCTAGTGTTTCTCCATGGGGTGCTCCGGTGTTATTTGTGAAGAAGAAGGATGGCAGTATGCGGCTGTGTACTAACTATCGACAGCTGAACAAAGTCACCATCAAGAACAAGTACCCATTGCCAAGAATGGACGACTTGATGGATCAACTAAGAAGAGCTATCGTGTTTTCAAAAATCGATCTTCGATCGGGGTACTACCAAATATGCGTGAAGTTAGAAGATATTCGTAAAACAACTTTTTGGATGCATTATGGCCATTATGAATACATCATGATGCCATTTGGTGTAACCAATGCTCCTGCAATATTTATGGATTACATGAATAGGATTTTTCACCCATACCTTGACAAATTTGTAGTCATGTTTATTGATGATATCCTGATTTACTCGAAGAATCAAGATGAACATGCGAAGCATCTGAAAATAGTGTTGCAGATTTTGAAGGACAACCAACTCTATGCCAAACTTTTGAAGTGTGAATTTTGGATGGATTCGATGAGTTTTATCGGGCATGTGATATCAAGAAACGGAATTGTTGTGGACCTTGCTAAAGTGGAAATAGTGATGGAATGGAATTCCCCGAAATCAGTGACGAATATCAGAAGCTTCCTCGGTTTAGGTGGTGGCTTATACTTCAAGACAATTAAAGCCACATGAGCTGAATTATCCGACGCACGACTTGTAGTTGGCTGCAATCATTTTTGCTTTCAAGGTCTGGATGGATCATCTCTATGGGGTGAGATTTGAAGTATTCAGCTATCATAAAAGCTTGAAGTATTTATTCGACCAGAAGGAACTAAACATGAGGTAAAGACGATGGATTGAATTCCTTAAGGACTACGACTTTGACCTTCAGTACCAACCTGGGAAAGCTAATGTGGTGGCTGATCCCTTGAGTGTGAAGTCTCTGCACATATCAACCATGATGGTTAGAGAAATGGAACTGATAGAGGATTTCAAGAATTTGAGCCTCGCTGTTCAAGTAAGAACTAAGAGCTTGACTTTGGGTATGCTTACAGTAACCAATGAATTTCTAGAACAACTTAAAGGTTTTCAAAGTTATGACCCTGAACTGCGAGAGAAGAGAACCTTGTTAGTTGAAGGAAGAGCCCTGACATTTCAAAAAGGAACTGATAGAGTAATAAGATGCAAGAATTGAATTTGTGTGCCAAGTGACCCAGATTTGAGAATGACAATTTTGAATGAAGTCCATAAGAGCAAGCTAAGTATCCATCCTTGAGCTACCGAGATGTATCAAGAGCTGAAGAAGATGTTCTGGTGGTCCAGTATGAAGAAGGAAGTAACAGAATATGTCTCGTGCTGCTTAATATGTTAGAAGGCAAAAGTCGAGCACAAGCGACCTGGTGGAGAACTCCAACCATTAGAAATCCTTGTTTGCAAATGGGACAACATTGAAATGGATTTCGTAAGTGGGTTTGCATGGACTCAGAAAAGGTACGATGTTGTTTGGGTTATAGTGGACCATTTGAGGAAGACAACTCATTTCCTACCGATCAACATCAAGTACTCTTTGGAGAGACTGGAAGATTTGTACATGGAAGCAATTGTCCGATTCCATGGGATTCCTACAAATATCATCTCAGATAGAGATTCGCGCTCCACTTCAAAGTTTTGGAAACGCTTGCAGATGGCTTTAGGTACCAAATTGAGTATGATTTCGGCTTGCCACTCGCAGATGATGGCCAATCTGAACGGACTATTCAGTCATTGGAAGATCTACTTAGAGCTTGTGTGTTGGCACACTCTGGAAGTTGGGCGGACTATCTGCATTTGATAGAGTTTACCTACAACAACAACTTTCATTCAAGTCGTATGAAGCTCTTTATGGCAGAAAGTGCAGAACATCATTATGTTGGTTTGAAGCAAGAGAGAATTTGATACTAGGACATGATGTGGTTCAGTACATGATGGAAAAGATCATAATGATAAGGGAAAACATGAAGCCAACTTAGAGCAGGCAGACGAGCTATTATGACAAACGGAGGAACCCTCTTAGTTTTGAAGAAGGATATCATGTCTTCCTAAGGGTGGTTCCAACAAATGGCATTGGCGGAGTGCTTAAAGCCCGTAAGCTTACCCCTAAGTTCATAGGTCCTTACCAAATCCTTAAAGAATTCGGACCAGTAGCTTACCAAATAACATTGTCCCCTTTATTGTCATACCTACATAATGTCTTCCATGTGTCCCAACTCAGAAAATACATTAGTGACCCGTTGCATATCATTGAACCAATTCAATGCAGCTAAAGGATAATCTCACTTTTAAACTATGCCCTGGAGAATTTCTGATCGAAGTGTGAAAATGCTGCGAGGCAAGGAGATTGACTTAGTTAAAGTTATATGGAACCAAACTAATGGAGAAGATGTAACTTGAGAAGTCGAGAACAACATGAAGGAGTCTTACCCCTATCTTTTTTCTTAACATGTATGTTAATTTTTTAGGACTAAAATCTTATAAGTTGGGGAAGATTGTAATAGTGTGATTTTCTGTGCACGTTTTATTATAAATGAATTAGTTTTTATTTAAGCTAAACCACATTTGAGTTTTAGTCTTTTATTGTGATTTCCTAATTTATAGTAAATTTTTATAATTTTATGAGACAGAAAGTCTTCGGGCCTATTTTGGGCCCAAATTCACCCTAAATTCGGCCCAAATGTGAATTTTGAGTTCCATAATTTGGAGTTTAATTCCGAATACTCCATTGGCTTCGAAATATTATTTCAAGTCAAAATAGACACCAAGTTTGTCCATAACTCATCTCTAGATATTTTTCACTCCAAAATCCAAGTTTGGATGTTCTAAACGTAACCTTAAATCAGGAGATTTTTAATCTCTGGCTGAATTTTAACTGACAATTCTTGGGCATGGTTTTAATCATAATAAATTTCTCACTTTCCATTCTAAGCACTTGATAAGTGCCAAACATACTTAAATTTCATACACTTTTATGGCACTTATCTTAAGCATAATTGAGAAAAACCAACTTAAAACAATACTTTTTGTATAAAATATCACAATCTTGTATATTTGTGTTTGTATTTTTTTTTATGTATTTTGTAGGATTTAGAAAGAAGAAAAGAAGAGAAAAAAGACTCATGGTCAAAAATAAAAAGAAGTCAAAATCAAGGTGCTCAAGTAGGCAGCTGAGCGTGGACCAAGCCACGCTAAGGTGACCTGGACACCAGCCTGACCATGACCAAGCTACTCAAGTAAGCAGCTGAGCGGACCTGCTTGGACGCTCAAACTAGCACCAGACTAGTGCTGACACGGTCATAACTCAAGCTTGACACGATCAGAACTCAAGCTTGATACGGTCAGAACTCAAGCTTGACACGGTCAGACACGAGCTTGACACATGCCCAAGTTTCTCAACAAGCAGCTTAGTGGTGCAACCAAGCAGCTTAGTGGAGAACCAGACTCCTGCTCAGATCAGCAAGCACCAGGCCACGTCCCAGTCAACATGGTCAAAGCTGCTGAACAAGCAGCTTAGAGGTGCAACATGTGTGCTAAGCGGTATGCACCCATACTTGCCTTAGCCATCAAGCAAACCATGAAGTCACCAATGGCATCACTTCAAGTAGCCCACCATAGGCTTTTCGGAGTAGCTCACCATAACTTGTTCAGTAGCTCACAACTAGCTTTGATGAGTCATGCTTAAGGAGGCGACAAAGCTGCTTGATCAAGTGACCAAACCCATGCTGGAGGGTTTGGTCAGTTGTTGAGCGGTGCTAACAAGCAGCTCAGCGGCTCCAGGGAACTTCTATAAATATGGCACATTTCATTTGAATCAAAGATAGCATTTCTCAAATTTTCATTCACATTCTGCCTAGAAATTCTTCCCTGAAATCCTCTCTTCTTGTTATTAGTTCTTAAGAAATTAATTTATGTTAGTTTTGTAATTTTATTTTATAATTCAAGAGGAGAAAAGGAGAAGGTAAATGAGATGCAAAAAATCAATTGTGTAATCTCATTTGGAACTCAAAACATCTAATCCTTGGATGGATGGCTCATGCTCCTACCAATTTCTTTTGAATATGGTTATGTATTTCTACTTCTTCTTATATTCTAAAAGTTTGAATTTTAATCATTCAAGTTGGTGCTTTGATTAATTTTACTTGTTTGAGAAATTCTTAATGCTCTTTTTAGATTGATCACCTAAAAATTGATTTCAAGTCATAAATTTACTTGTCTCAAACACTTAGCAAATAAACTAAGAAGTAGTTGTACTACTTAATTTATTTGCCAAGTTAAACATGCTTTTCTTAATATTCATTACTACTAAATATAAGTGATTAGAGTAGCCAAGATTATCTTATATTCATTACTACTTCAATATTAGAGTAGCCAAGATTAGGGTGTGACAACCTAATCTCTTTGTGGACGTAATATTGTTTAGTAATAAATATAAGTGATTATCATTCTACCATTTTAGGACAAACACTAAAAGCAGGATTTTAGAACTTGGTGTTTGGAGTTAATCAAAGTAAAACATAAGAACTTGTCTAAGTAGTTCAAATTCATATAAAGTTGAGAAAATTTTCATTATTCAAAATGATATTGTTTCCTCAAGAATTTGTTAATATTTAGTTTATGTTTCTTGTCAATTGTTTATATGAAATTCAATTCAAATCAAAACCAAAATATGTTTAACTCATTATTTGTGCATTGACATGTTCATATGATTCATTCTATTAGGCAATTCCTTGTGGTTCGACATAACCCTATACTATACTACAATTGAATCTTGAAAGAGGTGTAAATTGTAAAATAGTAAAGTGTTATCAATAAATTTATTTGTTGAAAACACCTTTTAATATACAAAAGTGATGAAACTAACTCTCTAACTTTTATTTATTGTTATTTACTTTCCGCATTTTATTCTTTAATACCAACCTTCCTTAAGGAAGAAATTTGGGTTGTTAATAAAATGAACCCCAAAGGGAGTAAATAAATAAAGGTCACTTAAATTTATTATTATTTTGTTCTTTATTTATTTATTTGTTTCTAACAACTAACTAGTCATCACTTTTGTACATTAGAATGCCATTAAACCGGTGTTGGAATTTATTCCACAAAACCGAGATGGTATTCAAAGGTACTTAATAATTATGTAATAGGGGATTGCTGCGGTACCATTGTACCGGCGTTGGAATTTATTCTAACAAAGCCGAGATGGGGCAAAGAAGGAATAACTTATTCACATGATTATTAAAAGTAAGTTGTAACTAGAATATTCTTGAAACCATTATACCGGCGTTGGAATTTATTTCAATAAAGCTGAGATGGCGAACAAAGAATAAAACCGAGTTCACTTACTTAATAAAAAGAAAACACACCGAATTGAGGGAATTTCCGCTTTCAACAAATTGGCACTACTGCTAGCACGATTTGTTGAGAGGGGAAACCTTCCCCCATGTAAAACCTTTCAACAAATTGGCGTCGTTACCGGTGAATTGCTTAAATAATAGAACATTTCATATTTATATGTCATTCATGAAATAATTGTGCATAAATTTATTCTTGCTTTTGTACAAATTGTTTTAATTTGTACAAAGTTGTAAATTAAGTTTTCTTGACATTCTAATCTCTTTTCTTTTGGAAATAGACAAAACGGTTCGTTTTGATCTCAATTTTCAGAAATGGACCAACATGTTGATTTACAACAAGAAATTGAGCAATTCATCAAAGAATTTCAACTCAATCTCAATGCGGTCCATCAAAAACTTCAGGATCTACCTAAACAAATAGAGCAAACCAACAAAGCAAGTTTTTGGTGTAATGATTGTGCAAACAACCATAATGTCTATGCCTTCCAATGAACTCACACTTATCATGACGAACTAGAGAAAATTCTGAACCAGTTCATGCAAACTACTATCACCCATCAGCAAAACACCAGTGATGCTCTCACTAAAATAGAAGAACAAATCAACAACTTGACAAGAACTTATTTGGCCAAGTCAGAATTTTGTGAAAGTATCACAACTTGAAGTGGGAAGATAGTAGGTGGAGTTGAAAAACAAAACGAGAGATTTGAAGAAAAAAATAAAAATAAAGAAAAAAAAGAAAATAAAAAAGAAGAAGAAAAAGAAGAGACTAGTGGGGTAAGAAAAGAAGAAAAACAACACCCCCTAGTACAAAAAAAGATACCCTACCCGGTAGCTCCATGAAAAGCCAAGAAAGAAGAACAATTCACAAGATTCATGGAGATATTCAAAACCCTGCAAATCAATATCCCATTTGCTAAAGCCTTGGAGCAAATGCCAATTTACTCCAAGTTCATGAAAGAACTGTTATCCAAAAAATGGAGTTATCAGGAAAAGGAAATTGTTTCACTCAATGCCAATTGTAGTGTTGTTCTTCAAGCAAACATTTCTCATAAATCAAAAGACCCAGACAGTGTGACCATTCTTGTCACTATTGGAAATGTGTCCGTCGGTAGAGCTCTCGTTGATCTTGGAGCCAACGAGAGTTTTATGCCGCTGTCAATGATGAAAAGAATTGGAGGAATACAATTAAACCCTACAAGGATGTCCGTGCAACTAGCAGATAGACCCATTAAATATCCTAAATGGGTTGCAGAGGATGTTTTGGTCAAAATGGACAAATTCTTGATCCCGGTTGGTTTTGATGTCATTGACATTACCGAAGATACGTAGATCCAACTCATATTAGGGAGACCCTTTATAAGGACAGCAAAAATGGGGATTGACATGGAAAATGACAAATTACTAGTCCGAGTTGTAGACGACGAAATTGAGTTTGACATTTTCCATGCAATGCATCATCCGAAGGATAAAGGGCAATGTTTGCAACTAAATGTTGTTGAAGAAATTTGTGCAGAACACCCTCAACCTGACAAATCCTTGGAGATGCAAGAAAATAAAGTGGAGGAAGAAATCATCAAACACTTTTCTGATGAATTGTTTCTTCACCAAAATCCAAGTGGACCAGCAGAGAAAGAATCAGAACTAGAATTGAAAGAATTTTCGTCTCATTTAAAATATGTTTTCTTAAATGGAGAAGCCAACAATCCAGTAATCATCAACAATAAGTTGTCCGAATTGGAAGAAGAAAAACTTATACAAGTTTTGAAAAAGCATCAAGCAGCACTCGGATGGACATTAAAAGATCTCGTAGGCATCAGTCCATCATATTACATGCACACAATTATGATGGAAGATGATTACACACCTTGTGCTCAACCACAAAGGAGACTTAATCTGGCAATGAAGGAAGTGGTGAGGAAAGATAATTTTCGGATAGCAAATGGGTAAGTCCAGTTCAAGTGGTGCTGAAAAGAGGAGGGATGACGGTAATCCGAAATGAGAACGATGAACTAATTCCAACTAGAGCTGTTACCGGTTGAGAGTTTGTATCGATTACCGCAAACTTAACGCCACCACAAGAAAAGATAATTTTCCCCTACCCTTCATGGATCAAATGTTGGAAAGGTTAGCTGGAAGAGCCTTCTACTGTTTCCTGGATGGGTATTCTGGATACAAACAAATTGTTGTCAATCCATTGGAACAAGAAAAGACGGTGTTTACATGTCCATTTGGTGTTTACGCATACATAAAAATGTCATTCGGACTATGTAATGCTCCTACAACTTTTCAAAGATGCATGTTGGCTATCTTCGCTGATTTGGTGGAGAAATACATCGAGGTCTTCATGGATGATTTTTCTGTGTTCAGAGACTCCTTTGAAACTTGCTTGACAAATTTGGAAACAGTTTTGGAAAGATGCGAACAGACTAATTTGGTTCTAAATTGGGAAAACTGTCATTTCATGGTCACTGAAGGAATTGTACTCAGGCACAAAATTTCAGCCAAAGGATTAGAAGTTGATAAAGCTAAGATAGAAGTGATTGAAAAGCTACCTCCTCCAACAAATGTTAAAGGAATCAGAAGCTTTCTCGGACATGCTGGATTCTATCGTAGATTCATCAAAGACTTCTCCAAAACAGCTAAGCCCTTGTGCAATTTACTCTTAAAAGATTCTGTTTTTAACTTTGATGATTCTTGTCTAGAAGCATTCAAACAATTAAAATTATGCTTGGTAACTGCTCCTGTCATTATTGCACCAAAATGGAAATCCCCTTTTGAACTAATGTGTGATGCTAGTGATTATGCAGTTGGTGCAGTTCTGGGACAGAGAAAGGAACGGGGTTTTCATGCAATACATTATGCTAGCAAAGTTCTGAATAAAGTAGAAATCAATTATGCTACAACCAAAAATGAACTACTAGAAATAGTGTTTGCATTGGAAAAATTTAGAAGCAATTTGATTGGGGAAAAAACAATTATTTATACTGACCATGCCGTAATTAAATATCTTCTAAAGAAACCCGACTCCAAGCCACGATTGATTAGATGGGATTTGCTTTTGCAGGAATTTGACTTAGAAATCTACGACAAAAGTGGCAAAGAAAACCAAGTGGGAGATTATTTGTTAAGATTGGTAAATAAAGAAGCCGCGTTAAGAGAACAAGAAATAGCATAAACTTTTCCTGATGAAAAGCTGTTTCAACTTCAAACAAGACCATGGTTTGCTGATATGGCCAACTATAAAGCCTCAGGTATAATTCCTGAACATTTTAATTATCAGCAAAAGAAATTTTTTCTCAAAAGAGTTAATCAATATGTCTGGGATGAACCATACTTGTTCAAAGAAGGAACCGATAATATTATTAGACAATGTGTTGAAGAAAATGAGGCCCAGAAAATATTATGGCATTGCCATAACTCGGTCTATGGGGACATTACAATGGAAATAGAACCGTGGCCAAAGTACTCCAATCTGGATTCTTTTGGCCAACTATTTATAAATATTCCCAAATGTATGTCGAAAAGTGTGATGCATGCCAAAGGTCTGGAGGACTTGAAAAGGCACGGAGGACTTGAGAAACAAAGTGAAATGCCTTTACAAAATATCATAGAAATAGAAATTTTTGATTGTTGGGGCATTAACTTTATGGGACCTTTCCCATCATCGTTTTCAAATGAATATATCTTGGTGGTTGTTGACTATGTTTCCAGATGGGTGGAAGCATTAGCAACACCCAAAGCCGATTTAAAAACTATGGTAAAATATTTGAAAAAGAATATTTTTACTCGTTACGGCACACCAAGAGTATTGATAAGTGATGGGGGGTCTCATTTCATAAATTCCCAATTAAAAGGAACCTTAGAATTTTATAATGTTAAACACAAGGTAGCATCACCTTATCACCCACAAACCAATGGCCAAGCGGAGGTATCAAACAGAGAGTTAAAAAGAATTTTGGAAAAAACAGTCTCTGCTTCAAGAAAAGACTGGTCACGAAAACTGGATGATACTCTTTGGGCCTATAGAACTGCATTTAAATCACCAATAGGCAAAACTCCATATCAACTTGTTTATGGCAAAGCTTGTCATCTACTAGTTGAATTGGAGCATAAAGCCTATTAGGCTCTCAAATTTCTAAACTTTGATTTGAAGGATGCAGATATTAAAAGACAGGATCAATTACATCAATTGGAAGAAATGCGGTTCCAAGCATATGAATCCTGAAGACTTTATAAGGAAAAAACAAAGAAGTAGCATGACTCCAGAATCAGAAAGAAAAATTTCTATCAAGGGCAAAACGTACTTCTATTCAACTCAAGGCTCAAAATACTTCCAGGAAAATTCAGAACCAGATGGACAAGACCATTTGTCATCAATGAAGTAAAAGAATATGGAGCAATTGAGTTAAAAGATCCCAAGACAAAAGCAAGTTGGTTAGTAAACAAACAAAGATTAAAACCTTATTTGGGTGATGAGTCAGGCTCCATCATCAATGAGCAATCAGAATAGTCTCGTCCAAAGTCTTACATCAAGCTAATGATGTTAAAAGAGCGCTGACTAGAAGTCAACCCAGTATGTGGTAAATATTTACTTCCTTTATCATTGATTTCTTTTGTTAGTATTTGTATTTGTATTTTTAGAAAACTAAACAATTTTTTCTAAATCACATCAAGTAAGTCCCAACAAATTTTTAAGGCTTGAGACAAGCCTTCATTTCAAAAGGGAGGACAAGAACTTGATGTAATTTAAAAATTTCTTGCTTAGATTGTGTAAATATATAAAAATTAAATTTGTTTGTTCAAAAAATCAAAAAAATTTCAAAATCGAAAACAAAATGGCTAAACAAAAATTTTGAAATATGATCACATGATTAGAAAATGTAAGCATACTTTAAATTAAGCTTTGATTGAGAAAAATGATATATATGCTAAACTTTTGTGTAAAAAATCATATTGAAAGTGCGCATGTCAAGATAGCACTTCGGAAAGCTTTCTCACAATGTGTTTAGTTTTGATGAGGACAACTTGTGATTATAAGAGCTTGAAGATCATCAACAAATCAGCATGCTTAAGTCTCTAGATTGGTATTAGACTTAGACTAGTAATTAGTTTAAGTTGAGTCTAAGGCTTAGGTAAACTCAATACATGTCTCATATGCATAAAACTTTAAATCATTTTAAGTTTTGAGATATGTCATTTATAATATGTTCATGCATCATATAAATACATGTAATCTGTGCATCCTAGGCATAAACTTAGTGTTGAACATGTATAAATTAAGTGCATAACGTATTTGAGTTTTATAAATTGAAAATTCACTTAGAAATATGTTGTTA
>NC_032020.1:11413151-11415074 GCF_001865875.1 Lupinus angustifolius
GATTAGAAAATGTTAAGCATACTTTAAATTAAGCTTTGATTGAGCAAAATGAGATATATCCTATACTATTATGAAAAGAATCATATAATGTCATAACTTGAATTTTTTTGCAAATTGAAAATTCAAATTTATGTAACAAGATCTTTGCAAACATTTTTTTTATTAAAAATTGTGAATCCAAACCAAGTGAGGGAGTGAGCCAAACACATGAGTGAGAATCAACATTTGATTTGTCTAATTAAATTTGTTTGAGTCTTTAATTTCTTAATTGCATAAAAATGATAAGAAATGATCAAGGCATGTTCTTTGATTAGTTGAACCAAAGGCCAAAAAGTCCAAACCAAATTAGGATGATCCTTTGATAAGCCCCTTTGAGCCAAACAAATGAAAGAACTTTTTTTTCATACTATCTCATGCAATCGAATTGAAAAAAATGTTCTAAGAGAGCATTAAATTTTAAATAGCATTTTGAAAGGATTAAGTTGGGGGGCGGGAGAAATTGGTTGACTTTGCTTCTTAAAAGAAAAAGAAAAACTCAATCTTTACGAATGAAAAGAAAACAGAAAGAGATTGAGAAAAATAGAAGCCAAGGTTCAAAAAGTTAAAGAGGTTGGGAAAAATAATGGAAAAAAGAAGAGTAAAGTATTCCATTGAGAAGAATTTCAAAAATGCTCTCTTTTTAACTTAGCCTTGAAAATCTAGAAAAACCATTATCCAAACCAAGCATCATTACAACCAAAATGAAGACCTGAGTGATCTTTGATTAATTATGCAAGTTAAGAGAATAGGTGAGATGAAGAACAAGTTCAAATTACTACAAACAAATTGCTTAGGTAAATTGTTACACATTTTTGATAAACAAAAGCATTGATTTCTTGTTTGAAACATTATGTGTCAAAATTCACAAATCATGAAAAATCTCATTGAAATCTATTTTTGACATGCTTATACATTTGAAATCATGTTGATCATTATTATTTTTAGCCAAATTGATTTCGGATAATTTTCACCTTTTGTTTGAGGACAAACAAATTTTTAAGTTGTTGGGAGTTTGATAAGTGCCAAACATAACTAAATTTCATACACTTTTATGGCACTTAATAACACAATCTTGTATATTGTTTGTATTTCTTTTTTTTTTAATGTATTTTGTAGGATTTAGAAAGAAGAAAAGAAGAGAAAAAAGACTCATGGTAAAAAAGAAAAAGAAGTCAAAATCAAGGTGCTCAAGCAGGCAGCTGAGCGTGGACCAAGCCACACTAAGCCGACCTAGACACCAGCCTGACCTGGACCAAGCTGCTCAAGCAAGCAGCTGACCAGACCTGCTTGGCCGCTCAGCCTAGCACCAGACTAGTCCTGACACGGTCAGCACTCAACCTTGACACGGTCAAACACGAGCTTGGCACATGCCCAAGTTGCTGAACAAGCATCTTAGCGGTGCAACCAAGCAACTAAGCGAAGAACCAGACTCCTGTTAGGTATCAGTGGTTAGAATACACCTAGAAAGGGGGGGGGGGTTGAATAGGTGTAGCGGTTAGAATATCCGCTTTTCGAAAACAACACTTAATGCTAAATTACCCCAGATTAATCAATTAAAGGAGTAGAGATAATCGATTAACGCAATTGACTTAATCGATTAAAACAGAACAACAAGCTCAAACAGATTCGGTTTCTTGCATGACAATTAACCGATATTAAAATGAAAACACAGAGCTTATAATTTTATCAGAGTATTAACAGTATAGCACAGAGACAGAATATAGCAATTAAATCTACTATACAAGTTAACCGATTAAATGCAATAAAGAGAGAAATAGAGAGAGAGAAAAAATCCCACAACACGGTTTTTATCCTGGTTTGTTTACGTGTCCACTTGCAAACTACATCCAGGCCTCCCGGCTGATCTGGGAGATTTTCTTCACT
>NC_032020.1:11415174-11415920 GCF_001865875.1 Lupinus angustifolius
TGTTCCTCTATACCAAAATGTAAGCAATGACATAATGCAACAACCTGTTCTCAAAAGATAACGACCCAGCTCTGGTCAGTTGACCCGGAATATACAAGTGAGGACCTCGAAGGAATGACTTATAAACCTCAGTAGGATCAAAGTTATCCTTAACCCAGGAGCAATCTCCTATTCCATAACCCGAAGATGACAAACCACCGACATTCATAAATAGTTCATCATTAATCTCAAACAATTTACCAGAAATCATAGACCAGTATTTTCCATCCTTATATCTAAAATTCGCATAAAATTCCCTAACTAGAGCATGGTAAACTTGTCCCTTTAATTTTGGAAATTGAACTGCTCCCTGAGCCTCCATATCATGCGGAAAACTAAAGTTCTGTTCCGCCAACCAGGTTAACGACATACCTTACGTAAGTGGGTTTGCGTCCTTGGAATTTTGCCAAACGGGTTTCTTGCAAGATAAGTGAGTAATATGGGTCACCTAGATCCCAAGTGGATGATGAGCCGGCTTCCGTTCTTCGTACACGGTTGGCTGTAGTTTTGACCCCTTTGTGCGACCTTGCTCCATTGTATTTGTAGAACCCGAATTGATGTTGAATGAGTAGAGAAGGATTAGGCAAACCTAACCTAGGGTTTAATTTGGTGGAAATTGGGAATGTAGTGGAATGAGGATGATAAAATGAGATTTCTTGATGGTTTGAGAGGGTTAGGATGAGGTTTTTCCTACCTTAGTGCACTTG
>NC_032020.1:11416020-11416275 GCF_001865875.1 Lupinus angustifolius
TTAACACTAAGTGTTTAATCGATTAAACACGGTAAAAAGTGATTTTAAGCTAGCAGAACGGTTTCAACTTTTTAGGACTCATGCATGCATTTTGAAGGATTAATCGAAACATTTGTAATCACGAAAAGAGTTTATCATGAGACAAAATTTTGTATTTCAACATGTATCATTTAAAAACAACAGACAAATAGGCATATAGAGGCAAGACAATAATACAAAGAACTAAACAATTTTAATCAAGATATTGTTCATCAA
>NC_032020.1:11416375-11416662 GCF_001865875.1 Lupinus angustifolius
TCTTGAAGCTTTCCAAATAACGTAGCTAGAGGCATAGAATCCAAGTCTTTGGATTCTAAAATTGCAGTTACTTTTGGTTGCCATTTCCTGTCAAGACAACGTAAAACTTTATTAGTTAATTCTCCTCTGGCAAAAGATTTATCTAGAGCAACTAAATGATTTACGATATGAGTAAATCACTTTTGCATATCACTGATTGATTCGCTAGATAACATGCGAAATAACTCATACTCGTGGGTCAGCGCATTTAATCTAGCGCGCTTGACTTCGCTAGTGCCTTCGTAAGT
>NC_032020.1:11416762-11418038 GCF_001865875.1 Lupinus angustifolius
AAAACGTGACTGATTCTGTTTTCCAAGTTTTTCAGTTTCAACAGCTTTTCAAAAAGTTAGGTTAATCGATTAACTAATGCCTTAATCGATTAACAACATATTTTCATGTGTATTTTCAATTACAAAAACTCAAATATGTTATGCACTTGATTCATACATGTTTAACACTAAGCTTATGCCTAGGATGCACATATACATGTATTTATGTGATGCATGAACATATTATAAATGGCATATTTCAAAAATGAAATGATTTAAAGTTTTATGCCTATGAGACATGTGTTAAGTTTACCTAAGCCTTAGACTCAACCTAAACTAGTCTCTAGTCTAAGTCTAGTGCCAATCAAAAGACTTAAGCATGTTGATTTGTTGATGATCTTCAAGCTCTTATTAGCACAAGTTGTCCTCATCAAAACCATGACATATAATGAGAGAGCTTTCCAAAGTGCTCCTCTTGACATGCGCACTTTCAACTCCTGCCCAGATCAGCAAGCACTAGGGCACGTCCCAGTCAACACGGTTAAAGCTGCTGAACAAGCAGCTTAGCAGTGCAACAGGTGTGCTAAGCGGTGTGCACCCAGACTTGACTTAGCCATCAAGCAAACCATGAAGTCACCAATGATACCACTTCAAGTAGCCCACCATAGGCTTTTCAGAGTAGCTCACCGTAGTTAGTCCAGTAGCTCACAACTAGCTTTGATGAGTCATGCTTAAGGAGGTGACAAAGCTGCTTGATCAAGTGACCAAACCCATGCTGAAGGGTTTGGTCAGCTGCTGAGCATGCTAACAAGCAGCTCAGCGGCTCCAGGGAACTTCTATAAATAGGGCACATTTCATTTGAATCAAAGATAGCATTTCTCACATTTTCATTCACATTCTGCCTAGAAATTCTTCCCTGAAGTTCTCTCCTCATGTTCTTAGTTCTTAGGAACTTTATTTAAGTAAGTTTTGTAATTTTAGTTTATAATTGAAGAGGATAAAAGGAGAAGGCAAATGAGATGCAAAAAATGTATAAGCATCCAATCCTTGGATGGACGGCTCATGCTCCTAACAATTTTTTTTGAATATGGTTATGTATTTCTACTTCTTCTTATATTCTAAAAGTTTGAATTTTAATCATTCAAGTTGGTGCTTTCATTAATTTTACTTGTTTGAGAAATTCTTAATGCTCTTTTTAGATTGATCACCTAAAATTGATTTCAAGTCATAAAATTACTTGTCTCAAACACTTAACAAATAAACTAAGAAGTTGTTGCACTACTTAGTTTATTTGCCA
>NC_032020.1:11418138-11427137 GCF_001865875.1 Lupinus angustifolius
TTTAAACCATTATTTGTACTTTGACATGTTTACATGATTTATTTTATTAGGCAATTCCTTGTGGTTCGACATAACCCTATACTATACTACAATTGAATCTTGAAAGAGGTGTAAATTGTAAAATAGTAAAGTTTTATCAATAAATTTATTTGTTGAAAACACCTTTTAATATACAAAAGTGATGAAGCTAACTTACTAACTTTTATTTATTGTTATTTACATTCCACCATTTATTTATTCTTTAATACCAACATTCCTTAAGGAAGAAGTTTGGTTTGTTAATAAAAGGAACCCGAAAGAGAGTTAATAAATAAAGGTCACTTAAATTTACTATTCTTTTGGTATTTATTTATTTATTTATTTCTAACAACTAACTATTCACCACTTTTGTACATTAGAATACCATTAAACCGATGTTGGAATTTATTCCACAAAACCGAGATGGTATTCAAAGGTACTTAATAATTATGTAATAGGGATTTCTTCGATACCATTGTATCGGTGTTGGAATTTATTCTAACAAAGTCGAGATGGGGCAAAGAAGAAATAACTTATTCACATGATTATTAAAAGTAAGTTGTAACTAGAATATTCTTGAAACCGTTATACCGGCTTTGGAATTTATTTCAACAAAGCCGAGATGGTGAACAAAGAATAAAACCGAGTTCACTTACTTAATAAAAAGAAAACACACCGAATTGAGGTAATTTCCGCTTTCTACAAATTGGCACTACTGGCAGCATGATTTGTTGAGAGGGGAAACCTTCCCCCAAGTAAAACCTTTCAACAACACTTGTAAGAGATTTCAAGGTATTTCTCTTCTTGTTTTATCAATCTCTCACACCTACACCATTAGATACTTATCATCTTTTAGTATGTTGTTCTTGATTATGTGATCAACACTATCAACCTTGTGGTTTCTTTTGAATGAAATATGTTGAGATGACCATAGACTTTTATGGAACCAACTTAAGTTAGCTTACTTTAAAGTGGTAAGTTTAACCTAAGAGATCTTGATTTAAAATATTAACTTTTGATATGTTGTTCTTGACTATGTGATCAGCATTATCAACCCTTATGGTTTCTTTAGAATGAAAGGTGTTGAGATGACTATAGAGTATTTATTGAATTAACTTAAGTTAGCTTATTTTAAAGTGGTAAGTTTAACTTAAGAGACCTTTATTTAAAATGTTAACTTTTGATATGTTGTTCTTTATTATGTGACCAACATTATCAACCCTTGTGATTGCTTTAGAATGAAATGTGAACAACATTATCAACCCTACTAATTTGTTCTTGTGTTTATTTCTGAAGCTTCCAAAGTTGGGAAATATACTCGTTTCACACTTATCACCAAGGGAACCACTCACATGAGACTCTAAGGTGATGGAGAATATATTGTGATACAGTGGTGTCAGGATATGACATCCAGACCTCCTAAACTACCTCAAAAGTTTGGAGGTGTCTTGAGTATTAAGAAATCCCGTACTTAATCAATTGTTTTTTTATTAGGATTAAGTACAGATGATCTCTTAAGTCATATCGTTTAAGTTATGTCTATGTGTGGGGTAACGTTGTGGTGATCCATGGATGAATATTACTCGAATAACTGTAACTAGGAAGGATCAAATATCCCTTGAGATATTTGATTTTCCGATTCTAAAACCCCATGTCTGATGGTCATAATCCATTACCATGGTTGATAATCGATTATCGATATCAAAAATCCGAATCTTGTATCTAATATAAATATGAATAATCGATTAACATATAATATAATTGATTATCAAGATTCTAAAATCTCCCTGTCCGATGGACATAATCGATTACCTGGTTTGGTAATCGATTATCGATATCAGAAGTCCTAATTCTTGTAGCTAGTGTAACTAGGAATAATAGATTAACCTTTGGCATAATCGATTATCAGTCTTGTGAAATCGTCTGAATGATAGAAAGTATGAGAATACGAGTAATATAAGATAAAATACTTTAAAAAGGACTGATATCCCAAAGATGAAAGAAATACCTATCACTAGAGCATAAGTAAACGTTATCTATTAGTAGTATGGGCGATTGGTGGTAACGGGATTACTTAAGGTCCTCCAGACAAAGTCTTCGACTATTATGTCATTACGAGGTCCAAAAGGTTATGTTTACCATGCAGTGCAATCATCTGAACGTAAGTGACTTGGTCATTGGCCCGTCCAAGGTGATTTAGCGATGGTTCATAGTGCTAAGATATTATTCCTCTTTTATGTTATGACGTAAGATTGGGACCCACAAGAAGCATTCCTTTGGGAAATGTCTTAGGCTGGACCGATCATATAAAAATAAATAATGATTAAGAGATTTAATCAGCTAACCGCAGTTAGTGTACAGACTCATTATGAAAAATGAAGTAGTAGAGAGGAAAGTTACGGGAGACGAATGAGCCCTGAGATGTTGAGAGGGGTGGTGGTGATGCGTCAGTAAAAGCCTTGAGGGAGAGTCTAGGTTACACGAGTCCCCTATATTCCTAGATGAGGTGTTCTATTGGATCGAATAGTTCTCGCAGTGCAAACTAGACAATCTCTGGCAAACCCTTTTTGCAATCAGGATCAATGAGAGGGATGCCCAAAAGGTGTTTGATACAACACCATCCTGAAATGATCAGTTCCATTGGAACAAATCGATCGTTATTCTTGCAAGGAATAAGTTGGTGCGTTCAAATTGGCTTGTTATGGGACATGTACTCTCGATTAGTTCTGAATATTTTATTGGGATGATATTGGTGTAAGGATGGATGAACAAAACATAGCATTCATATATTGAACTCGTGGATATTGACCCCCGTATCCTGAGTTACAAACATCATTCATCATCTGCATTTATGTATGTGATAACATAGTATGTGTATTATGTTTGGATATAATATTCTGTATAATTCCACGCCGTCGATGAAAAATATTAATTAGATGTCTTACTCACTTTTCTTTCTACTTGTATTTCAGTACACACCCTTGTACAGATGGACAAATCTGTGCGGATTCAGAGCTATCGATTCTTAATGTCCAGGGAGGGGGCATGGACAATTGATGGGGACCGTTATACCTACACAGGCCCTTCTGCCTTGGAGCTGAAGATGGTGTGCAACGGCATCACTATGCGCTTTCCATCTCACCATGGAGTCATGGAGACTTCTTTCACTCTACCAGGCCAGAGGCCGGTACCTACTGTGCCATACATCCAGTCTTCGACTCCTTATGGACCAGATAATGCAACACCGTCAATGAGGCGAAGGAGTTGGAAGGATGTGACCCGTTCTACACTGCAAAGGAGAGCCACTCAACGTATAATTCTAGAAACGCAGGCGTATACCAGGACAAGGATTAGGTCACAGGGTTCTGCCTATGATACCATGGAGGAGATGGAATCTGAAGATGACGATTGTGTGGAGTTGGTCCACATAGAGGACTATATCGAGGTGATAGATCTCTCTTTGGACTCCAAGCTAGAGGAGGACCCGAGTGAGGATTCTAGTGCTCCCGTTAGTGCTGGAGCTAGCCATTAGGAGCTATTACCTTTTCCTTTTATTTTTGGAGTTAGAGTATCTATGTAGGGTACTTTTGTAGTGCTGAAGAATTCAACAAATTTTATATTGCTTCAGTTGGGCGATGATTAGATTTCGCCTTGTATTCTATACTGACATTTTATTTGACCAAGGAACACCTCGTTGTACGTGTTGTAAGGTCAAGTGTAATTATTAATGAAGAATTATTCAAGAAAGTATTGCATCATTTTTAGTTACCATTAGGTAACCGTCATTGATTTTCCTTGGTTTATGTTACTAAGAACGTGATGTCAAGAAAAAGAAAGGAATATAAGTAAAACAATTTTTAATGATATATTAATAAAATTCCATTTTAATCATAATATTCATAAAGTAATCTTCGAGACGTTACAATATTCATTATCTTCATTACAATCTCATTTTGGAGAACCAAAAGAAGTTGGGGTAGTAGAAGAAACATAAATCTATTGAAAGCGAAAACCAAATAATACAAGTTAGTGAACTATTATGGTACGATCTATTTTTCCTTAACTCAAAATACCATATATAGTTATATACACTCATAGTCAACTCAATAACAAATATCCAATGCATATAAATCAGAATAGTCAACTCATTATCAATTACCCAACACGCATATATCAGTGTTGCTTCCATGTAAAAAAATTCAAATTACTGAAGTATAGTAGTCTAACTACAACCATAATGAATTTAATGTTGGAATTAACAATGTCAACAAAAGTAAACTTGAGGACCATTGTGAAAGACAAAAATTAATGGACCAAAAGTGAAACAAACAATTCATTTGAGGACCAAAATATCAAAGTTATGGTCAAGTGGCTTATGATAAGCAATTTGATGTTCCATAGAATATATTGTCTCCCTGCAAAGACTAAGGTGCGGAGAAATCTGCGAAGTCTTGGTTTTAGTATTGAATCCATTGACTTTTGAAAGAAGTGAAATGAATCTAATAATTCTTAGTACAAAGTAGTTAAATGAAGAAGCCCTAACAATCCCCATGCAACATACTTAGACCATTTTGAAATAAGCTATATGTTATATTCATAATTGTATTAAATTTATTATTATATATACTTGTTAGGTATCAGTGGCGGAATACACCTAGAAGGGGGGGGGGGTCGAAGCTCAAGTTCCACTTTTTGGGTTTTTACACACTTGCTGAAAAATGCCCAGTTAATCGATTAAGCACTGCTCTTAATCGATTAACTAGTAACAGAACCAGAATGATCAGAACAATAACTTGCACAGTTATTAACCAACACACAAACAAATATACAACAGATACTTTTATGCAAGATTAACAAGAACATATCAAGGAACAAGCACGCCAAATATTAGATCCAAACTCGCATTCAAACATCTTGAAATATAAAAGAGAAAATGATCGAAAAGATTGTGCAGGGATTTTATCCTGGTTCGTTTTGCTGTCCACTACAAAACTGCATCTAGTCCTCCCCTCTGATTTGGGAGATTTTCCTTCTTCACTATAAAACACAATGTATGTTACATACATGCTTCCAAATACCAGACTCAAACGCTCCTTTCTTGGAACCCAAAGAACTTCTTCACCCTGGGTTTGACCTTTCCCAAAACTGCATCCCAAGAAAACTTTTCTTACGCGATTCGGCCACAGCCAAGGTATCGCTCTTTATCCCAAGACCTCCAAGTCTTTGTGTGAAGAACACCTTACCTAACCACAGCTAGGATTTTCCCAATCCTTGAATTAACAATGCTTTTAGTTATGAATTAGTACTTAATACTCAGATATTATAATAAAGATCAAAGCCTTAAACCTAAGCAAGAACTCAGAAGACGTCCTAGTCTAATATGAATGTTCATGCATGAGGTTTCTGAAAATATGCACTCATAAAGAACTGTCTCTTTTTCTTTTCAACAAATACAAGAATGATGCAAGAAAGCTTTTCAAAGAATCATGCAATATAAATATGAAAAATAAAGCCTTAGTATGATCTAATCTTTCTCCTAATTCAACACTCTCTAATAGATTCTAACAATGATGATCTATCTCTTTCCTCTGTGTTTTTCTCTCTTAGTCATTTCTGAAAGTGCGCATGTCAAGAGGAGCACTTTGGAAAGCTTTCTCACTATATGTTTTGGTTTTAATGAGGACAACTTGTGTTTATAAGAGCTTGAAGATCATCAACAAATCAACGTGCTTAAGTCTCAAGATTGGTATTAGACTTAGACTAGTGATTAGTTTAGGTTGAGTCTAAGGCTTAGGTAAACTCAATACATGTCTCATATGCATAAAACTTTAAATCATTTTAGTTTTGAGATATGTCATTTATAATATGTTCATGCATCACATAAATAAATGTAATATGTGCATCCTAGGCATAAACTTAGTGTTGAACATGTATAAATTAAGTGCATAACGTATTTGAGTTTTGCAATTTGAAAATACACTTGGAAATATGCAGTTAATCGATTAAGGCATGTTTTAATCGATTAACATAAGTTTTTGAAAAGCTGTTGAAACAGAAAACTTGGAAAAACAGAATCAGTTACAATTTTGTAACACGTTAATCGATTAACCAAGACAAGGTCTTAATTGATTAACTGAGCTGCTGAAGTGATTCATTATAAACCGCGTTTTCAGAACTGAAGCCATAACTTGCATGTTGCATTTTTAAGAGAGTTAGAGCATATTTCGTGTTAATTGTTGCATCTATATGATATTGCATTTGTGAGATTAGAGAAGAGAGAATCATATGCTTTAGGATTGAGAGGCATTTCATGTTTAATTTCTAATCATTTCATCTCACATGTTCATGCATTCATTGATGTTTTTGTGAAGATTTTGTATTATGTAAAATCTGTTTTGAACTAATGCATTATCATGTTATATGAGACTTGTGTTAGAGTTTTAGAGTAAGGTCTTAATTGTTAAATTTGAGCATTGTAATTGCTTTAGATTACTCTATGTTTTTGTTGTAAAAAGTGTTGTAACTTTGGGAATCTCAAGGTGTCTTACCACCAACGAGATTGTGTTGTATCTTCATTAGCTTAGAGTTCTTGATAGAAAGAATAGGTTCTTGGCTGGGGCTACACCGCAAGAAAGGTTTTCTTGGGCGGTAGGAAGGGAGTCAAACCAAGGGATAAGGTTCTTTAGTTTCAAGTAATTGTCTAAGTGTTGTAATTGGAAGAATTGCTTGTAAAACATTATTTCAATTATAGTGAAGAAAAATCTCCCAGATCAACCGGGGGGCCTGGATGTAGTTTGCAAGGGAACACGCAAACGAACCAGGATAAAAATCGTGTTGCAGGATTTTTCTCTCTCTCTTTCTCTCTTTAATTGCTTTAATCGGTTACGTTGTATAGTTGTTTTAATTGATATATTCTGTTTCCATGTTGTACTAGTGTAACTCTGATATTTTGTAAGCTCTGTAATTTCGTTTAAATCTCGGTTAATTGTTGTGCACCCTTCTAGGTGTATTTTAGCCACTGATACCTAACAAGTGGTATCAGAGCTAGTACGAAGTGCTAGCTTAACCGTGTATTCGTGATCCTAATGGAAATATAATGGCTTCTACAAACTACTTTGGTGGTGATGGTTCATCCATTAACCGACCACCTATATTCAGTGGTGAAGGGTATGCCTACTGGAAAGTTCGCATGCAAATTTTTATAGAAGCCATTGACTCGGATATTTGGGAATCCGTACTCAATGACCCTTTCGTTACACAACATCTAGTGGACGATGAACCTAAAGACAAGCCTAAAAGTCAACCTAAAAGTCTATGGACTGATGATGAGTGCAAGAGGGTCCAGCATAACCTACGCGTCAAAAATATCATCATATCGGCCATATCCTACGATGAGTTCTTTAGGGTCTCGCAGTGCCAAAATGCAAAAGAAATGTGGGACACTTTACAAGTGACTAACGAAGGCACCAGCAAAGTCAAGCGCGCTAGATTAAATGCACTCACCCACGAGTATGAGTTATTTCGCATGTTACCTAGCGAATCAATCACTGATATGCAAAAGCGATTTACTCATATCGTGAATCATTTAGTTGCTCTAGATAAATCTTTTGCCAGAGGAGAATTAACTAATAAAGTTTTGCGTTATCTTGACAGGAAATGGCAACCGAAATTGACTGTAATTGTGGAATCCAAAGACTTGGACTCTATGCCTCTAACTACATTGTTTGGAAAGCTTGAAGAGCACGAAATGCAATTGGGTCGCTTGACGATGCATGAGGATTCGGACTGGAAGAAGAAGAGCATCACATTGAAGGCTACGACCTCCATAACAAAAGAAGATAAAGATGATGATGAATCTGACTCCGGTCTGGATGAAGAAACAATTGGTCTCCTTGTTCGAAAATTCAGTAAATTCATAAAAAGAAAAGGAGGATTCAAAAAGTTTCAGAAGAAAGAAGTGAAGGAATCCACAAACAAAGGCAAGAACACTAAATATCGCCTCACTTGCCACGAGTGCGAAAAAGTAGGACACATGCGATTTCAGTGTCCAACCTATCTGAAAAAGGTTGATTCAGAAAAGAGCACTCCCAGGGAATTAAAGTCTAAGAAAGCCAACATCGTATGGAATGTACCTGAGGAGGAAACGACATCAAGCACCTATAGTGAGGAGGAGTCAGCAAAGCTATGTTTGATGGCATCAAGCACCTCTAGTGGGATGTACCTGAGGAGGAATTCAACTTTTCAAAAAGTATTGTTTTAAGTTGGTTTTTCTCAATTATGCTTAAGATAAGTGCCATAAAAGTGTATGATTTTTACGTATGTTTGGTACTTATCAAACTCCCCCAACTTAGAACTTTGTTTGTCCTCAAACAAAAGGTGAAATTTATCTGAAAAATCAATTTGGCTAAAAAGTGATGATGATGATCAACATGATTTCAAAATGTATAAGCATGTCAAAATTAGATTTCAATGAGATTTTTCATTAATTGTGAATTTTGACACATAATGCTTCAAACAAGAATTTAGATGCTTTTTGTTATAAAAAATGTGTAACAATTGACCTAAGCAAATATTTTTGACAACAACTAGACACTATGCTATGTCAAACAAGAAACATTGGTGATCATATAGGACTAGGTTATACTCACCCTACTAGGAACAAAAGACCATATAGAAAACCTGTAGCTCGTCCTAAAAATAAATATCACAAGCACATACCTACATGTTTTTACTGCAATACATATGGTCATGCCTCGTATTCATGTTACATCAGAAAGTATGGTATACCTAGTGGCGTTTATATGTGGATAAAGAAGGGAGATGACTCCCCGATTACTAACAGAAAAGGACCCAATATCAATTGGGTACCTGAGAAAAGCAAGTGATCTTTTTGCAGGTATGTCTTCGAACACAAGGACAAAAATGGTACCTAGACAGTGGGTGTTCGAGACATATGACAGGTGACAGATCAAACTTCCTGG
>NC_032020.1:11427237-11427449 GCF_001865875.1 Lupinus angustifolius
TTTTAAAACTAAAGAAATTTGTGACACTTGTCAAAAGTGTAAACAAACCAAAAACTCTTTTCAGAAGAAAAATGTGATCTCTACTTTAAGGTCTTTGGAATTACTCCCTATGGACTTGTTTGGACCATCACAAATCATGAGTTTTGGTGGTAGCTACTATGCTCTAGTTATTGTTGATGATTTCTCCCGATTCACATGGACATTATTTTTAT
>NC_032020.1:11427549-11428488 GCF_001865875.1 Lupinus angustifolius
GTTATGTTATAAATCGAATACTTCTAAGGCCTAATATAAATAAAACTCCTTATGAACTTTTGAAAGGTCGTAAACCAAACATATCCCATCTTCACGCTTTCGGATGCAAATGTTTTATATTAAATAATGGAAAGCGGGCTTTAGGAAAATTTGATTCAAAAGCCGATGAAGGAATATTTTTGGGGTACTCGATGCATAGCAAAGCCTTTAGAGTCTTTAATAAATATTTAATGCAAGTAGAAGAGTCTATCTATGTACAATTTGGCGAATCTTCTCCAAAAGAGAAGAGAAAGGTCGTGTCTGATGATGTTGCAGGTGCTTTAGAAGAAGCATACTCAAAAGACGTGGATAATGAAAAAGCAATCAATGAAGAAGGTCAGATCAGATCTCAGGACCATTCAGATATGCCTGCTGTGTGGAAAATCAAGAAAGCTCACCCAATCGAAAAAGTAATAGGTGACATATCTACAGGAGTGGTAACCCGTAGTTCCTTAAGAAATTTTTGTAATTTTGTAGCTTTTGTATCTCAGATTAAGCCTAAGACCATTGATGAGGCCATTGAGGATGTGCACTGGGGTATAGCTATGCAAGAAGAGCTAAACCAGTTCGAACGTAACAATGTTTGGGACTTGGTCCCTAAACCTAAAGATCATCCCGTGATTGGTACCAGATGGGTCTTTAGAAACAAACTTGATGAATCAGGCTTAATCATTCGAAATAAGGCACGCTTGGTGGCCAAAGGCTACAACCAGGAGGAAGGTATCAACTACGACGAAACCTATGCCCCTGTAGCCAAATTAGAGGTCATCAGGATGCTTCTTTCCTATGCATCTATTATGAATTTCAAATTATTTCAAATGGATGTAAAGAGCGCCTTCTTGAATGGTTACATTCAAGAAGAAGTTTACGTTGACCAACCGCCTGGTTTTGAAAATTTTA
>NC_032020.1:11428588-11429351 GCF_001865875.1 Lupinus angustifolius
GCTAAAAACCATTTTTTACCGTGTTTAATCGATTAAACACTTAGTGTTAATCGATTACCTGGGCACCATTTTCTGGAAAATCAATTTTTACATGATTTTAATCGATTAACCATGCCCGTTAATCGAGTAAAACTAGCAGTTTAAGTGCAAACAGCACCTCGGTTTCACGTTTTTTTCGGCATTTTCTCCACCTCTTCTTGCTTTTGAGTCTCTGAAATTCTAACACAACTGACCCAAGTGTATTAAGCTAGATAAACCTCACCCCTAACCCTCTCAAACCATCTAGAAATCTCACATTATCATCCATATTACACTACATTCCCAATTTTTTCCCAAATCCAACCCTAGGTTAGGTTTGCCTAATCCTTCTGTGCTCAGTCCAACATCAATTCGGGTTCTACAACTAAATGGAGCAAGGTCGCGCAAAAAGGTTCAAAACTCCTGCCAATCATGGATGAAGACTGGAAGCTGGCTCGTCATCCACTCGGGACCGTGGTGACGTATTTTACTCGCTCATTTTGCAAGATGCCCGTTTGGCAAAGTTCCAAGGACGCAAACCCACTTATGTAAGGTATGTCAATTTAACCTGGATGGCGGAACAAAATTTCAGCTTTCCGCATGATATGGAGGCTCAGGGAACCGTTAAATTTCTGGAATTAAAGGGACAAGTTTACCCTGCTCTAGTTAGGGAATTTATGCAAATTTCAGATATAAGGATGGTAAATACTGGTCTATGATTTCTGGTAAATTGTTTGAGATTAGT
>NC_032020.1:11429451-11429865 GCF_001865875.1 Lupinus angustifolius
CTACTGAGGTGTATAAGTCATTTCTTAGAGGACCTCATTTGTATATTCAGGGTCAACTGACCAAGGTTGGGTCTTTATCTGTTGAGAATAGGTTACTGCATTATGTCATTGCTTATATTCTAGTGTAGAGGAACACAAATCATGCGCAACCTACTATGAATGATTTGCGTTTCATGTACGCTGTTAAGAATAATGTAATGATTAACTGGCCTGAGGAAATATTGAAGATTATGAACAGTGTGTCTCTGTCTCAGTCGAAGCTGCTTCCCTACAGTATCTTCATTTCACGCATTGTGGATTACTTGCATATCGATGTTTCTGACACCATCATTGTTGAGTATACTGATAAGGATCATCTAGTTGGTGAGAGCCTAATTCATAAAATGGGTATATACAAGTATGGTACTACTTGGC
>NC_032020.1:11429965-11430327 GCF_001865875.1 Lupinus angustifolius
TTGTGTCTTTGTTTGACATTTTATGGTTTGTATGGTTGCTGAATATTTTTACTCTTTATGCTATGTTCTTATTTTTTTGTTTAATTATGTTAAAATAGCTTACTTTGGTATGTGAATGGTTCTTGATCATATGAGATCTTATGGTGCATAAATTAAGCTAGTTATTGCACTACATTGCTTATTATGCTAATTGATATGGTAAATCTTGTATGTCGTTCTCTTGACCTCTTAGTTATTTTATTGTCTAAACAATCGCATTTGTTCAAGACACCGAAAATAAAACAGGTTAATAGTTAAATCCCCAAATTAATTCATTAATTCGTTTTATGTTTAACTACATATCTCTGCCTACTTTTGACCTG
>NC_032020.1:11430427-11435648 GCF_001865875.1 Lupinus angustifolius
TTGATCTTAATAACTGCTTCCGAAATATTAGTTCATCATTTCAATTAGTGCCAATACAATCTTCAAGCTAATTCATCAAACAATTGGTGTAGTGTTTTGTCATCATCAAAAAGGGGGAGATTGAAAGTGCGCATGTCAAGATAGCACTTTGGAAAGCTTTCTCACTATGTGTTTAGTTTTGATGAGGACAACTTGTGATTATAAGAGCTTGAAGATCATCAACAAATCAATGTTCTTAAGTCTCAAGATTGGTATTAGACTTAGACTAGTGATTAGTTTAGGTTGAGTCTAAGGCTTAGGTAAACTCAATACATGTCTCATATGCATAAAACTTTAAATCATTTTAGTTTTGAGATATGTCATTTATAATATGATCATGCATCACATAAATACATGTAATATGTGCATCCTAGGCATAAACTTAGTGTTGAACATGTATAAATTAAGTGCATAACGTATTTGAGTTTTGCAAATTGAAAATACACTTGGAAATATGCAGTTAATCGATTAACATGTTTTAATCGATTAACATAAGTTTTTGAAAAGCTGTTGAAACAGAAAACTTGGAAAAACAGAATCAGTTACGTTTTTGAAACACGTTAATCGATTAACCAAGGTCTTAATCGATTAACTGGGGTGCTGAAGTGATTCTTTATAAACTGCGTTTTCAGAACCGAAGCCATAACTTGCATGTTGCATTTTTAAGAGAGTTAGAGCATATTTCGTGTTAATTGTTGCATCTATATGGCATTGCATTTGTGAGATTAGAAAAGAGAGAATTCTATACTTTAGGATTGAGAGGCATTTCATGTTTAATTTCTCATCATTTCATCTCACATGTTCATGCATTCATTGATGTTTTTGTGAAGATTTTGCATTCTGTAAAAACTGTTTTCAACTAATACATTGTCATGTTATATGAGACTTGTGTTAGAGTTTTAGAGTAAGGTCTTAATTGTTAAATTTGAGCATTGTAATTGCTTTAGATTACTCTATGTTTTTGTTGTAAAAAGTGTTGTAACTTTGGGAATCTCAAGGTGTCTTACCACCAACGAGATTGTGTTGTATCTTCATTAGCTTAGAGTTCTTGATAGAAAGAATAGGTTCTTGGCTGGGGCTACACCGCAAGAAAGGTTTTCTTGGGCGGTAGGAAGGGAGTCAAACCAAGGAATAAGGTTCTTTAGTTTCAAGTGAATATCTAAGTGTTGTAATTGGAAGAATTGCTTGTAAAACATTATTTCAATTGTAGTGAAGAAAAATCTCCCAGATCAGCCAGGATTCCTGGATGTAGTTTGCAAGTGGACACGCAAACGAACCAGGATAAAAACCTTGTTGCAGGCTTTTTCTTTCCCTCTCTCTCTTTATTGATTTAATCGATTACTTTGTATAGTTGTTTTAAATGCAATATTCTTTTTCTATACTATACTGTTGTAACTCTGATATATCTGTTAGCTCTATATATTAATCTCGGTTGATTGTCGTGCAAGAAACCGAATCTGTTTGTGTAATCTGAGCTATTTTAATCGATTAAATTGATTACGTTAATCGATTATTTCTATTCTGTTAATCGATTAATCTGGGGTTATTTCAGCATTAATTGTTTTTTTCGAAAAGCGGATACTCTGACTCCTACACCTATTCAACCCCGCTTCTAGGTGTATTTTAGCCACTGATACCTAATAGTTTCTGCAATTAGCCAGTATTTATACAAAATAAATTTTGCCTCTAAAAACGGTTTTTCAGTTATGTAGTTGAAAAATGCAGAAAACACTCACGTTAATCAATTAAGCCATGGGGTTAATCAATTAACCAGTGTATTTTTAATACATGATTAAATGGTAAGCTACTTATATGTTATATGCTCATGCAATACATGATTTCCAAATATAATACCTTCAATGCATAAAATCAATGTATAAAATGCATGAACCTAATTATCATATATTTCTAGATGATGTCTCATTTTAGTGGATTAATTACTTTATTAAGTCTTGTGAGACTCACACCTAGGTTTACTTAAGCTAGACTCGATATCTATGGAAAGCATCTTAGACTTCTAAAAAGATAATAAAGAATTATAACATAAGTCTAATAAGACACCACTTGAGCTCTCAGAATATTGATTATTGAGCCACCTTCAAGCTTTAATTACTTTTTTGTCTTCATCAAAACATAGGCAAACGTTGCTAATGCAATCCTTGTCACTTTGCACTCTCAATCTCCCCATTTTTTAGATGACAAACACCACATCAAATAATACATTACATTTGATGATGTTGTACATTTGCATAATGGCTGTGAATATTCAACATTGAAGCGCTTTGCTCTCCCCCTTAGGTAAGCAATGATTAATAATACGAAAGTTATTATGACAACCTGCAATTAACATCAAACACAACTAGCAACCTTTCTCCCCTTTTGACATTATCAAAAAGATATGAATATTCAATTCTAGTCGAAAGTGAGAAGAGATATAACAATTTATTTTAAAAATAACTATAATTATTAGCATAGGCAATAACCAGTTTGAGAAGCTTAAACAAATGCATTGATTTATGACTCTAAAACTGAATATACACAGATTTTGCATGACATATTCATTATGTAAACAATTTAGACATGGATTGATTAAACATATATGTATGCCACTTGTTAGTATACCACCACTTGTTAGCACTTGATAGGCAATTTTCATTTCAAAGCATATTTCAATCATTCAATTATAATACACAATTAAGACATGTTCAAGATTCACGCAAAAACAAATTCTATTTAACAAAATTAGCAAGGTTCAACATAGTTACAAAATACTAAGAGATGGTACAAACATAACCATGACATGTACTTGACTCAAAATATAGACATAAGCCACAAAACAACAAGAATTAAATTTCAAAAAACAATTTGAGCCCAGGTAGTCGATTATCACAAAATTTAATCGATTAATATGATTTATTTCAGAAAGCTTTAGCTACTAGAACTCATTTAATCGATTATCCTAAGGGTTAATCGGTTAATGATAGAAAGTTGACAGTTTTAAGCACAATTTTGAGCTTACTGTGAAATAATTTTGTAACCTTGTTAATATAATTACCTTATTTACCCTTTGGTGATAGGTCAAGATTACCACTTGTTTGATGATAAGATCAAAGTTGTATATTTGACATTCAAAGTGCGATGCTCCCCCTTTCATCATTCTTCCCTTTATCCTCTCCCCTTTATTACTTAGAGAAGTACTCTTGGTAGGTAGCATAATACGGAAGCTCATTTAACAACCTTCCTCAATAGCTTTTCTTCTTAATAACCTTGATCTACTCACCAACCTTGTGCCTAGAACATCTTTTGTTGATTTATCACTTGATGCTCAAATGTCCTTTGGCACACCCGCAAACACAATTTACTTGTCTCTTTCGGGTACCCGATTTATTTTGGGTCCATTCTTGTTAGTAACTAAGGGATCTTGCCCCTTCTTTACCCATACATAGTTGCCACTTGGCACACCAAATTTTCTAATAAAGCACGTAGTGCATGTGTGACCATGTGTACCACAATAGAAACAAGTAGGTATGTTATTATTTGACTTCTTATGCATATGAACTACTGGATTTCTATATGGTCTTTTCTTAAGTTCAGGTTTATATCCAATTCCAGATCGGTTACCAACGTTTCTTGTATTAGCAAGCAACGTGTTAAGGTTTTCTTGACTATATGTGAGCTTTGAAAGTTTTTGTTTCAAAATAGAATTTGCAGCATTTAAATTCTCACAAGTATCACATATAGAGGGTTGAGATAATTTAGAAGTATACCAATCACATGAGGCAAATGCATAGATAAGATCAAGAGTTTCATTTTCAAGTTTAAGTTCAACTAATTCCTTTTTCATATCAATTATTTTCTTTCCATGCAAGGAGATAACTATTTTTCTATCTATATTTATTTTACCAATTTTCTTTAACTCCTCATGCATTTCGACATAAGCTGCAAATAATTTATCGTATGGAGGAGAGTCATTAGAGCATGATGAAGTATAGGAATGTACCTCAATAGTATTATCTTCATCACTAGATGTGCACTTCTCATGCACTTGTGCCATAAGGCATACCTTTGAATTTTGATCCTCATTAGATGAGCTTGAATTCGAACCTTTCTCGGAATCATTCCAAACAATGTATGCTTCTTTTGACTTGGACATTCGAGAGTTGCTCTTCTTGTTATCGAATTTCTTGAGGTGGCTCGGGTACTAATGCTTCATGTGGCCTGATTTTCCACACTCATAGCAAGTGAAGCCTTCTTTGGGAATCTTGCTTTTCTTGGTTGAGTTCTTGGCTTCTTTCTTTAGATTCTTGATCTCTCCTTTCTTCTTGAGATACTTCTTGAATTTTTCAAATAGGAGAGTCAAGTCTTCATCGGAATCAGAATCTGAACTAGAATCCTCACTTTCTTGATCTTCTTGAAATCTTGTAGCCTTAAGTGTGATTTGTTCTTGTCTGACTCTTCATTCATTGTCAAGCGCCCGAACTCCATTTCATGTTCTTGGAGTTTTCCAAACAGAGTTGCTAATAGCATGTTGTCTAAGTTCTTTGACTCCATCATCACAGTTACCTTTGGTTGCTATTTCCTATCAAGTCAACGCAAAACTTTGTTAGACAAATCAACATTAGTAAAAGTTTTATCAAGGGCGACCAAATGATTTACAACATGAGTAAAACATTTTTGCATATTACAAAACTTTGTTAGACAAATCATACTCATGCGTAAGCGCATTTAGTCTAGCGCGCTTAACTTCACTCGTGCCTTCGTGGGTAATTTGCTAAGTATCCCACATTTCTTTTGCATTATAGCACTGCGAGAGTCTAAAGAATTCATCATAAGATAAGGCCGAAGTAATAATGTTCTTGGCCTTAAGGTCATGTTGGACCTTTCTTTTCTCAATATCCGTCCATAAGCCTTTAGGCTTTTCATTAGACTCGCCATCCACCATATGAAGTAAAATGTATGGACCATTGACAACGGAATCCCAAATTTCTATGTCTATTGCCTCGATATAGATTCTCATGCAAACCTTCCAATAGGCATAACCTTTGCCACTGAATACGGGAGGGCGGTTAATGGATGTGCCGTCACTACCAAATGGGTTATTAGAGCCCATATGTAGTCCCTCTCGGATCACGCGGATACACTTGAGCTAGCACGTCGTACTAGCTCTGATACCACTTGTTAG
>NC_032020.1:11435748-11473297 GCF_001865875.1 Lupinus angustifolius
CCTAGAAGGGGGGTTGAATAGGTGTGGCGGAGCTCAAGTTCCACTTTTTGGGTTTTTACACACTTGCTGAAAAATGCCCAGTTAATCGATTAAGCATTGTTCATAATCGATTAACCAGTAACAGAACCAGAATGATCAGAACAACAACTTGCACAATTATTAACCAACACACAAACAAATATACAACTGATACTTTTATGCAAGATCAACAAGAACATAGCTAGGAACAAGCATGCAAAATATTAGCTCCAAACTCACATTAAAACATCTTGAAATATAATAGAGAAAAGGATATAAAAGATTGCGCAGGGATTTTATCCTAGTTCGTTTTGTTGTCCACTGCAAAACTACATCCAATCCTCCCCTTTGATTTGGAAGATTTTCCTTCTTCACTATAGAACACAGTATACGTTACATACACGCTTCCAAATACAAGACTCAAACGCTCCTTTCTTGGAAACTAAAGAACTTCGTCACCCTTGGTTTGACCTTTCCCAAAAATGCCTCCCAAGAAAACCTTTCTTATGCAATTCCACCCTAGCCAAGGTATCGCTCTTTATCCTAAGACCTCTAAGTCTTTGTGTGAATAACACCTTATCTAACCGCAGCTAGGATTTTCCCAATCCTTGAATTAACAATGCTTTGAGTTATGAATGAGTACTTAATACTCAGATATTACAATAAAGAAAAAAGCCTAAAACCTAAGCAAGAGCTCACAAGACGTCCTAGTCTAATATGAATGTTCATGCATGAGGTTTCTGAAAATAAGAAATCATAAAGAACTATCTCTTTTTCTTTTCAAGAAATACAAGAATGATGCAAGAAAGCTTTTCAAAGAATCATGCGATATGAATAGGAAAACTAAAGCCTTAGCATGATCTAATATTTCTCCTAATTCAACACTCTCTAATAGATTCTAACAATGATGATCTATCTCGTTTCTCTGTGTTTTTCTCTCTTAGCCGTTTCTACAATTAGCCAGTATTTATACAAAACAGATTTTGCCTCTAAAAACGGTTTTTCAGTTATGCAGTTGAAAACAGCAGAAAACGCTCACGTTAATTATATAATATCTTTAATGCATAAAATAAATGTATAAAATGCATGAACCTAATTATCATATATTTCTAGGTGATGTCTTATTTTAGTGGATTAATTACTTTATTAAGTCTTGTGAGACTCACACCTAGGTTTACCTAACCTAGACTCAATATCTATGGCAAGCATCTTAGACTTCTAAAAAGATAATAAAGAATTATAACATAAGTCTAATAAGACACCACTTGAGCCCTCAGAATGTTGATTGTTTAGCCATATTCAAGCTTTAACTAATTCCATGTCTTCATCAAAACATAGGCAATCCTTGACACTTTGCACTTTGCACTCTCAATATATACCTTAACTGATATGTAGTTTAATTAATGAACCACATGCTAAACTATTGTACCATTATATCAATACAAATCTAATATTATATTCATTTTATATTATAATCTTGATATTATAATTATCTATTTTTCTCTTTATCAAGTATGAAGTATACTATGATACATCTATCTTCACATTATATTTACAGTTGATAAAAATATATACAACTCTCTTAAACTTTATAATGTTGGTGTCTTGCCCCAATTTTCGGCAGTACGACATTATTTTAGAGTCGCCACTATATTTTATGGTAAAAAATGTAGAAAAATCTTTTAAGCCCAATTACCTTGGGTTTTTGATATCCAGGTTCGGGAGTCGGTTACAAGGTAGGGAAGGTATTAGCACCCTACCCACCCACCTTAGGCGGTACCCTTCACTAAAATATATGACTTTATTATTATTATTATAATTTATTATTAAATCATCTGGTTAATTAATTAATTATTAAAAGAAACAAACTTATTTATTTTTATTATTGTGCGTGGCAAGATTGACCTTGGTCCTACGTATTCCTATTAAGGGAATCAAGACTTACGTAGTTCTTTAATAAAAAGCATTTGTTGGTTGACAAATTTTATTAATGAAAATATTTATTATTGTGTATTTATGAAAAAAAATATTTTGATTAATTATTAGTTTTCATTGATGACCGTGCTAATAAAAATATGGTTGTTACTTTAATCTATGTTAATAGATATATCTTTGACTTTCTATTATAAAAAATAAAATTTATCATATGACAATGTTATTATTAATATTATTATTCAAATTATTAGTAAAATTATTTCTTCAATAGTGGGAATAAAATTTGGTACAATTATCATACACACATTATAGAAAAATGAAGGTACTTACTTGTTGAAGCTTGCAAAGGAGCAGGGATACAGTGCAAACGAAAGACAAATGACTTACTAGGCTCGATGATATGTCGGAACCAGATTGGCCGACACTGCAAAGCGTGGAGAATATGACCATTGGGTAGATCTGCACACGTTGGGTGAGGAAGGGTACACTTAGATGTAGATAATCTTATGTTCATGTGAGAGTAGTAATATGGAGCGACATGGTGTACTACAATCACATGGTGTTTCGAGATTTGATTGGCTATGAGTGGCTGATCGACGCATATGCGGACTAGTATGGAGAGCTCTTTTTTGAGAGATTTTTGTGTGTAATTCTTGGTTGTAATTTTTACATAGAATTCTTGTCTTTCTAGTGCTTTTTTGTGTGGAATTCCCCTTGTTCTTTGGTGAATAAGACACTCTATTTATAGACTATAACTTATCACGTGTGCTTAATGAGGAGAATATCTCTCATTAATTGATTAGAGGAGGTTAAGGGAAATAAATCATATTTGCAACATGATCAAATTGATTTGAAATTTTCTTGATTTGATTTGCTTATTCTCATATTGCAACCTTAATTTACTTGATTCCAAATATCTAAAAGGTTTAATATTTCATCGAATTAAATCTCTAAAGATTAATTATTATAATCAAAATTATTTATGCAACACAATCAAATTGATATAAAAAATTTCAATCTTAATTTGATTTGCATATTTCCTAATTAAAATATTTAACTTATTTTATTGATTTGAAATCTTGATTTATTTGATTCCAAATCTCTAAAGATTTAATTTTATAATCACATTGATTTGTGCAACACAATTAGATTGATATGAACTTTCTAATTTGATTTGATTTGCATATTCTCATATCGCAATCTTGATTTGATTTTTGAATCCTTAAAGATGTAGTTATTATCAAGGTGATTCATGGCACTTAATCAAATGGATATGATGTGATTCAAATTACATATTTTCAAATCTTTAATTTATCCGATAATCCAATCAAATCTTTAATTCACTCATCTTTTATTTATATTTATTTATTATTATTATTATTAAAATAACTCTAAAAAATCATTTTTTGAGGATTCAATTACTTTAAACTTGAATTTTGGTTAACCTAATCACTTAGATTTAGGAACCTTAACATAACATGTTTAGTTTTATTATTTTTAGAAAAGATTTTTGGAATTCTATTACTTTTTATTTAAAAAAGTTTAGGGCTTTTTCTGGGCCGGGAAAAAATGGGTGTTCACAGCTGCCCTTAATTTCTTGTTGCTTACCTGATAGCAAGCAAACTAAAGTTTGAGAGGTATCTTGGTAAGTAACCAGTAAAGAAACAACGCTTTTTCGTCAAGGCTCAGAAAAAGTTCTTGAGGAGATTTGATGAAGCAGATTGATGCTCTACTGGTGGGCCAAGGATTTGATGAGGCAGTTCCCGCGTTTTCCGTGATGGACCAGGGATTTGTTGAGTCAGTTCCCGCATTTGCAGTGATGGACCAAGGATTTTTTGAGGCAGTTCCCACATTTGCCGTGATGGACCAGGAATTTGTTGAGGCAGTTCCCACGTTTGTCGTGATGGACCACGGATTTGTTAAGGCAGTTGCCGCGTTTTCCGTGATGGACCAGGGATTTGTTGAGGCAGTTCCCACGTTTGCCATCTTCACACTCCCTCACTAACACTCAAACACTCCAACAAACCCATGTTCTCCACTTTTCCTTCCTTGCGTCGGCACTAGGTGGGAGAAGAAGAAGACTTATTTTTGTCCACCAAATTTTGCATGAAAACCATTCAATCTCTTCTCTATGGTATCTAGTTCACTTCTATAACTTTTAATCTACACCTTCTTATAGTTCTGTTGGTTGGATTCTTCATTAAGGTTCCATGAACTAAAAGTGGTGCAACTATGATTTCTAGTGTAGAGTTTGCTTGGATTCCCATCTAACTTCTCTTCAAAGACTCTACCCAACCATTTCAAGGTATGCAGAACTCAAATTTTACCTCTGATTCACAAAAAAAAATGACGTGCAAAGGCTGTCCTCACTGTTAAAATTCTGCTCTAAGTGTGGTTAGGGAAATCATGCACGATTATTGTTGTTGTTGTTGTTGAGTTGTATTAGAAATCATCATAAATATGCTTAGAACCCTTTGCATGTTAGAAATATTCTATGTGCAGGTCTCTTTGTCCCAAGAATTTCGTGGGTTAAGGGTTTCTAAACCCAACCACCTCCTTGTGTTGTTGTCAGATCATAAAGGGTGTTGTAGGTGTTGTTGAGATTGTTCTAGAGTTGTTTAGGATTGAAAAACCCTTGCATGTGCTATAGAATTTGTTTAGCACTCTGTAATCATGATTGTGAACTCATTCCAAAGGTTAGAACTCCAAAATTTTGAAGGCTAGGAAGCCATGCAAATCTGTCCCAAGTGTTTAAGAGTTAGGGAAACTCTAGTACCTTAATTCTTTGATAACTTGAGTTACTAAAGTCCAAATTTAAAATATAACTTATGCATGTATTCATATTTTAATTTTATAGCATATTATGATCTTAATTAGGGACAAGGATTCGGGTTCCTCTATGAATGAGGGTAAACACGAAAAACAGTCCCTAAATTTCAATCAAAACTATCCCATTTTTAACGATATGTTAGCCTATGTTTCAAATTGCTTTATGATCTCTAAATTCTGAGTTTTATGAGCCTAAACCTATAGTATTATTCTTTTTCATGAATATAAAGTGTTATTCATGAATTTTTAAAGGTCTCATGACCGAATTATACATAGTTTTTCAACTGGAAATCCTTTATGGCTAAAAAACCGAGTAAGACCTTTAGGACTCCGAAACTCTTTGGTAATGTCTCGAATACCTAAAGTTTGATCTCAAATGTTATATTCATAATGTTTAGGTACTGAGGCTATGAGTTTCTAATACTCTTATGGAATTATATCATGTTTCTGAAAGCCTGAAAACAAAGGGGGGTTAATTACATCGTCTGGAAAACTTAAACCAAAACTTTTAACTGTTGAACATGTTGAAAAATTATTAGAGCCTATTCTTGAGCCCTAATGTGCCAAGCTCAATTATTCCCTATGTTTTTTAGTGTTCATCTCAAGATAATAATTTTTCTGAGATTTTTCCGAAGTGAATCCGAGCCTCCTAAGTCAAATTCTGAGTTTTAAACCAACAGTGTCTCTAAAAATGTTTTTGTGCCTAATCAACATCTTAGTTATATACAAATTAAATATTTGGGTATGTTCTAATGTCTAGAGCCTCATTAAGGTGTTTTTGCTTTACTATCTGAATAAACTTAGTGATATCGAAAATAACTGTTTACGACCTAATCAGGTACTCAACACTCGGCAACAAAGGAACATTAAGTTCAGTAAGGTTAAAGGTATGGAGAGAAGTGTCTTTATATAAGAGCTTAGAAATGATGCCAAAGATATTCGTGCATCTCTAAGCTAGGCCATATACAAATATAGTCGAATACTATTTCTATGGTCGCGGATAATTGAGTAGCGAGACTTAGTTGTTCGTAAATTGATTTAATCCTAAACAACGTTTGACATGTTTGAATGAAGTGGTCGAATGAAATTGAATGTTTATGCATGTTGATATAAATGATTATTATGACTGAAAATTGATTATGAGAGTACTGATTTAACTGAATATTCTGTTGAAATTGTAAACTTTCATTGAGTTGACTATTGAACTGTCATCAAGCATTTTCATGGCATAGCATATTGGCATCCTTGATGGAACTTAAATAATGAAAGACTTTTCTTATGAAAGATTTGACAAAGGATGAAGGGGAAATGTTTTTCTATATTTTATCGGAACTGGCATATTTTTACAGTTAATAGAAAATCCTTTTGATCAGTAAGCTAGTGAGTTAGAACTTAAGAAAATGTCATAGTTGAATTTCAACGAAAAATGTTTTCTTATTACCCTAAAAAAAAGTTTCCCCTGATTCTTCTTTTAAAAGAATGAAAAGCTATGATTTGTATGAATCAGAAGATTCATGTCACTATGTTTACTGTTTATAACATAGTCTGTGGGAAGATAAAACATTGAGATTGTGTCGAGAACCCAGAGGGGTACCTTGTTTGTATGACTTGGTTGAGGGGACATTGTGGGTGGAGATTGTTTTGTCAGGAATAGGATAGCTCCCTTGAGCCGACAGAACTCTTCGCAGTAACTACAACAACCTCTGACATCCCCTTGAAGGTATCGTGCTCAGGATGATGTAGCGGTTATCTTTGCCGATCGGTGCGTATTCTGGTGCTATTGAGTGCGCGATAGTTATATTCTTTTTGGTTACTAATGATTGGCACAACATTGTATTCGTCCTATTCACTTCGTAAGAATAGCAAATGGCTGGTCGGGCTCGATCAGTCGGTACCATTGCTGTTGATGAATTGTTAGGGGCCTAGTTAGGAGACATTTTCTCCATGCACTCAGCCATAGAGTAATTGGTCTTATCAGATTAAAGAGTGCATTCATCATTACATCTTGCTCATACGTATGGTTAAATTGTTATATTAATACCTGTATGATCTGTTTTATGTTATGACCTTTTAATTGTTGATCGTTTATCTTATAGAGATATACTTACTCTCCAATCTCACACTACAGGTAGTGATGGACTCCGAGGCCTCTTTTGTGGTTCCACCCTATCGAGTAGAGATCACACCTCTCCCACCCGGGGAGGTTGAGGTAGACCAGTTTAGGGCGGTGTTTAGGGGAGAGATAAAAAACAGGTGTTCATACTCAGATAGGCATAGAGTGATACTCCCTCGCTGCTCTATTATTCCAGCGGTTTAAATCATGCACATACCAGACGATTACGAGTTACGACGCATACCTCCTCTTACTACTACTACGTATATTCCTTTTCCTACTGCTCCTCTTGAGTTATCTTCTAGATCCTATCATGCCCATACAAGTAGGGTTGCGCCATTTCGGTGTACACACGAAGCCTTAGTGAGAGGTTCTGCTGGTGGACCACATATGACCCCGGCTAGTCGTAGTGAGACAACTCGGGGAGTTCAGACTAATCGATGTATTCAGTGTCTCTCTTTATAGGAGAGTCATACGGATTCACCTGCTATTGTCGTGAGAGAGAATCTGGGGTTTACTCCCGGATCCTCTTCTCACAGGATACGGGAGGATTCAGGATGACGGGGCTGATATTCGTGGCTCGGTAAGGAGGTCTCGTTTATCTCCTTCACCACCATACTTCCCCACACCAGCCGAACCTATTGTCAAGATGATGTTATATATATTTTCCCGTGATGATGAGGATCCAGAGAAAGACCGTGAGGAAGGTAGTTTTAAGGGACAGTAGCATGAGGATGTTAGGTTGAGATTTTGACGGTCCGTTTGTGCATGGTATGGTCGTGTAGTTTTGTTTTGGTGCAGTGGTGAGCTTAGTGTACACCCAACCATAGGATCTTTTGCGTGTGTATAACTATGTGTATATATATATATATATATATATATATATATATATATATATATATATATATATATATATATATATATATATATATATATATATATATATATATATATATATATATATATATATATATATATATCCTACTATGCTGGAGTGTATATGTGGATGACATGACTTGGATGAAGTACTCTTTCCTGAACTATGACGTTCACTTTTGAACTGATGATATGTATATATACAAACATATGTTATGTTTGTTAGGTTATGTATTGTGGTTTAGTTTATAGTTTAAATTGTGAGTTCTGAGAGAACCATATATTCATATGTTATAAAAGAAAAAAAAATCTTATGCACTATTTTAGCAAAAGAAAAATATAATTAACTAAGATCGTAAACGACTGTCTTGTATGTAATTATTTTAACGTTAGGAAAAGGGTGTTACAATTTCAATAAGTAAGCTATATGTTAAAAATAATAATATTTATATTCATAAATATATTAAATTTATCATTACTAGCGTGTCGACCGACACTCCTTGCCGATCGATCCGCATTTTATTTTTTCTGATATATAATTATCATTTCCATGTTATACTATTTAAGAAAAAAAACTATTTAAATATAAGAAATGAAATATATGATCTCAATAGAAAGTGAAGATATAAATAAGGGAATGTGTGGAAGATAATGATATATCAATATAAAAATGAAAGCAATAAAAGTAATGTGTGAAAATTTATATTACTTATTAATGAAACAAATTAGAAAGGATAAATTTGGAATATAAAAATTATTTCATTATCACGATTATTTCTTATTTTGGCTTTATCAATAGTATAGATATATATCTTTACTGATATGTAGTTTAATTAATGAACCATATGCTAAACAATTGTACCATTATTTCAGTAAAAAACTGATATTGTATTCATTTTATATTATAATTATCTATTTGTCTACTATGATACATCTATCTTCACAATATATTTACAATTGAGAAAAATATATAAAATTCTCTAAAACTTTATAACTTTGGCAAATAGGATTCACAAACTTTAATTTCATTTCAATTTTGCCTTAAACTTCTACTATTCATATAATACATCATTCTATCAAGTTTATGTTTAATTTTTTAATGATTAAATCAGACCTTTCAATTTTTTTAGTATACAATATTTATTATTTTATTTAAAAATATAATAATAAACATTATGAGGGGAAACCTATTTGTCTTGTTTCAGAGATAAAAATACTAACTTAGCAGCCATATTTAATGTACACGCCAAATTCAAAGCGGCCACTTAATCTACTTATAAATATATGTGAGGTGTCATAATTAATGTACTTGCCAAGTTCAAAGTAGTCATTAATCTATTTTTATGTTTCCTTTTCCAAACGATTAACCCATGAAAAGTTGTTGCAAACATGGTTTTGATTTGGGATGTTCCACTTAATCCATCATTGATGAGTATTAGATTTGGTGGTTCCTCAAGGTTTTGACAAATTTATATGACGACAAGACAATTATATGTAATTATGTTGGAGGTCTTATATGTGAACAAGAATGGTGTTTGTTTATGGTATCAATAAATTTGGACTCACTTTTAAAATTTGGGCATTAAAGTATAAACCTACCATCAAAGTTTAAATATCGGAATTAATATATTAATTTATATGTATTGTTTTATGTATGTGTTTGAATCACGTGTGTTCTAACATATTGCTAAATAATATATATGAGACATTCAAATCATATATAAAGAGCATTATGAGTTTTTTTAATTTTAAGGTAGAAACATTATTTTTTACTCATTCATGAGTATAATGATAATATTTTACGCCTTTATAAAATTATTAAGATATTTTCATATATTATGGAATTAATCTTACATCAATATTTAAATTTTAACTAAAATCAATCAATTACATATTTAATTCGAAATGTAAAAAATATATTTTAATTGAGTGAAGCCTTAATTGGAGAAATTCTACTTTATTTTCAACATTTGTCAAATCCCTTCTATAAATAGAGAGTTCAACATATGGCAAAAGATACATAAATAGAAAAACGTAGATGATTTCTTGAAGCAATCTTACATCAATATTTAAATTTTAGATAAAGTCAATCTATTACATATTTGATTCGAAATGTAAAAATAAAAATATTTTAATTGATTAAATGCATTAATGGGAAAACTTCCTTTATATTTTCAACATGTGTCAATTCTCTTTTATAAATAGAGAGTTGAACACATGGGAAAAGACACATAAATAGAAAAACATAGATGATATTCTTGAAGCAATCTTACATCAACATTTAAATTTTAGATAAAGTCAATCTATTACATATTTGATTCGAAATGTAAAAATAAAAATATTTTAATTGATTAAATGCATTAATGAGAGAACTTCCTTTTTATTTTCAACATTTGTCGATTCTCTTTTATAAATAGAGAGTTGAACACATGGGAAAAGACAGAAATAGAAATACATAGATGATATTCTGGAAACCATTTTACATCAATATTTAAATTTTAGATAAAGTAATCTATTACATATTTGATTCGAAGTGTAAAAGTAAAAATATTTTAATTGATTAAATGTATTAATGGGAGAACTTCATTTTTATTTTCCACATTTGTCAATTCTTTTCAATAAATAGAGAGTTGAACACATGGCAAAAGACACAGAAATAGAAAAACATAGAAAAAGATAAGAGTTAAATTTTTATTGCTTCTCCCCTCATTTTTATGTTAAATCCATGTATGCACTTTCTTTTTATAAATTCTATTATTTATTTATTTATTTATTATTTTATCAATTTTTATTGCTTTTCCCCTCATTTTTCGTGCTTCATTTACTAAACTTATTTTATATAAATAATAATAAATAATTATTTTATTTAATAAATAATGGGCATATAATTTAAAAGTAAAAATCATCAAGGATTGTATTAACAATTTTTCGCCTATGTTTTGATGAAGACAACGAGTTAATTAAAGCTTGAAGATGGCTCAACAATCAACATGTCGAGGACTCAAGTTGTGTCTTATTAGACTTATGTTATAATTCTTTATTATCTTTTTAGAAGTCTAAGATGCTTGCCATAGATATTGAGTCTAGGTTAGGTAAACCTAGGTGTGAGTCTCACAAGACTTAATAAAGTAATTAATCCACTAAAATGAGACATCATCTAGAAGTATTTGATAATTAGATTCATGCATTTTATACATTGATTTTATGCATTAAAGGTATTATATTTGAAAATCATGTATTGCATGAGCATATATCATATAAGTAGTTTACCATTTAATCATGTATTAAAAATACATTGGTTAATCGATTAACACCATGACTTAAGCGATTAACGTAAATGTTTTTTGCTGTTTCAACTGCATATCTGAAAAACCGTTTTTAGAGGTAAAATCTGTTTTGTATAAATACTGGCTAATTGCAGAAACGACTAAGTCAAAAAAAAAACACAAAAACACAGAGAAAAGAGATAGATCATCATTGTTAGAATCTATTAGAGAATGTTGAATTAGGAGAAAGATTAGATCATGCTAAGGCTTTAGTTTTCATATTCATATTGCATGATTCTTTGAAAAGCTTTCTTGCATCATTCTTGTATTTCTTGAAAAGAAAAAGCGATAGTACTTTATGATTGCATATTTTCAGAAACCTCATGCATGAACATTCATATTAGACGAGGACGTCTTATGAGTTTTTGCTTAGGTTTTAGGCTTTGATCTTTATTGTAATATCTGAGTATTAAGTACTCATTCATTACTCAAAGTGTTGTAATTCAAGGATTGGGAAAATCCTAGCTGGGGTTAGGTAAGGCGTTCTTCACACAAGGACTTGGAGGTCTTGGGATAAAGAGTGATACCTTGGCTGGGGCCGAATTGTGGTAAGAAAGGTTTTCTTGGGAGGCGGTTTTGAGAAAGGTGAAACCAAGGGTGACGAATTTCTTTGTGTTCCAAGAAAGGAGCGTTCAAGTTTTGTATTTGGAAGCGTGTATGTAACGTACATTGTGTTGTATATATGTTTGGGTATTGGTTATTAACTGTGCAAGTTGCTGTTCTGATCTTTCTGGTTCTGTTACTAGTTAATCGATTATGAACAGTGCTTAATCGATTAACTGGGTATTTTTCGACAAGTGTGTAAAAACCCAAAAAGTGGAACTTGAGCTCCACCACACTCAATCCCCCCATTCTAGGTGTATTCCGCCACTGATACCTAACAAGTGGTATTAGAGCTAGTACGACGTTCTAGCTCAACCACATCTGTGTGATCCGAGAGGGACTACATATGGGCTCTAATAACCTTTTTGGCGGTGATGGCGCATCCATTACCCTCCCTCCCTTATTCAGTGGCGAAGGTTATGCCTATTGGAAGGTTCACATGAGAATCTATATCGAGGCAATAGAAACGGACATTTGGGATTCCATTGTCAATGGTCCATACATTCCACTTTATAAGGTGGATGGTGAGTCTAAAGAAAAGCCTAAAGGCTTATGGACGGATATTGAGAAAAGAAAGGTCCAACATGAACTTAAGGCCAAGAACATTATTACTTCGGCTTTATCTTATGACAAATTCTTTAGAGTCTCGCAATACCTTAATGCAAAAGAAATGTGGGATACTTTGCAAGTTACCCACAAAGGCACGAGTGAAGTTTAGTGCACTAGACTAAATGCGCTTACGCATGAGTACGAGTAATTTCGCTTAAATCATATGGTCGCCCTTGACAAAACTTTTACTAATGCTGATTTGTCTAACGAAGTTTTGCGTTGTCTTGATAGGAAATGGAAACCAAAGGTAACCGCGATAATGGAGTCAAAGAACTTAGACAACATGCCATTAGCTATTCTGTTGGGAAACTCCAAGAACATGAGATGGAGTTAGGGCGCTTGACAATGAATGAAGAGTCAGACAAGGAACAAAATCACACTCAAGGCTACAAGATTTCAAGAAGATCAAGAAAGTGAGGATTCTAGTTCAGATTCTGATTCCGATGAAGACTTGACTCTCCTATTTGAAAAATTCAAGAAGTATCTCAAGAAGAAAGGAGGGATCAAGAATCTAAAGAAAGAAGCCAAGAACTCAACCAAGAAAAGCAAGATTTCCAAATAAGGCTTCACTTGCTATGAGTCTGGAAAATTGGGCCACATGAAGCATCAGTGCCCGAGCCATCTTAAGAAATTCGATAACAAGAAGAGAAAATCTCGAATGTGCAAGTCAAAAGAAGCATACATTTTATTGAACGATTCCGAGAAAGATTCGACTTCAAGCTCATCCGATGAGGAGAAAAATTAAAGGTGTGCCTTATGGCACAAGTGCGTGAGAAGTGCACATCTAGTGATGAAGATGATTCTATTGTGGTACATTCCTATATTTTATCATACTCTAATGACTCTCCTCCATATGATGAATTATATGCAGCTTATGTCGAAATGCATGAGGAGTTAAAGAAAATTATTAAAATAAATATAGATAGAAAAAAAGTTATCTCCTTGCATGAAAAGAAAATAATTGAAATGCAAAAGGAATTAGATGAACTTAAACTTGAAAATGAAACTCTTGATCTTATCTATGCATGTGCCTCATGTGATTGCTCTACTTCTAAATTATGTCAACCCTCTGTATGTGATAATTGTGAGAATCTAAATGATACTTGTAAAAATTTAAATGCTGAAAATTCTATTTTGAAACAAACACTTTCAAAGCTCACATATAGTCAAGAAAACCTTAACACATTGCTTGCTAATACAAGAAATGTTGGTAACTGATCTGGAATTGGATATAAACTTGAACCTAAGAAAATACCATATAGAAATCTAGTAGTTCATATGCATAAGAAGTCAAATAATAAAAATGCCTACTTGTTTCTATTATAGTACACATGAGGTCACACATCTACTACATGCCTTATTAGAAAATTTGGTATGCCAAGTGGCAAATATGTTTAGGTAAAGAAGGGGCAAGATCCCTTAGTTTCTTATTTACTAACAAGAAGGGACCCAAAACAACTTGAGTACCCGAAAGAAACAAGTAAATTGTGTTTGCAGGTGTGCCAAAGGACATTTGAGTATCAAGTGATAAATCAACAAAAGATGTTCTAGGCAAAAGGTTGGTGAGTAGATCAAGGTTATGAAGGAGAAAAGTTATTGAGAAAGGCTGTTAAATGAGCTTCCGTATTATGCTACCTACCAAGAATACTTCTCTAAGTAATTGAGGGGGAGAAGATAAAGGGAGGAACAATGAAAGGGGAGCAACACACTTTGAATGTCAAATACACAACATTGATCATATCATCAAACTTCTCATCTAACAAGTGATAATCTTGACCTATCACCAAAAGGTAAGTAATGTAATTATATTAATAAGGTTACAAACTTATTTCATAGTAAGCTCAAAATTGTGCTTAAAACTGTCAACTTTATGTCATTAATCAATTAACCTTCAGGATAATCGATTAAATGAGTTCCAGTAGCTAAAGCCTTCTTAAATAAATCATCTTAATCGATTAAATTTTGTGATAATCGATTACCTGGGCTTAAATTGCTTTTCGAAAGTTAATTCTTGTTGTTTTGTGGCTTACGTCTATATTTTTTAGTCAAGTACATTATGATTGTACCATCTCTTAGTATTTTGTAACTATGTTGAACCTTGCTAATTATGTTAAATAGAATTTGTTTTTGTGTGAATCTTGAACATGTCGTAATTGTGTATTATAATTGAATGATTGAAATATGCTTTAAAATGAAAATAATTCACTAATACCTAAAAATAGCAGGTACTTTCCGATCCATAACATCGCCGGCCGGTGCTTAGTGTTACTGCCTCTACCGCCATAGGTATGTTGTGAAGAGCAAACAGAAAAAGGCTTACCTTTCTTACTTCTTAGTTTCTTTTTGCTTAGTATGTTTATAAAGAGAAGAGGATGTGTGAGTATTAATAGAGAAGATAAATAAAGGGCTTACCTTTATTTCTTCATTGAGAAGAGAAGATAGAGGGTAGTAGATAATATTTTGATTTACACTTATAATTTTATCATATTTTATGTATCTTTTATTAATTTATACGCGTATCCCTGAAAGTATCGTATCCTACATTTTAGAAAAAATATGTGTCGATGTATTGGATACGTATATCCGATACACGTATCCGTATTTGTGCTTCATAGCTTAGTATAATCAATTAAATGAGTTCCAATAGCTAAAGCCTTCTGAAATAAATCATTTTAATCGATTAAATTTTGTAATAATTGATTACATGGGCTCAATTTTTTTTACATTTAATTCTTGTTGTTTTGTGGCTTACGTCTATATTTTTGAGTCACGATGTCTCAACAATCAACATATCGAGGGCTCAAGTGGTGACTAATTAGACTTAGGTTATAATTCTTTATTATCTTTTTAGAAGTCTAAGATGCTTGCCATAGATATTGAGTCTAGGTTAGGTAAACCTAGGTGTACATTTCACAAGACTTAATAAAGAAATTAATCCACTAAAATGAGATATCATCTAGTTTATTATATGTTCATGCATATCATACATGTTATATGTGCATAATGTAATTGCTAAAACATATATAGGAGTTAAGCATAACATATGAGTAGTTTTCCTTTCGAATCATGTGTTTTAATATGCTGGTTAATCGACTAACGTGGCGACTTAATCGATTACCTCAACTTTTTCTGTTTTAATCATGTTACACTGGATAATCGATTAACCCCATGGCTTAATCGATTAACGTATATGTTTTCTGCTGTTTCAACTGCATAACTGAAAAAACCGTTTGTAGAGGCAAAATCTATTTTGTATAAATTCTGGCAAATTGCAGAAATGGCTAAGATTGAAAAAACAGAGAAAAGAGAATTGATCATCATTGTTAGAAACTATTAGAGAGTGTCACATTAGGAGAAAGATTGGATCATGCTAAGGCTTTAAGTTTCCCATTCATATTGCATGATTCTTTAAAAAGCTTTCTTGCATGATTCTTGTGTTTCTTGAAAAGAAAAAGAGATAGTTTTTTTATGATTGCATATTTTCAGAAACCTCATGCATGTATATTCATATTAGACTAGGAAGTCTTGTGAATTCTTGCTTAGGTTTTAGTCTTTGATCTTTATTGTAATGTCTGAGTATTAAGTACTCATTCATAACTCAAAGCATTTTTATTCAAGGATTGGGAAAATCCTAGCCGCGGTTAGATAAGGTGTTCTTCAAAAAGACTTGGAGGTCTTGGGATAAAGAGAGATACCTTGGTTGGGGCCGAATTGCGGTAAGAAAGGTTTTCTTGGGAGGCAGTTTTGGGAAAGGTCAAACCAAGGGTGACGAAGTTCTTTGGGTTCCAAGAAAGGAGAGTTCAAGTCTTATTATTGGAAGTGTGTATGTAACGTACATTGTGTTCTATAGTGAAGAAGGAAAATCTCCCAGATCAGAGGGGAGGACTAGATGTAGTTTTGAAGTGGACAGCAAAATGAACTAGGATAAAATCCTCGCGCAATATTTTCTATCCTTTTCTGTTTTATATTTCAAGATGTTTTGATTCGAGTTTGAAGCTGATATTTTGCATGCTTATACCTTGCTATATCCTTGTCAATCTTGCATAAAAATATATGTTGTATATCTGCCTGTGTGTTGGTTAATAACTGTACAAGTTAATGTTCTGATTATTCTATTTCTGTTTTGATTTAATCGATTAAGCCCACTAGTTAATCGATTAATTGGCCATTTTTCAGCAAGTGTGTAAAAACCAAAAAGTGGAACTTGAGCTCTGCCACACCTATTCAACCCCTTCCCCCCTTCTAGGTGTATTCCGCCACTGATACCTAACAAATTTTTGATGTATGTTAATTAATGAAAAATAATAATAATTCAAACTAATATTCAAAGATTGTGAATGTAAATTTCTATAGTTTACAGATGTACTTTGCAAAACTCATTTTGGTTACTAAACATGCATTTTTTACTTGTGTAGTTAGATAGTCGTTTTTGGGATGTAATATTGTGACATGTTCAATAGGTTACATGATTTTGACGACACTTATGGGAATGTGATGTCTAGGAACATCGTTAACAATGAATCAAATAAGCTTAAAATTAATTTACGGGACAATATGTTAATTTTGATTGCGAATGCAAGGAAAGGTTGTCTATTATATTGTGTCATAATTCAAATGTTAAGAACTTAGTGGATCCACCCCTTAGCATAGCAGGAGCTTTATGTTTGTAAGTGAGTTTAGTCACATGAGCTTTATGTTTGTTAGCAAAAGTAACACTTTGTTTTATTTACCTCTTTTTCACACAATATAGAATGATCTACAAGCATGGAACTTTTGAACAAGTGCAAGATGTATCAATGTGATGAAAAAATATAAGTACACATAATATGAAGGACCAAAGAAGCCAAGAGAATAGATGAAGAAAAGAATAAAAAAAAATATGACAAAGTGAAGAAGAAAGTGAATAATACCTCTTGGTTTAACACCCTGAATTTTCTGTGTATGTTTTATTAATTATTTATTTTACCAACGATTAATTTTAGAAATTAATCGGTATTGATTTAGGCTAAACCTTAGTTGAGTGTTAATCTTTTTTTATGATTTTCTATTTTGTGATAAAAAAAATTCGTAATTTTCTGAGACGAAAGATTTTTGAGCTGCTATCGGCCCCAAATTCGCCCAAATTCTGCCCAATAATGTGTTTTTGAGTTCTGTAACTTGGAATCAATTTCTGATTGTACCATTAGTTTCGAAATATTATTTTGATTAAGGATAGACATCAAGTTCGTTTGAAAGCATTTCTAAATATTTTTCACTAGGAATTCCGTGTTTCGAAGTTCTAACCGTAAACCGAAATTGGGAGATTTTTAATATCCAACCGAGTATTAAACGATAATACCCGAACATGATTTAATCGAGAATGTCTCGCTGAAAAGTTGACATCACTTTCATGTAAGAGGCTTGTTTATTAAGCAAGCAAAAGTACATATCCTCTTACACAAAATCCCTTAAATCACTCACCTATCTCTTACACAGACTACTTTTTGAAAAAACTTTCACTTTTTCCCTCACCAAATCCGATTTCTCTCTTTAAGGAGCCAAATCCTAACTAAGACAATACCTTTGGCATTTTATACTCTTTCTTCACTTTGCATTTTCTAAAGAACTCTCAAGGTAGTTCTTCATTGTTCTTCATTTTGATTTCTTCATCTCTTAAGATCTAACCATTAGATGTTTATGAAATTTTGATTTTAGTATGATGCTTAATGAAATGTTCTAATAATCTTCCTAACTCTTATTATGTTCAAATCTCTACATAGATACTTTCTTGAACTTAGAAAGTTATTTTGAAACCATAAAATCTTTGTGTTCATGGGGCTGTTTTTAGGATTTAAAATTTTTGAATTTTGTTGATTTTAGTTAAAGGCGATGACTTTGAAATCAAAGGAAACTTAAGGATTTTTCTAACCATGCAAAGTTTGAATTTTTCCACTTGGTTTTTGCTTGAAAAACCATGGCCTTGGACAAGTTTAGAATAATATATTTTTAATGTTGAGGTTTGATTGTGTTTAAAAGGGGATGATTTTGTTATCAAATGGATCTTTAAAGTATTTAATGATAAGTTGAAAGATCAACACTTTCCTTAGAATCAGGTCTAAATCATGGCCTATATGTGTTCAGGAAAACTTTAGTTTCTAACTTTGAAATCCGAAATGTTTATGGATGAGTTTTGTGAAAAAGTGTTATTTTAAAATATTATGAGTTAAAACTTTGATTATTAAATGATATTCTTTGACTTTCATGTTCAAGTAATGATTTAGGATAAAAGATGACTTATAAAAGTTTTGACTTTATAAATTTACGTTTTATGAAGTCTTGGATAGTTGATTAGTTATGGGATGAACATTCTTAAAGATAAGCTTACTTTAAAGTGGTAAGTGTAATATAAGAAATGTTGATTTTAAATGTAGTTTGAAGTATGAGATCAACACAATAAAAGATATGTTGAAATGACCATGGAAAACTACTATACAAATATGGAATCTACTTAAGATGACTTACTTTAAAGTGGTAAGATCAACTTGAGAGATATTGATTTAAAAGTGTGGACTTGGACTAAGAAACTTACCTTAAAATGGTGAACTGTGGCTTAAAAAGTCTCCATGAAAATATAAATCTATGAGGTGATAAAAGTGTAAACTTTATTAGAAACTTAACTTGGAAAACGTTGGAAATCGGGAACAAGACTTTCGAGGATAAAGGATGGTTCAATGATATGAATCTTGGACCAGATGGATGAAAGTTGTTGAGTTCATAAGTGGATTATAGTTTTAAACAATGTCTTTACCTTAGGGTTATCATCTAAAAATTTAATTCACAAATCACTAAATGGTTTTCGTGTGTTTAGTTTTGAAGCTTTCGAAGTCAGACAACCAACCCACTCTCACGTAAAGGAAATCAAGCACGCGACAATCTAAGGTGAGGGAGAATACATCGTGACATAGTGGTGTTCGAATATGACACCCGGATCTCCTAAAATATCTCAAAAGTTTGGAATTATATTTGTGTATTAAGAAAACCCGTACTTAATCAAATATTGGCATGCATGGATTTTGTACGGATACTTTCTTAAGTTGTATGCTTAGGATAGCTTAAAATATCAACTATTGTGGTAGTTATCCATGAAGGAACACCACTCGAGAAACTAAAACTCGTAGAGATCGAAAATAGCGGAGATTTTCGATCTGGTAGCCCAAAAGTGCGAGGAAATAGTACTGGCAACTGAACTGCCCTCGCCTGGATGAGGGAGAAGCAGTGGTTGATGCTCTGATTTTCGCTTGGGCGAGCCACCCCTAACCTGGGCGAGCCAACCTCACTTGGGCGAGGGTCAGGTAACAAGTTTGGCATGTTTTGGGCATTTTGGGTGCCTGGGCAACCATACCTCGCACGGGGGTGGACCAGACAGGTAATTCGACCATTTTTTGATGTATTTGTCGCTTGTGCGACAATCCCTCACTTGGGCGAGATCCAGTCCGAGAATTGAGTTTGTTTTGATGAATTTGTCGCTTGAGCGACAATCTATTTAGGGCAAGGTTTCCGACTGTGATGTTGTGATTAGGGAAATGCCCAAAAAGGATTACATGATACCATGCAACAAAGTCGTCTGGCCGTAAGAGGTTTGGCCATGTGGTCATCTAGGATATTCAGTGATGGTTCATAGTGGTAAGGATTGTATTCCTCTATTACATGATGACATAAGATCGGGTCCCACAAGAAGTATTCCTTTGGAGATGTCTTAGGTTGGGCTGATCATGAAAAAGAATGATTAAAAGATTTAATCGGCTAACCTCGGTTAATGTGCATACTCGTTATGGATAATGAAGTAGTAGAGAGGTAATTTACAGGAGACGAACGACCCCGAGATGTTGAGAGGGATGGCGATGGCGGTGGTTAGTCAGCAAAGTCTTGAGGGAGAGTTTAGGTGAGACGAGTCCCTTGTATTCTTAGATGAAGTATTGTGTTGGACCGGATAGTTGTCACAACACAAACTAGATGATCTCTAACAAACCCTCTTTGCAATCAAGATCGATGAGAGGGATGCCCAAAAAGTGTTTGATACGACACCGTCCTGAAATAGACAATTCTTTGGAACAGATCGATCGTATATCCTTACGAGGAATAGTTTGGTGCGTTCAAAATGGCTTGTTATGGGACCTGTACTCTCGATTATTTCCGAATAGTTTATTGGGAGGATATTGGTTTAAAGGAGACGAGCACACCTACACAAACCCTTGTGCCTTACAGTTGGAGATGGTATGTAGTGGATCTACCATGTATTTTGCATACCATCATGCGGAGCTGGAGGCTTTCTTTACCTTGCCTACCTGGAGGCCGAAACTTGTTGTGCCATCGACTCAGTATGTGACTCTTCACAAACCCGATGCTTCAGGGCCATCCAGGAGGAGATAGATTTGGGAGGACGTGATCAGTTCCCCACCATGGAGAAGAGCCGCTCGACAAACCATGCCAGAACTCCAGGCGGATGCAAGGGTGGTGACTCTGTCGTAGCATTCGTCCTATGACCCAGAGGAGGATATGGCAGTTGAGGAGGAGGAGGAGCCAGTAGCCGAAGATGATGATTGTGTGTAGTTAATCTGCATCGAGGACTACATTGAGGTTATAAACCTCTCCTCCGACTCTGAGATGGAGGACGACCCGGGCAAGTGCTCTAGCGCACCCGCAAGCATTAGAGCTAACCGCTAGTAGCCATTTCCATTTCTATTTTGCTTTTTGAGTAGGGTATTTGTGTAGGGTACTTTTTGACATGTTGAATGTCTCAGCCTTTTGTATAGTTTTAGTTTGGGTGAAGATTTATTTTCGCCTTGTATTTCGTACCAATACTTTCCTTTATTCTAATGAAGTAATATTCGAAGTTATGTTGAGTTATTTTTTGTTACCATGAGGTAACAGTTTTTTATTTTTCCGCATTGTATGTTACTTAAAGTGATGTTCCGAAATGAAATGAATATAAGGAAAAAAAAATTATATGGCGTCATTCAAAATTTTTTTTAATCATTTCTGAGCTATATTTTTGGAAAAAATTTCGGGGCGTTACAACATTGTGTTAGAGCGGTTCTTTTCTATCCGGCCTTGGGCATGGCCTCACATGCTTTCTTGTATGACTTTGTGTGTTTAAGTGTTTGATTGTATTGTTCGGTTGGAAATACAAGCTACAAATAATTTCAATTGAAGAAGTATCTCATACACATCTAATGTTCACATATTTAGGATGAATGGACGTGGATATGCTAACTTGGACTTCATGGCTGCAATAACTACAACATTCACAATGTGAATGCTAACTTGCATCAACTGAATCAGCAACAACAACCACCAACTCAAGGATTAGCTCAATATAGAGGCTTGGACGAATTCTATCATCGACAACCCCCAAAGTGTGAAGGAGGTTTTTCACCAGATGCTACAAATGACTGGATCCAAAAGTTGGAGAGGATCTTTCGGTCACTTATGTGTACTAACGAGCAGAAGGTCACCTATGTGACCTATATGTTTACTAAGGAGGCTGACAACTGGTTGGAGTTTACTAGCTGCCAGATGGTGCATGAACAACAAGTTGTCAATTGGACAACTTTCAAAGATAGATTTCTGCAGAAGTACTTTCCTACAGATATGAGAACCAAGAAAGCAATGGAATTCTTGCGTCTACAGCAGGGGAGCATGACAATTGGGGAATATGCTGCCAAATATGAAGATTTGGCGAGATATGACCCACACTACAATTAAGTAGGGAACGAAAGGTCCAAGTGTGCCAAGTTTGAGGATGGACTCAGACAGGACTTGAAAGTGATGTTTGTACATCAGTAGATACCATATTTTGCAACTCTAAATAATGGATGTCGGCTTTATGAGGAAAGCATGAAGGCCAGGAATGCGACGCTGAAAAGTTTCGTACCACCCGGAAACTTGTATGGGCCCCAAAGGAATTTCGGGCAAGGACTTCGAAGAGGAAAGCCCTTCAACCGCAACCATAAACCCTATGCTTCACCATCAGGGAATTAGCAGAGGATTTTAAAGCCTTAGCACAATAGAGGCTTCCGACAAGGAAACAACAAAAACAACAACAACAACAACAACAACAACAACAAAATGAGTTCACCAGTTCGGAACTCTAACCACAACACACCACCTTGGTGTTCGAAGTGCAATGGGAAGCACTTCAGTGTCAACTACCCAGTGTGCTATCACTAAAATCAACTTGGATACATTAAGTCGATGTACCCTAAGCTGAAAAGGGAAGAAGTGAATATCGTCCAAGTGACAAGACCTAAGGCTAAAGGAAGGGTGTTTACCATGAGTGGAACTAAGATTGAGGGCAACGAAGACCTTATACATAGTACATGTCGTATTAATGAGATTTCCTTATTTGTGATGTTTGATTCAGGTGTGACCCATTCTTTCATATCTAATGATGTTGTCAACCGATTAGAATTGCCTATAGCGTCCTTATCATATGACCTAATTCTATCCACACCCACTAACGAACTCGTCATAGTGTCAATTATGTGTTCTCAATGTCTCATAACTTTAGATGAAAGAACCTTTGTAGTAAACCTGATATGTCTACCATTATCCCAATTAGATATCATCTTAGGAATAGACTAGTTGTCTAACAACCATGTTCTTATGAATTGCTTTAACAAAAAAGTAATCTTTAGTGACCCCAAAGACCCCATTGAATCTTTTTATGAAACCAAAAGCACCAATGCCAATCAAATGAAGGAACTCTTGAAGGATGGAGCTCAAGTATTTATGTTGCTGGCATCATTGGAAAAGAAGGGTGGAAAATAGATTCTGAATCTACCCATGGTTAGAGATTTCTCTGAAGTCTTCCTAGATGATATTCCTGGATTACTCCCGGTACGGGAGATAGAGTTTTTTATCGATCTGGTTCCTGGAACTGGACCGATCTTTATAGCTCCCTAAAGGATGGCACCGTTGGAGTTAATAGAGTTGAAGAAGCAATTGGAAGACTTGTTATAGAAGCAATTTTTCAGACCTAATGTTTCTTCATGGGGTGCTCTAGTGTTATTCGTGAAGAAGAAGGATGGTAGTATGCGGCTGTGTAGTGACTACCGACTGTTGAACAAGGTCACCATCAAGAACAATTACCCATTGCCAAGAATTGATGATAGGATGGATCAATTGAGAGGAGCTACCATATTTTCAAAGATCGATCTTAGATCCAGGTACCACCAAATATGCGTGAAGTTAGAGGATATTCCGAAAACTGCTTCTCGGATGCGATATGGTCGTTACGAATATCTCGTGATTCCATTTGGTGTAACCAATGCTCTTGCAGCGTTCATTGATTACATGAATCATATTTTTCATCCATACCTCGACACATTTGTGGTTGTATTTATCGATGATATCCTGGTTTATTCTGAAGATCGGGAGGAACATGCGAAGCATCTGAGAATAGTGTTGTAGGTGTTAAAGGACAACCAATTCTATGCCAAACTTTGGAAATGCGAATTTTGTATAGAATCGGTGAATTTTGTATATCAAGCGAAGGAATTGAAGTCGACCCTGCTAAAGTGGGAACGATGATGGAATGGAATTCTCCAAAATCTGTAACAGAAATTAGAAGTTTCCTCGGTTTAGTAGGATACAATCGGAAGTTCATTGAAGGTTTTTCAAAGTTGGCATTGCCACTGACTACGTTAATAAGGAAAGACAAGGCTTTCGTCTGGATGGCGAAGTGTGAGGAAAACTTTCAAGAACCGAAGAAGAGATTGACTACAACACCTGTGTTGATTCTACCTGTCCCAAAGGAGAACTAAAACATGTATTGTGACGCGTCTAAACAGGGCCTGGGTTGAATGTTGATGCAACAACAAAAAGTGGTAGCTTATACTTCAAGACAACTAAAGACACATGAGCAGAAATATCCGACACACGTCTTGGAGTTGACTGCAATCGTATTTGCTCTCAAAATCTGGAGGCATCATCTTTATTTGGTGTAAGATTTGAAGTCTTCAGTGATCACAAACGTTTGAAGTATTTGTTTGATCGGAAGGAGTTGAACATGAGACCGAGAAGGTGAATTGAATTCCTCAAGGACTACGAATTTGATCTACAAGACCACCTAGGGAAAGCTAACATGGTGGTTGATGCCTTGAGTAGAAAGTCCCTGCATATGTCAACCATGTTGGTCAAAGAGATGGAATTGATTGAAGATTTCAAGAATTTAAGTCTTGCGGTGCAAGTAAAACCTAAGAGTTCGACTTTAAGTATGCTTACGGTAACAAATGAACTTCTGGAACAACTAAAAGGTTTACAAAGTTCTGATCCAGAACTGCAAGAGAAGAGAACCTTGTTGGCTGAAGGAAGAGCCTCATAATTTCAAGAAGGAAATGATGGAGTGCTGAGATGCAAGAACCGAGTCTATGTGCCAAGAGACCCCGATTTGAAAATAGCAATCTTGGACGAAGCCCATAAGAGCAAACTAAGTATTCATCGTGGAGATACCAAGATGTATCAAGACTTTAAGAAGATGTTCTGGTGGTTTGGTATGAAGAAAGAAGTAGCAGAGTATGTCTCGTGCTGCTTAACGTGTGAGAAGGCAAAGATCGAGCACAAGCGACCCGGAGGGGAACTTCAACCTTTGGATATTCCCGTGTGGAAATGGGATAGCATCACAATGGATTTTGTGAGCGGATTTCCTCAAACTCCAAAACGTTATGATGCAGTTTGTGTGATAGTGAATCGTTTGACAAACACAGTTCACTTTCTACCAGTCAATATGAAATACTCACTGAAAAGGCTAGCGGATTTGTACATCAAGGAGATTGTTCGATTACTTGGTATTTCTAAAAATATCATCTCGGGTAGAGACCCATGTTTCACTTCGAAATTGTGGAATGGTTTTCAAACAACCTAAGGTACCAAACTGAGTATGAGTTCAGCTTACTACCCGTAGAAGGATGGCCAATCTGAACGAACTATCCAATATTTGGAAGACCTGCTGAGAGCATGTGTGTTGGAACACTCTGGAAGTTGGGCGAACTACTTGTATTTGATAGATTTCACCTACAACAACAATTTCCATTGAAGCATCGGCATGGTGCCGTATGAAGCTCTTTACGGCAGAAACTGAAGAATATCGTTATGCTGGTTTGAAGCAGGGGAGAATCTGATACTAGGACCCGATGTAGTTCAGCAGATGACAGAAAAGATTAGAATGATAAGATAAAACATTAAGACAACTCAGAGTAGGCAGAAGGGCTATTATGATAAAATGAGGAACCCTCTCATTTTTTAGGAAGGAGATCATGTCTTCATGGGGGTAGTTCCAAAGACTTGTATTGGAAGAGTGCTTAAAGCCCGTAAGATTACCTCTAAGTTCATAGGACCATACCAAATCTTTAGAAAAGTCGGACCAGTAGCTTACAAAATAGCATTGCCACCTTTATTATCAAACCTACGTAATGTCTTCCATGTATCTCAACTTAGAAAATATTAGTGACCCGTCGCACATCATTGAACTCGATTTAATCTAGCTAAAGGATAATCTCACTTTTGAAACTATACCCTTGATAATTTCAGATCGCAGTGTGAAGACGTTCTGAGGCAAGGAGATTGCCCTAGTCAAGGTGATCTAGAGCCAAACAAATGGAGAAGATACGACTTGGGAAGTCGAGGACAACATGAAAGAGTCCTACCCCTCTCTGTTTTCTTAAAAGGCACATTTAATTTTCGAGGACAAAAATCTTATCTTATAAGTGGGGAGGATTGTAACACCATGAATTTTCTTTGTATGTTTTATTAATTATTGATTTTACCAACGATGAATTTTAGAAATTAATCGGTATTGATTTAGGATAAACCGTAGTTGAGTGTTAGTCTTGTTTTCTGATTTTCTATTTTATGGTAAATATTTATAATTTTATGAGACAAAAGGTTTTTGAGCTACTACTGTTGGGCCCAAATTCGTCTGAATTCGGCCCAATAACGTGTTTTTGAGTTCCGTAACTCGGAATCAAATTATGATTGGGCCATTGGCTTAGAAATATTATTTCGAATCAAGTTAGATATCAAGTTTCCCCATAATGAATTTCTAAATATTTTTCACTCCGAATTTCGTGTTTCGAAGTTCTAATCGTAAATCGAAATCGGGAGATTTTAAATATCTGATCGAGTATTATCCGACAATACTTGGAAATTATTTAATTGAGAATGTCTCACCAAAAAGGTCACATTACTTTCATGTAAGAGGCTTGTTTGTTAAACAAGCAAGAGTACATATCCTCTTACACAAAATCCCTTAAATCACTCACTTATCTCTTACACAAACTACTTTTTGAAAAACCTTTGACATTTTTCCTCCCCAAATCAGATTTCTCTCTTTAAGGAACCAAATCCTAACTAAGAGAATACCTTTGGCATTTTACACTCTTTCTTCACTTTGTATTTTCTAAAGAACTCTCAAGGTACCTTTGGTGTTTGATTTCTTCATCTCTTAAGATCTAACCATTAGATGTTTATGAAATTTTAGTATGATATTTATATGTATGTTATTAAAATTTTCAACCGTTGAAATATTATAATAATCTTCCTAACACTTGTTATGTGCAAAACTCTAAATAGATACTTTCTTGAACTAAGAAAGTTATTTTTAAACCATGAACTCTAAGAGTTCATGGGGCTGTTTTTAATATTAAAAAGTTTGCATTTTGTTGATTTTAGTTAAAGGCGATGACTTTGAAATCAAAGTAACCTTAAGGAGTTTTCTAACCATGCAAAGTTTGGATTTTCCACTTGTTTTTGGCTTGAAAAACCATGGCCTTGGACAAGTTTAGAATAGTATATTTTTAATGTTGAGGTTTGATTGTGTTTCAAAGGGGTTGATTTTGTTAATGGATGAAAGTTTTTAAGTTCATAAATGGATTATAGTGTTAAACAATGTCTTTACCTTAGGGTTATCATGTAAAAATTTAATTCACAAACCACTAAATTGTTTTCGTGTGTTTAGTTTTGAAGCTTTCGAAGTCGGACAACCAACCCACTCTCACGTAAAGGAAATCAAACACGCGACAATCTAAGGTGATGGAGAATATATCATGTCATAGTGGTGTTTGAATATGACACTCGTATCTCCTAAACTATCTCAAAAGTTTGGAGTTATATTTGTTTATTAAGAAAACCCGCACTTAATCAAATATTTGCGTGCTTAGATTTTGCACGGATATATTTTTTTAGGTTGTTTTCTTAGGATAGCTTAAAATACAAAGTATTGTGGTATTTATCCATGAAGGAACACCACTTGAGAAACTAAAATGCGTAGGGATCGAAAACAGCGGAGATTTTCAATCTGGTAGCCCAAAAGGGCGAGGAAATAGTCCTGGCAACTAGACTACCCTCGCCTGGGCGATCCAGCCTCACCTGAGCGAGGGAGAAGCAGTGGATGAGGCTTTGACTGACGCTGGGACGAGCCACCCCTCGCCTAGGCGAGCCAACCTCGTTTGGGAGAGGGTCAGGTAGCAAGTTTGGCCTGTTCTGGGCGTTTTGGGCGCCCGGGAGAGGACTAGACAGGTATTTCAACCATTTTTATAGATTTGTCGCTTGAGTGATAGTCCCTCACTTGGGTGAGAGCCAGGCAGAGAGTTGACTCTGTTTTATTGAATTTGTCGCTTGAGCGAGAGACATGCAGTATTTTTTACTCTTTCTGATTTTTTGATTGCTTAGGAAATAGCCCTAACTTGGGTGTGAAGTTATTTTAACCCTTGGGAAAAACCATGGCTCAGATGATTGAGTCTGGTTTTTAAATTGACAAACTTATTCAAATGCCTTTGTTCTTGCGCCTATTTAGGGCAAGGTTTCCGACTGTGAAGTCTTGATTAGGGCAATTCCCAAAAAGGATTACATGATATCCTGCAACAATGTCGTCTGACCGTAAGAGGCTTGGCCTTGTGGTCGTCGAGGATATTTAGCGATGGTTCGTAGTAGTAAGGATGTTGTTCCTCTATTATGTGATGACGTAAGATCGGGTCCCACAAGAAGCATTACTTTAGGATATGTCTTAGGTTGGGCCGGTCATGTTATTGAATGATTAAAAGATTTAATCGGCTAACCTCGGTGATACGAGTCCCTTGTATTCCTGGATGAGGTATTCTGTTGAAACGGAAAGTTCTCACAGCGCAAACTAGACAACCTCTTACAGCCCCTTTTTTGCAATGATGAGAGGGATACCCATAAAGTGTTTCACACGACACCATCCTGAAATGGACAATTCTTTGGAATAAATCGATCATTTATCCTTGCGAGGAATAGTTTGGTTTGTTCAAATCGGCTTGTTATGGGACCTGTACTCTCGATTATTTCTGAATAGTTTATTGGGAGGATATTGGTATAAGGATGGATGAAATAAACATAGCATTCATATATTGAGCTCGTAGATATTGATCCTCATGATTTGAGTTCTAACATCATTCATCATTTGCATCTATGTATGTGATATATATATATATATATATATATATTGTTTATGTTAGGCGTGTCTGTCTGGATGTGATATTCTATGTAATTCCACACCGTCAATGAGTAATATTCATTAGATGTCTTACTCCTTTTTCTCTTTGTTTGTCTTCAATTCGTGTTTTGTTCAGATGGATCCTTCTGTCAAAATTCGGAGTTACCGCTTCTCGATATCCCAGGAGGGGGCATAGAGGATTGAGGAAGACCGATACACCTACACATGCCCTTGTGCCTTAGAGTTGAAGATGGTATACGATGGATCTACGATGCTCTTTCCATACCATCATGCGGAGCTGGAGGCTACGTTTACCTTGCCTACATAGAGGCAGGTACCTGCTGTGCCGTCGACTTAGTTTGGGACTCCTCACGGACCCGATGCTGCAAGGCCATCAAGGAGGAGACAAAGTTTAGAGGACGTGATCAGTTCCCCACCATGGAGGAGAGTCGCTCGGTGAACCATGCCAGAACTCCAGGCGGATGCAAGAGTGGTGACTCTGTCGCAACATTCATCCTATGACCTAGAGGAAGAGATGGCAGCTGAGGAGGAGGAGCCAGTAGTTGAAGATGATGATTGTGTGGAGTTAATCTACATCGAGGACTCCATTGAAGTTATAAACCTCTCCTTCGATTCTAAGATGGAGGAGGACCCGAACGAGTACTCTAGCGCACACGCGAGCATTGGAGGTAGCCGCTACGAGCCATTTCCATTGCTATTTTGATTTTTGAGTTGGGTATCTGTGTTGGATACCCTTTGACATGTTGAATGTCTCAGCCTTTTGTATAGTTTCAGTTTGGGCGAAGATTTATTTCTGCCTTGTATTTCGTACTAATACTTTCCTTTATTCTAATGAAGTATTTTTCGAAGTTATGTTGAGTTATTTTTGGTTACCATTAGGTAACAGTTTTTTATTTTTCCGCATTGTATGTTACTTAAAGTGATGTTCCGAAAATGAAATGAATATATGAAAACAAATTTTATGTTGCTTCATTCAAAAAAAGTTTTTTTACCCATTTTGAGCTATATTTTGAGTAATTTTTGGGGCATCACACTTGGAATAGTTGTTATTGAATCAAGAATTATAAAGAATCTTAACAAAATGTTTTTGGTTAACTAATTGAATGAATTGGAATGAACCCTATAGATCTACTTATAGAATGAAGTGAGAAATAGAATTGTCAAAAGGGGAATAACATAAAAAATAGAAACTAACTAAACTAACCTGAATTACTAAAAATAGAGGGAGGTTTAGAAAGAAAGCAAAAGTATGAAAAAGACTAAATAATATCTAATCCTAACTTTGATATCCCCCCTCAAGATGACATGTGAATTTTTAGCATGCCAAGCTTAGAGATAAGATTGTTGAATGGCTTAGGTGATAGTGATTTGGTGAACAAGTCTGCAATTTGAGTAGAGGATGAAATGGATAGGAGGTGTATAGTGCCATTTTGAGTTCTTGCTCTCACTGCGTGGAAATCTATCTCAATATGCTTCGTCCTTTCGTGAAAAATGGGATTAGATGCTATATGTAGAGCTAATTTGTTGTCGCAATACAAGCTGATTTCCTTGAGTGATTGATTCCCAAGTCTCCAAGTAATGATAGTAGCCATTGTGCTTCGCATGAAGCCATGGCAAGAGCTTTGTATTCGGCTTCAGCTAATGATCTAGAAACTGTAGTTTACTTTTTGCTTTTCCAAGAGATGAGAGAGGATCCTAGGAAGAAGCACCATCACATGACTGATTTCCTAGTGTCCAAGCATGCTCCCCAATCTGAATCAGATAATCCCTTTATGGTAGTATTTCTATCTTCAAAGAAAAGAATACCTTTCCTAGGAGAGCCTTTAAGATATTTAAGTATTCTATAGGCTACCTTTTGGTAAAGATCAGGAGGGAAGAAACAAATTGGCTAAGGAAACTCCCAACATAACTAATATCTGGACGAGTATGAGTGAGATATAAAAGCTTACCCATCAATCTTCTATAGGAAGTGGGGTCTTCAAGAAGTTTGCCCATTGTGCTGTGTAATTTCATATTGTGTTCCATTGGACTAGAGGATGATTTTGATCCTAATAGCCCTGTTTCCTGCAAAAGTTCCAAGGTATATTTTCTTTGGTATAGGGCAATGCCCTTTTAAGACCTAGCTATTTCCATTCCTAGGATGAATTATAATTCTCCAAGGTCCTTAATGCTAAATTTGTCATTCAAAAGTCTCTTGGTTGTCCCTATTTCAATCAAGTCATTGCCAACAAGGATAAGGTCATCAACATAAACTAAAATAGCAGTAAATTTGGGTACCTTGTGTTTGATGAAGAGTGAGTGGTTTGAGTTGGATTTGGCATAACCGAATTGTATTAAAGTCTGGGTTAATTTATCATGCCATTGCCTACTTGATTATTTTAGACCATATATGGATTTATGTCGCTTACAAACCATCCTTGATTTCTTGACACCAAGACGATGAGGAACCTTCATATAGACTTCCTCATTTACATCTCCATGTAGGAAGGCAATATTAACATCTAATTGATATAGATGCCAATGGAAAGTCGCAGCAAGGAATAGAAGAACCCTTATGGTGGTCATTTTAACCACTAGAATAAAAGTATCAAGATAGTCAAGTCCCTCAATTTGGTTATACCCTTTGGCCACTAATATGGCCTTATATCTCTCCACTATTCCATCATATTTGTGTTTAATTTTGAATACCCATTTGCAAGGTATGGCATTCTTATCTTCAGGTAAAGGGGTTAGAGTCCATGTTTTTCTCTTATCAAGAGCTTGTAACTCATTTTGTATAATATCTTTCCAACAGTCATATTGGATAGCTTCATGATAATATGTAGGAGCAGTAATGGTAGATATGGATAGAGAGAAATGTCTATGATATGAAGATAAGGTATCATATGATAGGTATTTGGATATATGATATTTTGGTGTTTGGTTGGATTGTATATTGGAATTGGATAGTAATATACAATGATAATCCCATAGGTAGGTCAGGGGTTTTATGTGCCTTGTGGAAGTTCTAATATTCTTGTTATTTGTTGAGGGTGTGTGGGAAGATATAGTAATAGGTTGGTTATTGTCTGAGATTGGGTTGTTTAGAGCCAAGTTAGATTGGAAATTGGGTAGATTCATATAGTAATCAAAATGATCTAGTTGAGTGATAGGTAAGATAGGTGTGTTATGTGTGGTGGAGTGATAAGCAGGCCTCATATCTTTGGAAAAGGGAAATATGTGTTCATAGAAAGACACATTTCTTGATATAAAGATTTCATTGGTGTGTATATCTAAAAGTATATAACCTTTTGTACCTGACTTATTCCCAAGAAAAACACATCTTCTTGATCTGGGATCTAGCTTAGTCATATGGGATACAAGGGTGGAGGCAAAACAAAGACTACCAAAGACTGTTAAGTACTTGATATTGGGAAGTTTGTGATAAATTTCCCCATAAGGTGAATGGTTGGACAGAATAGCAATTGGTTGTCTGTTAACAAGGTGTATGGCATGTAAAATGACATAATTCCAAAAATATTTAGGGAGATTAGATTGAAATATAAGGGCTCTAGCCACACCAAGAATGTGTTGATGTTTCCTTTCAACAATGACATTTTGTTGATGTGTTTCAACACAAGAAGTTGGGTGTGTGATTCCCTTTATGGAATAGAAATCATGTATGAGGAATTCCTTACCATTGTCAGTCCTTATGGTTTTTATTTTACTATTAAATTGTGTTTCAGCAAAGCTAACAAAATCCTTAATAAGTCTATTGGTTTCATATTTCAGTTTCCTAAAGAAAATCTAGGTGAACCTAGACTTCTCATCTACAATGGTAAGCAAATATTTATGTCCAAAAGTAGACTTCAATAGTGTGCCCAATCTTTTAAAAATATGAGCACACTTTTTGTCCTCTTCCTATTCCTGTATTAAGAGGTCTTGTAGGTCCTGGAAATCTTCCTCCATTCTGTCCTTTGAACGCCTTCTTCTTCCTCTGATTTAGGCATCATTGTTGTTTTGTGAATAATTCTTTGACTCAGAAAAGTTGGATAGGATTCTTGGATCTTCAAACTGTATTTCCCTTTCTTGCTAAATGATCAATGGAATAACCTTGTTGATTGCTGGGAGAGGATCCATAACCATGATTTGGGATCTCACAACAGAGAATTGCTCATTTAGGCCCCTCAAGAAACATATGACATAGTCATTTTGTCTATACTTCTTTACTGCTACAGTTGATATGCATGCTTCATTGCAATTACAAGGGGGAATAGGTCTAAATAAGTCCAATTGTTGCCATAACCCTTTCATTTGTGTGAAGTAAACACTAGGAGAGGAGCTACCTTGCTTTAGAGAGTGAACTTCACCAATAAGTTCAGATATTCTGAACATATCACCTTGATAATATCTTTCCCGAAGATCCTCCCAAATTTCTTGAGCATTGTCCATCCATAGCACACTTTATGTAACACCCCGAAAATAATTTCATATTTAATATATTTAATCTCTTAGAAAAATGGGTAAAATTTTCTTTCTCTTTTTTTTGTTTCTTTTATGTAACCTATAACTTACAAATCATTTTCACTTTTACCTTATTCCATTTTCAAGACGTCACATTTTCAAACCTTGCGAAAATAAAATATTTCTGAATACTTCTCATTCATAAAATTCTTGAATAAATACAGAATTGTTTATAGGGCGAAATCTAATCATCACCACAAATAAAAAAACTGAAAATACAAAGAACATAATGTTGGGGCATTGTCATTACAAAAAGTACCTCACACAGGTTCCCATCACAACAAAACAAAAGAGAAACCTCCTAAACCGGAGGTGCACTAGAAGCCTCGCTAGGGTCTTCCTCCACCTCCGAGTCATAAGAGATCTCAATGACCTCAACGGAATCTTCTATGCAGATAAGCTCTACACAGTCGTCGTTGTTGTCTTCCTCCTCCTCCACTTCATCCGCTTCCCAATCCTTACATTTATCAGCCATGATGGTAAGTGAGTTGAAGCTATTAGAAGATTTTACAGATATGAATCTAGTTCACCACTTCAAGAAAGGTAAAATGGTTTTGGGAATAATTAGAATCACCAACAAATTTCTAGATCAAATAAGAGAATTACAAATGATCAACCGAGAAATTCAAATTCAAAAATCACTCATGGAACAAGGGAAAAGCTTAGAGATTCAACAGGGAAAAGACGGGATTATTAGATTCTAAGGAATAATCTATATTCCTTATAATGAAGAACCGAGACAAATGATTTTAGAAGAAGCTCATAATAGTAAGTTGTGTTTTCATCCGGGAACACCAAGATGTACCAAGATCTGAAGAAGATGTTCTGGTGGCCAGGATTGAAGAGAGATGTAACTAAGTATGTGATGGCCTGTTTGACATGCCAGAAAGAAAAAATTGAACATCAAAGACCCGAGGGAGAGTTACAACCCTTAAGCATCCCCGAGTGGAAATGGGATAGTATATCCATGGATATTGTCTCAGGATTGCCAAATACTTCCGCAGGTAATGACTCAATATGGGTAGTGGTAGATAGACTAACAAAATCATCCCACTTCATCCCAGTAAATGTCATATGCCATTTGGAAAAATTAACTTAGATCTACCTCAAAGAAATTGTGAGACTCCATGGAATACCTATGAGCATAGTATCTGACCGAGATTCACTTCAGGCTTTTGGTAGAGTCTTCACAAAGCTTTAGGATCAAGGTTAATAATGAGCTCAGCTTATCATCCTCAAACAGATGGACAGACAAAAAGAACAATTCAGTCTCTAGAAGATTTGCTGAGAGGATGTGTTTTGGAACAAGGAAGTTTAGATAAACTTCTTCCATTGATTAAACTCACATACAATAATAGCTATCACTCCAGTACTGGTATGCCACCTTGTGAAGCTCTATATGGAAGAAAATGTCGAACACCATTATGTTGGAATAAAGTTGGAGAAGAAATGGTGTTGGGACCATAGTTGATGCAGGAAACCACAGATAAAGTGAAAACGGTAAGGGATAAACTCAGAGCAACACAGAGTCGTCAGAACAGTTATCATGATAAGCGTAGAAAGTTGACCCCGCGATTCGTTGGACCCTATCAAGTTATCAAAAGGATTTGACATGTTGCCTATATGATGAGAACCTCTTTAGGAGATCCTTTTTACAACAATCTATCTTGTTTTTGAGGGTAAGACCAGTTACGGGGATTGGTAAAGTAATGAAGACAAGAAAGTTGACCCCGCGATTTATTGGAACCTATCAAGTTATCAAAAGGATTTGACATGTTGCCTATATGATGAGAACCTCTTTAGGAGATCCTTTTTACAACAATCTATCTTGTTTGGTGTAATGAACCCATGGTTTTAGTGGTTGTTTTTGAAGATGTAATTTATGCCGAAAGGAAATACTTTAGGATAAAAGAGGATGGTAAGAAATGAAGGGTGAATGGCGCCACAACAATGGTGTTGATAAGTCAGGTGATATTCGCCACAAGAACATGGTTCTTGATAAGAATTTTTAATCTTGGTTCAACCAAGAAGTTTGGAGAAGAAACACTCTCTCACAAAAGGAATTAACCTTGTAATTTTACTAAAAATCAAACTTAATTTCATTCAGCAAATTAGAAGTACACTTATAGGCAAACCATGATGGTTGCGACGTGACTCTACCATGATTCAATGCTTATTTTTGGACTAGATTAATCCTAATACATGGCTGGTTACATTGGATCCCTTCTAGCCATGTTCAACACGAAAATAATGCAAGTAAATATCCCACATGGGAATTCCTAAGTAATTAAATTATAAATGCAAGATACTTTGAATTTCCATGAAGGAGTGATGCACTTTAGTCTAGGATTCCTTAATTCCTTGGAGAGTTTCGACCATCATTGAATGCTTGTGGTCCCCACGAGTTAAAGAGGCAATTTGAACTTTGAATTGTGAATTTAACTTGGTTGGATGTATTGCACGAAAATTCCACCCATATTTATCAAACTTGAGTTCCCCATTCATATGAATTAATTGGAAATTTTGAATTCTATGAAGTGCCTTAATTGATTTGATAGGAACAAAGCATTTAGCCTAGGATTCCCTAATCCTTTGTGAAGAATTCGGCCCCCTTTGAAAGTTGTGGTCCACATGAGTTAATGGTTGAGTTCCATGAAATGCTTTAACCAAGTGAGAGTAACAATGCATTTTCCCCTAATTCTCTGGGAAGAATTCGGCTACCCTTGAATGCCTTGGTCTTCATGAGTTAATGTGGGTTTTGAATTGTGCATTTGATTTGGTTGAATGCATTGCACAAAAGTCATACCTTGAATTAACCATGCTTGACTTGTTTAATTGTCTTGCACAAAAAACTCCAAGGAATAATCACTCTTGAAGTGATTTAATGGTTTGCACAAACACACATCATGAATTAATCTCCCTTGCTTTTTTTTGAATGATTTGCACGAAATACATTTCAAGGATTAATCATTCTTGACTAAAATTTAAGCCTTGCACGAATTACTCCATAGAATTAACCACCCTTGACTGGACCACCAATGCCTCTTAGTTCATCATGATCCAATTTTGGCTCATTTGGGTTCACATCACTATAGGATATCTTTGCGTCAGTCCTTATCCAACCTTCACGATATTTTCCACGTGTCTCAACTCAAGAAATACATATCGGATCCATCTCACGTGATTGAGCTAGATAACCTTTCTTTAAGAGAGAATCTTACTTTCGAAGCTACACTTGTGCGAATCGCAGACAGAAAAGTAAAACAGCTTCGAGGAAGAGAAATTCCTTTCATAAAGGTCATATGGGATAAAAACCAAGAAGAGCATGCCACGTGGGAGCTAGAAATTAAGATTAGATCATCTTATCCAAATCTTTTCGGTAAGTAGGTCGTGCCTAAATTTCAAGGACGAAATTTCTAAAAAGGATGGGAGAAATGTAACATCCCTCCTTTCAGCGCCTTGCTTAGGTAGACATAGGACTATATATATGTGTGTGTGGACGTGTGTGTGGACGTGTGTGTGTTTATATATATGTTTAATAGTTGTTTTGAAATAACAGTTATTAGAATAAGAATTAACTTACTTAGATAACAAGTAATTGCGAGTAGAGTTTTGTTATATCATTATGTAGATAAAAGTATATTATTTCTTAATATAGAATTAAGATTAGAAGTGGGTTTAGAATGAGAAAAATAAGTTTGTCTAGTTTAACTTCAAAGTTGTCCCAGTTTGAAGTATAACCATTATGGGGTAAATACATAGTCTTGTAATTTTAATTAGAGTTGGTCTAAGTGCCACCTAACCTATTATATTTTATAATAAGTTTATAATGTTGATTTTTGAGGATAGAAAGTTATTATCTTAGTGTTGTGCTATGATAAATAACTTAGTTAAAAAGTTACTAGAAAAAGTGTCAGTTATAGTGCACCTTTGTTGCCGAGAATGCCTGTAATCTTTTCTGTAAGTTCTTTGAGAGCTTGAACTATTATCTATACTCACCTATAAATTTTTTAAGGTTGTACTAAGATATCTTAGAGCACAAGAAAACACATCCATGCATTACACCAATTGCTCAAACCGAATTCATCTACATGTGACATACGATACCTTTAAAATTTTGCTAAATTACCTAATTCTTGTGTAAGCCCTAATGACACCTAACCCATAAAAATCTTTCTCCACTAACTCAGCCCCATAACCTATATATATAGCCTTGGGGAGGGG
>NC_032020.1:11473397-11477098 GCF_001865875.1 Lupinus angustifolius
ACCCATCTTCTCCACTCTTCCTTCCTTGCGTCGGCACTAGGTGGGAGAAGAAGAACACTTATTTTTCTCCACCAAATCTTGCATGAAAAACATTCAAGGTATGGAGAACTCAAATTTCACCTCTGATTCACAAAAAAATGACATGCAAAGGCTGTCCTCACTGTTTTAAAATTCTGCTCTAAGTGTGGTTAGGGAAATCATGCATGATTGTTGTTGTTGTTGTTGTTGAGTTGTAAGCTTAGGGTTGTGTTAGAAATGATAATAGATATGCTTAGAACCCTTTGCATTATGGAAATCGTCTATGTGCAGGTCTCTTTGTCCCAATAATTTCGTGGGTTAAGGGTTTCTAAACCCAACCACCTCCATGTGTTGTTGTTAGAGAATAAAGGGTGTTGTAGGTGTTGTCGTGATTGTTCTAGAGTTGTTTAGGATTGAAAAACCCTTGCATGTGCTATAAAATTTCTTTAGCACTATGTACTCATGATTTTGAACTCATTCCAAAGGTTGGAACACGAAAATTTTGAAGGCTAGGAAGCCATGCAAATCTGTCCCAAGTGTTTAAGAGTTAAGGAAACTCTAATACCTTAATTATTTGATAACTTGAGTTCCTAAAGTCCAAATTTAACATATGACCTATGCATGTGTTCATATTTTAATTTATAACCTATTATGATCTTAATTAGGGACAAGGATTCGGGTTCCTCACTGAATAAGGGTAAACACGAAAAACAGTCCCAAAATTTCAATCAAAACTATCCAGTTTTTGACAATATGTTAGCCTATGTTTCAAATTGCTTTATGATCTATAAATTATGAGCCTAAAACTATATTATTATTCTGTTTCATTAAGATAAAGTGTTAGTCATGAATTTTTAAAGGTCTCATGACCGAATTACACATAGTTTTTCAACAGGAAATCCTTTATGGCTAAAAAACTGAGTAAGACCTTTAATACTCCGTAAAGTTTGACCTCAAATTTTATATGCCTACTGTTTAGGTACTGAGGGTATGAGTTTCTACTCCTCTTGTGGAATTATATCATGTTTCTAAAAGCCTAAAAGCAAAGGGGGGTTAATTACCTCGCCTGGAAAACCTAAACCGAAACTTTTAACTCCTGAACATGTTGAAAACTTATTAGAGCCTATTCTTGAGCCCTAATGTGTCAAAATCAATTATTCCCTATGTGTTTTAGTGTATATCTCAAGATAATAACTTTTCTGAGATTTTTCTGAAGCAAATCCGAGCCTCCTAAGTCAAGTTCTGAGTTTTAAACCAACAGTGTCTCTGAAAATGTTTTCGTGCCTAATCAAGATCTTAGTTATATCCAAATTAAATATTTGGGTATGTTTTAATTTCTAGAGCCTCATTAAGGTGTTTTCCTTAACAATCTGAATAAACTTAGTGATATCGAAATTAATTGTTTACGACCTAATCAGGTATTCGACACTCAGGCAATCGACAACAAAGGAACATTATGTTCAGTAAGGTTAAATGTATGGAGAGAAGTGTCTCTATATAGGAGCATATAAATGATGCCAAAGATATTCGTGCATCTCTATGCTAGGCCATATACGGATATATTCGAATACTATTTCTACGCCGTGAACAATTGAGTAGCGAGACTTAGTTGTTCGTAAATTGATTTAATCCTAAACTATGATTGATATGTTTGACTAAAGTGGTCGAATGAAATTGAATGTTTATTTCTGTTGATATAAATGATTATTATGACTGAAAATTGATTATAGAAAGTACTATTTAACTGAATATTCTGTTGAAACTCTAAACTATGAACTACCCTTGAGTTGACTATTGAACTGTAATCAAGCATTTTCAGGGCATAACATATTCACATCCTTAATGGAACTTAAAGATTGAAAGATTTTTCTTATGAAATATTTGACAAAGGATGAAGAGGAAATGTTTTTCTGAATTTTATCGGAACTGGCATATTTTTACAATTAATAGAAAATCCTTTTCATCAGTAAGTCAGTGAGTTAGAACTTAAAGAAAATGTCATAGTTGAGATTCAACGAAAAATGTTTTGTTATTACCCTAAAAAAAATCCCCTGATTCTTCATTTATAAGAACGAAAAGCTATGCTTTGTATGAATTAGAAGATTCATGTCACTATGTTTACCATTTGTAACATAGTCTAAGGGAAGATACAACACTAAGATTGTGTTGAGAACCCAGAGGGGTACCTTGTCTGAAAGTGTCAAGTGTCAAGAATAGCACTAGCATATCTTAGCCTATGTTTTGATGAAGACAAGGTTCTAACAAAGCTTGAAGATGGCTCAACAATCAACATGCCTTGTGCTCATTTGGTTATATCTAGACTAGGAGATAAATTGAGTCTATAACCTAAGTAGTCTAGGATGTGTGTCGTAGTAAGTGAGTATAGGTTAGGTGAACCTAGATGCTAGTCTCTTAAGTCATCATAATTGAACTACCATATTCAAGAGATGCATCATCTAGTTAGTCGTATGTTCATGCATATATCATACATGTTATCTATGCATATTAGGTATAATATAAATGATAAAACATGTATACATATTGCATATAACATATGAAAGTTTGCCTTGTGAAACATATGCATAAATGCCTTAGTTAATCGATTAACGTGGTAGCTTAATCGATTAACATAACCAAATTTATGTTGAATATGTGTTTTCTGTTTTAACTATTTTGGATGTCATTCTGTAAGTCCATTAATCGATTAAATGGTAGTGTTAATCGATTAACGTGTCTGTTTTGTGTTATAACTGAAATCTGTTTTTGCTGTTGTAACTGCTTAACTATTTAACTGTTTTCTGCAACGGCTTAACCCACTTATTCTCCATGCTATAAATACGAGGCTTCACTTAGAAGGGTCTTGGGTGAAATCCATTTTGTGGATCGCTTCCACATCAATTTGGCTTTCTCGAAGATTCAGAGGCACCTTTGTTTCACCATTTGTAGAAACACCGAAAGGCTGAAGAATGTTGGTTATGAAGATTACATATGGCAAAGGACTTTGCGTACCTCTAACAGTCCACATTTGTCTCATTATCATTAGAGCCCAATTGATCTTGATGTTAAACTTTAAAGCATACATCAATTGGAGTTCTATGTCACTTATTCGAGAAGGAATTGAAAATTTTGGTAAGATGACATAGCCCAAAAAATAATGAAGCAAAAGATCCTCAAGCTTGAGATATCCAGCAGATAAGATGTCTCGGTTATTGACGGTATCGCCAAAGCCATGTTGCTTATGTATTTCTATTTCCCTTTTTGAAAGTCTACATAAAGTATGATAAAAATCATTTTGATCATAATTATCCCATTTACACACAAGGCCGTAACCCGTTATGCTACCTTGAGAGGGTATGTTACACAACAATGAACTAAAGATTTTAAGATCCAAAACAATGTCTTTTCCTTTGACATAGGAAGTACGACAATCTTTCCGAAAGTTCATGTTACAGTAAAATACTCGCACAAGTTCTGGATAAATTTCATTTGTCTCACAACAAAAATCAAAAAGGTTTTGTTGACGTAAAAAATAAGGGAAAAGAAAATCTCCAAACTCAAAATTTTCAACATTACCGAATATTGGAGTGAAAAAAATGTGTCCATGGAAGTGTTCTTCAAACACTTTGCGTTGTTCCTCAAAATTGCATGTTGTTAGGTATCAGTGGTTACAATACACCTAGAGG
>NC_032020.1:11477198-11477406 GCF_001865875.1 Lupinus angustifolius
TCTGAAATATATCTATTTAAAGTGTATCTTATTGAAAGTGCATATTGTATGTGCTGTTAATCTGTTCTGTAACCGTGTTAATCGATTAAGCCCTTCTGTTAATCGATTAACTGGACAGTTTTTCCAGTATTTGGGTTGTTGTCAAAAAGCGGTAGTTTTTAAACCGCCACACCTATTCAACCCCCTTCTAGGTGTTCCTAGACCACTG
>NC_032020.1:11477506-11479529 GCF_001865875.1 Lupinus angustifolius
GAGGAAGAAACAACATCAAGCACCTCAGATGAAGAAGAGACCGCGAAGCTGTGCTTAATGACAACAACAAATGAGGCTTGCAGATCAGACAACAAAGATGCTTCAGATGAGGTATATTCTGATATATCATCCTCTTCTTCCGATTCTCCATCATATGAAATATTATATAGTGCTTATGTTGAGATGCATGAAGAACATAAGAAATTAGCAAAAGTAAGCAACGAGAGAAAACGAATTATTTTGCTAAACCAACAAAAGATACATCAATTGCAAAAAGAGTTAGACGAATTAAAACTAGAAAATGAAACCCTGGATCTAATTTTTTCTTGCACTTCATGCGATTGCTCAAAAACTAATTTATGTCAAAATACTACTTGTGAGTCTTGCGAGGACTTGAAAAATGAAAATTTTATACTGACTGAAAAACTCGCGAAACTCACAAATAGTAAACAATAATTAGACAATCTGCTTAGCAAAACTAGGAATGTTGGTAATCATTCTGGGTTAGGCTATATTCCCCCATCCCATAAGAAGAGACCATATAGGAGACCTCTAACTCGTCAGTACAAAAATAAAAATAACAATAGAGTCCCCACTTGCCATTACCGTGGCACATATGGCCATACATTTCATACATGTTATATCAGGAGATATGGGATACCAAGTGGTGTTTACACGTGGGTAAGAAAGGAAAATAGCTCCCTCGCTACTAACACAAAAGGACCCAATATAATTTGGGTACCTGAGTCTAGCAGATGATCTATTTTGCAGGTATGTCTTCGAACACACGGACAAAACTAGTATCTTGATAGCGGCTGTTCGAGACATATGACTAGGGACAAGTCCAAATTCCTAGACTTGTCGTTAAAGGAAAAGGGATTCGTCACTTATGGAGACAACAACAAAGGAAGAATCTTGGGCACTGGAAAGATTGTCAACTCAACCCACACAATAATCGACAATGTTCTATACTTAGAAGGTTTGAAACTACTGGATAGATTGGCAACTCAACCCACACAATAATTGACAATGTTCTATACGTAGAAGGTTTGAAACATAATTTGTTGAGCATAAGCCAACTGTGCGACAAAGGTAATAGTGTGTCTCTTGATTCTAACTGTTGTATCATTTGTGATGCAATATCTAATAATGTTAAGTTTGTCGGATATCGAGTAAATAATATTTATATGTCCAATCTGGAAGATGTCACTTCCCTATTTTCAAAGTGTTTTATTTCAAAAGAAGATGACAACTGGCTTTGGCATAGACGAGTCACTCATATACATATAAAGCATTTAGAAAAACTATCGAAAAATAATTTAGTAATTGGTCTTCCAAAACTCGACTTTGAAACACAAGATTCTTGTGACATGTGTCAAAAATGCAAACAAATCGGGAATTCTTTTAAGAAAAATAATATGATATCCACTACTAGACCATTGGAGCTTCTCCATATGGACTTATTTGGACCATCACAAATAATGAGTTTTGGTTGGAGCTATTACGCTTTAGTTATTGTCGATGATTTTTCTAGATTCACTTGGACTTTATNATGAAAAAAGAACTTTGGGAAAATTTGACTCGAAATCAGATGAGGGCATATTCTTAGGATATTCATTACAAGCAAGGCATTACGTGTATTTAACAAATATACCATGCAATTAGAAGAGTCTATTCATGTGCATTTTAACGAATCTTCTCCAAAAGAGAAGAGAAAGATATTTTCTGATGACATTTCAGGAACACTTGATGAGGTGCCAAAACAGGACATGAATTGGATCCAACAAGAATTGGAGCAAACAGTAGCAGAGCAACATCAGGATATGCCTATCGCATGGAAAACAAAGAAAGATCATCCGCTCGATAAAGTACTAGGTGATATATCTACGGGAGTGGTAACCCGTAGTTCTTTACGAAACTTCTGTAATTTTGTTGCTTTTGTATCTCAAATAGAGCCTAAGACCATCAATGAAGCCATTGAGGATGTACATTGGGGTATAGCTATGCAAGAAGAGCTAAACCA
>NC_032020.1:11479629-11527303 GCF_001865875.1 Lupinus angustifolius
AAGGGCTACAACCAGGAGGAGGGCATCGATTATGATGAGACCTACGCTCCTATAGCCAGACTTGAGGCCATTAGGATTCTCCTATCTTTTGCATCAATCATGAATTTTAAACTATTTCAAATGGATGTTGAAAGTGCATTTTTAAATGGATATATTCAAGAAGAGTTGTATGTTGACCAACCACCAGGGTTTGAAAACTTCAAACACCCTAACCACGTATATAAACTCAAGAAGGACCTCTATGGCCTAAAACAGGCTCCTAGAGCCTGGTACGAAAGATTGAGTTCGTTCCTACTTGAAAAAGGATTCGAAAGAGGTTTGGTCGACATCACTCTCTTCATCCGTAGATCAAATAATCATGTTTTACTCGTACAAATATATGTAGATGATATCATCTTCGGATCCACTAATGACATCCTTTGTAATGAGTTTTATGAGTTGATGCAGGGGGAGTTTGAGATGTCGATGATAGGAGAGTTGACCTTCTTTCTTGGACTTCAAATAAAACAAATGGAAAGCGGCATCTTCATCCATCAGTCGAAGTATTGCAAGGAACTACTAAAGAAGTTTGACATGTAGCAATGTAAAGAAGCATCTATACCTATGGCATCTGCATGTTATCTGGACAAAGATGAAAAAGGAAAAGCGATTGAGGTAACCAAATATCGTGGGATAATCGGCTCCTTATTATACTTAACTGCTAGCCGCCCCGATATTATGTTCAGTGTTTGTATGTGTGCTAGGTTTCAAGCCTTACCAAAGGAATCACATTTTATTGTTGTAAAACGTATCATAAGATATCTAAAAGGATCAATAAATATGGGATTATGGTATCCTAGGGATGCCTCCTTATCCTTGGTAGGTTACTCCGATTCCGACTTCGATGGGTGTAAGTTGGATCATAAAAGCACTAGTGGGACTAGTCACCTATTAGGCAGCTCCTTAGTTGCATGGCACAGCAAAAAGCAAGCGTGTGTTGCTTTGTCCACTGCTGAAGCGGAATACATTGTTGCTGGCGTGTGTTGCGCTCAAATCCTTTGGATGAAGCAGCAACTTAAGGACTTTAGGCTCATATTAGAAAAGATCCCTATCAAGTGTGATAACACGAGTGCCATTAACCTTTCCAAGAATCTCGTTCTGCATTCTAGAAAAAAGCATATTGAAATAAGACACCATTTCTTGCATGATCATGTTCAAAAAGGTGATTGCATATTAGAGTTTGTTGAAACTTCTAAACAATTAGCATATATTTTCACCAAGCCCCTCTCACGAGATACGTTCTATCTTCTTCGAAGAGAACTAGGAATTCTTGATGAAAAATATCTTGATTAATTCATCTTTCGTGATTGTCGTGCATGATCTATTTGAATGTGTCAAACATTATGATTAAAATGCTTATGACCTTTTTTTTTCTTTTCATGATTATGTGCCTAAAATCATTTGAACTACGTGTGATTGCTTAAAAACTTGTGCATGCTTAAAAAAAATCAAAACGATGTATCTGATACAGTTAATCGATTAAGACAATGCATTAATCGATTACCTGCATAATTTTTTAAAATATGTAAAAAACTTTAACAGTTAATCGATTAAGTCAAACCAATAATCGATTAACGGGTGCTTTATATCAGAAACAGTAGCATTTTTTTTAAAACCTCATTCATCTCTTTTCTCTCAAATCTCAGAGGAACAAGTCCAACACTGTTCTAAGCTTCACCCTAGCCCCAAATCCATTCCCTCCACTACATTCCAACTCCATTATCCATCTTCCTCATCCTCCATTTCCAAGAAAACCCACTTTCCCCAAACTGAAAACCCTAACCTAGGTTTCCCTCAATCCCTATTGTAAACCTTCATCACGGTTTAGTTCTAATTACAATGGACAAAGGACGTGGAAAAAGAATCAAAACAACCGTGATACGCCCACCGCGTGCTCCAAGGGTCGTACCTTCTCAACCAGCAAGAGAGGACCGTGGGGACCTATATTATTCACTGATTTTACAAGAAACAAGGCTGCAGAAATTTCAGGGAAGAAAACCTACATACATTCGATTTGCTGATGTGGATTGGCTTCTAGAACATAACTTCGAGTTCCCGATTGGCTTGCAAGCTCAAGGAGTTGTCCCCTTCTTGGAACTGAAAGGTAACATTTACCCTGCTCTAGTTAGGGAGTTCTACTCAAATTATAGATATAAGAATGGGAAATATTGGTCGATGGTAGCTGGAAAGTTGTTCGAAGTCACTGGAGAAATTTTTATGAATGTGGGTGGATTAGCTGCTTCTGGTGCTAGTTTGAGTGATTGTGGTTGGGCTAACGACCACTACTTCGATGTTGTTGAAGTGTATAAATCGTGCCTGCGTAGACCACAACTCTATGTTCAAGGCGAATTGACTAAAGTTGGATCTCTTTCGGTAGAAAATAGGCTCCTACACTACTTGATTGCCTACATTTTAATTCAGAGAAACACAAATCATGCACAACCCACTTTGAACGATTTGAGATTTATGTTTGCTGTGAAAGAGAACATCATGATAAATTGGCCTGAAGAAATCTTCAAGGTCATGTATAGCGTCTCTACCTCTCGATCAAAACTGCTTCCTTATAGTATCTTTGTGTCCCAAATGATTGATTATCTACATATTGACATCTCGGATACTATTGTGATGGACTGTTCAGACAAAGAACACTAGGCAATATCAAGAAGACTACAACAACGTGAACCCTGACCTTCTGGTGAAGGCGGTCAAGACATTAATCAAGAGCCTTTTGCTGCAACTCAGGGGGAGCATTCAGGACACGCATCGCAGGAATCTGTGTTTGGACAAGCCTATATGGATGCTATGGAACAACAGTTGAACAATCGGATAGATCTTCATTTACAGTCGCTTAAGGATTCGCATCATACGAATTTGGAGCATTTTGAGGAGCGTCAGAAAGAGTACATTGACAAACATTATCAATCCTTGTGGAACTTCATTCAGACTATTTCTGATTCTCAGGCCAAAAGAATGTGTGTTGAGCTCAACAAGTTGAGTGTTCTAATCAAGGGTAGTTGTAGCTCGTCGACTCCTGGCAACCAGAATCTTCCATCTCATCCTTAGATAGAAAGCCTTAGAACCTTAGGCATCCTTCCCTAGCTAATGGACTTTGTTGTTTCTGTTCTCTTGAGATTCTTGTCTTTGTTGAAAATTTCTATTTCATTTCATTTTGGATTGTAACTAACTCTAATCTACTGCTGCACTATTATGTTACATGTTAAATCCTTTCGAATTATTACGTTCTTTCTTGACTTTTAATTATGTTCCATATAGCACTTTATGTTGTTTGTAATGAACCTTGATCATGATTGGTATATGTGTCAATGTTGAATGATTGTGCCTGCTACAAAATACACAAATTTATCAATTGCGTAATCATTCCATGCTTAATTTGATCATGCATAACCCTTTCATGCCATTCAAACTCTTTTGTTGCTATTTGGTGTGCTTTTAATCGATTAACCAGTACTACTTAATCGATTAAGTGCAGTAAAAACTGTGGATTTGTTCAAGCTTCCTCCAGCTGCTTATTTAGTTATCTACCCAGGAATAACTGATTAATTACAGTCTGTTAATAACCCTTATAACTCTCCTAACTTTTGACTAGAATTGAATACACCTATCTTTTTGATAATGTCAAAAGGGGGAGGAAGATTGCTTGTTGCGTTACATACATTTTGCAGGTCATATAAAGCACTTTGCAGGTTGTTTCTATTCGGCTTCCGTACACACTTTTGCTTATGAAACAGAGAAGCAATGCACATTAACTTTGGTATTCGATAAATAACAAAACAACCTTTAACAACCATTCTGCAAATTCATCATCAAGCTTATCCATCAACAAATTGAAGATTTTTGACGAAGTGTTTGTCATCATCAATAAGGGGGAGATTGAAAGTGCAAAGTGTCAAGAATAGCACTAGCATATCTTAGCCTATGTTTTGATGAAGACAAGGTTCTAACAAAGCTTGAAGATGACCCAACAATCAACATGCCTTATGCTCACTTGGTCATATCTAGACTAGGAGATAAATTGAGTCTATAACCTAAGTAGTCTAGGATGTGTGTCGTAGTAAGTGATTATAGGTTAGGTGAACCTAGATGCTAGTCTCTTAAGCCATCATAATTGAACTACCATATTTAAGAGATGCATCATCTAGTTAACTGTACGTTCATGCATATGTCATACATGTTATCTATGCATATTAGGCATAATATAAATGATAAAACATGTATACATATTGCACATAACATATGAGAAGTTTGCCTTGTGAAACATATGCATAAATGCCCCAGTTAATCGATTAACGTGGTAGCTTAATCGATTAACATAACCAAATTTCTGTTGAATATGTGTTTTCTGTTTTAACTGTTTTGAATGTCATTCTGTAAGTCCGTTAATCGATTAAATGGTAGTCATAATCGATTAACGTGTCTGTTTTGTGTTATAACTGAAATATGTTTCTGCTGTTGTAATTGCTTAAATGTTTAACGGTTTTTGCAACGGCCTAAACTACTTATTCTCCATGCTATAAATACGAGGCTTCACTTAGAACTCAGTAGCATTCATTCTATTTGTTTAGGGCTGTATTAGAGAGCATTTTGCATTCGTATTTTCACTATTATTTTGCTTGAGAGTTGCATGTGTGAGAAGAGAGATTATGCTATTTTTCTGTAACATGCTTTATGGTTCTGCATAATTTGATATTCATTTGATATTGCTCACATGATCATGCATTAGATTCTGATTGAAAGAAACCTGTTGTATAATGTATCCTGATTAACTCACTTTCATATTGATGGCTTAATTGATTAGGATAAGGGTTAATCGTTAGTCTTTACATTGTAATATCTTAGGCTTTATGTGCTTAGAATACCTTGATTTTAACGTGTGTTGTGCAGTCTGGATTTGTCTCTTGGTGTGAAATCACCATAGAGATTGTAGTTCTTCACCAAGGCAGGGAGGTCTTGATTTGAGGATAAGATTCTTGGTTGGGGCTTGTTCGCGAGAAAGGTTTTCTTAATATGCGAAAGGGTAGAAGTCAAACCAGGTTTTAGAGATCCTAGATTTCAAGAAGGGAGCATCCCTTGTGCTTGTAAATTGAATTGGTAATTGTATCTTAATTCAATATTGTGAAGAAAGAAAAACTCCCTGATCCAGAAGGGGAGGTCTGGATGTAGTTTGCAGTGGACTGCAAACGAACCAGGATAAAAATCCTTGTGCACTGTTCTTTCTTTCTCTCTTTATCTTTCTGTTTCTTGCATTGATACACTGAATATATACTTGAGAATTTGGATATCTGTTTAATGTTATACCATTAACACTTGTATGCAATAATATCTGAAATATATATGTTTAAAGTGTATCTTATTGAAAGTGCAAATTTCTTGTTATGTTAATCTGTTCTGTAACTGTGTTAATCGAGTAAGCCCTTCTATTAATCGATTAACTGGACATTTTTTCCAGTATTTGGGTTGTTGTTAAAAAGCATTAGTTTGTAACCGCCACACCTATTCAACCCCCCCTTCTAGGTGTTCCTAGACCACTGATACCTAACACATGTTCATTTTGACGAATCTTCTCCAAAAGAGAAGATAAAAGTCTTTTCTGATGACATTTCAGGTACACTAGAAGAAGTGCAATCCAAGGACATGAATCAAATCCAATAAGAAGATGTTGAGCAAATAGTAGAAGAAGAATACCAGGACATGCATATTGCGTGGAAAACTAAAAAGAATCATCCACTCGATAAGTTGTTAGGTTTCATATCTACGGGGGGTGGCAACCCATAGTTCTTTACGTAATTTCTGTAATTTTGTTGCATTCGTATCTCAAATAGAGCCAAAGACTATCGATGAAGCCATCGAGGATGTACACTGGGGTATAGCTATGAAAGAAAAGCTAAACCAGTTTGAGCGAAATAATGTGTGGGACTTGGTCCCCAAACCAAAAGATCATCTTGTGATTGGCACCAGATGGATCTTCCTTAATAAGTTAGATGAATCTGGCTTAATAATAAGAAATAAGGCTCGCTTAGTGGCCAAAGGCTACAACCAGGAGGAGGGCACCGATTATGACGAGACCTACGCTCTTGTAGCCAGACTTAAGGTCATTAGGATGTTCTTGTCTTTTGCATCAATCATGAATTTTAAACTATTCCAAATGGATGTTAAGAGCGATTTTTAAATGGCTATATTCAAGAAGAGGTGTACATAGACCAACCACCAGGGTTTGAAAACTTCAAATACCCGAACCATGTGTATAAACTCAAGAAGGTCCTCTATGGCCTAAAACAGGCTCCCAGAGCCTGGTATGATAGATTGAGTTCGTTCCTATTAGGAAAAGGGTTCGAAAGAGGAAAAGAGGATTGGTCGATGCCATTCTCTTTATCCGTAGATTAGATAATCATATTTTACTTGTGAAAATATATGTTGATGATATTATCTTCGGATCTACTAATGATATCCTTTGTAAGGAATTTTCTGAGTTGATGCAGGGGGAGTTTGAGATGTCGATGATGGGTGAGCTGACTTTCTTCCTTGGGCTTCAAATTAAACAAATAGAAAGTGACATCTTCATTCATCAATTAAAGTACTGCAAAGAATTATTAAAAAAGTTCGATATGGAGAATGTAAAGGTGCATCTACACCTATGATATTCACATGTTATCTTGACAAAGATGAAAAGGGAAAAGCGATTGAGGTAACTAAATATCATGGGATTATCGACTCCTTATTATACTTAACTGCTAGCCGTCCCGATATTATGTTTAGCGTTTGTATATTGCTAGATTTCAAGCTTTTCCAAAAGAATCACATTATATTGCTGTAAAACGTATCATGAGATATTTAAAGGGAACTATAAATATGGGATTATGGTATCCTAGGGATGTCTCCTTATCCTTGGTAGGTTACTCCGATTCTGACTTCGCTGGGTGTAAGTAGGATCGAAAAAGCTCTAGTGGAACTTGTCACCTATTAGGCAGTTCCTTAGTGGCATAGCATAGTAAAAAGCAAGCATATGTTGCCTTGTCCACCGCTGAAGCGGAATACGTTGTCGCTGGCGTATGTTGCGCTCAAATCCTTTGGATGAAGCAGCAACTTAAGGACTTTGGGGTCATATTAGAAATTATCCCTATTAAGTGTGATAACACAAGTGCCATTAACCTTTCCAAAGAATCTCGTCTTGCATTCTATAACCAAGCATATTGAAATTAGACATCATTTTTTGCGTGATCATGTTCAAAAAGGTGATTGTGTATTAGAATTTATTGAAACATCTAAGCAATTAGTCGATATTTTCACCAAGCCCCTCTCACGAGATACTTTCTATGTTCTTTGAATAGAACTAGGAATCCTTCATGAAAAATATCTTGATTGAGCTTATGTAATTGCCTTACATGACTTATTTGCCTTGTATGCTTTAAAATAAAAACATGTTGAATGCTAACTTTTCCTTGTATGATCCATGATTCTGCATATAAAAGCTTTATGTATATGTGTGATTGCTTAAAACTGATTTACTAAAGAGTTTGAAATACCTGCATGCTTTTAAAAACATCCAAAATGTTGTATCTGATGCATTTAATCGATTAAGACCATCAGTTAATCGATTACCTGGGCAAACTTTTTGAAACCTGGTATTTTTATCTCAGGTTAATCGATTAAGTAATGATGTTAATCGATTAACGGCATCAGTATATCATAAACAGAAGCGTTTCTAGGCATTTTTCAAAACCTCATTCATCCCCTTTTCTCTCAAATCTCAGAGGAAGAAGTCCAACATCATCCCTAAGCTCTAACCTAGCCCAAACTGAATCACCCCACTCCATAAACCGGCTTCCTCATCTCCAATTTCCAAGAAATTCATTTTCCCCAAATTGAAAACCCTACACTAGGTTTCCCTCAATCCCTCCATTAAACCTTCATCACGGTTAAGTGTCAATATCAATGGAGAAAGGACGTGCTAAGAGAATCAAGACAACCGCTCAACGTCCACCGCGTGCCCCAAAAGCCGTGCCATCTCAACAAGCAAGGCAGGACCGCGGGGACCCGTACTATTCGCTGATTCTACAAGAAGCCTGGTTGCCCAAATTTCAGGGGAGGGAACCAACATACTTTCGGTTTGCGAATTTGACTTGGTTAGCAGAACAAAACTTCGACTTTCTGTATGGTTTGCAAGCTCGAGGAGTTGTCAAATTCTTGGAATTAAAAGGTAATATCTACCCTGCTCTAGTTAGGGAGTATTATGCCAACTTTAGATACAAAGATGAGAAGTATTGGTCAATTATTGCTGGAAAACTATTTGACATTAATGAAGACATTTTTTATGAACGTGGGTGGTTTATCTTGTACAGGTGCTAGTTTAAGTGATTGTGGTTGGACAGACAACAACTCTTTCGATGCTGCTGAAATGTATAAGTCTTGTTTGCATAGACCTCGGTTATATGTTCAGGGTGAATTAACCAAAGTTGGGTCGCTGTCCATAGAGAATAGGCTTCTACACTATTTGATTTCCTATATTTTGATTTAGAGGAATACAAATCATGCACAACCTACACTGAATGATTTGAGATTCATGTTTGCTGTGAAGGAGAACATAATGATTAATTGGCCTCACGAGATTCTGAAGGTCATGTATAGCATCTCCACTTCTCAATCAAGGTTGCTTCCTTATAGTATCTTCATCTCGTGAATTATTGATTATCTATATATTGATGTTTCAGATACTATAGTGATGGATTGTTCTGACAAGGATCACTTGATTGGTGAGAGTCTGATTCATAAGATGGGTATCTACAAGTATGACAACACATGGCAATATCAAGAGGACTTTAACATTGTGAATCTTGACCCCTCTGGTGAGGATGATCAACATGATAATCAAGAGCCATTTGTTGTTACTCAGGGGGAGTCTTCAGGTCATGCATCACAGGAACCTGCTTTCGGACAAGCCTACTTGGATGCTATGGAACAACACCTCAATAATAGGATGGATCTACACTTTCAGTCTCTGAAGGACTCATATCATACGGATCTGGAGAATTTTGAGGAGCGTCAGAATGCTTATATTGACAACCATTACCAATCCTTGAGGAATTATGTTCAGACCAATGCTGACTCACAAACCAGAAGGTTGTGTGCTAAGTTCAACAAGTTGAGTACCCTCATCAAGGGTGGTGGTAGCTCGATGATTCCTGACAACGAAAATCCTTCATCTCATCCCTAGTTAGGAGCCCTTAGAGCTTTAGTTTTATCCTTCCTAGCTAATGGACTTTGTTGTTCCTTGTTCCCTCTTGAGAACTTATCTTTTATTTTGTGCTTTTGCTTTTATTTGGATTGTAATAACTCTAAAACTTCTGTTGAATTACTGCTTTTAAAATTTGACATTGTTTTCAATGATTTCAAATTATATTGTTCATGCTTGAATACTAATTATGTTGCAAATAGTATACTCATTTGTTTAATGGATCTTGATCATGTTTGGTGTATATGTTAATATTGAATGCTTATGCCTACTGCTAACTGCTCAAATATGTCAAATGCTTAATCATTTCATGCTCAATTTGAGTAAACATAGTCTTTCATGCCATTAAAACCGTTATGTTGTTGTTTGATGTCCATTTAATAGATTAAGACCTGCTGTTAATCGATTAAATGTTGTATAAATGTGCATTTGTTCAAGCTTCTTACATCTGGTTGATAGATTACTCGCCCAAAATTAATTGATTAATTACAGTCTGTCATAACTCTAATAACTCTTCTAACTTTTGAGTAGAATTGAATACTTGTATCTTTTTTATAATGTCAAAAGGGGGAGAAATGTTGCTTGTTGTGTTAAATAAATTTTGTTGGTCGTGTAATAAATTATGTGGGTTGTTGTATATAGCTTCCGTAATATGATTGCTTACCTAAGGGGGAGCAAATGCGCTTCAACTTTGAAACTTTGGAAAAACAACCATTATGCAAACTCATCGTCAAGCTAATTCATCAAACATTTTGAACAATTTTGATGTGGTGTTTGTCATCATCAAAAAAAGGGAGATTGAAAGTGCGAAGTGTCAAGGATAGCACTAGCAATACTTTGCCTATGTTTTGATGAAGACAAAGTTCTGTTAAAGCTTGAAGATGGCTCAACAATCAGCATGCTTAATGCTCATTTGGTCATATCTAGACTAGGATATAAATTAGAGTCATAATTCTAAGTAGTTCGGGATGTGTATCGTAGTAAGTGAGTATAGGTGAGGTGAACCTAGGTGCAAGTCTCTCAGGCCATCATAATTGTCATATCATATTCATGAGACATATCATCTAGTTAATTGTATGTTCATGCATTAATCATACATGTTATATGTGCATATTAAGCATAATATAATTGCTAGAACATGTATAGAAGTTGTACATAACATATGAGAAGTTTACCTTTTGAACCATGTATGTTAATATGCCAGTTAATCGATTAACGTGGTGACTTAATCGATTAACTCGACTATTTTTCTGTAAAATAAGTATTTCTGTTACAACTGTTTTCTGTTTCATTTTGTTGCACTGGTTAATCGATTAACGGATAGTCTTAATCGATTAATAGGTCTGTTATTTGTTATAACTGATTTCTGTTTTAACCGTTTAACTGTTTGCAACGAATCCAACTGTCAAAACTGCTTAATATAAATAGAGGCAACTTCCAGAAAATTGTAGCATTGCATTCCATTATATAGGGCTAATTTTAGAGAGTGTATTTTGTTTTATATTATGTTTTTGCAAGAGAGTTACGTGTGTGAGAAGAGAGTTATCATGCTTAATTGATTTCTGGTTTTGCATATTGTTTTACACATTCTTATGCTCATTCCTATCTTGCTCACATGTTCATGCATTATTTGTAAAGATTGCTAGAGAGATACATTGATTTGTAATTGAATTGGTGAGTGTAATCATACGTATATTCAAAATTGTAAAGAAGAAAATCTCCCGAGATCAGAAGGGAGACCTGGATGTAGTTTGTAGTGGACCGCAAATGAACCAGGATAAAAATCCATCTTTGCACGTTGTTCTCTCCCTAAATCTTTTTTACTTTTCTTGATGTTTCAATTTGAATTTATAGCTGATATTTTGCATAGTTATCTACTGACAGATGCTTATTAATAGTGCTTAAAAATATTTGCTTTATCTATGTTCAATCGATTGTAAATAACTGTGCAATCTGCCTCTCTGATCATTCTGTTATGTGCATGTGTTAATCGATTAAGACTAGGTGTTAACGATTAACTAGGCTGTTTTCATAATTGGGTTTTGGTGCAAGAAGCGGTAATTGATAACCGCTACACCTATTCAACCCCCCCCCCCCTTTCTAGGTGTTCCTAGGCCACTGATACCTAACAATTTGGTTTAGCTCGATAAAGATTGTTTCAGCTCAAAACTTGACTCGAGTTTCATACGAGATATTTTTTAGCTCGAATTCAGCTCGGTTAAAGTTCTCGAATTGTTCGACTCGGTTCAAATTGGTTCATTTGGACAACTCAAATATTTAAAAATATTGCAAAAAAAGTTATTTTTATATATACAGCATTGTTTATATATATAATAACAATAAATCTAAAAACAATGCATGAGTCAAAATAAAAATATGACGACGGTTTGTGTCTCAGTATTCTCATATCAAGTTACCTCATGAACCTAATGAGTTGAATTGTATTCAGCTCAAGTTTCATTCATTTATTTAACAAACTTAATTTTTAGCTTAAGTTTGGTTCATTTAGTTCATGTATCAAGTTTATCAAGCTAAGTAATGAATCAAATTTCAAGCAAATACCGAGTTGGTTCAATTCATTAGGAGTATATAATTTACCCACGAACATATAGGCTTGCTAGACATACCTACGGAGTATAAGGAAGAGGCTTGGCCTTAGGAGGAAGAAGATCATCAGTACAAATGCCAAAAAAGCCAAACCCGGGTATGAGCTTGTCTCTTTAAGGAAGACTTGATGATTAGCTTGAGCTTTAACATCTCCAATGGGTACAAAACCAAGTGAATCTCTGAGTTGATACTTCATATGAGAATACCGAGACGCAAACCTATCATCATCAACACTTTGGGACAGAGAATCAGCCCTCTCCTCATGCTTTGTCATTCTGAGTGGCAGAGATTTTAGAGTAAAAAGAAGAGAAATAGAACATTTCAGAACCATTATATATATGTATTTCATAGTTTTTGAGTTTTCATTTTTCATTTACCCCCTTCTAAATCTGACTCACAAATAGACTTAAAGAGACTATCAACCGTAAGAAAAAGCTACAAGCACCAACACCAAAACTATGGAATTAAGATACTGGTTGAAATGGCCTACATTATGTATCAATGTGGAAAGGGAGACTGCGAATGTTGTACATACTTATCTGTACTTTCTTTAAGAAGTTTAGGAACAATCCTTTTTTTATAGGAGTTCAAGAAAGATGAAATAATGCCACTCATAAAATAGATAATCTCTATCTCTTAGATATTTTTTGTAAACCGTAGTATTTTGAGTGTAATATATATGGTATTGTTAGAGAAAAGATTTATACATAGTAATATTATTTATCATTCGTTTGTGTTACTTTTTGAAGGTAATAATAATTAAATATGAATGATGAATAATGTATTAATAGTATATAAAACTTATATATTGTCACATTTCTCTTGCCATTATATTTAAGAAATGTATATGTTATTATTATTATTTTCTTATAATTAAGATTATGAGAGAAAAAATGAAAAAATGGGATTTGGTGCAAGAAGTTAGGAGGGCAACCTGTCACAAATTCATCCATATACACCCAAGCTCAACTTAAATTTCAAATAGTTGATTTGGAGGACATATTTGATATAGGTGATATTTGACTCTAAAATCATTTGTACAACAAATGTCAAGAATTATCCTACATATATAAAATGTGTATTTTCAACCTTACTATATAGGAGATTGGGATCGGGAGCTCAGAATTAGCTTAAACTCGGCCATGATTTGCCCTTTTATCATTCATATGGAGAGGAATGGAAAAGGCACAAGAATAAGCGTAGGGATGACAAAAAACCCGTACCAGTAGATATCCGCAGGTAAAACCCATATGAGCACGGGTACGGGTCATAAAGGGGTACCCGCGAGTATTATAAATAAGTTTTTAAAAATACTTGTAGTACATACAGGCGAGTACACGTTATTTATATGATTAATGTATTATATTTAATTAAAATAAAAAGTACATTATTCTAACATTCATTACACTGTCTACATTTTTTCTTTTACTTTGTTTATATATTTTAATGAATTTGGTGGTGAAACACCTTACAAATATTAATACATGTGTAGAAACACACATGTTTTACAAAGAAAATATATATTTTTTGTTAAGGAAATGAGAATAAAAAATCACACAAAAAGAAAACACCAATAAATTTAACATTTTTGTCAAATATTCAATCAAAAGGTATAAAATAATTAAGTTTCATTTCATTTGAAATATAATAGGAGTAAAAAATTAAAAATTCATTTATAACATAGGAAACTCGCGGGTATCCAGAGGTACCCGTGAATACCCGCACACGAGTACTCATATAAGTGCGGATGGATATGTATAATGTTCTCATATTTTGAAACGGGTAGCGGGTAACTACTGTCCGTGCTTGTTGTAGGGTGACACCTTCTTGGATGCGTGTTAAGGCCTTAAGGGCTTATCCTAATTCATAATAATTGGGTCCTACAACCGCATGCATTTATTTGGGCTCCACTTCACCGCTTCTCAATCTCATTTTTTTTATTTTCGTACCAGATTTCATTTAATATTTATTTTGCATGTGAGATTAGTTTCTATTCGGTAAATGATAATTTTTTAATGTGTAACATACCTTGTCAGAAATTCAACATAATAACAGTGAAAATTCTAATAAAATATATATAGCGGATAATAATTTTTACAACTTGCTAAAATCTATGATGGGTAAAAACAAATAATGCAGTAAGTAAGAACACATAAAAAACCTTTAAGGTAGAAAATCTTCCTGATGTGAGAAGTAAAACCACATACACAAGTCAGTCAATCAAACTCCATTATGATCACAATAAGAATACAAGAGTGTCTCCAAAATATAATAAAAAATATGCTCAACAATATGGCACACAACAGAGCAACAAACTTGAAAATGAAAACACAAAGTTACAAAAAGAACTAGAAAAACAACTATTGTTATGCTCGTTTTTTATCACCTCGGACAACGTCTCACCGATCCAAGTGTTCAAAATGAAGTACCATAAGTTGTAAACCTGTTGTCCAAATTTCAGCCCAATCCAACAGTGAAACGTCGTCGCAAATTTCCCACAACTGCTATGAGTTCCTTTAGGTTGAGTTCTTTCAACTTCTCTCTCACTTTTCTAATGTCTCTTTTTATCTAAACTTGTTGCAACATTTATCACATCTGACTCATATCCATTATATAAGTGAGACAAGTGAGTTTTGCCCAATTGGATCTTTCTCCACATAGGAAGAAAGCAAACCCAACAATATCACAGGCCCAAAATTATGTGTTAGTTCGTTTCCTGCTTGAAAAATATAATGTTCCACTTTATTTTTTATTAATCATTTAAATCTATCAACAAATAAAAAAAATAAAATGAGACAATTGTGACAAATAGGGATAGACAGCAAATATTTTCCTTTGTTTATATCAGATTTTTCATACATATTTGTTAGTGGTATTGTGTTTATCAAATATTTTTAATATAGATATCGTTATCTTTTTAGGCATGTGCAAGTCAACTTAAGCATAAATTTATCATTTTTCCCAATAAATATTACCCATACTTTCATTCTCAAATTTTGACACTATTCTCATATGTATTACTTCATTTATGATATGGTTAGCACTCTTGTACCAAACATTTAGTGTCCTAAAAATCACAACCTCCATCACATGCAAGCATAGCATAAAAGAGAAAAAGGGTAATGCTATTATGATCCATCATATCCAAAAAATTAACAACCTATTCCTTTTCTCTCCTCTCTTACCTTATCTTTCTACATCTCTTAAAAATCCAAATGGGTTTCAAAAGAGCCACAAATCTAGCACTATCATCAACCTTCATGCTTCTTTGGATTGGTTTTGCAAACTCAGATATAAACCAAGACAAAGCAGAATGTTCTAACCAACTAATTGGACTAGCAAATTGTCTTCCCTATGTTGAAGGCCAAGCCAAAGTCCCTACTATAGATTGTTGTAGTGGCCTCAAAATGGTAATTGATAAGAGCAAGAGGTGTCTTTGTGTCCTAATAAAAGATCGTGATGACCCTAATCTTGGCCTCATGATCAATGTCTCACTCGCTCTTAACCTACCTACTGCTTGCCACACAACAACTAACCTAACTCAATGTGTTGGTAAGTATATCTATTTTACCTATTGGATTCTATCATCCTATGTTCCTATTGCATAATTCTTTGTAACTCTTATGTAATTCTATATCCACTATACAGCTCTCGTTTCATTATATAAGAAATTGTCATCCCTTTGGAGAAATAAGCTAACTTCTATTCAAAATAAATTATCAAATTATAAAATGAGTATTTCTTAATGATGACAAAAAGAATAGTACAAATTAGCGAATATAAAATATTTTTATCCGGCATAATGTATACGGAGCTTAAAGCCGATTTTAACGGATGCAGATAAATTAAAACAAACAATATAATAATTTGTTCAATCTTTTTGGACTAAAATAATAAAAAAAATCTTTTTTTTAGAAGAGAATATTAGGATCTAATAAACTTTAAGAAAATAATAAGATTATAGCGTCATAGCCAACTCTAGTTGAATAAAAGTTTAAGTTTGGTTGTTGTTCATGATTAATTTTTTTTGGGGTTTCAGTGAATTAAAATAAAAAGATGAAGTATTGGTAATATAAAAAAAAGGTGATATTAGAGAGAGAGAGAGAGAGAAATTGGATAAAACAAAGATTTCAGTGAGCTTGCTACTTGCCTCCCCTGCAAACCAAATACGACTAATATATGCGTGCTTTTTGCTTTATAATGTAAATAAAATCTTGTATCATATCATAAAAGGTTGCTAACCGCGTTTAAAAGTACCATGTGGTACTTATTGTGCAGATATATATGTTGTGGCATCAATTTAAGTTTGATATGTTGTTTGTTTCAGATCTTTTGCATTTGGCACCTAAATCTCCAGATGCTAAGGTATTTGAGGGATTTGATAAAGCCATTGGAACAAATAGTTCTTCCCCAATTCCTAGTGGTAACTATTATTGATTATAATAATAATAATTATTATTATTTAAGATTTTTTTTTCTGAAACTTTTTTTAATATATTGTTGTCGGTTGAAATCAAATATTAATTGCAGCTAACAATGATGCCACCGGAAAGGGAACAAACACAAGTGCTCAGGATCAGAATGGTGGTGGATGGGGAAGGAGGTGGCAGGTGTCAGAGGTCATTTGTGGGATTTTGCCATTTGTATTCACATCCCAGTTCTTCTTAGTTTGAACCATGATCAAGTGTTCTAGAATCAAATGTGTATCTAATATTTGAAGTTCTTATGTTTTGCAATTCCTATATTTTTGTACCAAAAAAGGTTTCAATAAAAAAGGAAAACAAAAATATCAGTAGTCAGTGAGTAATTGAGATTTTGATTCAGCCACTTTGAAATGAAATTTGATTAAGTGGACTAAATTTATAAATGTTGAACTTATTTGACCAATTCTTAGTTTATTTATTTAAAGATTGGGTAATCTTTGGTATAAAGAATATTCACAAAATCTCTTTGAAGTATGTGGTTGCTCAATCTCTTTGAAGTATGTGGTTGCTCCAGATATTTTGGTATATATAAGAATATTAAGATTAGTAGATGTTATTGTCCAATTATGACGCTAATTTTGTTTCAAATTGATCTCTCAAGTCATCCTACTCCAAAGTGACAAAAAACCTAAATCCATATTTGTTATACTTGTTGCTATTACCTGCATTGTTTAATTTCTTTTCTCTTCTCAGTGTGACCATGCTCTGGTCAGCATATTAAATTTTCAAATAACCATGAAATCATTTAAGGTTGTATATGCACTATACATTAAAATCATTTTGTATCTATGTGCTGAAAAGGGGGCCTCATATTTAATACCTGGTATCTACGTAATTGGTTTTGGTTGGGTGGATGTTGACATCTTTATAGAGTGTTCCACAACTGTAGGGAAATGGATGAATCCAGAAGGCAAAGTTATTGCAACTACTAGTAATTAGGATGCTCACAAAATGCATGTCATGTCATAGAGATAAGTAGTTGAAATGAGGTGTCCATTGAGTTATAGGTCATGTCTAGCGACAATAACTATGATACTAAGAAAATGCTTTTGTTTTGGTGTCAAGCAAGAAAAACTTGTGATTGTGATAAAATGAGAATAATAACAAAGAGAATTAGTTGAATCTTAAATATTTTGAATAATCAAAATTAGAAGATAAGTACAGGAGACTTTTTTGGTTATATCATGATCAATCAACTTTTTAATCTGGAATATCATCAAGACTTGTTACATTTTGATTAAGACATGGGAAAAGCAGAGAAGGATAAGGTTCATACATACAAACTTACAAAGCAATAAAAGTAAACGTGGCTGCACAATTCATATCAGGAGAGGAAAGTTTGAAAACAAGAGTCAGCATCATTGGTGGGTTGAAGCTCAGGTCGATGCTATCGGTCGAATCTTGTTTTCAATCGCATCTCTATGTTAGTATTGGAGAAGTATATAGTAAGGAGATTAGAGCAACATCAAATGGATTATGTAAAGAGGCAAGTGAATAAATTTCCCATTGAATTATAATCCATTTTTTCCATTGGAATCTTATTCATACTTGAAATCTCAACAAATTCATAGAGTTAAACCAATAGGCAACAATGATCCTCGTTGAGCACAAGCCCCAATGTAAAGGAAGAAGAATTTTAAGTAATGGAAATACAAATATTTGTTTCTCTTCATATTTCAATGATAAAAATATAGTTTTATAATACATAAAAGGATAAATGTGTCATTACATATTATTTATTTTTTGTTATTGAATGACATTTGTCTCTCTATTAAATGAAGAAGATTTTTACTCAAAATGTAAAGACGACCTTTGTCTGTTTTCATGAGAGAGAAAACTATTTAAAGTTATTTGGGGAAAAAAGATTAAGGCTGAGATGCGTTAATAAAGTATATATATATATATATATATATAAAAGAAGATCAAGCTTTATCTCATTTTTCAAGTTTTAATATCCGACAGGGATTATCAACTTTTTTATGGGTTCAACTGCTCCTTTATGTATTCTTTTTTCATTCTTTGTTCTTAGTTTCCTACATAAACCAAGCTTGAGAATCAAACACCCCTGGATCATGTGCTCTAGCGTTCAAGGAATTTTTGCAAGATATAGTCTCAGACTATCTAAATCATCAATTTAAAAAAATAAATCTTATTTTAATTCATTGATGTTTAATATATGATTTGAGTGTATCCAAAACCAATGCATTAAATCCTCTTAGTGCTCGGACCTGTGATGCTAACTAGCAATAATATAATACTAAAATACACCTTTTCACCCCACAACCTTTTCAATTTTGTGAATTATGTCTCTCAATATATTTTCCAACTTTGTGACAAAGCTTTGATCTGAAAGTAGCAGTAAAGATTATTTAAAAAATATGATTTGGTTGAATAATAATATAAATTACTAGGTGAGGGTGGTGGATGATGGTATCTAAATCCATGGTTTGATTTATCAAAATGCAATCATATGTTTGGATAGCTAGATCTACATGCTGCAAATCATTAAATTTGCCATTGATATTAGGTGCAAAATTTATGGCACATTACTCTATAGTCTATATAAATGCAATCATATGTAGTGGTATTGGAGTAAATTCACTCTCCTGTGACTCAGAAAAGTAATCACGCAAGTAAAAAAGACAAGATACATTTTTCTATTTTGAAAGATACAAGGTGAAGCCTGGGCAGCATACAGGCTTCTTGTTTTAGAAGGAATCGATTGTGCAATCCATTATTAAGCAAGTTTAAATCTTACCAGAAATTTCTGCAGCATCCATGAACTTGAAGTTTCAGAACTTGGATATGTAGAAAATAAGTTCACAAATTTTTCTCGAGGATATAACACAACAAGACTCAAAATTTATGAGTCTGTCTGGACTTTTGATAAGCTGGGAGTAGAGGTACACTGACAGGGTGACAAGTAAAAATGCCATTCCATTATGACATATAACACCTAGTATTAAACAGCGTCTACTCTGTAAGCAGCAGTGGAATTTCATCCACTGGTGAAGCTAGCTGCAAGTTGTAAAAGATTTATACAAGTTAGTAACTATTCCCTGATTTTATAAGATCTATAACAATCAAGCACTATAATGCTCTATCACAAATTATGTTGAAGCAAAAATCCAAGATAAAAATGGAGGATATGCTAGGAAACATGTTGCAGATAATAATAAGTTATACGATCAAATTGACTAACTCAATGAACGTACACCACTTTGTGGAAACTTGTAGTTTTGAGAAATTGTGAACATTTAGAAGGGCGAAATATGATTGGAAAAGCTACAGCTCACATCCTCGCAGACCATTCCAGACACAAACTCAAATATCAGGGAGTTTTAGGAGTCTAATATTTAACCGATATTACAGACACTTCAGCTTGGCTGGCTGCCTACTTGAAGGATCACTCCAAATTTCCAATCCATTTTGAGTCTGCTTGAAATGAAAGAACTGTCAGGCACTATTTGAGTATCATGTATTTTCCAAGGGGCATATATTGACCTTGACTGCAATGAGAATGCATCAACTTCTGTAACGTTTTTTAACACCTTATCTTTTATTCTCTAAATTGACGTACACCTCATAAATATGCATATAAACCCTGAATCTCACATATAACAGATCACACCTTTCAGGAACATGATGTGTAAGCTAAAGCAGATCTGAAGTCATGAAATCAAAATCCAAACAGAGTGATAACAAGTTTCATTGATTCATTCCCTATTTGTATCTTTAATGCAGATATAGCACATTTAGGCTTTAATAAAACTGAATTGACCCATTCCCCTGTCAACAATCCAAAGGCATTGTTTGGTAGACGTGTTAGAGTGAGACAGAACATTACATATGACTAGGTTCTACTTTTGATGCATTTTATAAATAGAACTCAACAGAACATGATGCAAAAAAATAGGATATCGTGGTTCCAACAAAACTGGAACATAAGATAATGAACAAAATAAAAGCACTATCAATGTCCTCTTCCTTTCGATTCCATTTCATTCCATTCTGTTACGTTCTTGTGTTTCAAGCATTTTTCAGAGATGCTTACCTATCTGTCTAATATGGAACTCTATCAGCTCACAAGTCAGAATTCATTCCTTCAATATTTAAAAATTTTATAGACAGACCCCAAAAGAAATAAATATAACTACATATACATAAATATTAACCACTTATAACAACTACTTTTAACAAAAAATGCTCCCATAAGGCAATAAGAACTTTTTAGATAGGTTTGGAATTAGGATCTAATCCAATGTGCTCACTTGCTAACCTAAATATGAGGAGGTGAAAACTGCAAAGATTCCAGCCAGTACACCTTGAAATTACTATATTCACTCCATCTTAATCTTACACATTAGTCGCAAACTTACAATACAGAACCATGAGGCATGAGCTGTTATGTTATGCTTTGTCATTGGTCAAACCTTGTTGTCACATGTCCTTCAAATGAGAATGAATACTCTCATAGAGATATACACAGATATTTTATCAATTATCATGGTGTATAATTGTTTAACAGTGATCAAGATTACACTGTTTTTTTTTATATAATAGTTTTATCTATCTACCCCTCTCACGTGAGCACGATCTGTTAATAAATCCTACCAATATGCATTAACAGAGCTCTCTCAATTTCCACTAAATTAAACACAAACTAAAACTAATCTAATCAATATTATTCAAAAACTCACAAACACTGATTAAAACAAAAATAATAGAATTTTCTATAACATATTATAAAACAGAAAGTAGAAAGAACAACTATGTGTATACCTGTGTAGCTGACAGAGTATTCGTTGTTCCAACGCAAGGAGAAGAGGTGAGAGAATCGCGACAAGAGTGAACGGTTTTGAACTGGTCAACGCTAAGCTTCTTGTTAATCAATCCAACCTGGAAGTAGATACTGTTCGACGGAGGAAGATCGACGCGGATCTCATCGACGTTGAGCCACAGGAATAACCGCTGCACCTCGATTCCATTGAGGTCGGTGATGGAACCGTAGCTAAGTTTTCCGGAAACGGTTTTGTCGTAGTAAACAAGATAATCGAACTGAACGTAGCAAGGTTTATCCAAAACGACGATGAATCTGCCGTCGTCTTCGGAGAGCGTGTAGTCGGTGACGGTGCTCGGTAACAGGCCGCTAGGGAGGCCGTACTTTGGAAGGAGTTCGAATACGGTTGGTTTGTGGTTTGGTGTAGTTGTTATTGTTGTTGCGGTGGTGAGAGAAAGCGTGAAGAAGAAGGCGGTGGTGATTGAAAGGAGCAAGAGATGAGATTTTACGGTTGTTGCCATGGTTGGTGCGGTGGTGGTGATTTTCAAGGAACTGTGCTCTATTTTTTTGTTTGAATTATGAGGATAGACTATTTTGACCATTATTATGAATTGGGTTTTAAATAGTGAGAAAAAAAATAAGGATTTAATATTATGAAAGTGGAGTGTTTTTTACCCTTTCAACATATCACTGTCGACTTTCAAACGAAAACAATACAAATTAAATGGTGTATGATAGTTTGATAGTGTAAAAAATTTTACAATGACAGTGCATAGATTTTAAATTCATTATAAATGTCAATCTATTGTCTTATTTATCAATAAATTATTAGTCTATGATATAACTGTTACATTAAAAAGTCAAAAGTTTGATTCATGAGTGACATTTTTTTGAAGAGACAATCACATAAATGGATTATTTCTTTAACCAAAAAATGAGAATACTTTTGGTAGTACCAAAAAAAATTAGTATCTTATTTTTCATTATTATTATCTTTTCAAAAAATAATATAAATAAATAATGAATAATATTGGATTTTATATAAATTTCTATGTATAAATATTAATCCTCTAAAATCAGTCAAGCTTACATTTTTATAAATAAACCATAACTATCAATATCCTCTCCTAATGGTTCAATCTAGAAACTAACCAACTCAACTTGAATATGTAATCATAATATATAATTAAATTATCAAGCAATTTAATTAGTTAACTATATCTTTAACTATTATACTTCAAAAAAAAACTTAACTTTCCTGAACAATTATAGTATTTAATATAAAATATATTATACTAATATAATAATAACAAAAATCTTTAGCCAAAAAGTAAATGTAAATGCCCCTCATGATAGTGTAGTACATAAACTATAAGTAAATAGCTTAAAATCTTTTCATATATCCAATCTCTGACTTTTTCATTCCTTCAGACCTCCTTGTATTGAGCTATTCTTGCCTTTACGATTTATATACTGTTAGCAAATCTCCAACATTCATATATTAATTATCATTGATTTTTAAAATAAAAATATTATAAATCAATAGTAAGATGATATAGTGATAGTGTAAAAAATTTTACACAATTAGTATATAAATTTTAAACTCTTACATTTATTAGCCTCCTCAAAAGATAAAAATTATGCGATTGTAGAAGCATGAAATTAAATATCAAGCCTGCACATCCTTCCCTAGAATAAAAAATATAAACCTTCCCTAAATCCCAAAATTGGCCTAACTTATTTTCCCTAAATGATATATTTTCTTTCATTGAGAAAATATATAATTTACGGGTTGTGTATGACCTTTTTTAAGGATATCATTCATAGATTCTTAAATTATTCATAGATTCTTAAATTAAAGTAATACATATCAATTTTATTATATATGTGAATTTGTGACTCTTTTTCTTTTACGGATGGTAACTATGTATTTTTTGTCTCATTTAAATCAAGGGATATATTGTGTTTTTGGTCTTATTTAAATAAAGGGAAATGTTGATAAGTCTATTGATGATATTTTAGGTAAGTAATCTAAGATAATAGTTTAACTAATGATTATCCATATTGTTTGAGTAAATTACACTTATATCTTCTGAGTTTTATGTTTTATTTGGTTGATAGGAGAAAATAAGAAGAGAAAAAAGTAAGAAATAGAGTAGATTTTTGTGATGTTATAAGAGATGAATAAGAGAAAATGAATAAAAAAATATTTTCTTCTCTTTCTCTTTTGTTTGGTTGGATAGAAAATGATAAGAGATATGATGTTATGGTAAAATAAAGAAAAGAGAGAAAAAATATTGTTTTATTATTAATTAAAAATAAATGTTATAATTTTAAATTATAGATTTTATTATATATATTTTATTATAATATCAATTAACTTTTATAATTGATTTTTTTTTATATTCAAAATTGACTTATGTATTTTAGTATTAGTTAAATCCATTAAGTAGAGAAAATAAAAAAATTGAAGGACATTTTTGTCATTTCTTAAAAAATCACTATATTTTCGCTTTCTCCCTAAAGTAAGAGAGAAGTTTTTTTCCTTTCTCTTTCTATCTTCCCAACCAAGAGAGAAAGATTCAGCTTCTCTTTATTCTCTCTCAACTTTAATTCATTCCAAACATAAAGAGGCTTAGTGAAATTATACAAATCATTTATCCATTTTTTGTACTTACATAAAACCCCTGATTTGTATACAAACATTATATTCACCTTGCATTAGAAATAAATGTGATCTTTTAAATAAAAAATGATAAGTGTAATTAAGTTAAATAAAATATAATATTTTGTACAAACAAGTCTAAATAGTATACGAGTCAATATATTTTCATTATTTTTGGTTCATTATAAGATGCATCAATAATTCTAGAGAAATATTGTTTAAATCATTCTTATATTATATTATAACGTATACAAAATAATGAAAATGTATTGGCTTGTATATTGCTTGTACTTGTTTCCATACTATTTCATATTTTGTTTAACTTAATTACACTTATCACTCATTTTTATTTAAAAAATCACATTTATTTATTAGAGAGGGTAGTCAGTGTAACGTATGAATAAAAAGTAGAGGATTTTTTGTAGGTGTAAAAACTGAAGGAATGATTTATGCAATTTTACTAAAATTCAGTAAGTGTTAATGTAATTTACTCATTATTTTATATTGAATTGATTGAAAAATTGGTGAATTTTTTTGTAGTGTAAAAATTGAATGAATGATTTATGCAATTTTACTAAAATTCGATGAGGATTAATGTAATTTATTCATTATTTTATATTGAATTGATTGAAAAATTGGTGAATCAAACTTCATATTATTACAATACAACAACTATACTTGATATTCAACTGAGTTGTTTCAAACCGGTCAAACTGGTATGAAGTCGTGATTGAGCTAACCACCATGGAAAAAAACTAGTATTTTCTTAAAGAAGACAACAATTTTTTTTTTTTGATAAGCAAGAGATTGGATTAAAGCACAAGGGGTACAACCCAAAAGAGCACAAAGAGACAAAGAGAAACGTTACGTGATGCCCAAAATACAAGACCAAGGGTCAACACACCAATTCGCAAAAGAAAACAAATTACAATCGGAATTAGAGATGAACCACAACCAAGAATGGATTTTGATAGAATGCATAATATTTAAGACACTACACTTTCCGTCCCTAAAGATAATCTCATTCCTCAATAACCAAATTGACCAAACTCAAACCAAAGCATCCTACACCAATTGTTAGCTTTACTGTTTCTGCAGCGATCTAGGTGCCACCGTAAAGCCACCCTGCTGCACTCGTGCGAAACCGTGGCAGCAGTAAACTGCTGGACAACAGCCTGCACATCAGCAGCAGTCTGCTGAACAGCAGCCAACACGACAAGGTTCTGCTGGACAGCAACCAGCACAGCAGGGTTCTGCTGGATAGCAACCGGCACAGCAGGGTTCTGCTGGACATCAACCGACACACCAGCTAGAAAACCAGTCCAGGCGTAGAAGGACTCCCAAACAGCAGCCGAGACTTCGCAGGTCTAGAAGAGATGCTGCACATCCTCAACATCCTGCATACAGAAACAACAATGAGTATCTACTAAAGCCGGAATGATATTCCTTCTTTGCAGCAACGATTTAGTAGGGATTTTTCCTCTCAACAATTTCCACACAAAACAACACACTTTAGAAGGACAAAAACCAATCCAAGCCTTATCAAGAAGAGATGAATAATCAAAAGGGGCCAAATTCAGAGCAACCGCATAAGCAGACTGAACATCAAAACTTCATGACGAGGTTAGCCTCCAAGACCAAACATCCAACCCCCCTCCTTACAGCGCACCTGAGAAATAACAGATAAAAGATTTCGTTCTAACTCTTCCTCCCAAACAAAGAGGTTTCTACGCCACACTACATTCCAATTTCAAGAACCATTCAACCAAAAACCACAATCAGAAATTAAAGCATCATTATTCCTAGCAATAGAGAAAAGACGAGGAATCTGTCAGCCAAAGAGCCATGCCCAACCCACACATCAGTCCAGAATTTAGTACAAGCACCATCACCAATACTTTTGAAGACATCCACCTCCCTCCACCAAAGCGACACAACCGAGGGATGAGCAGGGACAGAGCCACCATACTTAGACCTGATGACTCTAGCCCACAAAGACTCACTCTCCACTAGGATCCTCCATTTCCACTTCCCCAACAACGCCAAATTAAAAGCCTGAATATCCTTAACCCCGAGACCCCCCAACGACTTCGGCTTACAAACCTCAGCCCAAGACACCCAAGCCACACCCTTACCACCGTTTCTATTACCCCATAAAAACCTCATTTGGATCTTCGCAAGGCTATATATTACCTTTTTAGGAGCTTTAAACAAGGAAAGCAAATAAATAGGAATGTTAGCCAAGACTGCGTTAAGGAGAACCACCCTACCGCCAAAATAGATAAACTTCCTCCTCCAAGAATTTAATCTATTAGCAACTGCCTCGACAACCGAGGCCTAAGTTGAGCTGTTCCTTGGGCTAGAACCCACCGGAATCCCCAAATACTTAAACGGAAAAGTACCAACACTATAGGACAAAAAATGAGAGGCCACCGAAAGAAAATTCAATTTCACCTTAACACCGAATAAGGCACTCTTCAAAGCATTAACCTTTAAACCAGAGACCAATTCAAAACACCGCACAATACTTTTAATACACCACAGATTCTGGGATGTCGGTTTGCACACCAGGACCGTATCATCAGCATATTGGAGGCTGGACACCTCCACCTGATTCCTACCCAGCCTAAAACCTTCAAACAAACCATTTTGCCTTGCTGACCGAATTAAACCAGAAAAACCTTCATCCACCAAAAGGAATAAGAAAGGAACCATCGGGTCGCCTTGACGAATGCCTCTCGAGACCGAGAATTGGTCGGTCGGGCAACCATTAACAAGAATTGACATGGAAGTAGAGGACATACAAGAACTTATCCATTTTCTCCAGGACATCGGAAAACCACATCTATGAAGCATATAATCCAAAAATCCCCAATCCACCGAATCATACGCTTTTTCAAAGTCAACCTTCATAATTAAACAGCCATTATTGTCATTCTTCGCCGAATGAATTACTTCGTTAAGAACCACCACCGCATCCAAAATACTTCTATTATGAAGAAAAGCCGATTGAGAATCAGAAATCAAAGATCCAATTACCATCTTCAATCTGGACGCTAACACCTTTGAGAGAATTTTATACAAAGAACTAACAAGAGAGATCGGTCTAAAGTCCTCGATCATCGAGGGGCTAGGAAGCTTTGGAATTAAAGCAATAAAAGAAGCATTTAGACCCGAAGGGATTTTTGCGTTAATAAAAAAGTCCTGCATAAAACAACAAATATCAGAGCCAACAATCTCCCAACAGTCCTGGAAAAATTTGAAATTAAACCCATCAGGACCAGGACTTTTATCAGCCGCACAATTCCTTACTGCTGCTTTAATCTCAGCAAGACTAAATTCCTCGGAAATGGCCAATACTTGAGCATTAGAAAGGGAGTTAAAAACAATTCCATCTAGAGTAGGTCTAATAACTGAATCCCCTTTAAACACCTCCTTAAAGTAGTCAACTACCCCTTTTCTAAGAAGACCATCCTCCTCCAACCACTGACCGTTGATGGATAACCCAAAAATCTGATTCCGACGGGATCTATTTTTCATACAAGCATGAAAGAATTTAGAGTTAGCATCACCCTTCTTCAACCAAGTGGCCCTGGACTTTTGAATAAGCAAACTTTCCTTGAGGGATGAAAGCCTCCACCAATCCCCAACCAAACTATTCCTCAACACCGCTTGAGAAGTAGAAAGAGACCCTCCTTCCACAATGAGATCCAAAGACTGAATTTTTTTAGCTTTCAAAAGGATTTGAGAATCCAAATCCCCGAAATGAGACTTATTCCACGACTTAATGTTGCCTTTCAACAACCGAATCATTTCCTTAATAACAAAGGCAGGTCAGCCAACCACTGACATACCATCCCAAGAGTTTTGAAGAAACCCTTTAAACTCCTTATGTTTAAGCCAACAATTATTAAATTTGAAAAGAGTAGGACCCCTTTCAAGCACCTTATACTTCAAAAGAATCGGGCAATGATCCGAAAAGGACCTAGGAAGAGCCCACTGAGAAGCACCTTCCCAATGATCAAGCCACTCAGCCGACAAAAGAAACATGTCCAACCTACTCATACAACCACCCCCAGATTGAACCCAAGTAAACTTCCTACCGATTAGAGGTAAATCAACTAAATCCATACTTCTAATCCACTCGTTAAAAAGCCGAAGCTCCCTCTGGTCCACTCTGAGAGCAACCCCAGAATGCTCGGAACGATCTCTGACCGCATTGAAATCACCCAGAAAACACCACAAGACGCCTACCGCCGACCTCCTCAAACTAAGCAGCTCCTCCCAAAGCTGAATTTTCTGGGATAACTGACACTGAGAGTAAATATTAACCAAGCAACACTCTGCACTATCCCCCAACCAAATGCCAAAAACGGCAAGAAAACCGTTACCACGGACAGAAGAAGTTCTGTGAAACTTGGATTCATCCCAAATACTTAGGATACCCCAGAACGGCCAACCGCTGGATTAAAGTCCCAAGAGCAATTATTATTACCCCACGCCGAGAAACAAAGCCTATCATCAACCTCTACCAACTTCGTTTCTTGGATTGCAAGGAAATCCACATCAAATTTGCGAACAATCTCCCGAACACCTCTTCTTTTAACACCACCCCCTAGACCCCTCACATTTAAGGATGTGCAAATCATTGATCACATTGAACATCCCCATGATTAGCCTTCTTGGGCCCAATTTTGTCCCTATCTTCCAATTCCTGAATTCTAGATATCATATCTGCATTATCTCCAGCATATGAAACCCCTAATTTCTGACCAATTTCCCATACTTTCCATGAAACATTCTGCCCTTCTTTTAGGTGCAATTTATTAACACTCCTCATATGAGAGTCATTAATGGAATTACTTATTGAAGAATCAAGAGACTCACAACTACCATTCTGCAAGACCGCTGCCTTCATACCCACTGTGGAGACGCGAATGTTCTTCTTACGGCTAGGAATTGCTTTCAACGCCAAGGGAGGATGAAATTTTTTTTCTTACCCAGAAATTGCCGTCTAAGAGGATGATGAACATCGAAGAGGGGCTTTGACTTACCCCTGAGACTAGCATCAGCCTTTGTCACACAAACCTCCTCACCGCAAACTAGAACATCCTCCTTATCACAATCAAAATCATTAACCTTTGATGACGAACCCACTTCAAATAACGACTTCCCAAACACCTTTGAATTAATACCCTCCATAATAGCCGGAATGCAGCAAGGAAGACCCGAAGGGGAACACCCCTCCGGAAGGACTTTTGATCCCTTATTTTTAGGCTTGGACTTCCTCACAGACATAACATCAGACTTAAGACCCACTCCCAAACATTTTGGAACAGGGAGAGAAGAGCCTGCATTCCCCTGATAAGTCAAGCCAACCACCCGACTATTATCCAAATCTTAAACTCTAATCACATCAAAAACTAGAGCTTCACAAACAACATTCTGACTCAAATCTTCCTGAATCACGCCCCCAAGGTTTTCAAGATAACCAACTCTAGCCTCAATAGGCCTGTCATTCACTCTTTCATACAAAGGAACAAGAACAGAATTACCTAACAGATTGGGAGAAACATTAGGGACAGAATCCCCAACCCAGTTAGACTCATTTACAAAACTTTCAATGACATCTTCATCAGCAACCTCCATCAGATTATGCTCTCCCCAACAGGAGTTCCTATCTTGCCAGGACTCCATATCATTCAATGCAGGGGTCTCCTCCATTTGATTCTTTCTAGCGAGGAAACTTGAATGACAATAACCCCCCTCCATACAGTCGAAAAAAGGATCTCCAAAGAATTCCTCTAAGGTCACAACAAAGACCTTACCATCGATCAACACTTTTCTAGAGATACTAACCTTGCACTCCACATTTGTCAGCACCAAAAAACCTCCAACATCCATCCTAGCCATATTTCTTGTACTCGCATCAAGCTTTACAAACACTCCTAAAGACCCAGCAAGAAGTTTGAAGAACTCCTCCGACCAAGCCATCGCCGGAATACCAAAACATTTCATCCAAGCCAGACGCTCTCTAGAACGAAACGAAGATGACCACGGTTTAAAGGACTTAAAAATCGGGCAACTCCAACTCTCTTTCTTCTGCAATTCCAGTAATTCCATTGCAGGAGAACCAAAGAGGACCACCCACTTTCCACCGATATGAGTAGCCTTAGAGGAGAGAAAACCTTCCTTAGCCAAGAGGGCTTGGACATTGAAAATATCCTCCACCTTAAGAAGCTCCCCTAGAACCGCCTTTTGTAATTTCTCAATAAGCTTCGGCTTAACCTTAAATTCAAGAATACTTGTATTCAGATCCCTAAAGGAAGAATGGATAGGTTGAGCCCCATTGAGGAGGGCATGTTTCCAATTAGGAGCAATTCCGATAGGGAAAGTCCTGCCCCTATCCAGGGTGACGCCACCTTTCTCTGCTTCTAGGAAACCTGAAGAGGGCCTGTTGGTAATCCCAGATTTCAACCCATTCCTCTGAAACCTAGGTGTGTTAACAATGATTTTGTACAACCCTATCTAGATGTTTGAAAGCTGAACCTTAAGCTTGGACCAATCTTCCACTTTCTTAAATCGCACGAAACCAAATCTTCTCCCCCTTCTATCACGTTTTAGAGGAATAAAAAGATCCCCAACTATCCCCCAGTTTGAGAAAAACTTCCACATATCCTCTCTCCCGTACAAGTTTAGGAAATTTGTGAAGAAAAATGACACTGAGTTTGGATCTAGGGAATGAAGAAATCCAGGAGAACCCTTGATGCTCGAGGAAGGGTTTTTTTCTTTCCATCGTCTTCTCACTCTCTCACTCTCACTTACTCTCATTTTTACAATATACTTATTTTAATGTTTTGTCTCCAATCCTCATTATTTTTTCCTTTATTTTTTCTTACCCATTCTCAATCATAAAACGATTATGGGTTTCAACGAAAAACCAGCATAGTGTCAACAACAGGCACAAAAACGATAGTGATGCTCACACACAATCAATGGCGACTCTCAAGCTGCTGTGACAGTGAAGACAACAATTATTTGAATCCTAAAGTTTTTACTTTTTAGTAACATGGTTAGCCATTACATCATTGAACAATTCACTTATGCAATACAAATCTATACTATATAAATATGGTATAACTACCACATTTTTTATTTTGTCCTTAAAGACTTTTTAATTTCTACAAAAAATCATATAATATATAACTACCACTAACATATCAACTAATCTCTCACATTAATTTGACAATTAAATTAAAGATAAAAAATATAATATAAAGTGCACTCAATAAAAATTATAATATCAAGTATATTCAATACAAAAAATATATTCTAATTCACCAAAATAAAGTATTTTAAACTTAAATATTTGACACCAGAAAATAAAAATGTGGGCCAACAGATACTTTGTATATGTCGTCACACTAATAATAATAATAATATTATTATTATTTATATTATTTCTTATATTTATTATAATATAATTTAACAAACGATATAAAATATTTGTAATGACATTTCAAGGACTCTTATTCTCTTTTTCAACCGGCATCTATGTATCTTTGTCACATAATTTATCAATGGTGATATTAATAAGTTTGTTGGTGGTGTAAGTAATGTAGGCCTTTTATTTAATATATAATCTTTAATAAACAAAAAAATTAGAAAATATTTAAATAAAATATATGTCATAATTTTAATAGATGAATGATATAATTTATTTGCAATTTTTTGTACAAATATTGTACCCATTTGGAATGATTTCTTAACTTGTATATGGTGTCCTAATATATTATTTTATTTTGTTGTAAAAAAAGTTAGTTTATAGTTTATACTTTATGCTAAGTTGCTAACTCGTGGATCGCGTGAAGTTGCAATCCTCCAAGAGAGACAATATGAAAGAAGAATAGAACAAATTCACAATCTCACTTCCTTCTCTGGGTGTATTACTAAACAGCTCATCGAAAATAATCCCCTTAAAAAGCAATTTTTCTAACACTCTCCTTCTTATGAGTGTTTTTTTCTTTATTTTAAAGCACTTTTTCAAGCTAAAAAGATATAGCTCCTCAATTTCAGTTTTTCTAAGCTTCTACTTTTTGATAAAAAACCGAACATATCGTGTGCGTTCAAAAGAAAACTTAATCAAACAGAGCCCACCTGATGAAAGCCGCATTATCTGGAAACTGGTGAAAGGTACACATACCAGTTTGGTAATTATTATTGTTATAAAAACCGGTTTGTGCTAACCGGTTCAATCGGTAAATTGGTTTTAATACCAGTATGATATTATAATTATATCAATCATATAATTACATCGTCAAAATTTGTCAAAACTGATCATACCATCCAGTTTTCACTTGAACTATATGGTAATACCAGCGGATTTATATTTAAACTTAATTTTTAATCAAAATAAAAATTTGGGTTTTTATTGATTTTTCAACATTAACGTTAATATATTATATATAAATATCTAATTTTTCCGGTATGCGGTTTAATTAGTGAACCACCAATTAAAAATATATATTTATAAAATATATATTTATAAAATCACAAGAACTTTTTGATTGGATATATGTTTGTAATATAGTAGTTAAATGTTAAACTACTTCAACAATTGAGCTATATCTTACCCATAATAATATTTATATTCATAAATGCATTCTAATATATAAATTAATTGATATTTGATTTAATTAATAAATTATATAGATATATAATTAATATTTTTACTAAGGGTATTATTTCATCTTTTTGAGGAAAAATAATCTTTTTCGAGGTTCATGATTATCTATCCCTACGAGTGTCAATATGATAAGTGATATAATATTAATAAGAAAAGTGATATATATTTCTCCTGATTCATTGTATGAATTCTTATAATCACAAAAAAGTAATATAAAGTTATACTTTATTTATTAATGAAATAAAAACTCATATATGAAAATTATATCAACATCATATATTTAGAAACAAATATATTTATATTTTTTAGTGATATTTTTAAATCTAAATTTTAAAAACTATTAAATTTTATTGGTTATTTTTACCTAAATATATTTCTGTACCAATCTAATATTTCTATGTGATAGATTTAATAGGAGAATACTCACTTTTAGTTGTGACCCAAACACTATTAGTACATAACCTCTCATTTTCATTTGATGTCATCTAACATTATCATGGCTCCACACATTTCAATCACCATCACCTTCTTCTTCTTCATCATCTTCTTCTTCTCAACCTCTCTATCTGCCACAAAACCCAAAGATATCCATGACATAATCTCCGATTATGGCTTACCAAAGGGTCTCATTCCCAACAACGTAATCTCCTATACTCTTTCCCCAAACAACTCCACCTTCACCATCCAACTCCAATCACCATGCTACGTCAACTTCGATCGCTTAGTTTACTACAATACCCAAATCACCGGCAAGATCAGTTACGGCTCCGTCACCGATGTTACTGGAATTCAGGCTAAGAGCTTCTTCGTCTGGCTCCCTGTTACCGGAATTAAAGTTGATAGTGATGATTCTGATATGGTCGATTTCTTCGTTGGTCCTTTGTCGAAGAAACTACCTGCGAAGCAGTTCGAGAATGTGCCTGGATGCTCGCGTAAGGGTATTGAAGAATTCTTTGGAATTGAAAAGTTTGGGGAACGTTTGTGGATGAGTGAATGAATGAATATCTTGTGTTTGTTAAAATGACTCAACCATGTTGCTTTGTTTGTGTTTATGCTTTAATGTGTATGCCTCTTTGTTAATAATCGTTGGTTTGATGTGTATGGTTGATTGTTAAATATGAAATATATATGTGTTTCGTATAAATTGTGTTTTTAAGTTTATGACTACAAGAATTAAATTAGTTTATATTTGAGCACATAAGGAGTACAATTATTTAATGAAGGTAAAATTTGAGAAATATTATTTTGAAGTAAGCCTTGAAAATCTTAAACTACATTTTTTTTGAAACAAACACTTTAAACTATAAACAATAAGGAATGAAAGGAGAACTAGGAATGACAACGGGGCGGGTCGGGGTCGGGTTTGCACATACCTAAACTCGAACCCGAAATTTAAAACCCGAACCCGAACCCAAACTCAACGGGGTTGAAAATAAAAATACCATCCCCGAACCCGGAAAAAAAAATATGAAAATGATAAAGTATTAAGGAAAATATCATATTATTTTCGTGTAATTTTACTCTAACATTTCTATTTTCTCTTGTATTATTTCATTTCTTTTATGTTTGAAGATCCAATAGTATATAAAGTAACATTAGAAATTAAAAACAATTGACAAATGATAGAAATTTCAATTTTAAATTGAATTACCTTACTTCGGGGCGGGTTCGGGTTAGGGTCTTTGCTATACCAAACCCAAACCCGAAATTTAAACCCGGGTAAAACCCGAACCCGAACCCAATCACATCGGGTTTTCCCCATTAAATTCGGGTTCGGTTCGGGTAGGTACCCACGAGTTCGGTTTTTATTACCATGCCTAAGGAGAACTACCTCCCTCCATAGTTATTAATATTGTACATATCTAGTAGAGTATTGATATATATAATGCTTTAATTATTTATTTATTAATTAAACTGCATCAATTAAGTTATATTTTATAATAAACTAGTGTGTACAGGCATTTTGTGTCTGCCGGCGAATATTGTGTGATACTACATATTCAATTTTTATATATTATATTTTTGTGTATTTATGATAATGTTTAATTTAAGGTGAAATACGTGGTTAATTAATGTATTGGTGATAGTTGCTTATGATTATATAGTTTTTTTTGTAAAAATTAAATAATGTTAAGGGCAATATAGGAAATGAAAATTATACCATGAGGGAAGTTATTTCAAGTTTTGGCTTTATATATAGTATAGATAATAAGTTGCGATATTTGTGATTGGAAAAATAAACGTGTTTATGCTTGATTTGTTTGTATTTATTGTTTATGCATGTTTTTTTTATAATTGCTGACGGATGATGCATAATTCCATTTAAACTGGACATCATTATTATTTAATTTATATTATATATATATATATATATATATATATATTAATGCATTAAACACTTTTGAATCTAAAATTTATTTATTATTTTCTCAATTAATTTTATATTTTAATGGAGGTTGCTTCATATATCAATGTTGCTTAACCTACCATGCCGCGTTGTTATTATTGTAAGGTGATTGAGGTGATTTCCTTGTGACTTGCTGATAATTTAATAATATATTTATATATAAATTAATTTTAACAATGGATAAAGCTTAAAGTATAATTAGAAAGTACACATAATTCATAATGACTAATGATAAAATGGATAAAGCTCACTTCATTTTTCCCTAAATTAGTTTGAAACCTCAATCTCACACAACAACCACTCTAAATCTTTGACTTTTATTGCACCACCAGTGTATGATTAAATATATTTAATTAATTAAATTTCAATCTCTATTAATTCTGGATATTGGAAATTAAATGTTCAATTTGAATCAACATGTAATTTCAACTCTACTAAAATCAGCCATCCATCAACATAGTGTCTACAATTTTGGAACACTCTGCACATTATATTTTTAATAGTATTAAATTTAGGTATAATACCTTTAAGTACAGTACCTTAGTTACTTATGTTACTAATATCCAACCATGTTGGAACATTTATATAAAAAATTCAACTCAATATTATCTCAATTAACACTATTAAGTTACATTTAATTCTTATGCCTCTGAATTTTTCTTCGCTATTGTTTCACATTCCTCCTTCTTTATTCAATTGACATTGTTATCATATATAGACCAATAGTAACAAAATTTTATAGGAATGTGTTCACAACAAACCCCACCTTTATATTGTGTGTGCCTAACACAATTTTTCCTTTTGCCCTTTTCTTTGGGTTGAACTTTTTAGTTTTCACTCTTTCTGAGTTGCACATGATGTGTTTCATATGAACTTTATCTCTGGATTCTCGGCTTTAATTTTTATAAAAGGTCCAATTTTTGCTTATGGGTTGTGAGAATCTGTGCAAATTTTGGAGTTCATAATTGTCCATTGCAACAATCCTTGGATTTGAGTTCTATTACTTCTATATAAAAAACATTCAGAATTTACTATGATGTGAACATTCTTGACATAAACATGATTTCCTCTATAAAATATATATATAAATATATAAGATTTAAACAATGAAAAAAAACACAACCAAATCCTTCCATAAATGAACCTCTTGAGTCTGATTCCTTTCTAGTATTAGAGAAGTCAGTGCAACATTAAGATGGTGACTCATGTCCTAAACATAAATAAATACTTCAGATTTTAAATTAAAATTTATTTAATATCAATTAAATAAAAAATAAAAAGAGAAACATATAAGAAAACAAAGGGTGTGAAGCGGCAAAACCAATCATCCATGAAGAAGGAGAAAACAAAAACACAATGTGAATATATTCTTCCATATACACCTCACCTCCCTCCCTTTGTAGGTATTGGTCAATCTTCCTCTCTTCATTATCTTTGAAGCTAATTATGTTTTCTCTCATTATGTTAGGCTTCTTAATATATATTCATCTCCACAATGTTTATTCTCAACATGTTTGATTTTTTTAAATTAATAAGTTGGTTTATGAGTGCTACCTGTTTGAGAAAATACATAAAAATGTTTCATCGTGTATTTTTAGGAAATGGCTATAAATCTTATATTCACATTGATATACTTTAGATTGTACATAATCTATATTCATGATCATTAACCCAATTATTCTATTATTTTCAGAAAACATAGTCAATAGTATTCATGAAAATATTTTTCAAAAAGTAGAAGAGAGTGTCATTGACTATACACCACAGTTGGGAATGAAGTTTAAATATGAAATAGTCGCCAATAATTTTTATAATGAATACACTCAGAAATGTGGTTATGGTATTTGTCGAGAATATGCAAATAAAAGCAAAAAAAAGACGAGGTTGTTACTTAAAGAAAGTTCTCATAATCCAAATAGGGCAAACAAGGTGTTGACAAACGATAACATAAACCAAAACAAGATGTGAGGCACATATGATTATTTCACTCGATCGAAAGATTAATAAGTACAATATTGTTGCATTTGTAGTTGAACACAATATTTTGATTTTATCGGTATATTCTCGGCTAATACCAAAATCACATTCTCAAATTATAGGCGGCTACCTCAGATTCAAACTTTATTCCCAAGTGTGATGTATAGTCAATGACACTCACTTTTACTTATTATAAAATATTTTCATGAATATTATTGATCAAATTCTCTGTCCTTAAATACTCATATTTTATAAAAATGATAATATCATTGGGTTAATGATCAAAATACAGATTATGTACAATCTAGAGTAGTATATGAATGCAATTTAAAATTTGTAGGCATATTGTTAAGCAAAATACTCCTGACATACTTTTAGGCATTTTCTCAGACATATAGCACTCATAAAACAACTTATTGATTTACAAAGAATCAAACATGTCTAGAATAAGAGAATAATGTATCTCCTTATATAAGGAGATAACTTATTTCCTCTAGCCAGTAAAAAGGTGACATGTGTGTTATTTTGTTTATTTTTAAAAATATTTTTATAGAAAATGATGAAACATGACACATGTCATGATTTCACTGGCAGGAGGAGATAACTTATCTCCTTATACAAGGAGATACTCCATTCCCCTAGAATAAATACTGTAGATAAACATATATTAATAACTAGAATTTAATGATTGGGTTCAAATATAACAAAGAAAGAAAAAATGTGATGAATAACTAAAGGGAGGAAGGTGAGACGTGTATAGAGGAAGATATTGTCATTCTATTTTCATTTTCTCCTTCCTCTGAGGTTTAGTTGATGTTTTGCTGATTTAGACCCTTTTGTTTTGTTTTGAGTTTCTATTTTTTTATTTAATTAAATATTAAAAAAAATTCTAATTTCAAAATCTGAACCACTCATTATATTTAGGACATTATGATTTTAAAGCTTCAATAACCTCTTTAAACTGAAGATGATTTAGACTCCTCTCCTCTATGTCATTTAGCGCCAAAGAATATAAAGTATGCACTATGCATATATTTGTTTTTTTTTATAAATTAAGCATGCCTGTGCATATAATTTAATAATCGGGGGTCAATTCTGGCTACTAAACACGCCAAGATTCTTCGTTAACAACAAATTGCAAAATTAGTTAACTAAGATAAAGTGTCCATTGAAACATTTTACTATAAGCCACGTTATCCTCAATTAACAAATAGTTCAAAAACTGATACATCATGTTAAGTTAGCTTTATATTATATAGTTGCCAGTTTCTTTTCAACAGAAAATAAACATTTGCTATAAGTCTTTGCAGTTTCTATGTATTTTCCTTGGGTTATGGCCACAACAACAAAAATCACTAACTGAGGCTGAGAATGTGAATATAAATAGTTATCTTTCTAGAATGAAGAACCCATTCATTCTACAGCAGAATCTTTCTTTCTCAGCTTAGCCTTTCACATTATCTTCTAAAAATGGACAATGGGTATGGCATTTCTGGCAGTGGCATCAATAAGGGTAGTAGCAACGAAGGTTCTAATAGGAAGAAACTATTGATGAGCAGAGGAATGGCTATGGAAAATGAGAAAGAAGACATAAACAAAATGGCTGAAACATTCATCAAGATCTTCCACAAACAACTGAAGATTGAGAGAGAGAAATCATCTAAAGGTTTACTAATATGATAAACCAAGGTGCTTCAATTTGAGGAGAATAATAATGTAACTGTTATTTGGACTCTCTTCTCTCCCAAAGTTTGTATCATTATATGTACATCTCATTTTTTATTGGTTAGAAAAATAAAACATGAATTAAATATAAATTAAGTTTATATTTTCTAACTAATAAAAATGGTACATGAAATTTGAGTAATATACATCTTGGGACAGAAAATATGTTCCCCTATTACTTCACCAATAAGAAAGGTATAACCATTTATTAAGATTGAAGACATTAGTGACATATATAATATATAATGGTTGTATAAGTTTGAGATTTATGGAAAATTTTCAATATTTCACTAGAACATATTTTGCACAATATGGAATCTAATATGCTCTCTTCTCCTCCTAGCTAAAATAAAGATACAACTATTATCCAATTCTAGCATAAATAGCTTCAAAGCATGCCTAAGAAAGCTAATATCTTGTAACGCACAGAAAGAGTGAAACAACATTTTTACAATATTTGCTGATTGTAAAGGAATTACCTCATTCTAATGCCAAAATCAATAACTAACCTCATATTTACAAGAAAAGCACAATCTATTCCCCACATAAGAAAGTAGATAAACCTGTTTAAATTGATTATCTAAATAAACTATTAGGACTTAAACACATAAGAAAAGTTCAATTCAAAAGACTAGTCTATTAGGTGGGATAGCCTCATGTCTTAAGTATCATATTGAGTTTGTTATTCTACTCAATGTGAGACTCCTAACATTTCTGCCCTCATTAAGGGGTGACGTACTGATAGGGGTCAGGTGTATAGTAGACCCTATTAGGCAAATGTATGTTAGAAGGAATAAAAGACCTAACTAACTATGGCTATAAATAGTAGTTAGGATGGTTAATAACTCACTTTTGGAGAAATTGGAATTTGGGACTCGTTTAGGAAATCAGTTAGGGCAGTTATTTTATCTCATATAGTTCTCTATCTTGTATACACATTTTTAGTGAAATAATACATACTTCCTGATCAAAACCACATTGATCTTGCATCAATTCTTCTTCTATTCTATCTCTAATTCAAGATTCGATACCAGTGTTTATCACTGGTATCAGAGCACCAATTCCGGTGTCCTATAAAACCACGCTGAAATCGATGCGGGTTAAGATGAGGAGCATGGCGATAAGTAACGAAGATTGGGAGCAAGAGAAGGAAGAGATGTGAGCCATAATTGATTTGAATGAGGCGAGAACGAAGAAGACTGAAGAACTTCTTGCTACGATCACGACGAAGTTAGGGATTCACATCGACGATGCTGGCGGCGATGAAGGTAGCAAAGTCGAAGGCGATCGAGCACAGTCTGGGCGAAGAACCACCGATCAATGGCGCCGACTGGAAATTCCGGTGTTTGTGGGGGAAGACGCGTTTGGCTAGACTCGTAAATTGAAAATGTATTTTACTCCAAAACGTGTGTCGGAGAGTGAAAAAATGCAAGCCATTGTTTTAGCTTTGGAAGGGAAGGCTATGAGTTGGTTTCAATGGTGGGAGAAATGTAACCTCAATCCATCTTGGGAGGGGTTCAAGGTAGCGGTGATTCGAAGATTTCAGTCGTCAATGATTCAAAATCCTTTTGAGTTATTGTTATTGGTAAAGCAGACTGAGACTGTGGAAGAGTATGATGAAGAGTTTGAGAAGTATGTAGGAGCTCTCCGGGAGATTGATCAAGAATTCGCCAAGGGTATCTTCTTGAATGGGTTAAGGGAAGATGTACAAGCTGAGGTAAGGTTGTTTTAACTTTACACTTTCACTGTAGTAATTCAAAAAGCGATTATGATTGAGCAGAAAAATTTAATCGTGAACAAGAAAGGAAACAATTTTTACTCTTGACCATCTAGTTTCCAAAAGAACAACTCTTTTAGCAAGGTAGTAACTGTGGAAACAAGGGGTCAACTGGAAAAAAATTTGATGTCAGTGTATCCAGTAGTGACAAAAGCAGTGTAGGGTCAGCTAGTGTGATGGATGCAATTCGGGCTAGAGGAGGGGGGGGGGGGTCAAGCAACTCTCCTCTCGGGAGCAAAAATGCAAGAGAAAATGGAGAAATGCTTATGTTTCCAGTGTGATGAACCTTATCACATGGACCATCGTTGCAAGAATACGCAATTAAAAATGCTTATATCTTAGAAGAGGATGAAGACAACGAGGGGGAAGGGCAGGATGAACCGAGAGTTGGGGGGTTTTCTGCGTTGCAACTTTCTCTTTGCTCAATGGTGGGATTGACCTCGGTCGAATCTTGGAAGGTGGCGGGTAGAGTGGAAGGAGAGGAAACGGGTGAGGGATACAACTTTGACAAAAACGCTGCTGTCATTTGGTGCCATGATACAGGTGCTTAAGGAAGAAGGGGAAAGGGGTGGACATCTGCTGTCCCACAATAGTGTACCACTTCATGTGCCACTAATTGTGATTGGTCAGAAAAATAATTAATTATTAAAATTTTAATTTAAATATATTTTTTCAACCAATCATAAGTTGTGGCACATGGAGTGACACTCTTTGTGGGACAGCAGATGTGCTCCCAAGGGAAAGACTGATGTTGCATTGTGAGGAAACTGGTGAGCCAACAATGCCAGATTAGCATATTCTGGCAGTGGTGGATGAGGTGTTATAGCAGTTTGCGGGGTTTTTTTGAAGACCCACAAGGTCTCCCTCTGAGGAGGAGACATGATCATGCCATTCATCTAAAGGAAGACGATGAGATTCCAAACATTCGACCACACAAGTATCCACACTACCAAAAGACTGAGATTGAAAGGTTAGTGATGGAAATGTTGCACATTAGAGTTATTAGACCGAGTATAATCCTATGCTAGTCCTATTAATGTTGCACATTGGAGGTTTTGTGTAGATTACCAGTGTCTAAACAAGGTGACAATTCTGAATAAATTTGCTATTCTAATTATTGAGGAGTTGTTGGATGAACTAGAGGGGCCAATATTTTTTCTAAATTGGACTTGAAGTCGGGATACCATCAGATCTGTATGCGTGAGGAGGACATAGAGAAGACTACATTCCGAACCCATGAAGGACACTACGAGTTCTTAGTGATGCCTTTCGGTCTCACTAATGCACCTTCCACTTTTCAAGCACTCATGAACGAGGTTCTCAAGCCGTTCTTACAAAGGTTTGTACTGGTTTTCTTCGACGACATATTGGTCTTTAGTAATGACATAGTTGCTCATGTGGGTCATTTACGGCAAGTGTTAGAGCTCATGCATAAACATAGTCTCAAGGCCAATAAGAAGAAGTGTAGCTTCGAGCAAAATCCTTTAGAGTATTTGGGTCACATTATTTCTGAGAAAGGGGTGGAGGCCGACCAAGCCAAGGTATAAGCGATGTGTTCTTGGCCCATACCGAAAGACATCAGGGGTTGAAGGGTTTCTTAGGATTCACAGGTTACTATAGGAGGTTTGTTCGTGACTATGGCATATTGGCCAAGCCACTCACTAATTATTGAAAAAAGATGCTTATAAATGGACTGCTTATGCCACATAAGGTTTTGAATTGTTGAAAAAAGCAATGACTGATTTACCTCTTTTGACAGTGCCTGATTTTTCCCAAGTATTAACGGTGGAGACCAGCACTTCTAGTAAGGGGTTGGGAGCAGTGTTGATGCAGTCGGGTAGACTGTTGGCTTTTTGGAGTCAAAGCTTGTCTGTGAGAGCCCAACAAAAGTCGGTCTATGAGAGAGAACTGATGGCGTTGGTGCATGCAGTTCAGCGATGGATACACTATTTGTTGGGTAGGCATTTCATCGTGAAGACGGATCAACGGAGTTGGAAATTTCTCAATGATCAGAGGTTGTTCACGGCTGAACAGTTCAAATGGGCCGTGAAGCTGATTGGTATGGACTTTGAGATACAATTCAAGTCAGGGAGGGAAAATGTTGTGGCTGATGCTTTGTTCCGAAGGGAAATGTATGCTGCAATTTACTTGGTATCCTTAGATGATGCCGAAGTTTGGACACAAGAGGTAGAGCAAGATCCAAAGTGGAAGGAGATGATACAGGATTTGATGATAGCACCTCACTCTCATGTTGGGTTTGAGTTTAAAAAAGGCTTATTGTTTGTTAAGGGGAAGTTAGTGATTTCCCAATAGTCGGCCTGAATTCCTCTTATATTGAAGGAGTGTCATGAGACACCTATGGGAGGGCATTCAGGATTTTTCCGGACTTACAAAAGCGACTAGTTGCTTGTTCTGGAATGGCATGAAAAACGACATGAAGACATTCGTGGAAGAGTGTGATGTCTGTTAGAGGCATAAGTATTCCACATTGACCTCTAGGGGATTATTACAGCCACTACTGATTCCATCGCAGGTTTGGATGGATATTTCGATGGATTTCGTTGTGGGTTTACCTAGAGTTAGTGAGAAGGATACTATATTCGTGGTGGTATATAGATTGACGAAGTATGCCCATTTTATGCTCTAGGTCATCCTTACACGACGAAGGAGGTGGCTATGGTGTTTATCTAGGAAGTGGTGAATCTGCATGGTTTTCCGTCTTCAATAGTATCTGATCAGGATCCTATTTTTTTAAGCAGTTTCTGGAAGGAGTTGCTAATGTTGGCCAACACTCAGTTAAAACTCAGTACTTCCTATCACCCGTAGACCGATGGTCAAACATAAGTGGTCAACCGGTGCCTTGAACCTATGGTGTTTTGTGGGTCCTAAACCGAGCCATTGGCTTAAATGGTTATCTTGGGCGAAATTCTGGTATAACAATACGTACCATGGTGCAGCGGGTATGACCCCATTTAGGCCCCTATATGGCCGGGATCCTCCTATGTTGATCAAGGCATCCGAATTTCCTTCCAAGGTGGAGGATGTGAATCAAATGCTTCGACAACAGGATGAGACGTTGACCGAGCTCAAAGAAAATTTGTTGAGAGCTCAATATTAGATGAAGAAGCATGCGGACAAACATAGAAGGCATGTGGATTTTCAGGAAGGGGACTGAGTGTATCTAAATATTCAGCCATATAAGTTGAAGTCCTTGGCAGTTAGGCCTTATATGAAGTTGGCTCCTCGATTTTACGGTCCTTTCCAGGTGATTGGCAAGGTGGGGGCAATAGCTTATAAGCTAGAGTTGCCAAGTCCCTCTAAAATACATCATGTTTTTCATGTATCCTCGTTGAAGAAGGCACTCAAACCCAATCAACATTCACAACCTCTACCTTCGATGTTGAATGAGGAGTATGAGCTAGAAGTGCAGCTGGAAGATATAGTGGACTGGAGGGAGATACAACAAGGACAGATTGAAGTTTTGGTGAAGTGAGCAGAGCTGCTCGAATGCAATAATTCATGGGAGATAGCAGCTTTATTACAGGAGAAGTTTTTTTCTTTTCCCTTTGAGGACAAGGTGGCTCTTTTAGGGGGGGGGTATTGATAGGGGTCAGGTGTATAGTAGACCCCCTATTAGTCAAATATATGTTAGAATGAATAAAAGACCAAACTAATTATAGCTATAAATAGTAGTTAGGATGGTTAATAACTCACTTGTGGAGAAATTGGAAATTGGGACTGGTTTAGGAAATCAGTTAGGGCAGTTATTTTCTCTCATATATTTCTCCCTCTTATATACACATTTTCAGTGAAATAATACATACTTTATGATCAACATCACATTGATCTTGCATCAATTCTTCTTCTATTCTATCTCTAATTCCATATTCGATACCAGTGTTTATCACGTACACGATGACTTTCACTACATCAACACTAGGCCTGATGGTAGCTATTTCTCTTTTGACGGTTTACCAATTAGTATTTGTTAATGTACAACCTATGGGTAACCTTTTATAACCTTTTCTGTGATACAACCCTCAATGAAACACATAAGGAAAACCCAATTAAAAAAACTAATTTATTAGATGGGAGAACCTCAATGCTTAAATAGCACATTGAGTTTGTCATTCTAGATACTCCCAACATCAACCAACAATTTCCTACTTGTATAACTAAGATTATCATAGAAGTTTTCATATAGAATATACAAGTCCCTTAAAAAACCATGTTCCATTATATAAAAATTAAATAATACTCATGATCTCAATTCTCCTCTTGATCACACCACTAACCAAATTATGAGCAATTTGCATAAGCATGATGATGCCTTGATAGCCAGGATAAATAATGTTGCTGCCAAGACCAAACAAGTGTTGTCCATAATCAAAATTGAAGAACCATCCCATTTAACCAAATCAGATTAGATGCACCAAGCCAAGGCACATCAGTGCCATGCCCAGGTGCATCAGTTCCACGCCCAGGTGCATCAGCGCCACGCCCAGGCACCTCAGTGCCACGCCCAGGTGCATCAGCGCCATGCCCAGGCGCACCAAGTGCATCAGCGCCAACCTAAGGCGCATCAGGCCTGCCAGGACCAGAGAAAGGCGCACCAGAGCAGTGCCCAACAGATGCACCAACACCTAGGCAGGGCGCACCATATCAATTCTGACTTGGACACACATCAGGCTTCTCAAGCCTACCATGAAGGCATGGCCATTCAAGGCACTCATCAAACTGAAATCAAGACCAATCATTACATCCCAAGTAGAATCAAAGGCTTAAGATTAATGGGCTTTCCTTTACTTGCAGCCCAAGTTATCATTGTTTTAGTGATTTTTGCCATATGTAACACGTGCTAATTTGTTAGTTTAAGTAGTTAGGCAAGTTTGTTATTCTGTTTTTCATTTCCCTTGCCTATAAGTTCAGAGTTTCATCTTTGTTAATCAATTCAAGCTTTTCTAATAACGATCAAGAAGTTTTTCCTTATTGTCTTGTTATTCAAGAACTTCTCTATCAAGAAGAAGTTTTGTTTTTCATTCTTCGTTTCATCCTTTCTTTGATGGTATCAGAGCTCTTTTAAGAGCTCTGCTACATTCATCATGTCAATTGACACATCCTCTAATGCTAAGTTAACACATACCTACTTGAATCCCACCCAAGATCCTGATTCTCCTTATCATGTTCACCCTTCAGAAAATCCTGCAAGTGCTTTAGTCTCACCTCATCTGAATGTTGAGAACTATCACTAATGGGATAGGGCAATGAGGATGAGCCTCATATCAAAGCAAAAGTTGCCTTTTGTTGATGGAGCAATAACGATGCCTGCAAAGACTGATCCAATCTTTAGAGCTTGGGAAAGAGCTAACAACATCGTGATCTCATGGATCACAAGGGCAATGACACCTTCAATTGCACAAAGTATCAGTTGGATAGATAAAGCCTACGAAATATGGGATGAACTAAGTGAAAGATTCTCCCAAGGGAATCTCGACAAGATCGCAGAATTGCAGAAAACTATCACCAACTTCACACAGGGAGAACTCAATGTTTCCAACTATTTCACAGAGTTAAAGACCCTCTAGGATGAACTAGATAACTTCAGGCCAATGCCAAAATGTAGATGTGAGGTACCATGTTGTGGTGGTGTAATCTCGGATGTGAGAAATCATAGGATAGAAGATAGAGTCATAGTTTTCCTTAGAGGACTTAATGACTCCTACAGTGGAGTCAGATCTCAAATAATGATCATGGACCCCTTACACAACATGAGTAAGGTATTTTCCCTGATCATCCAACAAGAAAGGCAGATATATGGGCAAGAGTTAGAATCTAAAGCCATGACAGTCTCAAATAATTGGAGAAGAGGAAATTCCAATACCTCAGGAAGAGGTTCATGGAGTAAAAGTTCAAGCAGTGGAAAGTTCTCTACTCACTGCAAAAGGAATGGACATACAGTGGAGACATGTTACAAACTGCATGGATTCCCAGCTAACTTTGGAAAGAATGACCAAGTTCTCTCAATAGTAAGCTTAAGAATGGAAGAACGGGGATTAGGACAACAAACAGATCAAAATAGCCACATCTATGGACTGAGCAAAGAACAATATCAAAGGTTAATAAACATGCTGAGTCAACCAAATGAAGGAACAAATAAACCAGACCATAATGATCCAACCACTATCAATTCCAGTGTTCTTTCAGCGACATCTATCAATCATAACAATCAAACAGCAGGTAATCCTGATCACACAAACTCTTTTGTCAACTGGATACTAGACAGTGGTGCTACAGACCACATAAGTTCTAGCTTAACCAATTTTTCCTCTTATAATGAAATAAAACCTGTTAGAGTAAGGCTACCTAATGGAAATCAAGTGATAGCCAACATATCTGGGACAGTATCACTTCTCCCTAAGCTCTTGATTCACAATGTTCTATACCTGCCAAATTTTTCATGCAATTTAATATCTGTATCTAAACTGACCTTAAATTGAAAATATGTATTATCTTTTGATGCTAACTCTTGTGAAATCCAGGAGAAGAAGTCCTTGAGGATGATTGGTTCAGCTAAATCCATTAATGGCCTATATGTCTTGAAAGTTTCTAATTGCTTGCATCATGTAAATTTTTTTGATTCTATAAATGACTCAAATATATGGCATTTTAGACTAGGACATGCATCACACAATTGTATGAATAAAGTAAAGAACATTTTTCCCTCTGTTTGCTGTAATAAAGATTACATATGTGATGTTTGTCATCAAGCCAGACAAAGAAAATTACCTTTTCCTTTAAGTAAAACTCATTCTGCACATAGCCTAGATTTGATACACGTTGATATATGTGGGCCTTTCTCTGTGGCCTCTGTCCAAGGACATAAATATTTCTTAACAATCGTTGATGATTTTAGCAGATATACCTGGGTATATCTAATGAGGTCTAAGGCTGAGAAATCTAAAAGTTTACAAGACTTTATCATAATGATGGAAAACCAACTTGGCATTAGAGTTAAGATTGTTAGGAGTGACAATGACCTAGAGTTTAACATGAAGTCGTTCTATGCTAATAAAGGTATTTTGCATCAAACCTCATGCACATATACTCCCCAACAGAATGGAATAGTTGAGAGAAAACATCAACACCTTTTGAATGTAGTTAGAGCTCTATTAATACAAAGCAAACTCCCTAAGATCTATTGGTCATTTGCTTTGAAGCATTCTGCTTATGTGATCAATATTTTGCCTACTTCTGTTATTAATGATAGAACTCCCTATGAA
>NC_032020.1:11527403-11555741 GCF_001865875.1 Lupinus angustifolius
GAATAAAGGGATATGTTGTGCTCAACTTACACACTAAAGCCATAGAAGTCAATAGAAATGTCATCTTCTATGAAAGAATCTTCCCTTATGCCCCTCAAGATGTGCCCAACTCTGAGATACACAAGGAATCATGTGAGGACCCTTTGATCAATCCTCTCATCTATGATGACAATATTCATCATCCCCTCGAAAATAGACACCACTTAGATAGCAGCAGTGAGGAGATAAATTGTCAATCCCCTGAACAAACTGAAGATCATAACCTCAGAAGGAGTAGCAGGATAGGTAAAACTCCCTCCTACCTCCAAGACTATCATTGTGCCCTTCTCAATAAGACCAATCCCTCTGCATCCCTTACTAAGTATCCCATATCCTCCTACCTAAACTATGATAAGCTCTCACACACCTATAAAACCAGAATTCTATCTTTGACCACAAATATAGAGCCAAAGTTATATTCTCAGGCCATTAAGTTCCCTCAATGGCAAGATGTCATTAATAAGGAATTGTCTGCCTTTGAACAGAACAACACCTTGATCATAACTAACCTCCCAAAAGATAAATCTGCCATAGGATGCAAATGGGTCTTTAAGATTAAGTATAAAGCTGATGGAAGTATTGAGAGACACAAAGCTAGATTAGTTTCTAAGGGTTATAATCAAACTGGGGGAATGGATTATCTTGAAACCTTCTCCCCTGTAGCCAAAATCTCCACTGTGAGACTTGTTTTAGCCTTAGCAGCCGTACATGATTGGCACATCAAACAATTAGATGTGAACAATGCCTTTCTACATGGAGATTTGCATGAGCAAGTTTACATGATAATACCTCATGGATTGAACAACACTCAACCTAATAAAGTCAGCAAACTTCAAAAATCCATATATGGCCTCAAGAAGGCTAGCAGGCAATGGTTTGCCAAACTCTCTAATTTTCTCACTAAAAATGGCTACCACAAATCTATAAGTGACCACTCGTTATTCATCAAATGGTCTCCCAAAGGCTTAATTACTGCCATCCTAGTGTATGTGGATGATATCATCCTAACTGGCAATAATATTGATGAGACCAATGAACTCAAAAAGATCCTAGATAAAACCTTTAAGTCCAAAGACTTAGGTGACCTAAAATGCTTTCTAGGCTTTGATATTGCTAAGAGCAAAACTGGCATCTCTATGAACCAAAGAAGATATGCCTTAGAGATAATATCTGATGCAGGAATGATTGGATGCAAACCATCCACTACCCTTATGATCCCTGGAGCCCACCTTCATCAAGATAGCAACACCCCTTTTGATGATCCCTCTACCTATAGAAGATTAATTGGAAGGTTAATCTACCTAACCAATACTAGACCTGATATAACCTTTTGTGTCAATCAGTTGGCCCAATTTATGGCCTGTCCTACAAGCCATCATCACACTGCTGCCATGAAAGTCCTTAGATATCTGAAGGCAACTCCTGCTTTTGGCTTATTCTTTCCTACTGACTCTATTATTCAGCTAAAAGCATACAGTGACAGTGACTGGGCCTCATGCCTAGACACCAGGAGATCAGTTAGTGGATACTGCATCTACCTTGGTAAATCCTTGGTTTCATGGAAATCCAAGAAGCAAAGAACTGTTTCTCGAAGTTCTTGTGAGGCTGAGTACAAGGCCTTAGCCTTAACAACTTGTGAGATTACTTTGCTCAATTATATTCTTGAAGATTTACAATATAACTACTCTATGCCTACTTTGCTTTATTGTGATAATCAGTCTGCTATTTACCTTGCTTTTAACCCTGTTTTTCATGAAAGGACTAAGCATATTGAAATAGATTGCCATACAATTAGGGAGAAATGCAACCAAGGTTTGATTAAACTTCTGCCTGTTCCTACTTACCTACAACTTGCTCATGCATTAACAAAGGCTTTAGGACCATCTATATATAAATACATACACACCAAGCTGGGTCTCCTAAGCATATGTGCCCCAGCTTGTGGGGGGTATCAAAATTAAATAATACTCATGATCTCAATTCTCCTCTTGATCACACCACTAACCAAATTATGAGCAATTTGCATAAGCATGATGATGCCTTGATAGCCAGGATAAATAATGTTGCTGCCAAGACCAAACAAGTGTTGTCCATAATCAAAATTGAAGAACCATCCCACTTAACCAAATCAGATTAGATGCACCAAGCCAAGGCACATTAGTGCCATGCCCAGGTGCATCAGCACGCCCAAGTGCATCAGTTCCACGCCCAGGTGCATCAACGCCACGCCCATGTGCATCAGCACGCACAGGCGCCTCAGTGCCACGCCCAGGTGCATCAGTCCCACGCTCAGGTGCATCAGTCCCACGCCCAGGTGCATCAGCGCCACGCCCAGGCGCACCAAGTGCATTAACGCCAACCTAAGGCGCATCAGGCCTGCCAGGACCAGAGCAAGGCGCACCAAGCAGTGCCCAACAGATGCACCAACACCTAGGCAGGGCGCACCAGATCAATTCTGGCTTGGACACACATCAGGCTTCTCAAGCCTACCATGAAGGCAGGGCCATTCAAGGCACTCATCAAACTCAAATCAAGACCAATCATTACATCCCTAGTAGAATCAAATGCTTAAGATTAATGGGCTTTCCTTTACTTGTAGCCCAAGTTATCATTGTTTTAGTGATTTTTGCCATATGTAACACGTGCTAATTTGTTAGTTTAAGTAGTTAGGCAAGTTTGTTATTCTGTTTTTCATTTCCCTTGCCTATAAGTTCAGAGTTTCATCTTTGTTAATAATTCAAGCTTTTCTAATAAAGATCAAGAAGTTTTTCCTTATTGTCTTATTATTCAAGAACTTCTCTATCAAGAAGAAGTTCTGTTTTTCATTCTTCGTTTCATCCTTTCTTTGACATTATGAACAACGCCAATAAAGGGCACCAAGGCAATGGTCATCTCTGAGACAAAGTTCCACCTGTTCTGGTTGGGGTCATAAACTTCAGCAGATCGAAGAGTTCTTCGAATTCCTTCACATTCCCCACTAGCAACATAAAGACAGTTATTAATAACACAAGCACCAGAATTCTTGATAACATAAACTCATTCTTCTGCCATTCGGAGACTTTTCGTGAGTGAATAAATGAAGTTTCCAGAGAGAAGGTGATACATCTCTTGCAAACTAAACGCAGTTTCCCGTGCTCAACCCGAGGTACTCAAATCAATCAAGCAATAGCAAGATCATCACGAAGGCCATGTAGGAGAGGAGGCTGAATTCTTGTCCTCTCTCGAAATGAATTTTTGCTCTGCATTCAAGTTTATGTCAGGTTGGACTTCACATGTCACCCCTTGTGTCCATAAATTTATTGAGAGTGTCAGTGTGTCACTTAAACACCACTGCGATATTTTTTTTTTTGAAGGGAACCTCCCGCAACTCAAACCCACGATTTGCTTTTTAGAAAATCTAAAATATTATAAAGGTATTTAAGTTTAACAAGTGACACGTTCAATAAATTAATGGGCCCTATGGATTGCATGGCAAGATGGTGTTACACTATAGATAACTTCAACCCAGGAACAAATTTCCTTGCCCCAGCAACAGTTTTCAGGCCTGAATCTACTTTACAGTATCAAGAAACAAAGTCAACCTGTGAAACTTTACATGTTAGCATGCTGAAAGTATCGAAGTACCTCAACAAATCCACTAAAACATGTAATGTAAAATTACTTCAGAAAGTAAAACAAAAAATAAACTGCGGACATGCAACTTCACAAACTATTAACATATCAAACACTAAATCATTTGATCAAGTTGATATTTTATTTTCATTAGAAGGTCATATTCAATGTTAGTTAGTATTATATATTAATTAGACTCGTCCACTTAAAAAAACATTCCACCCCATGCGTCATATCTCATCAGGCCAAGCAAGGGAGAATATCAGTTTCATTATCAATAATTGAAATACATTTAAACTAATAAAAGGAAAGGAAGTGCTGTGCACACATGAGCTAAAAAATTAAAACTTTTTTCAAGAAGCACACCAAGGAGCTGAGACTAAAAAACAACAAAAATCATTGGTGACAAAGGGTATCCGCTGGGAGTGAGTGAGGAACTGGTTAAGTATGTACCTCATTCGTCCCTCAATATTGATCGGGTCAATTTTTTAACCCGAACGAGTTCAAACTAATATAGGTCAAGATAGAGACGAGTCCATGTTGGAAAAGGACAAAATGACAAACATATATTTTTTTCTCAAATATTTAAGTCTGCACAATTAAAATTATCACAATCTGTATATAAACTCAACTAAAACCTACATCTCTCATATACATCAGTATATAGACCACAAACTGTAAATTGCATCTTTCAAACTATCAAAATCACGTCATTGAAAATTGTAGAAAACATTGAAAATTTCAAAACAATTTAAAGTGTCATCAACGTAAGCTGAAATCTTCTTGTAAATGATAAAAAAACACATGAAAATTGAAATAACAACAACATGTCACTACTCAAAAGTTCATACAAAAATGAATAAGTGAAACTTAAATTTGAGTTTACACAAAGTACACAAATACTAAAAATTAATTGGTTTTCTATCAATCAAGATTCATGGTTGCATGCTCATCTTGATATGTATCTCGAACCCGTCCTTTTTTTTACGACAGCTCTATCTCTTTTAATCGGGTCTGTCTTTTTATATCTATTTGGATGAGTCAGATCTGTCCCTAAACCATCGAGTTGAGACGAGTCTACGGGTCGGGTCTTATTCATTCTTAGTATCCACGTTCTCTATGTTCCAGATTAATAAAATTTTGACAATTTTATATAAAAATTTACTTTTTATTTTATTTTTGTATAAATATCTGATTTACCCGAGACACAATTTGAAACATGTTATAATATTCTACAAGAAATGATTTGCGCATGTCTTAAATATTGTGAAAATTAAAAACAAAAAAATGCAAATGAAGTAAATGTTTAAATAGAAATAAACGGGCTCTTTCTTGGGTTTAAGCCCACGGGCCTACTCTCAACACTATACTTTGTCCTCCATCTTCTCTTTCCTCTCATCCCTTGAAAGTGAATAATAATCAGAGAAATTCTCTCTAAACCCTAAACTCCTCAATTTGTACAATTTGCCATGCCGCGCCACCACTGTATGCTACTATCCTCTTCCATTCCACACATACTCTCAAGTTATTTAAATACTCTTTCTTTTCTCAATTCATCATCATTATTCACTTTTTCAATAGAATAGTTGTTTCTGTCTCATGCATATTGATGATAGTAGAAAGGAAATGTTATTTAAGTTGGAAAAAGCTTACAGTTTTAGAGGCTATCATGATTCTGTTGCCATTTCTTGTTAACATTGGTGTACATGCTATTTAGTGTAGAAATTAAATCCTTAAAATTATGAAAATGGGGTTTTAGTTTAGTTTAATTTAATTTATCTTTCTCTATTTATTTAAATTACTTTGATTAAATTTATTTTGCCATTGGCATAATGCATTGATTTATTTATTTGTTTTTCATTTTTTTTTTCATTTTCTCTTTCCTCTGATGATGGCAGGTCCCAAATAGGTTTGTGAAGTCTTTACTTTTGACAGATTAGGTGGATTCTTACTTTTTTTGAGCTGCTACTTCTGACACAATCGATCCATGTTGTATTCTAAGAGAGCGTCACTTCCTACAATTAGTTCTCTTAGGAAGTTATGCATTCAATACAGGTGTTGCACACGCAATGTTGCGGATTGTGTCAAAACGATTAATGCATTGAGGGCTATTAGCACTGCCGCCGAGAAGTCAGATTTTCAGCTTTCTGGTGCTTATCAGACAGATGATTCTTTGGGCTATCAGCAAAATCATGCTGGGTATTATCAGGGAAGGTATAGTAATGCCGATTCTCAGAATCCAGTACAAGGTCTGGAATATGTTGCTCAAGCAAATACGACAGCATATAGAGAACAAAATCAGCCGGGCCTAAACCAGAACTGGGGTTATACAGGAGGTATACGTAATGATCATTGTGGAAATTTTGGTGGGTCTTATGGAAATAATCATGGTAGTGCAGGGAAATTTTCTCATGGAGCTGGTCAGATTGCAGATGCAGGTCATATAAGTCTTTCTGGAAATGGAGTTCAGAACAATTTGGTTGGATATAATGGGACTGTCAATGGGTACCATGGTCAAAGCAACACTAAAATGCAACAGAACTTAGTTGGGGATGATTTTAATAATTCAAGGGGCTATGAGAAGCATCCAAATGCATTTGTTGAGAACCACAATGGGACACAAGAACCTAGAAAATGGATGCAGCCCCCAAATGCATATAGTTCACCCAGGATGTTTGAGTCTCAGAGAAATCTTAACGGAAACCTTACTCAAAACATGGGTTACTTTCAGCCATCACCAAATGATCATTACTCGAGGAGTAATGAAATGTCTCAACAATACTTGGGTTCTGGACAACATCAGCAGAATCTAAAAGATGATCAGTATCCTCCACACTTAAATACTGTGGATAGATCAACTGGTGCCTCTTATCAATCAAGTAATGCAAATCTGGATGGTGGACCAGCTGATGCATCTAATGTTGCTCCACATGGTACGCTCGAGCAACTAGATTATTTCTGCATGGAGGGCAAAGTGAAAGAAGCAATTGAAGTTTTGGAATTACTGGAAAAACAACACATTCCTGTGGATTTGCCTCGATATTTGAAATTAATGAGCCAGTGTGGTGAGGCTAAATCTCTTGAAGAGGCAAAAATTGTACACAAGCATGCCTTACAACATTTGTCGCCTCTCACAGTCAGCACATATAATAGAATATTGGACATGTATTTTGAATGTGGTTCTGTAGATGATGCAGTTGAGGTATTCAATAACATGCCAGAGCGCAATTTGACTACTTGGGATACTATGATAATGCAGCTCACCAAGAATGGGTTTGCAGAAGATTCACTTGATCTATTTACTCAATTTAAAAAGTCTGGATTAAAACCTGATGGTCAAATGTTCATTGGGATCTTTAATGCATGTAGTATGCTGGGAGATATTGACGAGGGAATGCTGCACTTTCAATCCATGAACAAGGATTATGGCATTGTACCATCATTGGCTCATTTTGTCAGTGTAGTAGACATGATTGGCAGTAGTGGGCATCTTGATGAAGCATTTGAATTCGTTGAAAAGATGCCAGTGGAGCCAAGTGTTGATGTATGGGAGACTTTGATGAATCTTTGTAGAGCTCATGGGAACACTGAGCTGGCAGATCGTTGTGCTGAACTAATTGAGCAGCTGGATCCTTCCCGATTAAATGATCAATCAAAGTCTGGCCTTTTACCTGTAAAAGCTTCAGACTTGAATAAAGAGAAAGAAAAGAAATTAGCAAGCAAAAATCTTCTAGAAGTAAAGAGCCGAGTACATGAATATCGAGCAGGAGATACTTCTCATCCCGAAAATGATAAGTTGTATGCTCTGCTTAGAGGTATGAAGTCACAAATGAAAGAAGCTGGCTATATTCCTGAGACAAAATTTGTGTTGCATGACATAGACCAGGAAGGCAAAGAAGAAGCTCTTCTCTCGCACAGTGAGAGACTTGCTGTTGCTTATGGTCTCCTTAGCAGTTCTGCTCGCTCTCCTATCAGAGTAATTAAGAACCTCCGTGTCTGTGGTGATTGCCATAATGCCCTGAAGATTATTTCTAAGCTTGTAGGCAGAGAACTAATCATGCGAGATGCTAAAAGGTTTCACCATTTTAAAGATGGGATATGCTCTTGTCGGGATTATTGGTGAACAGCATGAATATAGGTACTGTCTTACTGCTATCCCCCTTGTTACTTACTGGATAGATCAATGTTTTCTAAACAGATTAAGGAACTTTAATCTTTACAATCCATACGGGGTTTATGATTAAGATTTGCTCCTTTGGCATTTGGAAATGCTCACTTATCTCCCTAGATATGTCCCTATTATTTATTTGTGAGAATTGTGGCTTTGACAACATTATTTATTGAGCATAATATTTATGCATTGTAAGTGTGAAGTTTTATATTCCACCATTCATGTATATTACTTATATTTAAGGGGGATGATAATTAAATATGAATGGTGGATAATATATTGACAGTGTAAACATTTTTTTCCTCTTAATTATTTGCCACTTTGCAATATGATGTTAATGCTATTACTGTAATGCTGTTTTCACTTTTCACCGATATGTTTGACATTTTGATATATTTGTGGCCAAATTCTCACTACAATCTTCTTATGCAGGTGTATCATGACTTCAAGCTGGATTGAATGGCATGGATTCTGATAATATAATAACCCCTCCAGCTTGCTCATGGGGAAATTATTCATATATCTCACTCATTACATAATCTTTATATCCCAAGGAGATTGGAATTTGTTTCACCAAGCTCTTCCACACTGAGGTGTATAAATCAAGCAGTGGGATGTGCATTCAGGTTACACAAGGAGTTATTATACCCCAAAAAAAGGTCACAAGGAGTTATTGTTGTTGAGTAATTTGATACAGTCCCTTGTTGTAGCTTCCATAAAAGAATGAATTACTATTGCACTCCATTTTCGGGAGGTGTTGATCTAACTTATATATAAGATTGAATTTAATCTTACCATTTCAGAATTTTTGCTAGCATATCTTCATTTAACAGTTAACGCAGCTGAGAATTGAACTTAGTTGAGTTGTTATAGTCAAACTTTTGAATCACAGTGCTAGCTGGTATGGACCTAAATCTTTGTCTGCTGAATATTTATATCTTTTTGTGGCAGGGTGGCTTGTGTTCCTCTTGTCAATTGGTGCAGCCGTGAACATTTGCATTACTTATAATTGATGTAATAAGTTTTTGTATAACTTATATATTCCTCTATTTCTGCTGCAATTTCATGGGTAGAGATTAGGAACATCAACCATGTCTTAGTAGTCCAACTAGGAGTTGGCTACATAGTCAAACAATACAGTAATGTTATGTCTTATATCATGAATGATAAATCCAAAAAAACTACACACTGGTGCTTATATTTTAACACTAGTTTAGTCCTTTGTTTTCTTGAAGCACATGCGGGTCAGAAATGATAACTGGATGGGGCATTCGTGTAATGGGCCATGTAAGGTTCATGGTTTAGAACCTTGAACTTCACAATCAAACCTGCGTTTCTTACCCGCTCAAACTTCAGTCTTTAGATTCATAATTAACATTGATCCTAGTTCTAATTTCTAGTTGTTTAAAGACTAGGACATTATTTTGTTTGAGAAAGAAAATGGTGAGAGACAATCCAAAAAAGTAGTCTAAAATTAAGTGTTGAAGGATGGTTAAAATTTAAACCTATGAGGAAAGTCAATTTAAAAAACTAGTCTATTAAGTGAGAGAACATCATATCTTAAATACTAAATTGAGATTGTTGTGCTACTCAATGTGTGTCTCATGACATTTTCGTCCCTTTAAGTGACTACAATGATAACATCTTTCACTCTATTTATACTGAACAAGTGATAACTCTTTCTCTTTTGTTGCTTTCATTCGTCTATCAATATTTGATTATATATCTTAATTCAACCTATAGATAGTTTGTTCATGATACAACTCTAAAAGAAAACGTCATTTATTAGGACTTGAACACATGAAACAACTTAATACAAAAGATTAATCTATTATATGAGATAACCTTATGGTTAAAGTAATTAATTTATTGAGATTGATATTCTAAAATTCTTTATATTAATCTATTATAAAGTTCATATCATAAATTTATCATGGATAATGTGTGTAAAAGTGGATAGAAATTAAACTCATGTAATTTCTTATCCGGATGTTTTTTCTCCATAATATTTCACATGCACTAATTGACGTTCTGTTAATGCTGTTTTAACGAACTCGAACCAAGCTGTCCAAGAAATCCATAAGCAGAAAATTTACGTTTTATGTTTTAACAAGAATATAATTGCAACTTCATTTCTTTCATATTTTGAAAAATATAATTGGAATCCCACTTGTTCTAGAAAAAACTTTCTGACATTTAATCAGAGTCAGACTGTATTTTATACATTATAAATTAATCATATATTACCACATTTGTTTTTCATCATACTAACTAATTAATGATGTATTTAAGTGATACCTACTTAATTTTCGAATAAGAACTAACTTTAGTTCGTACAAAAAAAAAAAGTTACTTTTCCGACTTAGAAAGTTAAATATCTCAACAAAAAAATGTTTGCATGATTGCTAATGCCTATGGCACGATAGTACATGAGATCTAGTAAACCAAAGTTATAGTATATTAAATAACATAATATATAATTGAGAAAACTTTAAAAATGTAATATCTATTTATTTTCTTTTTTTGAAGAGTCAATATTATAAAAAATGAATGGTAAATAATGTATTAATAATATATAAAATTATCACATATTGTGTATATATTTTTTTCTCAGAATTTAAACTAAAATTCATAAAAATTAAATTTATGATGTGTACTAAATATCCGAATTGAATCACCTTAATCCACTGTATGACTGTAATAACCTTTCTGGTTTTTGTGGTATTTAATCAGCACTAGCAAATCACAATTATTTATTTTTATTTTCATTTTTGGTCCCAAAAAAAGAGTGGTTATCGAATAAATCGAGAACCAAGGGAAGCCTCCAACCCCTTTGGTTTCTCTACCTCCACTCCTCTTCTCTCTCCGAAAACCAGAAACAAAAAAGAAAGAACTCACAACAAACCAAAAAAACTGAGATCTAGGGTTTCCACCATTTCGAAGAAAGAAGAATTAGGAAGAATAAGCCATCATGGATTCGAATTCTCATGGAAACCTCGATGAGCAGATTTCTCAGCTCATGCAGTGCAAACCCTTGTCCGAGCAAGAGGTAATTCCATTTCCCCTTCTTTATTTTCCAAAATATGCGGATCTTGTAAACGAAATCGATCTAATGTTGCTTGTTTTTAGGGAAATTGAAATCTAGCTTCTTTTCAGGAAATGCAATGGCAATTGCTACGCTTTTTGTTTAAATGTTTCGTCAGATTTGTAGGATTCAACCTAGTGAGTGATTTGTGGGTTTTCAATTTTTTGGTTGGTGGATTCTTGTAGCTTTTAGGCCCAACTCAATTTATTACGATTAATTGACTATTAGGCTTTTCCTTCTTTGAAAATGAGGTTTTTTTTCTGGCTACATGCATGTGTTCAATCATATGAATTGCGTGTCAAGCCCCTAAGAATTAAAAAAATGCATTTTCTGGACTCCTGCCACAAAACAGGGTCCGCTGCATTATGCATGATGTTTTTCTGATATAGCAGGCATTTGTTGACAAATTGATTTTTCCCATTTAAATAGAGATGATGCTAGCAAAGCCAAAGAGAAATATACCTGGTTCATTGAGTACTTGAGTGCAATTATTATTTGTTAATATATAATAAATCATCGCTACTTGTAATGCTATTCTTGTAAAGCTCTGTAATAGTCAATAAGTACTTTTCTTTTGGTTATATGCATTATTTTATCGTATTTGATGGGGGTGGATATTCAGTGAATTAGAGGAAAGTAAAACCCAGGTTCTTATATTGGGAACTCGTTTGTTTTTTTCTGATTGGATAACCAAAAGCTAACCAAACCAGTCCCAATTGGTTTAGTCAATTTGTTTTTGGCCAAACTTTTTTTCAATGAAAGTTCAGTCCCAACCTTACTTTTTTTCCATATATTTTGCCCAATTAGCAGAAAATAAGTGAAAATGTCCTGTGAGAAACACATCATCAAATATGTATAAACAGTGAAACTGGCCTAAAAGTCCCCATAGGAACAAGTTGGTATCCAATCATTTATGATTTTGGACCAGCTTCACAACTGAATAAAAAATTGACAGAATGTCAGTTTCAGAAAAGATTAGCCAGACATAACCAAATTTAATTAGTTAGGTTCAGTTTTTGTTTTCAGTTTAGTTTGGTTTGTTTTGGTTATGTGCAACTCACTGTCTAGTTTCCTTGGGTTTGCAGGGATAGTCAAAACCAATTAAAAATTACAATGAAGTTTTAGTTTTATTTTTTTATTTGCCCAATTTCTTTGAAGTTGTCAGTATGATAGTCTTAAGAGGGTTGTTCTTGTAATCTTTTGTTTTGTCCGATTCCTTTCCCCCTCTAAGTAGGCCTTTTTGCTATTGAGTATTGAACTCTTATGTGTTTCTTTCTTCTTTCAATGATCCAAATTTGACTTAAAATTTGCACTTTTGCATGCAGGTAAGGGCCTTGTGTGATAAGGCAAAGGAAATTTTGATGGAAGAGAGTAATGTCCAGGTTTGTTTGCTTTCTAAAATGTTTTTATTTTAAATTTATGTCTGCATGTGTTTTATCTTTCAGCTCTTCGGTTTTGGGGATTCTATGCATTGATTTCATCTCACCAACATTGGCTGCATTGTGCACCGTTTTTGCCGTCAATTTGTGTTAATCACCATTTCAGTAACTCGCGTTAACTTTCTGAGCTGTTCTGGGCAATCTATTTATGATGGTTTTGACTATGTTTTAAAAGTGCCCTCTTAGGGCTTCAAATTACAATGATTTTAAATTGCTGAAAAAGCTAAAGAGATATTTTGTTTGCCAATAATTGCAGCCTGTGAAAAGCCCTGTTACAATTTGTGGTGATATTCATGGGCAATTCCATGACCTTGCAGAGCTGTTCCGCATTGGTGGGAAGGTAGTTTTTCTTACATTGGATTTTATATTCAATATGTAGGTACTTAGATTCTGAAGACTGTATGTTTAATAGATGTATAAGCTAAATAATATTTGAAAACTCAGGAAATCGCATGAGCACTCTTTGATTAATTTCCAAATTATGTTTCATTTATTTTCTAATTTCACTTTGACCGAACCTTCCTTATTTAAATTTTCTCTGTGCAGTCGTTGCAACTGCTTGCTGTTGGATAAAATTTAGTAAATTTGATATTATCAACGAAATGAGTGTATCTAAATTTCCTTCGAAGTTACCTGTGTAGTCTATAACTTACTGCACAGACATTTAATTTTTTTGGCATGAATAAGCTGAAGGTTCAAATATTGTACTTTTCCATGGGTTATTTGTGTTAATGTCCTGTAATAAGAAATTGTGTGATCACAAAGGTCAAAATTATTTACTCAAGGAAGTTTTTATTTTATTTTCTTCGCTATTTTGATCACAAAATTGCTGTGATTTTAATATAATTGGTCCCCATGACCTTCTTCATATTACTACGTTCAATCAGATCTGATTCTAATGTAGCTACACTAGGTTAGGGAAAGATAGACATTACACCCACAAAACAATGGGATTGCAAAGAGAAGTATCTGTAAGCCATTAGATGCCAATTCCTTAGATAATCGACTGTTGGAATTTAAGTCAGTAAAAGAGATGAATGGAAATATTGAAACCTATGCAATTGATGTTGAATTGTTGATTTAGAAAAAAAGATACGGAAATGATACTTCTGTAGGATACTTCTTTTGCATGTGTTAGGATTTAATTGTAATTAAGATGCCCGCAAAGGGTTTGCAAAGCTCATTGAAGGACTGCCTTAAGGCTTTTTGGTTTTTTGGTCTATTTGACCAAGGAAACAGAAGAAAACCTTATATTTAATTGAATGCAATTCCAGTTGTTCATGGCAGCACTCATAACCCTTAGTTATTAAGCCTCTCTTTTTCTTATTTCAAAATTCAAATTTGAGCACTTATGTCATATTTGTTTTAGAATTGTTACATGGTTGAGCCATTACTTTTAGCATTACTTCTTGAAAATTTACTTATATTTTCTTGCGTCTATTAAACTTGATGGTGGAATACTCATTTCTGGCTTCAACTTTTTGTTGTTAGTGTCCAGATACAAATTACTTATTTATGGGAGATTATGTTGACCGTGGCTATTATTCAGTTGAAACCGTGACGGTAAGTGTAACTACTGTGGTTTACTTATTATCTTCTTAGAAGTTCAAATTGCAATGTTTTATTCTGTTATTTTTCATAAGTCTGTGGGATTATCAGACTTGGGGGTATTCTTGTAAATTTCACAAGCCTTGGAAGTGATTGAACTTTAATTGTTTATGTTGTGCTAGTAATTTGATATCTGTTTAGACGTGTTTAAAACTACATAGTTCATCAGCAGTTGTTTGTTGACATGGAAATTATCGATTTCTAGACCTTCATAGTTTGTTCTAATATTCTTTTCGCGATGGGGTATTCCTGTACTGATAATGATGCCACAGCCATGTTTGTGGGGTTATTTCAATTATTTGGTACCACTATAATAAAAGCATTTGTGATTTTACATGCTATCTAAAATGAAATTTGAATACATAATTGTCGCTTCTGTTAATGGTGCATTTATGTCTACTCATCATGTGGGATGCCATAGTAATACCCCTGCATGGAAATTAAAGTTAACATGATGGGATGTGGTTCATGACATACAAGATGATCGTGATACAAATTGTTAACCATTTTTTGTATTGCACGTTTTAAATGATGTTCATTTCTACCAGTTAGTATTTCTTTAATTTTGCAAATTTTTTGCTCTAATTAAGTCATAATGCAGCTTTTGGTTGCCCTTAAAGTGCGTTATCGTCAGCGTATCACAATTCTGAGAGGAAATCATGAAAGTCGTCAGGTTTGTTCTATACTTTATCATATTACCTTTCTGGTAGTTGTGAATTGAAGGTTAGACAAACCCTATTTCGTCCTCAGAGACATGATCTTTGTTCAGTATCAATTAAGTTCTCGATAGATTTCTAAAATCACTCTCCTTTTACCTTGTCCTTCCATGCGTATCAGAAGCAAACAATGTACTATCAAGGACACAATTGATACTTAATCTATTGGAGAACTAAAGTATGCATAAATTAATGATGATATTATTGACTTTGTTAAATTAATCGTTGTTATAACTTCTTACTATTAATTGAGTGACAACAAGCTATAATTCCTAGTATATATGTGCTCAAGTACAGATATATAGGTTAAGTTTTTATAAGTTTTTTAATGTTACCTGCTGATGTTAGCTTTCTGCTGCAGATTACTCAAGTTTATGGATTTTATGATGAATGCCTACGGAAGTAAGTGCCTGCTATATTCATTATTCCGTCTTTTGTTTTTTGGTGAACATTATTCTATCTTTGTTTAACTTAAATGTGTGATTATCATTGTTTTCAGATCAGTAATTTTTTGCTATTTTTTTGTGAATTTCTCAACCTTTTGTTATGCTTTATCATAACTATCCTTAATGTTCTTTTCCTGTTGGTGTCTTTCGGGTTTTTGCTAATATTTTCTTTTTGTGGTGTGAGATAAATGGTAAAAACAGTTTTCAACTTTAATGCTATTTTGTAGAGACATGATTGATAGATGGTAAAAACTGTTAATTTTGATCTTTGAAACTGTGGAATCCTGTTAACATGAATATTCTTATTTGGCAGGTATGGCAGTGCTAATGTTTGGAAAACCTTCACTGATTTGTTCGATTACTTTCCATTGACAGCATTGGTTAGTAAACTATTACATAATTTGGGAAAGAACTAAATATATAGCCTCTGATTGGATTTGTTGAATTGTTACTATATTTCATGTTGGTTAGATTTTCAATGTTCTGAACTCCATATTCCAAGTTTTGATCTTATTACTCTTAATCCAGTCGGGCTGTTTTTGAGTTGCATATAGTTAGCCATTTCTCTTATTTTTCATCTGTAAAACTATTCTCCTGTAAAATAGCTCTTTGTTCAGTATTCTCAACATATTGTCCAAGTTATTAACAATTTATTGTTGCTGAATTGATATTGAAGGTTGAATCTGAAATCTTTTGCCTTCATGGTGGGCTGTCCCCATCTATTGAAACCCTTGATAACATACGTAACTTTGACCGTGTACAAGAAGTTCCTCATGAGGGGCCTATGTGTGATCTTCTATGGTCCGATCCGGATGATCGTTGTGGTTGGGGAATCTCTCCAAGAGGTGCTGGATATACCTTTGGCCAGGTAATCCAATTCATTGTGTCAACCCTGTAATGTTTTCACCTATCATTGTCAATTTTTGTTGATTGCTAATGTGTGTAACTGTTTTCCTTTCATAGGACATATCTGAACAATTTAACCATACCAATAGCTTGAAGCTTATTGCTAGAGCTCATCAGTTGGTTATGGAAGGATATAACTGGGGTCATGTAAGTATGCGTTCTTATTTATATTTATATTTATATTTATAATCATAATGGTGATGGCTGATTTATGGTGCCTTGTTGCAGGATCAAAAAGTGGTTACCATATTCAGTGCACCTAATTATTGTTATCGCTGTGGGAACATGGCATCCATCCTTGAAGTTGATGACTGCAAAGGACACACATTCATTCAGGTTGAGCTTTATTCATTGCCGCCTTCTTTCCTTTCAGAACTTACAATAGTTATTAATAGTATGTTTGTCTTAATTATATTGTTTAATCCCAGTTTGAGCCAGCTCCAAGGAGGGGAGAGCCGGACGTAACCCGGAGAACACCCGATTACTTCCTATGATACAACTCTGGTTGAGTCGCTGTTCACCAGCATCAACTACTGCCTTGCATTTCGAAGTTGGGCTTTGTTGGATGTGTTAATTACTTGTTATAATTGAGTACAAGAAGCTGAGGAGCAGGTGATACTAATTAGTACCATTCCAACATGCAATGTATTAATTTTATTGTTTCTCCTAATTTCCTTTTTGTATTGACTTGTACCTATCTTCACCTTTCTATTCTCAATTTAGGATTCTTGTTATGGGGATGGGTCTTTGTAGATGGTTTCTGATGGATGCTTTATATATTTTTTTGAGAATATGTTCTGATAGGAACTCCTTTTCTCTTGCTTTTACGTAGTATTTTTTTCTTCTTTTTCAAATACTTTTATTAATACAATTATCTTTGATTGTTTCTTGACATGCATCTCGCTGCTCGCAAATGTTTGGAGATGAAAATAATGTTTTCTTCCTATATTGATTGGTATGTGACTTTTTTTTATAATAAAAAATGTATTAAAGAGAGTACTAGGGGTATTCAACCTAAATACAAGAGAGTCAACAATATTGGATAATACAAATGCACTATGCCGAAAGCCTCAATCCTAATGACTAATGCGTTATGGGCCAACCATAAAGGCTGAATGGTCGTTATCTTTAAAAGCATCCCATCTCTACATTGGTTTTTTGATTAAAAAAGGTGCCTAAAAATATTGTAATTCTCAATTTAGTATATGTAAGTTTAATGGTATAAATGTATCTAAGATCATGCTGTTCGATCACACAATTACTCCAGAAATTATGCTACTCTTCAAAAAAAGAAACTCTTGGATCAGCTATAAGTTTGCTGGATGGGAATAAATCTGCAATACAAAGGTTCCATTCTGTTATCAACTTAATGATATTCTCAGGTTCCTTTTAGCGGAAGTTAAACTTTTCATTAATTAGAATGAAACAAAAATTCCCTAAAGCTTGAGCATGTGAATTTGTAAAGAGAAGTTACTAATTACCAAATAAGATGTGAAAAAAGTCCAACTTTACATTATACAACGTTGATGCTTTTAAGTTACACTAAGTTTAAAAATTGATCAACTTCACAAGAGGCAAAGTTTAAGTACAATATTACATATCAGTTGGTAACCTCAGACCAGCTTTTATAGGCTTAAATGCAGCCAACACCACAGAAATCTTACATGCAAGAAATCCCATCATTCCAAATATGAGATCATTTGGTGTTACTTGAAGGTCTCCTGAGCTATACCTCACTACAAATACAGCAAAGCCTACAGCCAAAGCCACACTTGCTATTGGCTCCTTCAATCCTCCGAATAATGCTCCTCCCTTGTTACCTGTGATTAATTCTGAAGCTGGCAATGCATCCACAGATCTCTGCAACAACAGCAGATACACGAAGCCACCAATCCCACCGATCAAGAAAGCAAACCCAGTGTTTCCCCCAGCTAAGAAGGAAGTAACTGATGTACCAAAAAATATCAGCATAACATCATAAAATAGTAATGAGAACTTCAAATCTGCATATTCTCTCATGCTCTCTTCATTTGAGATCTTTGGACTTGAGAACAAAGTACTGTTATCGAGTCCTTTGTCGAAGAAGCTGACGGGATCAATCTGTTCCAGCTCACTCACATGACTATGCCTTAGTTCTAACATGGAGAGATCACTTCCTTCACCAAGCAACACATTGTCGATCAGAAAATGATACTGATAACCAGTGTACTGTAATTCCCCATCTTCGGATGGCTGCACTTCACAATTAATAACCATTAAGGAAACATGTCCTATGCGCCACTGACCTGATTTAGATCAATAAGAAGAGTGTTGTTAGGAAGCGAACTCATATGATACGAAATATTAATTTAGAAGTTTGACAAAGCATATATGTTGGTTGTACAATGCTTTTAAAAACTGGAATTTTAGCCTAAGTCAGAAGAGATATAAAAGATTAAATCTGTTTTTGGATCCTAAATAATTGTCTTTTGTTTTTTATCCCTAAAAATACCAAAAGTTATGTGTTTTCAGTTAGGTATATTTTTTACTATATAAAAAGAGTGACCAAAATCAGAGATTTATATAGGGTCAAGGTGATTGTTGATAGGAGCTGTAGTCGTTTCCTCCTTACCGGTGGGGCAAGGTGAATGTTGATGGGAGCTGTCTGGGCAAGGACAGGTGTATCAGGTTTGGTGGTTTAATCAGGGATACTATGGGAACCTGGACATAGGGCTTTTCTGGGTTTGCAGGTCACATCATGATCCTCCAGGCTGAGTTGTTCGCTATTTGGAGATGATTGACCTTGGTGCGGAACCTTGGCTTTTTTGGAAGGTGAATTGTGAACCAGATTCCTTACACGCGGTGACTCTTCTAATGAATATGGATGTGCAATGTTTCCATCTTTATGCTGCTTTTTTTGGTGATATCAGGGATCGGCACTCGGGGAATTGGGAAGTTCAGATTATTCATATTCTTCGTGAAGCCAATTTCAGTGCTGATGCATTGGTCAAATGGGAATCCAGTCACAACAATGCTTTTAATATCTGGGATTCTCCACCAGATTTCGTGGATCTTGCGAGACTTGCAGGCTCTCTGAGTGGTTCATCTCTGTTAGTTTCTGTTTTCTTTCGTGTTTTTCTTCTTAACATGTAACCAAAATATAGGGACTAAAGCAAACAAAAGCATTATCAGCAGAGACTAAAAGCATATTTAAAATTTTAAACCAAATATAAATGTACAAATGCTTGCTAATAAAGAATGAAATAGGGATATTTTCCTCAGTACTTCAAAATATCTTCTGGGAAGATAAATATGTGTTGATCATTTGTACTTAAAATTGTAGTGCTAGGTCAGAGATGATGTCTACCTAATCTTAATCACTTCAAAATACAAATAAACAAGAATAACATACCTGATTCAATACCAATCCAAAGAGCATCAACTCTTGCAATTTTAGGACCCTCGAAGATGAATTCATCAACAGAACCTCTTTGGAAATGAAGCATCTCAACATGAGTTATATCCCCTGATTCTGTAGAATGATCCATCATCGAACTCGCAGGTATCCTCTGCAATATGGAATTTCCATTTTCATCTGGTTGAGCTTTATTCATTGCCGCCTTCTTTCCTTTCAGAACTTACAATAGTTATTAATAGTATGTTTGTCTTAATTATATTGTTTAATCCCAGTTTGAGCCAGCTCCAAGGAGGGGAGAGCCGGACGTAACCCGGAGAACACCCGATTACTTCCTATGATACAACTCTGGTTGAGTCGCTGTTCACCAGCATCAACTACTGCCTTGCATTTCGAAGTTGGGCTTTGTTGGATGTGTTAATTACTTGTTATAATTGAGTACAAGAAGCTGAGGAGCAGGTGATACTAATTAGTACCATTCCAACATGCAATGTATTAATTTTATTGTTTCTCCTAATTTCCTTTTTGTATTGACTTGTACCTATCTTCACCTTTCTATTCTCAATTTAGGATTCTTGTTATGGGGATGGGTCTTTGTAGATGGTTTCTGATGGATGCTTTATATATTTTTTTGAGAATATGTTCTGATAGGAACTCCTTTTCTCTTGCTTTTACGTAGTATTTTTTTCTTCTTTTTCAAATACTTTTATTAATACAATTATCTTTGATTGTTTCTTGACATGCATCTCGCTGCTCGCAAATGTTTGGAGATGAAAATAATGTTTTCTTCCTATATTGATTGGTATGTGACTTTTTTTTATAATAAAAAATGTATTAAAGAGAGTACTAGGGGTATTCAACCTAAATACAAGAGAGTCAACAATATTGGATAATACAAATGCACTATGCCGAAAGCCTCAATCCTAATGACTAATGCGTTATGGGCCAACCATAAAGGCTGAATGGTCGTTATCTTTAAAAGCATCCCATCTCTACATTGGTTTTTTGATTAAAAAAGGTGCCTAAAAATATTGTAATTCTCAATTTAGTATATGTAAGTTTAATGGTATAAATGTATCTAAGATCATGCTGTTCGATCACACAATTACTCCAGAAATTATGCTACTCTTCAAAAAAAGAAACTCTTGGATCAGCTATAAGTTTGCTGGATGGGAATAAATCTGCAATACAAAGGTTCCATTCTGTTATCAACTTAATGATATTCTCAGGTTCCTTTTAGCGGAAGTTAAACTTTTCATTAATTAGAATGAAACAAAAATTCCCTAAAGCTTGAGCATGTGAATTTGTAAAGAGAAGTTACTAATTACCAAATAAGATGTGAAAAAAGTCCAACTTTACATTATACAACGTTGATGCTTTTAAGTTACACTAAGTTTAAAAATTGATCAACTTCACAAGAGGCAAAGTTTAAGTACAATATTACATATCAGTTGGTAACCTCAGACCAGCTTTTATAGGCTTAAATGCAGCCAACACCACAGAAATCTTACATGCAAGAAATCCCATCATTCCAAATATGAGATCATTTGGTGTTACTTGAAGGTCTCCTGAGCTATACCTCACTACAAATACAGCAAAGCCTACAGCCAAAGCCACACTTGCTATTGGCTCCTTCAATCCTCCGAATAATGCTCCTCCCTTGTTACCTGTGATTAATTCTGAAGCTGGCAATGCATCCACAGATCTCTGCAACAACAGCAGATACACGAAGCCACCAATCCCACCGATCAAGAAAGCAAACCCAGTGTTTCCCCCAGCTAAGAAGGAAGTAACTGATGTACCAAAAAATATCAGCATAACATCATAAAATAGTAATGAGAACTTCAAATCTGCATATTCTCTCATGCTCTCTTCATTTGAGATCTTTGGACTTGAGAACAAAGTACTGTTATCGAGTCCTTTGTCGAAGAAGCTGACGGGATCAATCTGTTCCAGCTCACTCACATGACTATGCCTTAGTTCTAACATGGAGAGATCACTTCCTTCACCAAGCAACACATTGTCGATCAGAAAATGATACTGATAACCAGTGTACTGTAATTCCCCATCTTCGGATGGCTGCACTTCACAATTAATAACCATTAAGGAAACATGTCCTATGCGCCACTGACCTGATTTAGATCAATAAGAAGAGTGTTGTTAGGAAGCGAACTCATATGATACGAAATATTAATTTAGAAGTTTGACAAAGCATATATGTTGGTTGTACAATGCTTTTAAAAACTGGAATTTTAGCCTAAGTCAGAAGAGATATAAAAGATTAAATCTGTTTTTGGATCCTAAATAATTGTCTTTTGTTTTTTATCCCTAAAAATACCAAAAGTTATGTGTTTTCAGTTAGGTATATTTTTTACTATATAAAAAGAGTGACCAAAATCAGAGATTTATATAGGGTCAAGGTGATTGTTGATAGGAGCTGTAGTCGTTTCCTCCTTACCGGTGGGGCAAGGTGAATGTTGATGGGAGCTGTCTGGGCAAGGACAGGTGTATCAGGTTTGGTGGTTTAATCAGGGATACTATGGGAACCTGGACATAGGGCTTTTCTGGGTTTGCAGGTCACATCATGATCCTCCAGGCTGAGTTGTTCGCTATTTGGAGATGATTGACCTTGGTGCGGAACCTTGGCTTTTTTGGAAGGTGAATTGTGAACCAGATTCCTTACACGCGGTGACTCTTCTAATGAATATGGATGTGCAATGTTTCCATCTTTATGCTGCTTTTTTTGGTGATATCAGGGATCGGCACTCGGGGAATTGGGAAGTTCAGATTATTCATATTCTTCGTGAAGCCAATTTCAGTGCTGATGCATTGGTCAAATGGGAATCCAGTCACAACAATGCTTTTAATATCTGGGATTCTCCACCAGATTTCGTGGATCTTGCGAGACTTGCAGGCTCTCTGAGTGGTTCATCTCTGTTAGTTTCTGTTTTCTTTCGTGTTTTTCTTCTTAACATGTAACCAAAATATAGGGACTAAAGCAAACAAAAGCATTATCAGCAGAGACTAAAAGCATATTTAAAATTTTAAACCAAATATAAATGTACAAATGCTTGCTAATAAAGAATGAAATAGGGATATTTTCCTCAGTACTTCAAAATATCTTCTGGGAAGATAAATATGTGTTGATCATTTGTACTTAAAATTGTAGTGCTAGGTCAGAGATGATGTCTACCTAATCTTAATCACTTCAAAATACAAATAAACAAGAATAACATACCTGATTCAATACCAATCCAAAGAGCATCAACTCTTGCAATTTTAGGACCCTCGAAGATGAATTCATCAACAGAACCTCTTTGGAAATGAAGCATCTCAACATGAGTTATATCCCCTGATTCTGTAGAATGATCCATCATCGAACTCGCAGGTATCCTCTGCAATATGGAATTTCCATTTTCATCTATCAAGCATAGGAGAATTCCAGCACTGTTGTCACTTATACTAGAGCCATATATGTTGCTGGTACCTAACTTGACCCTGAATAAAGATTTTGATCTATCCTCTTTTAAAAATGAAGAAATGTTTTCTAGTGATGTATTTGTGTACACTTTCACTTCAGAGGATGGCAGAAGACGTGAAGGCCTCACGTAGCTCTGAAAATCTGTGACACAAAGCACTTTGTCATCAGGATTCAGGAACAATAGAGATTGATGACTAAATTAAAAGCTTATGCAAGACCAAAGTACATCATTGGAATATTCATGGCAAAAGACTCTAATGCTCATACGTTGTTCGGTTGATAACCCTTTTCCCTCACCCCATTTTGTGGGAAAATAGAAACAAGAAAAAGAGAACCATTGCACATGAAGGGAAAATAAATGACCCAGGTCTTGTATTCTAATACAGAAGTGTGTGATAAGATCATAAGAACATAAGGAAGCTAAAAAAACGGGCAACCACAAATTAGGATAATGATGTAATGAAGTCAGATCAACCCTATAAATTAGAAAGTGGCGTGCTTTAAAAAATGAAAGCAAACCAGGCTACTAATCATTGTACCCTACAAAAACTGATTAGTTTTGTCATCCCTTAGGCCATGGAAACAGCTTCCCAAGTGTGTGACTCGGCTTAAAATCAAGAAAGTAAAATTCAGGCTTCTCAAGTACCATAACTTAAAATTTTCAAGTTTTACATAAATTACCTTGTTGACACACAAACCACATGATGTCATAACATTATTAGACACTCAAAGTCAACCAACTAGATGTGATTTGCCAATCCTTGCAATTATATGCAGCATCGAAAAATTGAAAGTCTTGATTAATATATCACCCCACAAAAGCAAATAATATAAGTATAAATGTATAATCATGATCATTGAATTTTCTAAGAATTGATCAGCTAGCAGAGTATACAATATCAAGAACAATTGTTAAGATATTGTTAAAGTAGGAAACAATGAAGCCCCAGAGATAAGGACAGACATATTGAATAGCATAGAGTAGTGTGAGAACTATTATTTTTTTGCTCTTGGAGCACCTAAGAATCTCTATGGCAACCAGCATCTATCATCTAAAATCAATCTAACCTAATTAGTAACTACAATTGGCTGAATTTCTGAAACCCAATTCCTAGTATCAGAGTCTACATGCTTCCAAATTCCTATTCCATTAATTACAAAAAAAGTTCCAAAACGTTCAAATATTCAATCAATCCCATGGAAAACAGGTAAACAAAAACAACAAAATTCATTTGAACAAATCTCTAAGAGTCCAAAAAAGTTAAAGATTTTTAATAGTATCCTTCGAAAATATTAAGTGGGCACCTTGGAAATCAGTAGAAGATTGTTTAGCTCGAATAGCAAAGCGTAAAGGGCACTTTAGGGTTTTTGTTGGATGAATAGGTGAAGAGGTTATTTTATGAATTCTCATATTCCTTGTGTAAACATGACCCATGCCCATTGAAATTGAAGGTATGATACTCCTCACAGGAATCACCTCCATAGTTCCACACACTGGAATGGAATTGCAATAACTCAAGTCCCAAAATTTGAAACAATGAAAAATACGTTAATAAAATAAAAGAAAATGAGAAACAAAAATAAGAAGTAGCGTTTGTAGTCCAACGGTTAGGATAATTGCCTTCCAAGCAATAGACCCGGGTTCGACTCCCGGCAAACGCAATTGTTTTTATTTATTTTTGCTTATGGCATCATTGTTTTCTTTATTTCATTTTAGCCCTTCAAGATACCTGTAATATAATTTTCATTATTCATTTTGTCTGTTTATTATGATGTTACCAACAGACTAGTTATTTCTAGCATGCTTAAGGGATTTAACTATGTAATATTTTTGTGGGGCTATTTTTCCTGTTTTTTTATAACTATCATTTGGTTTTATTTGTAAATACATTGACTGAGAAGAAAGAAACACGCTAATAAAGAGAAAGAAAAAATGAGAAGATTTTTAGATTGTTTGGTATGAGAGAAAAAAGAAAGAGAAGAAAAATAGTGAAATGATATTATCTTTTAAAAGACAAAACTACCCTTAAATGATAAAGAATAGAGAAATAATTTTTGTGCTCTTACCTGTTTTTTATCTTCTCCATCCATTTGTTCTCCTCATCCAACAAGAAAAGGATATGATGCTTGTTTACCAAAAAACAATTCTATTATGATGTAGAGAAATTTATATTCTATAAATAATTAAATGTAAATGTATTACCTTATTTAAATGTAGATATATTTAAGATCTTGTAATATATTATACATTTAAATAGACTAACATACTAGAGTTTTAAATATATAAAACATGGATTTTGGAAAATCTTTAAATAGATACATACGTCAAACTCACCTTTTTATATGTTGTATAAATTTGTCATGTTTAAGACAATCTCACATCGTTTGTTTCTACCCTTAATTAGGACAAAAGAATGAAGGTGATAGACCCTAGAAAAATAAATCAAAAGAGTATTTTAATCCTTTTGTTTTTATTTTTTGTGGTTATTATCTCTATGATTAAATAGGTAGTTCTTCTTTAAAAATAGTGTAATCAATTATAAGAAAAAAAATAATACAATGTAAAGCTTATACAATACCCATCCAGGAAATTTAATTAACGATAATTAATAAGAATGTTATCACTCTTTGTTTCTCATTTTTCTTTTTTCAAACTTCTTTAAACTTTCTTTCATATACTTCTTGATTTAGAGTTTCATCCATGGCTCATACCACACTTTAACAATTACAATATTTAAACTCATTTCTGTAAGGATATGACTAAAATTATTATTAAATAAACCAACCTTCATAATATCACTTTGTTTATAAAAATTAAAAAATAATAATAACAAATTTCATAATATTCACAACATTCATCCACGTTGAAAAGGCGCCCTTAATAAATAAAAAATAAGATTAACATTAAAACTGCTTAGCATCTCATGCAAAAATATTTCTTCTGAATTTAAAAGTATTCAAATAATAATTTATATTGTATATTATATATAAAATCAAAATATGATGTACTACCATTATCATATAATTTTTACTTTCTTATTTTGTCCTTAATATTTTTAATTTTTACTATAAAATCATATAAACTTATATAACTATCATTAACGCATCTCACCTTAAATTGGATACTATAAAAAATTATAATATAAAATATATTTTTATTCTCTAAAATAAAATATATACAAACCAAATACTTAATAAAAATACATAATATTATAATGTATGAATATAGTCTATATGTCTGTCAAAGTGCTAGTGATAATAAATATAAAAGATTATTTAATATATTATCTTAAATGTCTAATCAGTTTGAATTTTGGTATACACGTATGCAATCCTTATCCAGACTTTAATTCTTGTACCCAGTTAGGGACTTAACGGCAAAGAGTAATAAATATATAGTTAAAAGGAATTTTGTGGCCTGTCTTTTTCTCCTCCCATCATTTTCATCCTTAGATGGCATACAATAGGAAATCAAAGAGAGAGAAAATATGAAGGGTTAATTTCGATGTTGGATTTTGGAGAAGAATACAGAAAAAAAGAAGGTTTATGAGTCATAAAATGGGACCACATATATTGTCCCATAGTTTGTATCACTCCATGTGTGAGCTTATGATTGGTCAGAAAAATACTTAAATATTTTTTTTGACCAATCACAAGTTCATAACATTTAGAGTGACACAACCTGTGGGAACAGCAGATGTGTACCCCATAAAATACAATTGTGAAATGAGCCTCAAGTTTCCTTATTTCATTCTTTCGTTCCAAAATTCAACTTTCAAACAAACTTTAAGTAAAAAGTAAGTACGGGAAATAACATGACAAATAATATACGAGTGAAGAAACTATTGGATAATATAAAATAACACTTTTATTACTATAAGTGAGGCTTATTATTTGTATGGAGGGATAAATTTGTAAAGTTTGCACTGACTTTATTTGGTTGATAAAGAAGAAAAAAAAAAGAGAGAAAGAAAGAGGTGAGAAAGAGAAGGATGATATATATAATATATTTTTGAGATGTTTAATATAAGAGAAGAATAAGAGAAAATGAATAGAAATATATTTTTTCTCTTTCTCTTTTGTTTGGTAGGTAAAAAATGAGAAGAGAGAAATAATGTTATGGTTCAAATGACAAAAATGTCTCTATATTAAAAATGAAGAGAAAATTATTGTTTTATTATTAATTAAAAATAAATGTTATAATTTTAAATTAATGTTTTGATATATATTTAATTATAATATCAATTAACTTGATATTTTTTATATTCAAAAGAAACTTATGTATATTAGTATTATTTAAAACCAATAAATAGAGAAAATAAACAAAATTGGAGGACATTTTTTATTTCATCAAAAAATTCACTTTCTCTCCAAAGTTAGAGAGAAATCATTATGGTGGATCTCACCCACTTTTTATTTTCTTCTCTTTTTCTCTCTTCTCAATCAAAGGAGAAAAATATTATATTTTTCTTCATTTTCTCTTTCACCATTTTCTCTCCACTCTATTTCACCTCAAACAAAGAGAGGGCGAAAGGAATAAGAAGTAGAGAAGGAAAGATTTAGAAATAAAATATTAAATTATCAAAAGTTCTAAAACTGAGAGAATAAATATGAAGAAAGTGAGAAAGAACTACACTGTAAAATTTATATAAATAGTTAAGTACAACGTTTTATGCCACAAATGGTTGACAAAATATATTCGTTAGGATAAGCAGAACGGCAATAAATTTCTCCATCTTAGGTGATATCACTTAATCTTACTCGATTGTGATGCAATACAATATTCACACTCTAAGAATTATTGCCTAAATCACACACTAATTCATTATATTATTAACCATAACATCCATAATAAAAAAGTACTATATGAGATATTTACTATATGGTAATCGTTCTAGAATTATTACATCTACACGTAAGATTATTATCATTATGTCTGATTATTGTTACTTTAAAATACCACAAAAATAAAGATGTAAAAGGTGATCGAAAATGCTTTGGTAGATAAATATAAAAAGAAATTGAGAAAATGTGTCTCAACTTATGCATTTTGTGAAGAGCTCATAAGCTCTATCTGTAATGCCCCGAAAAATACTTCTCAAAAACATTGCGGAAAAATGGGTAAATTTTTTTTTGAATAAAGAGATTGTATAAAATTGTTTCCTTTTTAAAACCTTCCTTTTCCGGAACATCACTTTAAGTAACTCAAATGCGGAAAATCAACTTATCGTTATCGAATGATAACTTAACCTGATTCACAATTTCCTGAATAACACAATGCATATAAACGGTTAAGTCATCTTTAGTTCATACAAACTAAATCAACAAAGGCGGAAACTACATCGCCACTAACATATACAAAATCACCAAATACACAGCCCCCATCAAAAACAAACAAAAGGACATCGACTGGCCCCCAAGCTGACTCAGAAGATTCCAGG
>NC_032020.1:11555841-11556153 GCF_001865875.1 Lupinus angustifolius
CCGAAAAGCAAGCAATAGAAAAGAAGAGAAATAGAGAGAGTAAGACATCTAATGAACGTAAATTCATTGACGGCGTGGACTTACTCAGAATATTACACTCAGACATAAAATATATTTAAACATATAATTCATCATTTATCATAAACATCATGAAGTAATACATAACTTACCATTTATTTCAACGTTACAAATATATCAAATAATATAATCAGCATTATACTCATAATCAATCACATACATAAACATAGGAATACACCATACTTGTAACTCACATGTGGGAATTTACTTCCACAATGATAATGTATGCATGAT
>NC_032020.1:11556253-11561845 GCF_001865875.1 Lupinus angustifolius
AAAATATTTTCATAAGTTCAAGAACATCCTCATTTTCGGTTTTGAGGAGAAAGTGAGTTAGAAAGTGTTTTAGAAAATTTCAACGGTTGAATATGTTCTTGACATGCTCATGAACATCATACTTAAATCTCATCAACATCCATTGGTTGAATGTTGAGAGATCAAGGTTTGAAGATGGAAGAAACATAGGAGAAAATGAGAGAAAAATGAAGAGATGTTTTACCTTCTCTTAGAAAACTTTGCAAATGAAAGAGTGTAAGAGTGAGAAGTGAAGTGTGAGGGTTAAAGGGGAGAGGGAAATCTGATTTTCCTCCTAGGAAATCATGAAAATCTCCTAGGGTGGCTCTCCTAGGGTGGCTAATGGTGAGATTGAGTGATGTGAGGTTTGCTTTATGGAAAGGCAAATCTCACATCCCAATATGAAATGACCACTTCGCGGACACGTGCGATAAACATGCTCGATTATTATCGGCTAATACCCGATCGGATATTATAAATCGCCCGATCGTAATATCCGATTAGAATTTCGGATTTCGGCATTCCGAGTGAAAAATATTTAGAAAATAGGTATGGGTGTATTCAGGGTCTATATTGACTCGAAATGAAATTACGAAGCGAACGGTGCGATCAGAATTTGATTCTGAGTTACGAAACTCAAAAACCACTTTTTGAGCCGTACTGGGTGGGTTTTCGGCCCCGACAGTGGTTCAGAACCGATTGTCTCCGAAAATTACCAAAATTTACCACAAAATAGGAAATAAAATTTCAAGACTAAAACTCAACTAGAGTTTCGTCTAATTCTTTACCGAAAATTCCCAGAAATTCATTTTCGAATATATAATTAATAAAAATATTAATAAAATCTTATAATTCCAAATCGTAAAATTCGCGGTTTTACATTATCTATATGTCTAACAACTTAAATGGTCATAAAGGTAAAGGTTAAAATCATATGTGATACAAAAAATGAATGTCCAACTGAAATGCAAGCAAAAATTATACTGACTTGTGTGAGATGTATGTGATAAATTCTAGTTATAATTGCAACAGAGAATAAGAAAAAAAAAACTAGAAAAATTATACTGAATACTTCATTCATGTCTTTCATCTCTTTAAAGTTCAGATTAAATACTATAATGAGAGTTTATGGTTTCCTACTATGGGCTCACACTGGGAGGTCCATTTCATTTAGACAATTTAAACATAATATTTAATTATCCTCATAATCTGTTAACCATTTAGATTTCTGCTTCAGCCTAATGGGCTTGTTGGGCTGGTCTCCTCCACTATCAGCAAGTGTGTCTGTAACATTGCCTAGTCCTGCAACACTAACCTTGTCCTCAAGGTTAAATGGAGTAGAGAGTGGGCCTTGGTCCAATTGATGACCGTTTGAATGAGGTCTCATGTGCCTCGGGACCGTGCAGATTGAATGAATGGGTTGGCATGTGAAATTGGGTTTAACATTGCGTCAACCGAGGGTGCAGTAGGTGCATTAATTGCTGGAGAAGTGTAATTAGACACCCAAGGTGTTAAAGTGTTAGCTTTATTTTCTTGGGATCGTGTATGCCCATGTGAAGACACGAAACTCGAGACTGTGCTGGAGCAAGGTGGCAGTGCATCTAACGTCGGAGAGTGAGTTTTTGAATCCAAGGGTGTATGGGAAACCAGCTCTTTGGTACTTGCTGAACGGTCATAAGTGGGGAGATTAATATCTCCTTTAGTCACTAGATCCGTTGCTCATAAGGCAATCTTTCTTCTTCCCATTTTCTTCCAACTTTTCTTCATCTTCGACATCCTCATTCAAAGCCAAGGGAGGATCTAAATCTTGGAACACTGCTGGAAGCTCTTGACGGTGGACATGAGGATCACCGTAAAACCTCTTAACTAAACACACATGAAAGATAAATGGATCTTCGCCGTGGCCGGAAGAGAGAGCTCGTATGCAACCTGTCCAATGCGGTGGAACACCTTGAAGGGGCCATAAAAACGATGACTCAGCTTGTGGGACAGACAACGAAACACCATTGACTTCCGGTAAGGTTAAAGACGAAGCAAAACCCATTCATTTTCTTTGAAGGTAATATCACTTCTACCGGAGTCGGCTTGTGCCTTCATCCTTTGTTGTGCCTTTTGAAGGTATTTATTTAAAGTTGCTAACATTGTAGCTCTGTTTTGAAGAATCTCAGCCACCGAGTTGTTAGCTGAAGGTCGTGGAAGATGATCTTTTAAGCTCAGTGGTGGTCTACCATATAGTGCCTCAAACGAAGAAAGGTCAAGAGAGGTATGGTGACTTGTATTATACCAATACTCTGCTAAAGGTAAATGGCCGAACCATTTCCAAGGATACACCCCTGTGAAGTACCGAAGATATGTTTGAAGGTAGCGATTGACTACTTTGGTTTGTCCGTCCGTCTGGGGGTGGTAAGTTGTGCTATAACAAAGTTGAGTGCCTAACAATTTGAATATTTCTTTCCAAAAAGAACTTAGAAATATTTTGTCTCTGTCTGACATGATTGTTTTAGGAATTCCATGTAGCTTACAAATATCATCAAGGAAGTTTCTGACCAATGATGTTGCGGTGAACCGAGTGGGTAGTGCTATGAAGTGAGCATATTTGGTCAACCGATCTACAATCGCCCAAATGACAGTGTGGTCGTGGGAAACATGTAAATGAGTTATAAAATTCATAGATAAGTCTTCCTAAACCTTGTCCGGAATCAGTAACGGTTGTAATAAGCCTTTGGGTTCTGAGGACTGTATTTGTTATATTGACATGTGGTGCAATGCCGAATAAAAAGTTTGACATCCTTAGCCACACCCGCCTAGTAGCAAGATGCAGTGATTCAGCTTAGTGTTGCCTTCCATTCGGAGTGTCCTGCCGATGGGGTGAAATGGAATTCCCTCAATAGTGCGAGACGCAATTCGACCACATCAGGTATAAAATTTTTATTCTCATAAAACAACAGTCCATGAGAACAATTAAACCGTGCATTTTCCGATTGTGTGGTCTGGTATTTCTGAATGAGAATTTGTCCTTCGTTGGTTGTGTAGTAAACCCGTAACTAGGCAATGAGGTCTGGAACAGGAGATGAGAGTGCTGAAAACACAAGTGTATCATCACTATGGTAGCGGGAGAGAGCATCAACAACCCTATTAGAGGTACATGTTCTGTACTTTATGTCATAATGAAAACCAATCAATTTTGTTGCCCTTTTTTTTGTTTGAATGTGTGAAACCCTTGAGTCATTAGATGCTTGAGGCTCTGCTGATATGTATATATATTAAATTTTCGGTCGATGAGGTATTGACGCCATTTTTTGACAGGTTCTGGGATGGCGAACATTTATCGGACATACATGGATTGCTAAAAAAAAGTGATTGGGTGACCCCGCTTATGATAGAACATCACCTATTGCAATTGCCGAAGCATCAGTCTCAACATCAAACACATGGGAGAAGTCCGGCAAGACTAACACTGAAGTATTTGTCATAGCTTGTTTTAATGTTGTTGTATCAGCCATTGTAGACCATGTAATAGATTTATGCTTAAGCAAATCGGTGAGAGGAACGACAAGAATGGCGTAGGCTTTAACAAATTTTCGGTAGAACCTGTTGAGCCCTAAAAACCCTCCGAGTGTCGTGAGTGAATGGGGTTGTGGCCACTCCACCATTGCCCAAATTTTATCTGGATCTGGCTCAACACCTTTTTCAGAAATTATGTGACCTAAATAACTAACCGAGGGTACACCAAAGACACATTTTGATAACTTCGCATAAAATTGGTTAGATATTAATAGGTCCATAATAGTTTGTAAATGCAAAGTATGATCTTCCAAACAGGAACTGTATATCAGTATATCATGAAGAAAAAAACTAATACAAACTTACGTAAATATGGTCGTAGTAAGTCGTTCATAGCTGCCTGAAAGGTGGATTGTGCGTTAGTGAGCCCAAACGGCATCACTAGAAACTCATAGTGTCCGTCAAAGGTACGGAAAGCTGTTTTGTGGGTATCGTTCGGGTGAACCCGAATCTGATGATAGCCCAACCTCAGATCGATCTTCGAAAAGATCATTGCTCCCCGCAATTCATCCAATAACTCATCAATTGTTGGTATTGGAAAATGATCACGCACACTGATAGAATTGAGTGCGTGGTAATCAACACAGAACCGCCAAATGCCATCTTTCTTTTTGACCAACAAGACTGGGGAGGAGAAGGGACTTGTGTTAGGTGTAACAATACCCTCATCAAGCATCTCTTGTAACATTTTTGACATAGCCTCTTTTTAGGAGTATGGGTAGCGGTATGGTTTTTGGGATATGGGGGCTGTCCAGGGTAGTAGTTGAATGTGATGGTCATGATGTCCTTTAGGGGGTAAGTCGTAGGGTTGTTGGAAAAAATTTCATAATGAGTTAGGATTAGTTCTAGTTGAGGAGGGATGGGCGTGTGGTCCTGTGATATGGTGTGTGGGTAGGTCTCTAAGGGAAGGAATTGGATTGTATGTAATGAGGCTATGGCATCCATGTGGATCAATCTGGAGATTTGGTGAAAAGTAGAGGGTTGGAGTGTAAAATGAGAGTCACCTTTAAGAGTAATAGAGTTCTCCCCAACTGAGAATGTCATGGAGGGGACATGATGACAACCTCTAGGGGCTGCCTTAGATTTAAGGATCGTTTAGCTTGATACTTTAGGACTTTTGGAGTCCAAATTCGTTTTTGTGAAATTAGGGTAATATTAGGGTTTGTTTTGCGCGTGAGGCAGGTTGTATGAGTTGTAGGTTAAGGTTGAATGTGGAAAAGAAGGGAAGGGGAGAAGCGCCACAAGCAAGGATGCTTGATAAGCTATGGAGTTCGCCACAAGCAAGGATGCTTGATGAGAACAATAATGGTGGCCACGACCAACCTAGGTTTAGGAGCACTCTCAACTAAACAAAAACACAAAGGTTTAACTCAAATTCAACTTAACTTTATTAATGACAATTCAATTACATAAATAGGCAATCTGAATGTCTTGGACTGAAATAAAAGACTAAGTCCTAATTAGCTTGCATAATAGAAAATCCTAATTAAAACTTAGGCTAAAAATAAATATAAAATAATAATGTAATTCCTAATTAAATCAAGTAGATAAGATCTTAAATAATGTAATTTTGTTGAGATATTTGTTGGCTGAGTTGTTGATGCCTTGACCAAGTCTTGATCTATTTGAAGATTCACAAGCCTCTTTTGATTTCAAAATCCCCACAATTTGGAGAAGATAAGATAGTGAACCAAGTCCTTTGCCAAATTCAAATTTCTAAAACAAACCTATCTTCTTTTAAATTCGTTTTCCCTCCATGCTTTATCTCCTTGTTTGTCTTAGAGATAAAGTGCCTTACGTGTCTCCTTCCTTGAAATGATCATGCCTTGACTTCCATTTGCCCTAGCCACATGAAAGGCTTACCCTTGAACCTAAGTAAACTACTTGGTCATGAATATGGACCAATGTTACAAATAATTCTCAACCCATATTACATGAATTAAATACTAAAAATACTTGAATGAAAATAAACCTAAGACTATATGAGAATGCAATCTCATTTATTTGAAT
>NC_032020.1:11561945-11562583 GCF_001865875.1 Lupinus angustifolius
AGCTTGTTATGCACATCTCTATTATAAGAATGAGGTACAAACCTCCTTCTCATTGCTCTCTTCATTTCAGCCCATGTATCAATGGCTACATCCCCACATCTCACTCTATCCTTTTGGTGTTGATCCCACCAAACCATTGCATACTCTTGAAATTCAAGGGCTGCCACCTTGACTTTCTTTGCCTCTGAATAGTTGTGACAATTGAAGACTTGTTCCATCTTCAATTCCCATGATAAATATGCCTCTGGATCACTCATCCCCAAGAAAGTAGGGACTTTGATCTTAACACCATCCAGATCTCCTCTATGCTCACGGTTTGGGCTTCTATTTGCACCCTCTCTTTGCCTTATATGTCCACGGATTGGACTAGCATGACCACGGCTAGGGCTGCCATGGTTGTGCTCTCCATGTCTCCTTCTGTGGCCACGGTTTGTTCCATCTTGGCCACGACTGCCATGTCTCCTTTCACTATCATAGACACTTGAAGAATTGTGTCTATCCTCATATCTCGGCCTCTCCTCTCTCCTATGCCTCCTTCTTCTTCTTTAATGGTTTTGATTGCCATGATTTTGCTCATCCAGCCTTCTATCATAATGGATCCTCAACTCCTCCAATTGTTGTTGAAGAGTTTGGAATTG
>NC_032020.1:11562683-11597801 GCF_001865875.1 Lupinus angustifolius
CAACCCATATTACATGAATTAAATACTAAAAATACTTGAATGAAAATAAACCTAAGACTATATGAGAATGCAATCTCATTTATTTGAATAAATGAAAATAAAATAAACCTAAGTAGAAAGTGACCTAAGGACATAAATGTCCTCCTCACATACCCTCTCTTGGGTCAATTGTGTCCTTTGAGACTTTAAGGACCCTTGCCTTAGCAATTTATTATTTACAAAAAATTGTTTTTGTTTTTTATTATTTTGGTGTCTGACAAGAGTTTGTCATGCTCCTACGTATCCCTGGATGCAATAGGGAAATCAAGACTATATAGTTCTTGGTAGAAAATGGTTGATGTGTTGGATTGATTTTATTTATAAAAAGTTGTTTGAGAAACTTGTAAGATGGTTGGAAGTAGACAGGGTTAAAAAGGACGATAAAATTTACCCTATATTATTTTACCCTCATAAAAAAAAAGAGGTAGTACGACAACCACTCACCGCTTTTAATTAAATAGGATAATTGGATTAGGGCTTGCTTTATATTGTATTATTCATATTAGCGAGAAAGAAGAGGCAGTATGCAGCCGCTCACCACCTTCTTACTAACATGTTAATAAAATAATACTGAAGTTGATATTTCTTCTCTAACCTTAGAACTAAAATATGTTTTTTCCGTTTAATTAATTTTATAAAAAATCTATCATTTCAAAGATTTATACCATAAAATAATAATGATTATGACACTTGATTCACGCATTAAATATAATTTCAAAAAGATTGAATTTATTTATTGATGTTTCAAATAATTATAGCACATTAATCACTAACGGCTTTTTCGATATTTACAAGGATGATATTAATGAATAGATGATTGTTTATTTTGAAATTATCAAAAGGAATCTTTCATTAAAATTAGGGTAAGAATTTTAAAAGACAAGGATGACACTGACCATCTACCCGTCATTTCTATTATCATAGAAAGAAGAGGCAGTATGACAACCGCTCACCGCTAATCTATTTGAAGGGAAAGGAAGATATGGCTCAACTCATTCACCGATCTCCCAAATTCTCACCTTAACTCTATTTTTACGCTCGAGTAAAAATAGAATCATTGATAAAGATATTCATATTTTGTTATTTTTATGATGATTATTTTTATTATTCACAAATTTGCCTCAATTTGTAATTGAAGATGGGTAATAGTAAGTCTTGGCTTTGAGGGTGTTCATCAAGTTTTCCCTGCTTTTTGCACAGAATACCTAGTGTAGGTAACTGTCGAGAATTCTCTCATTTTATTATGATCTTGAGTCGCTCTTTTAGGTTTTCGACCCAACATCACTCTCCTTTTCCTAGATTTCCCATATGGTTTTTCAACCTAGCTCTCATTTTTCTGTAGTTGTATTTTTTAGAACACCCTCATGTGCTTGTGTCTTGATAGAAAGCCGAAGACTTGAACTATATGTATGAAGTCATTTTTGAAGTTGTTTTGAAGAGGGTTCTTGAATGTGATAACTTTAGACCTTCCCTGCTTAGTTGAGGGTTCATGATTTTTTTTAATTGAATCAACTTATATACCAAGAAGCAACTTCATTACTGACATAGTTTTGAGCTTCTAGTCACCTTCCACTAGAAAATCAGGATCAACCCAAAAAACTGCCCTAGTGTGAGATATCAGGACTCATCCTTCTGTTGAAATTATTCTGATGTATCATGAATCATCTTGCCTCAGTTTGAGAGGTTTTCACTCTTCCTTTTCTTTAGTGCTCCTTATCTCATGCATACTCTTCAAAAAGAAATACTAAAAACAATGATCATGCAAAGTTGGTTAGTGTTTGTGCTATGGATGAGGATAGTGATGAGAAGATTGAATTTTATGTGGGTTGTGAGTGTTAAGGGGTTGTTGATAATGATAATGGTGATGGTAATGAGAAGATTAAATTTGATGTGGGTTTTGAGTTTTAAGGTGTTGTTGATAATGGTGATGATGAGAGATAATGGATCTTAGTCATATAAATTAAAGATGAGATATTTTATCAAAATTTTGTGAGATTTAATGGAGTCAGCGTTTCTCTGCTCTAATGTGTACCTTGGACAAATCAAATCTTTGACACGGACTTTCTTAAGGTTGTATTGTGGTATGGCTATGGGTTTTCGAAATAAAAGGATATAAGGCTCAAATATGTGTTTCATGTGCCCAGTTCTCCTTACTCCTTTCTCATTGTCCTATTTTCAACCGTTTCCCGACATGACATTCAATTACTAGGATTTTATTTGGATTTTTGTGATGGAATGGGTGAAGACATGAGTTAAAGGTGATAGTCTTTCCCAATATGATATGAATAGTTCCTTCAACAATCATTGACGATGTATTTAATTTGCCCTAACTTTGTCTGAGATTTTCATTGAAGATTCTCAACAGGCTTTTTTGTATATATTTTTCGCACTTTGATCGAGGAATAATTTTAATTTGACTCGATTTTGGATTCTTTATCTTTTGGGTCAAATAGTGTAGTTGTGTATGATAAGAATGTATTGATTCCTTCATGATTGAATGTCAAAGAAAACTATTGAAGTCTAACCTTCCTATGTTATTGATAGTTTGCAGGTAATTTTAGAAGAAGAAGAAGAAGAAAAAAAACATCTTATCATAATGCCTAGGCTCAAATGGGGTGACTAGGGATATATTCGTAGTGTTTGGAGATTAACAATGAAGCCTTGTGTCATCGGTATAAAACTTGTCTGAAGATCCATATCTTTTTGGATCTTATACTTGCATCATCCTCCATATCACTTTAATTTTGAATCAAATATCTCACATTAATGCATGAACTAAAAAGAATTGGTTTTTTTTTAGTGAATGAAGTTTGTTGAATGGAGTGTGAAATGATAAAACGACATGATCAATGCACTAGTATGTTCTTGTTAAAAAAATATGCAGTAGAAAATGAAACTTTATTTGTGGAAAGAAACATCAGTGAGTGAAAGAGTAATTGAGATTGAATTGGACACTTGAGGTCTTCAAAATGAGAAGGTTTTTTTTTCAACAATCAATTCACCTGCCATGCTAGAGTAAGAAATGATGTATTATATTTGGATTTTCTCTGATTACTTGAACATATTCAATCTTAACCATGATTTAGTTCAGTTAAGTCCAAAAATTATCTTTCCAAATTTGACATTCCATTGATGAGTACCTTTGAACCATGAAATGTATGCAAGGTCTATTATTTTTTATTTATGCATGAGGTGCATGATTGATATGAGTGTAATTTTTATGCATTCAGAATGCATAAAAATATTTTTTTTTCTTTTTTGAATGCATATGACGATGCATGAATTAATTAATTTTTTTTGTTTTATAGATGATATATGAGGATGTATGAAATTGATGCATGATAATGTATGAAATACAACACATAGAATGTTAGTGTATGAAATGTAATGTTTGAATATTTATTTTTATGTTTTTTATAATTGCATGAATAAGTGGATGAATGTATGATATTTTTTTGACTTTTGAATGATTGAACCTATGAATTGGTGAATTAATGGATGAATGTTTGAATGATTTTTTTTATGAATGTTTGATTGATTTGTTTCTTGGATGTATGTTTGAATGATTGAGTTTAGAATGAATATATGTATGACTGAATGAATGAATTGTATGATTAATGCAAGATGCATGTTCGTTATGGCAATGTAGAATGCAAGATTAATGAAAAATGCAGGCCCTTAGGGTAAGTGACCCAATTGTGGTCAACATCGCCTTCACAACAAAATACGAAATGTTATGATGGATTCATGAAAGTCATATCGTTCAGGCTAACCAAGGGCAAGGACATTTGCCCCTAGTTTTATAAGATTACCCTTATGACTATGAGTCCCATTAGGTATGTTTGAGAATACGCTGTCATCATGATACAAAGACATTGAGATGCAATGTTAACACTAGGACATAAGTGATGATGTTGGAAAGTTCCAACTTATAAAAAAAATGTTACATGAAAAGAGACAAGTATGCTTCTAGTGTCTTACACAAGGTACCTTACAAGAATTATGTCTAAAAGCCACATTCCAAGGATGGGGTACTAAGGTATGTCTAAAGTGAACTCCTTAGAAGGTTCGAGACTTTGAAAAAACCAAACTACAACCCATTCGTGAAGGAAAGGAAACTCAAATATCATAGGTTAGAAATGGGAGAGATCTAGCCACATCGAGCGCCTAACTCATAATATCAGTAACAGTTTGATCGGTCCATCACGCCAATACAAGATTTGACTCAAGGTCAGCACCGACATGACAGATATCCCATTTTAGAAATTCCTAAATAATAATACCTGGGTATAGGGTATATGTGTGTGCAAAGACATTGTGTACTTATTGTGGTGTGTGAGAAGCATACAACTCTATTAAGAATATAAAAAATCCACCAACAAAAACAAACCAAGAATATATATACATAAACACAAATATCTAAAATAAAAAATAAAATAAAAAACAAGTTCAAAGGGTATACGTGATTCAATGCAATTCGCTGCTTTGGGTCTGACTCTCTTAGGAAATCCTTAATGGAGTCGCTAGCTGCCGCGTCCCAATTTTCGGTCAAACACCGGTCACACGACTAGTTTAGAGTTGCCACCACGTTTTTGCAGTCAAAACGTAGAAAACTCTTTCGATGCCCAAATATCAAAAAGACATGGCCTTTGAACTAGATCTCTGGACTCGGGAGTCGGTTACGGATCGGAGAATGTATTAACACCTCGTCCGCCCGTTATCAAACGGTACCCGCAATAATCGCATGGAACTAGATATACCCTAAAGGTTGTAATCAATTAATTATTTATAAAAAAAATGTTTTTGGTATTTTTATTTTTGTGTCTGACAAGAGTTCGTCCTGCTCCTACATATTAATGGGTGCAATAGAGAAATCAAGACTACGTAGTTCGTGGTAGAAAATGTTGGTGTGTTTGGTTTGGTTTTGATTAAAATTTTAGATCTCTTGTATCTAGGGTAAGCAAGAAGATCTAACTCTAGACTACACCGCCTTACTCATATTAGGTTGTATGGTAGAAGCTGTTGATGGAGGGTGCTAATGGATTAGGAGTGATAGCTGCTAGGGTTCTCGATTCAAACTCTTAACTTCTTAAAATTTAAAAATACAAGTGACGAAATTGGGCATTCACACCTGACAAAAAAAAAGTTCTATTTAATATCTCTTTTATACATCTCTTTATTCAATAGATAGATGAGACATTAATCTGTTAACATAATTTTTTTCCCACGCATGATTTCTAAGACTTTACTTTTGAGAGACATATAAATTTCATATTTAAGATTCGCACAACTTAATATGCTTGGAAAATATAATGGATAATTAATTATTGAGGATTTCTGGATATTAATTAAATAGAATAATTGTTAACGTTTTGATTTCACCTTATATAGTACCTCCGGTCGAGAATAAAATATATCTCCTATCAGGTAATTTATTTCCTTAATTTCATTTATTTTTGACATATATCTTATTTCTTTTTTATTTAGAAGTTTTTTTTCTAAAATATATTATAATATTTCATTATATCATGAGATAACTTATTTTTTTTAAATTTATTTATTTTTAATATATGTCTTATTTCTCTTTCATCTAGAAATTTTCATTTTAAAATATATTATAATATATCATCTTACCAGGAGATAACTTATTTCCTAAAATTCATTTATTTTTTTACATATGTCTTATTTCTCTTTGATCTAGAAGTTTTCATTTTAAAGTATATTATAATATCTCATCCTAAGATAACTTATTTCCTTAAATTCATTTATTTTTTTAATGTCTTATTTCTCCTTCATTTAAAAGTTTTTTATTTTAAAGTATATTATAATATCTCCTCGTGAGATAACTTATTTCCTTAAATTCATTTATTTATTAATATATGTCTTATTTCTCTTTCATCTAGAAGTTCTCATTTTAAAGTATATTATAATATATCATCCTGAGATAACTTATTTATTTAAATTGATTTATTTTTTGACATATGTGTTATTTCTCTTTTATCTAGAACCTTTTATTTTAAAATAAAAAATAAGACACATTTAAATAATGAGTGAATTTAATAAAATAAAATATCTCTTAATATAAAGAAATATTTTATTCTCTTCATAAATATCATTACTCTTCTCTCAAATAAAAGCTATCATTTTAATTTGTTTTTTTACTAAAATCTTTTTATTTCTTTAACATGTAAGTTAGAATTTGCCGTATATAATGTTTCTACTTTTTAGAATGAAAATATAAAAAAGATGAATTGTTTCTAGAAGAAAGTTTGATTAATTAAAGAAAGAGAATCTGAATATTGTACTATTGTAGTATCTTGTGTAATATTTTGAGAAGTTTTTAATACCAACATTTTCGCTCTCTATAAATTCTCCACACATCACTCTTCCATTCACACTCATCACTCTAAAAAACACAAAGCAATGGAAATCTCCGAGTTCACTGAGTTCATACCCGGGTTGCCTAATGATCTAGGCCTCGAGTGTCTAACTCGTTTGCCTCACTCATCACACCGAGTTGCCATCCGAGTCTGCCACCAATGGCAACGCTTGTTCCAGAGCGACGAGTTCTACAACCATAGAAAGAAAACGGGTCACACCAGAAAACTCGCTTGTTTGGTTCAAGCACATGACCAACCTAAACATGAAGATGAGAAAAAACCAACCGGTTCAGTCTCACCGAGCTACGGTATAACCGTTTTCGACTCGGTTGACATGTCATGGAACCGAGTCGAACCGGTTCCTGATTACCCTCTCGGGTTGCCCCTGTTCTGTCAGGTGGCCAGCTCCGAAGGGAAGCTGGTCCTGATAGGAGGGTGGGACCCCGTGAGCTACGAGCCCATGACGACGGTGTTTGTTTATGATTTCCGTTCTGGGAGGTGGCGGAAGGGGAGGGATATGCCCCAGAAGAGATCTTTCTTCGCAATAGGTTCGGATCAGGGTCGAGTTTATGTTGCAGGCGGACATGATGAGAACAAAAATGCCACTAACACCTCGTGGATTTATGACCCGAGAAAGGATGAGTGGGTAGGGTTGGACCCGATGACAATGGAGCGGGACGAGTGCGAGGGAGTAGTAGTTGGAGATGAGTTATGGGTAGTTAGTGGATATGGTACTGAAAGGCAAGGGATGTTTGAGGGGTCAGCTGAGGTTTTAAACTTCGGGTCGGGTCAGTGGAGAAGGGTAGATGGGGTATGGGAAACGGGTCGGTGTCCAAGATCATGTGTTGAAAATGTGAAAAATAGGAAAGTGAGAAGATGGGATGAGTTGGATTATCGGGTCCGGGTTGGAGTTAATGGTGTTATGGTTGGGTCAAGGGCATTGGTTACTGGATCCGAATACCAAGGTGCACCACATGGGTTCTATTTGGTGGGAATGGAGGAAGGGCAGAATCGTAAATTGATAGGGATTAGTGTACCAAGTGGCTTTTCAGGATTTGTTCAATCAGGCTGCTGTATTGAAATCTAGTAAATAAAGGCTAATGAGAAATGTGTTATGAGTTTTTATCTCTGTAATATTCATCTAAAGTTTTTTTTCCATTGTATTAGAAAATAATGTAATATCTACGTATTATTAGTGTAAATATTTATATATAATTATTATGTTATTCACCATTTATTGAATTCATTTTTTTTGAATCATTAATAATGAATAAATATAAAAAATACATGATATATTGACAACTTATTAAACTCATACAGTATATATATATATATATTAGGTAAATAGTGGATGAATTGGAAAAACCTCATTTTTTTAAGAAAGTGATGAGTGATTCTCCCAAAGTTGAAGAAGATATAGTGTCACGCTTTATCAAGTCATACACTCTTAGGGGACATCATAACCTTTTATTTAGGTACATTATTACAAATACTACAAATTATGATGTTTGGAGGAGGGAAAAGTTAAGTACATGAGATAAATTAATATAGTATTGATAGGCCAGTGTTAAGATTTTGTCATCATGGCAATGCAATGAGCTTTTGGAGCTACGTGCAATCATTTGACCGTGGTTTGAGGTGGTATCAATTATATTCTTAAACATCATTATTATATCCTTTTATTAAATCTTCTTACTAATTTTTCTACCAAAAAAGTAATACATGTCACTTATAATTCAATCATTAATAATTAAAGTATTTTATAGTGACACATATCATCTATAGATAAGAGGATTATTAAGAGAATATATCATTTTCTATTACTAACCTTGCTTGAAAAAAAACAAAATTGTGTTGTACTCTTGCATTATAATTTTATGCAGCTCGTGACTTCATAAGATGCCCTGCATCTATTTACTGCAATTCTTTGATCATTTATGCATAATGTTATCCTTAAAAAATACAAAACGCGTGACACGTATATACTAATCAGTTAATTGATGACAGGGACACCATGCTGATTCATCCATATCCTCTTTATTAATGTGATACAAGCATCCTTATCCTTATGTCTAGCAAAATCTTAAGTTCTTATACCTATTTAATCATTTTTTCAACTAAATTTTACTCTATAAATTGTCTTTTTAAATTTGTATTTTAGAAAAGCAAACATGCTGTGTTATGAAGCCACAAATACTTTAATAACTTTTATGTTTGACAACTATATGTGTCTGATACTCTCTGATACCTTATTCATTGATATATATCTATAATATATCGAAATTATATTTTTGAAAAATAAATAATTTATAAGTTTGATACATTTTAGATATTCTTCAATACTTTTAAAATATTTTTCTAATACTTCATTAACACCAAAATACCATACAATAATACTTTAAAAGAAAGAAGGATATAACATAAACAATTAAGTAGAAGAAAAAAACATAATATACAATATACCAAGTGAACTTGTAGCAAGAGAAATAAAACAGGCGTATTACATAGAGAATGAATAACAAATTCATATGCATAATGTTGATACAATATTGACCTTATGATAGTATAAATTTCATTTTATATTTAGTGATGTCTATAAAATATGTTCTTATTTAGGAATTAATAATAATTATTATTTGTTTATTATTTTTTATAAATTTTATGTACATATTTTATATACATATCCCAAACATAATGTATTTTATATTTTTAAGAAAAAACACGTATTGGATATGTACCATATCCAATACTCGTACATGTGATTGATAGCTGTTGTGAATTATTGGTTTTGCTGGTTGGATAAAAGTTCTGAATGATTAATTAATGGGTTTGCTTATTGGATAATAGTGCTGATTGATTAATGGTTTTGCTGAAATGGGTTTCCGTATAACTTTGAATAAATGATATAACGATGCTTCTCTGCTTAATAAGGCGTTTAGTTATTTATTATATTCTCCCTGTTATGAATGATTCTTCAACGTGAATAAGGTTCAATTTTTCACTGTTCCTCTCAATCTTGTTGAATGTCATTTTCCATTTACAGTGATGAGAAAAAAAGAGAGAATCTCTGACCTCTCTAACTACTATAATGGATTTCTAATTCTACTGCATCAATGCTAGCTGGATAATATTCTAACATTTATGGTGATCTTAATTGGAGAGTGTAACAGTTCAAGGTGTTCTAGAGGATAGGTGAGTATATAAAAAAACAAAGAAAAAAAATAGTAAAATGTGATATTTAGAATAACTTTTCTCTTAAATATTGTTGGAAAGTAAGTCCAACATCGCCTACCTTATTGTCTTAGGAATAGTGTAAATATATGTTGGACTACTACTTTCATAGCCAATTGGGTTTGAGATGAAATATTAACATATATCATAGATGATTATTTTCTGATTGTAATTATTTGAACTTGAATTCTTATATAAAAGTTATTCAGCTCTCTAAACTAAATCATTAACACTTTAATAATTACATAGATTCTTGAGAAATTACAACTTCTCAATTGTTGATTGGGTTAGTGAGGGAATGTAACATGCAGTGATATTTTGTGTTGTTTCTCTAACAACGAATAAATGTAATTCACTTGACCAAAAAGATTGGGCATGTCTATAATGTGAGATAGGAAAATAATGCCTGGGTTGTAACCATAGATTGCAGAAGCTGATTTTGGGACATGTAGTTTTGATGGCAAAGACTGAATCCAATATACTTTTGATATTTTTACGGATAAACAGTATTAGATCTAATCATACTGTTTACTTGTAGCACCACAAAGTATTAAGTTTGTTTCTATGAAAATGCAAGCACCGATTTGGACCATCGATCATTGCAAGGTCACTTCCCTAGTGTGAGATTGTAGCTAGGAGTTTTGATTGGTCTTACCTTTATTAAAGCTTTAATTTCTATGTGAAAAAAAGATGAATATATTGACAGTATAAGAGTTTTTTTTTTACATTTTTATTGTATCATTCATTTTTAGTTATTATTATCTTTTAAGTAAAAGTAATACAAATACAAATGAATAATAAGTAATGTAATAAATCTATACATATTACACTCAATTTCTATTGGGGTGACAAGGTAAAAGTGTAAAACAACTAAAATACATTCTTTAAGTCCCTCTTTTTATGATAAACTCTAATCAACAATAGTTCAATAATCACTATAGTAGCTTTGGGAACTTTTTGATGCATATTTTCAACTATGTTTAATAGCCCTCATTATATGCATCCCTTTGTGCTCTTTTAGATCCATGTTTGTGTAAATGACAACCCATTGTGTTTCTCTACGTTATGGTTTGTTCTGCCATTTAAATGCATGTTACAAGTTCTGACAGTATTGCTGTACTAAGGCGGCATGATCTAGCGCCATCAGTTTTGTAATTAGTCAAATGTAGTATTATTGGCATATCTTTGCTTTCTCATTTTGGGTTTACTGATAATAATGTGGATGATGGAATTCTACATCCATTTGTTGATTATTTTATAATTCATTCAAACAGGGTTAGTAATGAGACTAGGGGGCTCGTGATCCTGTTTGATTCTAGTAATGTTTTAGATTCACTTGAATAGTGGAATTTGCTCATAATTGGTAGAAGATTTAAAAAAAGTCCAAGAATATGGCAATGTTTTTGCATCTTTAGACATCTCACTTGTGAGTTTTTAAGTTTTAGATTTTTACCTAAAGGTGAGATTGAAATGGCAAGTCAATCTTAAGTATAGGCTTTAGTGCTTTACCAATGATATTCACAAGAGCATTTACTGTCCTTAAGGTGGTGAAACTGATTAGGGTCCTAAGAACAATTGCATGTTACACTACACTGGGGATAAGCTTAGCATCAATATGGCAAGCTGTCAGCATTTATAACATGTTTTTTGGTGATTGGAGGCTGAAGTTGTGTATTTTACTTATGTTTTTAGAATAATGTTTCCCTTAAACTTATCATTAATAAATTCTAGTATAATATCATATTGCACTTAGGCAACCAATGCATGTCAAGTAGGATTAGGATATGACAAATTTTCAAACCAAAGTTGTTTCAATGCCTTTCTCTAGGAGCACACACAATAATTTTCATGGCATAAAATTTGCTTCAATACCGAAAACTTAATCCTTCAAAAATATATCATATTCTAAAATATATTGGTGAAAATCTGTATGTTGTCCACATAAGGGTCTAAATCATGGTGTGCATGCCCTGGTCTGTTACCAATGGTGTCTCTAGAGTCTGCTCTGAACTGAGAGCTCATGCTTCATCTGATCCCTCAAAACTCTTCTAAGCAATTTATTTGAAGCTGTTCTAGGAAAGTCAGGCACAATTTTAACAAGGCTCACCTGTAATGCAGTGGAAAGAGTTGTTAATAATAAATCAATAACTGGAATCATCACAATTCACATCTCAGGTTAAAATTTACACTAAATTTTAACCCCCCTTAAAATCTCAGAATTTCACGGATCTACGTCATTAACTAATAATTTTTTGAAGTAATTTACTGCACTCAATTCATAAGGGTCAGAAGGGTCAGACCTTAAACAAAGGATTAAGGTTGGTTTGAATGGCTTTAGAGAACTTCTTCTTTAGAGTTTCTGCATTGGAATTGTATCCTTCCTTTAAAACTACAAATATAACCAGTTGTTCCGGTCCTCCATTTGCAGGTGCAACACTGATTGCAGCTGTCTCCAAAATGCGTTCATCAGCCCTGTCACAGGCACGCTCAATTTCTACAGAACTTGTCTGCATATCAGCAACAGAAATTTAAGTAAGAACAGCCAATTCAAGAATGCTACAATGTAAGAAGAATGATCATCGGATCGTATGTTTTGTTTTTTATGAATCCATGATCACTTACACCATGGGCATGAATGGTATAACATTCTTACACCATGTGTAACTAGCAGACTTATCCCTCAGAAGCTTCATCTCGAATAAGTGTATAGCTGGGAGATAGAGGGAAAAAACATAAATTTTAAGGGTGATGTGATAACCTTAATTCCACCAAGATTCATGGTGTCATCAACCCTCCCTTGTACAACAAAATAGCCTCCAGCAGTTTTCTTGATTATATCTCCATGTCTCCTAAGAACCTGGCAGTAGATCATGTTAAACACGACATTAGTCGTAGAATGAGAGCGATGAAAATAATCATGTAGTCTAATCATTTTTTATGTTATTTACAGTAAGGATATTATTTGAAGTAAGATACCTTTCCTTTGTAACTGGGCATTCCCTTGAAGTAAACCTCATCATGATCTGCATTGAGCAATCTATCACTAGCTCCCATATATAGAGGGAATAAGGCCAATTCACCAACACAAGGAGCATCCTCTGGCTGTTATATAGCTCAGAGAGATCATATAAAATTAGAAAGCGTAAAAAACAATGTCGAAATGCTATTATATAAGATAATGAGAATTTATTGAACAAATAGAAACTATTCCAGAAAAAGCTCTTACATAAGGAACTCCATTATCATCAAGGATGACAAAGCCAGTTGTCATTGATGCTGTGCTAAATGCTCCAAATGCTTGAGGCTGCAATAGGCTTCCCATGATGAAACAAGATGCAAGCTCAGTGCCTCCACAACATTCTATGATTGGTTTGTAATAAGATTTTGAAGAAAGCCAAAGGTCATCATCAACATTTGAGGTTTCTCCAGTGGAACAAAATGTTCTGCGTATAAACAAAGTTTAGCTCAACTTTCATATTAGCTACTTGAATATTTAAACTTATGAAAGATATTACTTTATCTTTGTCCAATCTAAGCCCTCCATACAATGAGTACTCTTCCAAGTTTTTACTAAGCTCGGAACTGTTCCCAAAATGGTAACACCTGCATCCTGAACAATTGCAGTTACATGAATAAATAGGTTAGTCACAGTGTTAAGTTGGTTAGTGAGAGCAGTGTATGTATAAATAGGCCATTGGCTATCTAACAAGTTTTTTTTCTTTCTTTATCCTATTGGTTATTGTATGAAGCATAAATTGTAAGGAGATTGAAATATTAGATATGTTGGAATCACCTGAACAAATTTTCCAAAGCCATGGCCTAGAGGAGATCCATGGTAGAGAGCAAGAGTTGCACCAGATAGGAAGCACGAATATACTATAGTTGGTCCGACAGCCCATCCTAAACTTGTCGGCCAGCAATAGACATCTCCAGATTGAAAATCCATGAAGGCCCATCCATCAGCAGCAGTTCTTATGGGTGAAATTTGAGTCCAAGGAATAGCTTTTGGCTCTCCTGAAAAACCAAAAAAAGTATAACCATAAAGTCACTATGATGGTAGTAGTCTCTACCAGATGTGTTTTAAGGAAGACTATTAACCTGTGGTTCCAGATGAGAAAAGTATGTTTGTGACGGAATCAATTGATTGATAGATTGGAGTGTAATGATCTGATCTGCCATGAGTTAAATGTTAAGGTGAGACAAAACATTAGAGAAAAAATTACATTAAAATATGGCTTAGTAGACACATTTTGGTGAGCATTACCTGCCATTCTGTCTCCCAGAGGAGAGAAAACACTTCCATGATAAGTCTTGCTCTCTTAATTGCACTCCAACCTCATCACCTATCACGGGGAGCACGATAACTTTACATGTAGCTGCTTCAATGACTCGACTGCAAGGAAAAAGTATGCAGAATCAGGCCAGTGGCCTGTGTATAAGAACAGCCTTATGTGTATCCAACAAAACCTTTAAATATGAGTACAACCAATCTTCACATATTTGGTTATTTAAGATAAGTTACATTCAACGTGAAACTCCTACATTCTGACACAATGACTTTGCTGATTGGTAATAGATTATCGACTGCCTACATGTTCAAACACAGAGATTTCCCACCAGCATGTAAACCATTTTGCAAGGAATTTGAACACAAAAATAACAAAACGAGAAGCATAGCATACTATTGAAACATTTATTAAAGGATACTTTTCATTGATGATCTTTAAATAACCATGTTACTACTCAAAATTATGGATAACAGCTTGACTTGTAAAGCTTAACACGCCACGTTATAACGTATGATTTTGGTATTGCAGCCAGTATAACGCTAACAATATTTTACCTGTACAGAGGGAATTTCCTGCCACCTCTTGATATGAAATCCTGAAAATAATTCAAGCTGAGTGAAATACAACAATCTTAATTTAATACTTTGGAAGTTCATCATATAAGTTTTCATATCAAAACCTTAAATCTTAAAAAGACTAATTATCCTTACCAGATCAGTCTAATCCTTATAGGACAACTTTCACAAACATTATCAAGATATAATAATTTCTCTCATTTAATAAGCACTTTATAGTTCAGCATAGTTGTTACTTTCTTGGTTTTGTGAGTGTTAGCTAACAAGTTCAGTGGTCTCATTTAAATCAGTGGTAGCTTTACTATTAAAGTCATACACATACTACAAAATTTAAAAGATTACCTGTGTGAAAATACCCTTTGCCTTAGAAATTCGTATGCGAGCTTCAATTTCATTTGGTGCAAAGCTTTCAGCTATGGATACAACAATGCATCCTGCTAGAACAATAGCTAAATATATAATAACTGCATTGGCTGTCATTTGCATGTCAATTGCTATTGCATCTCCCTTCGAGAATGTCGCATCTATTGCATTTGCTACCAACCTGCAAATAATATGGCAAGAACAAACATGTTGAAAGGAAAATTTTCAAACAAGAAGTAAGGAGATTATAGACTGAAAACTACTTTTGCTTTGTTTGGCACAAATGACTGAAAAGCTAGTTAAAGACGGGCTAAAAGCTTATGACTAATAAGCTAGTTGATTATGGAATTGTTTGGTAAAATTAGTTGATAAGCCATCCGTTAAGTGTATATGACATAAGAGCTCCTAACTTAAAGCCATGAGCCGCTTCAATTGACTTATCAAAATGGACAACGGGATAAGGATCTGTTGTACCAAATTGTGTTTCAAATACGCAAAGGACCAAAAACGTTGCAATATGCAATTTGAAAACATCATTTCAAATGATTAAAATAACTAACTTTGGACAAGGTACAATGTAAAGGAAAAGTTGAGAAATGAGACACTCTAAAAGAAGGAGAGGGACATGAGAGCATACATTACTTGTTGCCTAAGTTGTTTGAGAGTGACATGATTCACCTCAGAATCATCAAACCCCTCATCTCTCCATATAATGGCTATACTATCATCTCTTTTGTTGGGATGTACACTTGGTTGCAAGCAACATTCTGCAATATTTAAGACAGAACCAGGTAGCCAAGTTCCTCCATGCTTTGATGGATCAGAAATATCTAATATACACTTGGGTGGTTCAACAAATGAAACTGAAAGCTCCTTCAGAACAAGAGACCAATACACCTGCATTGACAATAACAATACATAGTTTAATTATAGAATGAAATGGAATGGAATGGTATGAAATAAGAAAAGAGAGAAGGGTTATTAGTAAGTAATTGCCTGAGGGTGTTGAACAGAAAACTTGTGAAAAAGAGGGAAACTAGTAATGGGGTCTTTGTAGGAATCTCCTAAAAGCTTAGAACCATGGGTTTCCATCAAACACCCCAGGTTGGTGCGTTTGGCCTGTTCTCTGAAGCCAAAAATGATACATACATTAATTCAATAAGCATGCATGCATGCAGTCACACATATGAGACATGTTATCAATGTTATATCTTCTTTCATAAACATAAGTTACAACTTTATTTTTTCAACACCAATTTTTTAAATATGTTTTTGTGATATACATATCCAAAAGATTTAATATGTATACACTGATGGTATAAATTACTATTGATTTATTAATCATTATTGACTATTAAACAAAACTAATATAAATCAACGGTTGATGATGTGCTGATATTTTAAAAAACTTTACAATGTCATGTCAGTGCATAAATTTTAAACAAATGCATTGTGTTGGTGTTTATATTTTGGTGTCTATAAAATATTTGACTAGTTCTTTTTTTATATTTCAAGTGCATCATCTATCAAATTCATGTATTAATCAATGCATAAAACTAAAACTAATACAAAAAAATTTAAGATGTATATATTGATAATGTAAGTATTTTTTACACTATGAACAAATTATCTATCATTCATATGTTAATCACTATTGACTTTTAAAAATAAATAATATAAATCAAGGATAAATTATGTGCTGATATTGTAAAAAGTTTTACACAGAAAATACATAGATTTTACACTCATATAAAAAATGATACAGTGATTGACTGATATACCATTAATTTATAGATATTAAACTTAAAATATTTTCCCAAGTATCTAATCCCAATTTAATTTGATCATTTTTATAAAATTGATTTTAAAATGTAATCTAATATAATTTACCAATTTTGTGGATTGGACCAGAGTTCGAAGAAAAAGAACATGTTAAATAACATTAGAATCAGGGAGTAAAAAGAAGAAAGAAATGTGATTAGTAATCTTTTTTGGGGGCTTCGGCCCCTCCTTGAATGGAAAAAACATTTTATTGGCAATATTGTAATCAAAATCTTTTATATTACTATTTTATTCATTACTTTTGTATTACATATTGTAATCAATTTTGACGCATATGATCTTCATTGAAGTGGGAGCATGGATTGATGAGAAGAGTACTTACAGGGAAGGGAACCAATAAAAAGCATTCTGAGAATGAAGAGAGTAATAGACAAGTTGATGCAGTGAATGAGGGTAAGATGGTTTCAACACTCTACAAGTAACCAAGTGATACCAGATATCAGTATTGGAGAAGTTGAGAGAGATCAAATCCCTCAAACACTCATTCAATTCATTTGCTTCTTCCACAGTTAAGCCAGCTTTCACAAACTCCTCTACTCCAATCTCCTTTATGCTCTTTTTTCCCATTTATAACTTTTGATGCTTCTTCAGTGATGTTGATTGTTTTGTTCTTTTTTACTATGTTGTCATTGTCAAAGGGATCGGTGTTTGTTGAGTTTGAGAATGGTTTAAGATACACTGGTTTTCCAAGCTATTCACGCGCGTGATGCTTTTTGTAACACTGAAAATTGATAAAAGTACACGCTACATACTGCTACTTAATCCACAGACAGACGTGGTCAGAACTCAGAATTTAGAAAAGTGATTTAAAAGTAACTTTGTTTTATCCATATATATTAACTTTTTCACATTAAATGTTTTAGAAAATTTAATACACATTTAACTTTATTTACAATATTTTTTATTTAGACTAAATTACAGTAACATTCTTGAGTTTTAGTGAAATAATATAAATTATCCCTTACTTTTTTACAGTTACACGAACTTTTAATTTTTATACTTTCATTATATTGAACACCCCTACATGAGAAATAAGTATAATTTTTTAAATAAAATGTGATAAATGCAATTAAGTTAAAAAAACATGGTATATTATAGAAACAAATATAAATAATATACAAATTAATGTATCTTTATTATTTTTGTTACAAAATGTATCGACAATTCTAAAATGATATTGTTTAAATTGCTCTTATCATAATGAACCAAAAATAATAAAGAGGTATTGACTCATATATTATTTAAATTTGTCTCTACAATATACCATGTTTTGTTTAATTTAATATGTATAGAAAAGTGAGGAGTGATTTATGTAATTTCACTAAATCCCAGAGGTGTGAGTGTAATTTACTTCTTTATTTATTACTTTTTACACTTATCATTTTTAGTTATTTTTAAGTAATTTCCAATATAAACTAAACGATCTTATTTTAGACTTTTAGTCATTTATATTCATTTTAATTATTTTTTATTTTTTAAACTAAGCATATAACCTTAAATATAAAATGAGAGAAAGTATATATAACCTTAAATATAAAATGAGAGAAAGTACATTTTAAAGTTAAATACATTAACTTCCTTTTTCTTAAAAAATGAATTGGATTTTAAACAAAAGAGAATATTCATTGTACGAATAAGTTTTTTTATATTTATTTTATATCTTACTCATCAATTCTATATAAATATAACGGTTTATATTTATTCACTAATACGAATTATTAGATTTTTCTAGAAATGATGGTTAAAAAACTTAATATTAGAGCACGTAGATATCCTCCCATAAAACAATAGCCTTTAGAATTCTTGTTTTTCTTTTTAATCTCAAGATACAAATATTATTTCATTGCAAATAAAAGTTTGAAGTGTCAAAACATTTTATTTTTTCTCTTTATGTTTGTAATACTTACCCGAAATGGTCCTTAATGGACTGTTTCCTAGCATTGTTTAGCTTTTTGTATAACAATGGCCCAAAACTCAAAAGAATGAGAGATGGTTAGAAAAGTGTTTTAAAAATAATTTTTTTTATTACTACAATTTAAAGTTGGTGTGAATACACACTTTGCTTCTTAAACATTTTCACATGTATTAATTTAATACCCAAAAAATCTAAATTAGTAATTGATGATCACAAATACAAGTCAAAATAATTCGTTCATAAAAATGCTAACAAAAATTAATTTAATACACATTTGATATTTGTAGAGATCATTCTAAGTTTTCCAATTTTGGAATCACCAAACTAATTTACTATGAAAATTTTAAGAGACCAAAATATATATTTATCATAAGTTAACTATAGTAACTTTCATTTCTGCTTAAAATATAATATCGTCTGCCATTTCCTTTTTTAGTTCACATGTATTGATATTTTTTTGTTCAAGGGGTTTACCAACGGCTTGTACCATTTGACTCTTTTAGGAAAGAGATACTAAAGCATGGAAAAGATAAAACAAAGTCTGGACCATTCAACTATGAGTTTATACCCGGCGGTTATGGTATTTCCTACAGGCCATGACGAAATAATAATGCGTGTTGGAATAAGTAGAGGAGAGGTTAAAGGAGAAGAGAGAGTGAAAAGAGTAGAGAAAATAAGCAGGACAAACACATAAAACAAATATCTCTAATTTAGGAATAAAATAACAAAGAGAACTTTATCATATACCAAATGCACTAGTATTTGGAACTTATTGCATGAACCTACAAAAATATTACATGAACACTAGTTAATTAAGTAAATAAGTTTAGATTTCCAACATGTATTCTATGATATATTGGTGAATTGACCTGGCAAAAATAATATCACTATATTCTAAGATATGTTGGTGAAAATCTGCTTTTTCCTTATGAAACGGACTGAAATCTTGATGCATAAACTGGTATGTTGAGAACCATTGATGTCTTTATAGTCAGCTCTTCTTAATACTCTGCACAATTTATTGGAAGCTTTTTGAGGAAACTCTCGAATATATGGTTTCTTGAGGTGCCTCTTTTTTTTAGGCATATATGTTGTGTATGTTTTCGAGTTCGATTTTTTAAGGGCAAGAAAAGGAAGAGAAAAACTTGAGAGTCATGGAATATATTTGTGAGATATCTCTTAAAGCCTTCTTTTTTCCTCCATTCTCCTCCAAAAATTCAAACTCAAAACAAACCATAAGTAGTAAATGATTTATCTATTAAAAACAAAGAGTTTTTTAATTGCGCCCTTACGGACAATTTAACTTATTTAAAAAGATAAGTTTATTCATGTGTACCAATAAGTGTTTTGTTTATCAAATTCTTATATAAACTTACTCTTTTTTAATAAGTTTAAATATGCTCATCGGATTTGGACACACATTAAGAAAAAATCTAAAAAGAAAACCACAAACTTTTATTATCCATTTATTTCTGACTTTCTTTCATAGTTTATTTTTACAAACATATTTTCTCTAGTCTAAGGCTTTTTGACCCCCTCAGTATCAAAATCTTTGGTTAGAAGATATTGAGAAGCTTATCACTAGTGTATGAGCTATGAACTAGAATTCACAGAAATCATGAAATAAAATGATTTATATCAGATTCACTTGGCAAAACGTACAGTCCACTCTGCAGCAATATCATCATGTTTTGCTCTGTCTCCCAAATACAAGTGAGCAATGCCAGGAACAACTGAATTATCTGCAACCACAATGATAACTTTATGTTTCAAGACCATAAATGGATAGTTGGTGTGTATCAATTGATGAGTAAAATATCAATTTGATCCCAAAAATTGATATTGTTGTATAATTTAGTCCCGAACATTATGAAAAAACAAATTTAGTCTCCAACTTTCACGACATTAGTGCCCTTGAAGCTAGTCGCTTTCAAGTGACACAGATTGTCAACAAATTTCGATCCAAATGGCCGTTAAACCTTTGGAGAGAAAACCTAAAGCCAAACCCTGCATCTTTGCAATGTTAAAATTGACAGATTAGACCAAAACTCAGGAACCAGATTGACCAATCTGATAAAATTTAGGGTCAAATTGACCGTGTATACCAATTTTTGAAATCAAATGATGATTCACTGACTTTAGGGATAAAATTAACTGACAGTTCGAAGATTAATTTTTTTAATGTTAGTGGAGTTTTGCTATATCTCCTAATATAATTTAATGAAAAAGTTAATGTATTGTTATCTTGGGATTATAAAAACAGTCAAAATTTTCTCTATATAGTAATTAGGTGGATTTTTAGGAGAATGAATTAGGAGGATCTAGAACTATCCATGTTATAGACCGCAATGACCAATAGTGTCAATTTCAAGGACCAAATTGATGATTCACTCACAGATTGATTGTAAGTGTTGGCACTACTAATGTTACATGTTTGAAACATGATTAATTAGTTGAATCCAAAGTGTTAAAAGACAGTATCATTAGTTGGTATCTTGTTGTGCTTCTTCTAAAAGACATGGCACTTAGCAAGACAAGTTTAGCTCTTCTCTTACATTTGAAAACAAAAAAGGCTGAAGTATAGAACATGTTAACAGAAAGAAAAATGCAAGCCAGAGGAAAGGGAAGAAAAAGTTAAGATAAGAGACATGGATATGCTTACCCTAATATTCAGATAGAAAAATGTTTTTTTTTTAGAAAGGAGAACTTACAAGGGTCAGGATTTGTCAAAATTGATCTAACTGCAAGTAGCACCTTCGTAATTGTTAGTGCTGGACTCCAACCATCCTTCAATATTCCTATACTGAGATGACCATCAGTGTCTACATTGCAATGGTAAATTCGAGTTTTGAATACTACCTGCAAGCTCAATTCTTTAATTCAACATAGTAAAAAACAGTTAAACTACGGCAATCTCCCTATACTTAGTTTTTCTGGTTTGTTCACATGCCTCCACTCTTTTTAAAAAATTACACCAACCTCACCTGAATGTGAATGGGACAAGTTTAAAAAAATCACGAAACTTCGAGGGAAGGTCGTTTAGGGTCTCCAGACTGAAGAGGAATTTGAACATTTCAAGGGAGTTCATGTAGACTTTTAAAAAAGAGGGGGTGTATGTGAAGAATTACGAAAATATAGAGGAGGCAATAGTGATTTACTAGACCAAAGGAAAAAGAAAAGAAGCATTTTATAAGTAACTATTCTTTAAAACTAGACTTGAAAAACAATTGAAAGTTTCCATTGACCAAGTTAGCTCCAAATGACAAAACCTAAAACAGAACAAGCAGACAGTAAACTTTCCCTAAATTTAATCAGAAGCTGAAAATATGTGCATTCACACAAATGAATAACCTTTTCTGGTGAGTATTTGTTGAACACTTAGAAAGTGGTAAATAAATTGTAAGGTTTCAAAAGAGGAAGGGGGGATTCACACACAGACTCATATAAACCTTCCACCTTTCCATGTAAAAAACGGCGAAAAACCATATTCTAAAATTCAATTAAGGCGGGATTCTGTAGAAATTAAAGGATAAAGTTAAAATATAATTGAAGTTTTATTTACCTACTTCATATACTTTTCATGTCGTCTAACTTTGTAACCTATATAATGCAAGTCAAAAGCACTCACATTAAGAACTAACAAAATTTACTATGTAAACAACTACCACATTTCAAATATCAATTCAAACTCCAAGTTGGGCAAAAGAAACATTCAGTGAAATAGATGTTGCCACTAGCTTAGTAGCAAGTTGTCACCTTTAATAAGTTAGATAGTAGTTTTTTTAGTTTTATGGGCATAAGTTAGATAGTAGTTGACAGAGATATCATCGAACAGACAAGTTCTTAGTGGTCTAACTTGGGAAATAGATGGGACATATAATTCTGAAACAAAAACAAATATAATGGGTAATTAGAATGTAGGTTCACTTCTTTGTAAGAAACAATTATATCAAAAGAATATGCATAATGTAGCTGAGAATACCTGCGGGGGCTTGAAGGGATAATCAGTTGGAAATATTATGTCAAGAAAAAAAATGCCACCTTGGTATGGTGTTCCTACAAAGAACAGCAGGGAAAAGTTCATCAAACTTGCAAGTTCATGCTAACACAATTCGAAGTGAACCTGCACTAACTATTAACTAAAATAATGTTGTTAGAATATATTCAGTAGTAAATGGCCTAATCTATTCAGGCTAGGATTTGTATAAGGACTAACCTGTATGTACAAAACTGTTCATATAATGGCACTTTGCCTAATCTGAATATATAAATACATTATCTGGGAGCCTAGTGTAGTATTCACTCGGTTTTTGGTTATTGTCTCTGTCACGATCTTGTGACAAATAACACTATTGATAGAATCTGTAAGTTCAATAAGATGTACTTCCTAGAGAATATTTCTGACATCTAAATTTGTGCAGATTGGTTGCTTTTCCTGGTGTTGCTTCTGCATTTGGCTTCATTGATGTAGGGATCACACCTCCTTAAAAGGTCTGAAAAATCTATATCTCATCTATAGTCCCATGCTCTCTTTAGATTGTGACTTGTGAGCCTTGATAGTTTCCCAAACATCATATCACACTTAAATTTCTTAGAACTAATAAATCAGCTGAATAACCTTTAGAATTAGTTCACTATGATGTTTGTGGTTCATCCATCCATGTCCTTTAGAATTAGTTTATTATTGACTTCAAATCTAGTCATTGGTATTTTGAATAGTTTATGAATGATTGCAGCCAAATCTCCACATAGATGCCAGAACAAGGTAGTAAGCTTAAGGTGGCAGTTGAAGAAATGAACCCAAATAATAAAATAGAATTTGAGAATACCAAGCTAACATTTGTCACAGGACATACATAACACAACATAAGCAAGTACTCTCTTTGGCAAAACTTGAGTACTGAGACAGCATTTGTTCTCTTTGGTTCCACTACTCCCAACCTTAAATTAGGCAAACATTGAATAGATTGGTTCTGTTCTAACATGTCTACCAAACAGTAGTTACTTGGTAAGGTATGGTTATGACTTATGAGTATGTGGTTCACTTGGGTACGCAATTCATCACTTTTTTTTAACTTAATTTTATCATACTGTCTTTACGACGAAACAGATATACGGTAGACGATATAGTGAATCCGGTATGCCGTATGTATTATAAATGATAGAATTATGTAATTATGTAGCAAAGAGTGGCTAAACATGAATTCAATGTTAAAGATAAGGAATGGAAAGGGTTGGAGTGAGACCTGGGGTGGCAATAATAGTAGCAATCCAATGATAGAGATTATCACCCTTGGGGCCAGCAGAGCAATAAGGAGGAGGGTCATTGTTGAGTTCCACCATTTCCCTCTGAATCCTCTTTCCTGATGCTGACACCCATGTTGTCGGTGCCCATGATGATGTTGAAGATGATCTTCCTCCTCCACCTCCACCACCACTTCCACCACCTCCAAAACCACCACCTGATATCATCATTCCTCTGCTCTTCTTTTTCCACAACAAAATACACAAATATGCAGCATCCCCACAAAAATAATTATATATTTTCCACAGATGTTACAACCACTATTTTTAAGTTTTTCTGCCACAGAAAAGTGATTATTTTGATTTTAAAACACATTTCTACTCTATACATAATTACTTTCTGTCAAAAACACGCTTTTTAAGAGCATAAACAACTAGCCTGTAATTGGGTTAGTAAGACCCAAATCAATTTTTTTATAAAAAAAATTATTACTTTAATTTTAAAAAGTATTTTGATCCTTGCACATTTCTTTGGCCCGATTTTTACAACAAAGGCAGAAATTCAGCTTAAAGAAACTATATTTTCAGCTTCCCAAAAAATCATTTTGATCAAAATCGCTTGGTGCCTCAAATATTATGGAAAAATTGCAATAAAAGGGGGAAACGATAAAAGAGTTTTTTCTTGCTCTTATTTTTCATGAATCTTATAGTAATTAGTCATGAATAATAATATTTAAGCCTAACTATGAAAAAGGCATCAATTCAAAATCTTGCTATTTTTTGGTTTCCACGTGTATATAGAGCTATCTCTCCGTGAATATTTTTTCATCAAGAATAATCGAACTAAGAGTGATATTTGCTATTACTCCTGCATAAGGAATATTTAAATACTGGGCATATAATTTTGTCTATAAATTCCCAAACGGCCTATAAATCAATTATTAATTGTCAAAATATTACTTTTTAACACTCACACATATTAATTTCCTTATGATATTTCACAATTTGTAAGAAAATATATCATTCTACTAATCCAACCTCCTTATGACTATTCATACCTCAATTACTTGTGGAAAAAATCTGAAGTCATGTACATAGTTTTTTTGTTGCTATGATGTCAAAGTTAGATATGATATTTTCTTTACAGAAGCACATTATTTTTAGAGTAAAAAGTAAAATGATGAAAACCATAAAATAAAAGTGCAAGAATGAAACCATGAATCATTATTGAAGAGGGAGAAGGAGGTTTCAATTATGAAAAAATAGTTTTGGATGAGAGGATAATTTAGGAATTATAAAATAATTGGGTTTGAAACTTGTTTCAGGGTCCAAATCATAAAAAATAAAAAAAAACTTTGGACTAGAGACTCTTTTTTTGTTCTATTTGGCCCAATCCTAATTCCATTGCAATTTGTAAACCCTAGACCCAAATTCAAAGAAGAAAACCCTAGACACTGCAGCTTCATCCCTTATATAAACTACCACGCTTCCCAGCCTCTAAACCAAGCTAGCAGCAACCATGGCCGTACCGTTGCTGTCGAAGAAGATCATTAAGAAGAGGGTCAAGAGATTCAAGAGACCCCAGAGTGATCGCAAGATCTCCGTCAAGGTATAAAAACTTATCACCGATACTGATTTTTCCTCACTTGTGTTGATGTTGGGTTGCATAAAGTTTAGATTTTTCGATTTAACTTATTATAATTATGCATTTTGTATTGTTGATTTTTATGATACTGTTGTGATTGGAAAGGATATGATGATTCTTATTGTCGCCCCAGTCTTAATTTGCACCATAAGGTGTAAGATGGTGATTGACCTTTTTATCTGATCCTCCGACTTGAATTTTAATTATGTTTTGCTTAGATTTTGAAGTTGCTTTGTTATTGTTTAATGTTATTATTGAAGTTTCTGAACTAATGAGATATGATGATAAATTCGTTTAGCAACACCCAGTCTTACTATCTCATGCGTGGTGATACTCTTACTATCTGATCTCAGCCACCAATTTTTAGATTATAGTCTATTAGTGTTTTTAAATCGATTTCAGTATTATTGTTGTTTATAAACCTGATTTTGTTATAGTTTGCCTAGTATGTCTTTTTTATGTACGCTTTTGGACAAATGTGATAGGATAAGATTTTTTATTTACTCTCAGAGTTACCGTTTATGTGTATTGAATCTATAACTATATGATTCCATTAACCAATTGCAAGTTTTAATTTGTTCTGAGGAGATCTGATTTTTTAACCATAACTGTTTATTTGTATTGTTTTTACCGGACTTGGGGTTTTAATGACATGTTTTTACATCCAGCATTGTAACTTTGTTAAAAATCAGTGAATGAATTTCATCAAAACTATACCAATTTCAACGTTATTGTAATTGACAGTTTAATGCTGTTATTTTATACTATCATGTAACGAGATATGATGATGTTTATCCATCTATTCTGCAATTGAATGATGATCACTAACATGCACTACCATCTGATCTCTTCCAATATTTTCAGTGGTTTTAGTTTTACTATCTATAATTTAACGATCCTATTTTCCAACTAATTGGTTTTTGTGATCACTATATTGTAAAACATATGTTTGCCTATGGTATCTGATGTCCAGAGTTGAGGCTTTTGTCTATTGTAGCTGGACATTTCGTTTAACGGGCATATAAAGATTTTTACAGGTCTTGCGACACACCTGGCTTTATTTTAATAATGGGCCTTCTGTTACTATTTTCCTGTTTACATTTTTATTTTAAAGAAATGCAAAACTGAATATGTATTTTTTCTATCAAAAACTGTGTTCTGTAATTTATGATGTAACTTTATGTCATATTGTCTGATTTTGTAGTGATTATTACTTAAATATCACCATCTTTCGGCTGAGATTGCAGAATGTTAGTTGTCGTTTTTTATTTTTGAAATTTATAATCCGTGTTTTCGAACTAATAATTTTCCTGTTGTATGCGATTCCCAACTTTTATTTGTTGCTGTAGCCATATATTTCGTTTTAATGGCATATATAGTGATATTAAACAGATCTCCTGATCCAGTTGGTGTTTCTGAAGTATAAGTCTTTTGTTGCTATTATCTGTTTAGGCATATTATTTGATATCTATTCAAAACTTTACCCTTGGAAAAAATACGTTCATATAGTCATCAATATGAAAGAAACAGTAAAACACTAGTATTTTATCCATACTTGTTTGGTGCCATATATTTTTATACAATTGACCTTGTTGATAGTGATTGTTGAATGGGTTGCAATTGCTCTTTTGTTCTAATCTAAACGTCTCTTGTCTAATATTTATACAGCCAAGCTGGCGCAGACCCAAGGGTATTGATTCCCGTGTTAGAAGAAAGTTCAAGGGATGTGTTCTTATGCCAAACATTGGTTATGGCAGTGACAAGAAGACCCGTCACTATCTCCCCAATGGTTTCAAGAAATTTGTTGTTCACAATGTGTCTGATTTGGAACTTCTATTGATGCACAACAGGTGAAGCACCCTCTCAATTTACACTGATCTTTGTCACTGCTTATCAACTACTTTCTTCTGATTGTGTTTTTTTCATTCCAGGACTTACGCCGCGGAGATTGCTCACAATATCTCTACCAGAAAGAGGAAGGAAATCGTTGAGAGAGCTGCTCAACTTGATGTTGTTGTGACTAACAAAACAGCAAGACTCCGCAGCCAAGAGGATGAATAGTCTAAGTTACTGTTCAAGTTATTCATGTTTAGAAGTAATCTTATGGCTGACTCTTTAGATTTTGATCATTTTTTTGAGAAACTTGTAGCATGATATACAATTTAAGATATTTGCTTTGTTGTGTTCGTTGCCAATCTTTTATTTTTACCACTTTCCTTGGTTGCGTGTAATTTGGTGGGAGCATTGGTGATATCCTTGGTGTTTGGTGTAAGAGAGGTTAGGTAGTTCGCGTCGGACAGGACACGTATTGGTCAGATGAATGGGCTGCTGATCACTATTAGCCGGGAAGTATGGGTGGGAATGGATTGGGCTGGGTAAATAGTTGGTTTTTACTATTCTAAATGTTGGTCGGATTATTTTCTGAACACTTATTGGTCTGATCTTACTGTAATCTGATCCTAGTTGATGGAGTCAGCTTTTTAATCTGGATCTTGCCGTAGACCTAGTTAATTATAATGGATACTTATTTTAGATAAAATTTTCTCATTATTACTTATTGGGAATATGTAATTTGATATATAAAATAATATTTATATTATAAAAATGTTGGAGAACCAATGGCATTTTTAATCAAAGAGGTATTATTATTTGATACACATTTGAATGGAGATATATAGCCATAAATTAGATGAGACCTCTTCATGATTGAGTTATGAGATGAAGGTTAGGATTTTGGCTTATATAATGTATAAGTAAATGTAATGATTCTCTATATAGTGGATTGTTTTTTCAAAAGTTTAAAGTTTCAATTATGTGAGACATTTGATGGGGGAGTTAATTATTTCTGAAAGGAATTTTTTTCTTACTGAAAAAAAGATTATTCACTCCAAAATAAGCATAGCATAAATAAAGAATCTCATAATTTTTCTACCTTACTCAAACAAAACATATTATTTATTTAATTTTCAGCTACAATACTCAAACATAAAGATATTATAATTTCAGTTTATAAATTGAAACTAAAAATGTAATTTATAATAAATGCCCACTTATTTTGTATCGCTTTGATTGGTATTTTAACTTATTTTGTTTAAATGCAGAAAAAAAAAGAATTAACCATTCCTTATGACCCTATCTATATTTGTCATACATTAATTTAGTTCACATCCTCAATGATAACTTGAATGTGTAGAACTGCAGATTATCTTTGTTGGTAGTTAAAATGCTATGAAAATTGATACATACTTTTGTTATGTCCCCACTAATTGATGACTGCTACATACTTGCTCCGATGTTCCTAATCAATAGCATGTTTACTTAATGCCTGGGTGGTTTATGCCCATTTTGTTCAGGTCTACAAGCATGTTAATTTCGTTTGCCTTTCAATATCAAGCCAACCTAATTGATTTTGATTTACCACCTGCAAGTTGCTACAGGACATGACTTGCTAACCGTTCAAGGTATGACAGAGGCATGATCATGATTTCTCTCATTTTTTAGCTATCTGTTGTTTCTTATAATAACCGTTCAAGGTATGATGGAGGCATGATCATGATTGCAGGACATCAAGTGCAACTTTATAACATATAGATAGGGGTTCATTAAATAAGCAATAACAGTTAGATGACCATTTGGAGTTGCCACCATCAGAGAATGCAGATTCCTAGTAATTTGTTTTCTAAATAAAAACAGGCCCAAGGAAGCCTATAATACGTGGGACACAGAAGACAGATGAGGATACAACAAAAGAGAGGGTGTTTGAAGTGTTCATGCTTCCATTAACAGACGTTGGAGAGATGGTGTTTGACAACCCATTTGCAATGCACCAAAAAGAGACACTAGCCATATGCAAGGCACCAAAAAGAGACACTAAAGTGACATGTTTGGAACCGGCTTTTAATTATTAAATAGAACACAAATGATGAATACAAGGACTAAAATGACTAGAAATACTCTCTTAGATGAACCTAATGTACGCTTGGATGCAAACTGGAAAAAAAAGGCAAGCAAACTAAATTCTTAAAACCCTTTAGTTGCCGAAAAATGGGTGCACTATGCTATGAAAGTAAACACGTCAACATATACTTCAAGGATCAGAGCTGAAACAAAATGATAATGCCTACCTCTCGCGGGATATAAAGGGGAAGCCCACAATATTTTGATTGGATTTATTAACAATGAAAATGTTAAAATCTAAAAAATGAGTCACCATCACATGGTCAAAAACAAAGACCCTTCAGCACAGATACTTCTCAATATAAAGGAATACAGTATAAACTGTGTTGGAAGATGAAGTCCACTCTTGGGGTATAAGAATGAATACAAAGTAGCATCATTGACGGATGGCAAAGTGGGAATAGTGGTCTAGCAAGAAAATAGCAATTCCATAGCTGATAAGTTAATTCCAATGATATAAGCACAGAGAAATGATGAAAATATGCATAGGTGGAGAAGGTATTAGTCTTGGGAAAATTGCAGGGCCTTGCAGATCCCGGACGAACAGACAAAAGAATTGGCTAGAAAATTTGTCAAGTTTACAATTTATCTTTTAAAGTGGGAACTCACTGTATTATGCAAGTTGATATATCATCTATTGCTCTAACAAAATTATGTAGAACCACCAACCAAACCAAACTCTGAAAACCTGTACCCTTTTATGATCATTTCCCAAACCAAACTCTTAAAGGGGCTTCAACAAATTTTGCATTAGAAAGCTTGCCCTTGAAGCCCTTCTTAATTTTCACTAAGGTTTGGGCATTCTGTGAGAAAATAGATACATAAAAAAGGAGAAAGACGGAACTCAGCATCATCTTACATAATGCACAAGTAGTATAATGATGTAAGAGGAAGAGAGAAGGGGATTCAATAGTATGTATACAACAACAACCAAACCTTAATCCCACTAGGTGGGGTCAACTACTTGGATCGGACAACGCCATAATGCTAACAATTAAGATAAATCAACCATCAATACAATAAAAGAACAAGCAAGTGCATCAAGAAGCTCAATTTAACCAGATGGTATGAACCTGGAACAGAACCAAAAAGGTATGCCTGATTGAACCATAAATGCTGAATGAGCAATCAAAAAACAAGAGTGCCAACCTGATCAGCACGTTTTAACTCCGTCCTTGCAATCTTGAGTCAAATTATAGAATGTTTCGACACGTGTTGTGCCACGGTAAAAGACCTCTGTATCCACTGCAACTCTCATGTACCCATCAAACTCAACAGGTTTTCCATTGTTGAGAAGACTGGTTTCATTGTACCACTCACTTGTATTTCCCCACAGTTCCTTATAATCATCAAGCAAATGGACCTTGTAATTCGATCTCAACTTATCGAAGTAATTATAAAAAGGCTCATTGGTAGCAATATACAAATTTCTCCAAGGCTGCACCATCCCTTTCAGTTTCTCAACAAGAGCATCCGGCGACGTGTCAGAATCCAAATTAGGCCATAGGTCCCTCCTCTGAGCTTTCTCTCCCCGAACCACATGTACTGCATCAAAATCCCAGTCCATTCTCCCACTAATCTCCGTAACAATATTCATCAATCTCTTCGATTTCCACAGAGCATGCCAGGGCCTCTGAACGTACTTCGCTGCCTGACCTTCACAAACCCGATACCAATAATTCTCCGGCTCGGGCGCATCAAACTGCCTCCATATGATAGTACTCTTATCTTTCTTAAGCTGTATTGGAGAGACCTTGTGACTGAGTACCTTCTTAACAGGGACCTTCCTCTTCTTAAGATGCGTCCTATCCCACTTTTTCCAATCCCTCAAGAACTCACCTTCCTCAACAATTGAAGCCTCCTCTTTCAAATGCTCGAAATCAAAATAGTACCTAAAATCCTTCCCTTCCTCATCCTTATTACTAGGGTTATAAGTTGCAGCCAAGCACATACTCAAATCCATCACAAAAGTCCTATTCAAATACATAGCCTCACCCAATCCACACAAGAAACTCCACATATAATGGTTCATCCCCTTGCAATAATCACCGCCTCTAGAGTAATACAAATACTTCCCATTCCTAAAATTAATCTGTGACCCTAAAGTAGGTATAGTATCATTGATCTCATCATCATGGTTCGAATTATTCGAAATTCGTGGCACAGTCTTACCCTTGCCACCTGGCACAGTGGCACGAGCCGGATTGCGCCGCGCATTACCACCAGAGTGCCAGCCCCCAGCATGAACCACCTTATACCTACAATCATCAGTAATACCAATCTTAAATCGACGAAAATCACGGTACTTACGCCACGACTTCTCTTTCTTATTACGAAACCGCCACGCAACATCACACTCGTTAGAACCAGAGCCGTTCACCGGAGTCTGGTACTCAAAAAAGGCAATAGACTTAAAAGCCCTAAGATTAAACCGTTGAACCGCAATCAAAACCCGAGGATCAGAGCAATTCAATGTTCCAGCAGTGATCTCACCGGAGGAACACGCAGCGGAAGAAATCGGCGGGGTAGAGTTCGAGATCTTGTCCTCAATTTTCTCAATGGAGGCTTCAGTGACGGTGGATGCGGCGGAAGATGGCGGAGGAAAAGGGAGAGGAGGGTCTTGCGGCGAAGGAGTAATGTCTTCGCCGGTTTTGATGATGGAAGTGTCGATTTGGAAAGTGGCGTTTTCGGGTCGGGTAAAGAGTTGGGTAAGGGCCGGTGCGGATTGGAGCCATGGGTCGGGTGGTTGGTAAGTAATAGCTATAACGGTGAAGATAAGAACTGAGAATACAAAGAAAGAGAAGCATAAGTTGCTTATTATTTTTATTAGGTTTTGTCCTATGGGTTCTGTTCCACTACTACTACTACTACTGGAGTTTGAGACTTTCATTTTTTTCTTTCTATTTTTTCTAATTGAATCTAGGAAATGAAATCTGAGAGAAAAAAGATGAGTAAAGAGAAGAATGGATGGATCTGAAATTAACTATGGTTGTTGGTGGGTCTTACTCACTGAACAAGCGTGAGTTAGATTTGTGATTTGTGTTATCTAACTGTGTTTGAGGTTTTGAATGTTATTTTTGGGACTTAAACTCATTGAGTTGCAACTTGCCAAAGATGAGAAAGGTTCAAAATTGAAACTCAGTTGCAGACTGAAACACAGAGTCAAAGAGTAACCCTTTACGCTGTCCCTTTGTTAGTTCCATTTTTCTTTCTTTCTTCCTTTAATATTACTTAACTGTCCTGATTCTGTCTTGTGTATTAGGCCACAAGTGCCATCCAACTAATTTACAATAAGAATAAAAAACTGGAGGAGTTTACAATTGTGGTCATAAATGTTTTTTATTTGTTTATTACTTCATTTGCATTTTTATTAATTAGTTATCGTTAAGAAAAATAATAATTATAATTATAACAGGAGAAGGCTCCTAAATCACGTGAGAAGAAAGGGGATGAAAAGAGAAAATAATGTAAACGTTTTTCATTGAGACCAAGAAAAAATAATATGGTCTTGAATACTAGTATTAAAATATTATTAAATGCTTTTTTAATCTTTAGTAAAATTAGAAAAAGTTAGTAAAATGGCTTGAAACTTAAAAAGTAATACGCTATAAAAATTTATACTTAAACAATACATTATCTATTATATATTTATATTATTTTATTTAAAAATGATTTTGATAATAAAATATAAATGATACATAATATAGTGAAAATATAAAAATATATTATATTATCCGTGTATATATCTTTTTCCTAAAGTAATTATTTAAATTTATAAGAATAAACTTATAAAAATATCCTTAATATATGACCTCCAATACGTTTTTAACTTATTCAAAGAAAAAAAATTGAATAAGTGCTAAACTAATTAACTCAAAGAATGCAAAAAAGTAAGGAAACACAACTCTGCAGAAGCATGGGGTGGCTGAGGAAACTTACATTCCCATGGGACACACTGCAACTTGCCCCATTGAACATTCCTTCCTTCAGACAATGGTGCCAACCTATGAGGACATGCATCATCAAACACCTTACATGCAACAGTTCCTAACACCTTCTGGGCATTGTTGGTTTACTTGCAAAAACCAGAAGAAAGAAAGGAAGGAAAACAGAACAACAAGAAGACTAATTGCAGAGAAGAAATAGAAAGGGAAATCAGTTTATGAAGATAAGAAGAGGATGAATATGAAGAAAGAAGATAAGAGGTGAATGAATTATGTGTAATCTTATTGCAAGCATTGCAACAATTACAAACATACTTTCCTTTTATAGCACCAACTAACTAACTAAACTTTCTAAATTCAGAAAGTTCCTATTAACTATATTAACTAACTAAACTGAATTACAAAATTACAACAAGCTTTTACAACACTCCTACTTAATTCAGTTTAATCATTCAATCTTATAACGCCAATCTTCAACCTCAACTTCTCAAATCTCTCCTTCTTCAATGGCTTGGTAAAAATATCTGTAAGCTGCTCTTCACTTCTGCAGAACACCATTCTCAGCTTTCCCTTACTTACTTGATCTCTTAGGAAGTGAAATCTTGTCTCAATGTGCTTGCTACGACCATGTGCTACTGGATTCTTAGCAAGATGTATGGCTGATTTGTTGTCAACCATTAAAGTCGTGCCATTACCTTCTTCTTTTAGCTTTAGTTCCAGCAGCAATGTGTCTAACCATAGGCTTTGACAAGTAGCTATACATGCTGCTATATACTCAGCTTCACACGAGGAGAGGGCAACCACATCTTGTTTCTTTGAGCACCATGAGATTGGTGAATTCCCAAGCATAAACAGATACCCTGTTGTGCTTTTCTTGTCAAGCTTGTCTCCACACCAATCTGCATCACTAAAGCCAATTACATCATAGCTTGGATTGCTGAAGTGATTTGGTAGCAGCAGACCAAAATCTATAGTGCCTTTGATGTATCTAAACAGTCTTTTGGCTGCTAGGAGGTGCTCTCTGGTTGGTGCCTCCATGAACCTGCTAATTAAGCCAACAACATACACAATATCAGGCCTTGTGTTGCAGATATACCTTAGACACCCAACCATTTGTCTATACATGGTTTTGCCAACAGATGAGTCATCTTGATGTATCAGTTTTCCTGCTTCAACAGGTGTTGACACAGATTTGCAATGAAACATGTTTAATCTCTTCAAAACATCAGCAATGTACTTTTTCTGATGTATGATTATGCCTTCCTTGATTCTAGTGAATTCTATCCCTAGGAAGTAGGATAGGTTTCCTAGATCACTCATATCAAACTCACTCTTCATAGCTTGCTTGAAGGAGTTGATCTCACTCACATCACTGCCTGTTACTAGGAGATCATCAACATATAGGCAAACAATTACCATTTGATTCAACTCTACCCCTATCAAGTAGACACCATATTCTGCTATGCATTTGATGAACCCAAGCCTTAATAGGAAGCTATCAATCCTCTTATTCCAGGCTCTTGGTGCTTGCTTAAGACCATACAGGGCCTTATGCAATTTGTACACCAATTCTTCACTTCCTGCTACTTCAAAACCAGGGGGTTCAGAAACATACACTTCTTCTTCTAATGGCCCATTCAGAAATGCTGATTTTACATCCATCTGTTGTATGCACCACCCTTTATAGCTTGCTA